>NC_064646.1:502207551-502809694 GCF_023864345.2 Schistocerca serialis cubense
CAGTCTCATTCGAAGTGGTCGACGGATCATAATCAAACACCTCGATACACAGCTGCACGTCACAGTTGGTAAAAAGTACAATGCCGCACCCTCAGCCGGTAAAGTCGTGATGACGCTCTTTTGGGACTCAGAGAACAATTTTGTTTGATGTGCCTCACAGTGCAATGATCAACCCTGAAGTGTATTGTGCTACTCTCTGGGAATTGAAGACACGACTTCAGTGTGTGCGACGCCCCTAAAGTTCAAACGAACTTCTCCTTCTCCAAGACAACGCGAAGTCTCTCACAAGTCTGCGAACCCGAGAGGAGCTCAGAAAACATCATTGTAGTGTTCTTCCTCAACTACCATACAGCGCGGATCTCGTACCTTCCGACTTCCGTCTGTTTGGCTCTGAGCACTATGGGACTTAACATCTATGGTCATCAGTCCCCTAGAACTTAGAACTACTTACACCTAACTAACCTAAGGACGTCACACAACACCCAGTGGCACAATGAAAGATACACTCCGTAGGAAGTAGAATGTGGATGATGGGGAGGTTATTAAGACAGAAAGACGTCAGCTCCGCCGTCGATCAGTAGAGTGGTACCATGCGACCATACAGGCCCTCACCGTGAGGTGGTGCAAGGCCGTCGCATTGAACGGAGATTACATTGAAAAATAGGGTTGTGTAGCGAAGAGAGTGGGGAATAATATAATGTACTGGAATTATGAATACAACCAGCCTGCTTTCAGAATAAAATGTGTTGCATTACTTATTAAACATCCCTCGTAGCAACTGTCCGGTCGCCTTTCGCTTTAGCGTACGACATTCAATTCATAAATAATACCCAATTTCTTTGTCAAGTATGTGAGCGGAGCGAGAAAAAGACACCGTAGAAACTACACACTAGGTTTTCGTCCGAATTTTTAAAGCCAAATGAAGAGTGCGAAATGGACAAATAGGGTATCAAATTGCCCAGCGCAATGTCTGGTTTCGTAAGAAAAGATGTAAGTGTTTGAAAGTAACCAGGGTAATCACCCGGATAGCTATGTAAACGAAGTTTAAAAAATAGCATACCGATCGATATTTAAACATATTTCATGACCTCTGAACAAAACTTGAAAATAAAAAAAAAAAGTTCAAATTTTGTTTAGTATAATTTACCTATAAGTAGAAAATAAAGCAAATTGGAGAAACATTTGATTCGTCTTTGAATGATGCTCGAAATCATGCTCACCAAATGAGGTGCCGACTGAGAATTAAAAGTGCAATGTTTGACTCACCATGTCAGAATTTTACAGATTATCGGAGGATACTTGTCTGGTGAAATTTCCCTCGGTGGTCTCCTTACGTCACTAACGTATGCGCATCTCAGCTGCTGCATGTGATTTCGAGCGTCACCAAAGACGTGTCCAAAGTTTCTCTACTCTGTTGAATTTCTTGCTTTTAGACAAATCGTTCACAAAACACTTATCCTTTTTCAATTTTTTTATTTATTGTTAAAATTTTGAGAAGGCGCATCGCAGGAAGTTTCGATCAACGACTTACTTCCGTTGTGACGGAACTCACGACTCTACAGAGCACCGCACCGCACAGCAATCAATGAGCCTCGCTCGAAACACCCGTAGCGCAGCAGCTGTCTGGGTTGGCAGTTCGAACTGTACCGAGGTTAGCCAAGGGCCGCAGCTGCCAACACACGGGCATCACGTGTGCCTAAAGCGATTGGTCGATGCCTCCTTAAATACCGAGGTACTGAGCCGAATCTACATGCAGCGGAGTTCGTCCGTCGTCTCCGAGACGCAGGCTCTGTAGACATCACTCAGAGGCACAGCGACAGGACTCCAATACTTTAGAGGACATTTCACAACAAGAACATTCATTTAACTTAAGTATTTCTTCATAATAAATAAATATCATTTTATTAGTAATTGTTAGGAATCTTTCTGATTGGAGATAGCCTACGTCAGGCCTTCCCAACCTTTTTCAGCTGGCGGACTCCTTCTTCAGTCGAAAATCCATGGCGGACCCCTAGTCAGTCAAGAGCACAGTAACTTTAAATTTCAGAGCGAAACCCATGGGAACTGAAAGCTTCTTAATGCAAGTTCCATGTTCCCAATGACCCCCCCCACTTCCCCCCCCCTCCCCTGCCGGCCAGGGTGGCCGTGCTGTTCTAGGCGCTACAGTCTGGAACCAAGCGACCGCTGCGGTCACAGGTTCGAATCCTGCCTCAGGCATGAATGTGTGTGACGTCCTTAGGTTAGTTAGGTTTAATTAGTTCTAAGTTCTAGGCGACTGATGACCTTAGCAGTTAAGTCCCATAGTGCTCAGAGCCATTTGAACCATTTGAACAACCCCCCCCCCCTCCCCCCGAAGTATCAATAGTCCTTGGTTTAGAGATGAATGAAAACAACTTGAAGGTCAAAAATCGACTTCTGAAATAGGTAGTGCACTGACAAAGCAAGTTTAACATTTAACGATGCCTGGGGTCGCATACGTGCCAGCGAGCGCTGTGATTGGTCGACAAAGCTCGCTCTGCGCATGCGTAAAACGTTTCAGCGCATCTAGCGCCGTGAGCCGGCGCACAAACGACCCCCGTATTGTTGCGAAACAGTCGATCAGAGAAGCCGCATTCTCCGGCACTAAACGGTGTATGCGTTCTCACTTAAGGAACCGCAAAGGCTGCTTGGGAATACGACCTGAAGTAAAAGTACACATGTTTTTCACACGAAATAAATGATTTTCACATTTTTATTCAATAATTTTGCTCATTATTTTACAGGATTTGGTGAAAGGTGGCCGCGGACCCCCTACAAAGAGCCGGCGGATCCGTAAGGGGCCCGCGGACCACACGTTGGGAAGCCCTGGCCTACGCTCTCCTCCAACACTCCTAAACGTCTTGCAAATGACTGAAATTGGAGCTCATTACCACGCACCATTCCTGAACGACAGGAAAAGGAAGAGGTGAGGTGATGATACGTGGCTTACCGCGTGCAGATGCAGATATAAATGCCTACTGGCGCATACGCAACACACCTGGATTCCCGTTGCAGAGCATGCGGTTGCCGTCTTATCTCTTTGCTGTTTCCCCCCTAACGGTTACTTTATGGATCTACGTTAATGTCAGAGTGCGCTCTAACGCCAGGATTAAAACTCATACTCTGGTTGACGTTGCTTCGCCGTGAACACCTAACTTTCTGCATTAAATGCGATCGTTGCGTGAGAGCCAATGGGACGGAGAAGTTGCTGTGGTTGGTTGGGTTGTTTGGGGGAAGAGACCAAACTGCGAGGTTATCGGTCTCATCGGATTAGGGAAGGACGGGGAAGGAAGTCGGCCGTGCTCTTTCAAAGGAACCATCCCGGCATTTGCCTGGAGCGATTTAGGGAAACCACGGAAAACCTAAATCAGGATGGCCGGACGCGGGATTGAACCGTCGTCCTCCCGAATGCGAGTCCAGTGTAGTTGCTGTGGGAGACCCAACCAAATACAACAGCGGAAGGTATAGGAATTGGTTGATTTGGGGGGAAGGAACCAAACAGCGAGGTCATCGGTCCCGTCGGATTAGGGAAGGATGGGGAAGGTAGTCGGCCGTGCCCTTTCAAAGCAACAATCCCGGCATTTGCCTCGAGCGAATTAGGGAAAGCACGGAAAACCTAAATCAGGATGGCCGGACGCGGGATTGAACCGTCGTCCTCCCGAATGCGAGTCCAGTGTAGTTGCTGTGGGAGACCCAACCAAATACAACAGCGGAAGGTATAGGAATTGGTTGATTTGGGGGGAAGGAACCAAACAGCGAGGTCATCGGTCCCGTCGGATTAGGGAAGGATGGGGAAGGTAGTCGGCCGTGCCCTTTCAAAGCAACAATCCCGGCATTTGCCTCGAGCGAATTAGGGAAAGCACGGAAAACCTAAATCAGGATGGCCGGACGCGGGATTGAACCGTCGTCCTCCCGAATGCGAGTCCAGTGTAGTTGCTGTGGGAGACCCAACCAAATACAACAGCGGAAGGTATAGGAATTGGTTGATTTGGGGGGAAGGAACCAAACAGCGAGGTCATCGGTCCCGTCGGATTAGGGAAGGATGGGGAAGGTAGTCGGCCGTGCCCTTTCAAAGCAACAATCCCGGCATTTGCCTCGAGCGAATTAGGGAAAGCACGGAAAACCTAAATCAGGATGGCCGGACGCGGGATTGAACCGTCGTCCTCCCGAATGCGAGTCCAGTGTAGTTGCTGTGGGAGACCCAACCAAATACAACAGCGGAAGGTATAGGAATTGGTTGATTTGGGGGGAAGGAACCAAACAGCGAGGTCATCGGTCCCGTCGGATTAGGGAAGGATGGGGAAGGTAGTCGGCCGTGCCCTTTCAAAGCAACAATCCCGGCATTTGCCTCGAGCGAATTAGGGAAAGCACGGAAAACCTAAATCAGGATGGCCGGACGCGGGATTGAACCGTCGTCCTCCCGAATGCGAGTCCAGTGTAGTTGCTGTGGGAGACCCAACCAAATACAACAGCGGAAGGTATAGGAATTGGTTGATTTGGGGGGAAGGAACCAAACAGTGAGGTCATCGGTCCCGTCGGATTAGGGAAGGATGGGGAAGGTAGTCGGCCGTGCCCTTTCAAAGCAACAATCCCGGCATTTGCCTCGAGCGAATTAGGGAAAGCACGGAAAACCTAAATCAGGATGGCCGGACGCGGGATTGAACCGTCGTCTTCCTAAATGCGAGTCCAGTGTGCTAACCACTGCGCCACCTCGCTCGGTGTACAACAACTCTATTACAGTTTGCACAAGAAGTGGACGATCTGGAATTCCATTACAATGAGAACGGCACGACCTCAGGCCTCCTCCAACTTGGCGAACTTTCGTGGACGGGGTGACGGATTACGTTTTCTGTTGGGTTAGATTATAGAAGTAACCCTCCTGCACTCGCGATTCTTTAAAGATGTCAGCTCCTGAATTACATGTCGTACAATGATATAACTTTGTAGGTCCGTCCAGATGTGTATGCGGATACCTGTCTACAAAATGTGCTTCGAATAGAGTAAGTAGTAAACTATTAATACGTCATGCCGGATGCTGAAATTTTACTATGTTGTTGTTGTTGTTGTGGTCTTCAGTCCTGAGACTGGTTTGATGCAGCTCTCCATGCTACTCTATCCTGTGCAAGCTTTTTCATCTCCCAGTACCTACTGCAACCTACATCCTTCTGAATCTGCTTAGTGTATTCATCTCTTGGTCTCCCTCTACGATTTTTACCCTCCACGCTGCCCTCCAATACTAAATTGGTGATCCCTTGATGTCTCAGAACATGTCCTACCAACCGATCCCTTCTTCTGGTCAAGTTGTGCCACAAACTTCTCTTCTCCCCAATCCTATTTTACTATATGAACAGCGAAAAATGTAGCAAGCAATGAACTCTTTTCCTTTCATTATTTTGTGGGCGGTATCGGGTAGGAAAAGTATCTAAAAGGTTCGACATGTCGGGTGTAGCTTGTTGGAAGTCTCAAGGTGCTCTCATTCTCAAATACTGGATGAATATAGTGTGGGTGATTTGCGCGCCGTGAGTTTCACTGCGTCAAACAGGCCCCCACAACCGCACGAGTGGTCGACTGTGAAGAGCGGACAAATTGAATAGCTGGGCGGCGGCCATTAGAGTGGTAAACTGACGCGCGGTGTTCGAATGTTTATACATCGCTTTTGGTTATAAAATGCCTTCCCTTGAGTTAGGTTACAAACATAATGCCTCATTTAAATACGTTACTACAATATACTTCTTAATTTATGAACGAACGGCAACTAGTCACTGTTTATGAATTTATCTTACGTACTACATGGAATCTGCCGTAGCTAAAAGTTATGTACTGGACCCCTAGCATTTTTCGTAGTTCATTTACGATAGCTGTACGCAAAATGCATCAAAATACTCGAAGATTTGCCCACTGTATCAATAGATACTTTCTGACTCTACCTTGCTTTAGATTTTATGACGAGAAGTGAGTTTCATATGGCATAGTGCTTTGGCAACTCACGACCAAATTATCAAGTTTCGACCTAACCTAGACCATGAGAACACTACCGATCAGCCAACTTTCTTCAAAATGATCAGAACGTATAAAATGGTATTCTGTCGATCGGAAATCTTGCCCCCTGACAGCGTGTAACCATTTTTGTAACAGCTGTGGTTTTGAGAAAGGAAACCTGCAAATAGATGCACAGACATTATGCTAATACTGTGTTACAAAAACATTTATTAAGCAAGTGCACTGACATACAAAACAATTTAAAATATTCACTTACCTGTGAAATGTAATATTCGTTCCTTTCTCGAATTTATTTGTATAATTAGTCGCTGCACGACTCTTCACCATTGTACTTCTTTTGATTGGAACGTACAGACAGTAGAATTACGAGTAACAAATACTGTATGTACGCCCGAACAAATATACAACGTTGAATCAGGGTCTTCATAAACAACAATACTACACAACCCATCTTTTTTTTTAATCTCATTTTGTTCGTTTTCGTTCGTTGTATTTGTTCGGGGCGGACGTCGAAAGACACCCGTTTCAGTTCGTTGATGATCCATTAACTCAGTTTTTTTTTATTACAGAGGGCAGCTAACCCTCTGACCGAACATGCTGAGTTACCGTGCCGGTATCAGACTACAACCACTATAATGGCGTCCAGCCGAAGGTTCAAATTATCCCGTGACTGCAGCGCCATCAGTGAGTCTAGTTATTTTTTACAAGGTCTTTGGCGTCAAAACATATATACAGTTTCTAGTTTTAATAATTGCCTTATTGTGTTTAATCATTAACATAAGATTGTAGCTCCTAATGAGCTGATTATGACAGTGTTTTTGTATTCGGTCAACAATAAAGTGAAATAGTACAGATCAAATTTTTGTCGCCCGTTGAAGGTGTCAGGTAAGCCACCTACAACTGAGTGCGCGTGACTGGCTGACAGTTTTATCCGTTTACTAATGTAGATAGCGTATCGTTTTTCTTCCGTAGAGCCTTAGTGAGGATATCATTGGGAATACAGAACGTCATGATGATGATGATGATGATGACGATGATTTTGGTTTGTGGGGCGCTCAACGACGTGGTTGTCAGCGCCAGCACGAATTCCCAATCACCGGCCCGAGTGGCCGAGCGGTTCTAGGCGCTTCAGTCTGGAACCGCGAGACCACTACGGTCGCAGGTTCGAATCCTGCCTCGGGCATGGGTGTGTGTGATGTCCTTAGGTTAGTTGGGTTAAAGTAGTTCTAAGTTCCAGGGGACTGATGACCTCAGATGTTAAGTCCCATGGTGCTTAGAGCCAGCCAATTCCCAATCCTTACACAATCTAGTCCCACCATATTCCCGAATGATGATGAGCACAACACAAGCACCCGGTCCACGAGAGGAGAAAATCCCAGGAAATCCCCGATGTAGAACGTGTCACTGAGCAATAATACATATTTAGAAAATAATATACGCTAATAAATCTGTATATTGAGCAAGCAGTGAAGGAAACAAAAGAAAAATTCGGAGTAGGTATTAAAATCCATGGAGAAGAAATAAAAACTGAGATTCGCCGATGACATTGTAATTCTGTCAGAGACAGCAAAGGACTTGGAAGAGCAGTTGAACGGAATGGACAGTGTCTTGAAAGGAGGGTATAAGATGAACATCAACAAAAGCAAAACGAGGATAATGGAACGTAGTCGAATTAAGTCGGGTGATGCTGAGGGAATTAGATTAGGAAACGAGACACTTAAAGTAGTAACGGAGTTTTGCTATTTGGGGAGTAAAATAACTGATGATGGTCGAAGTAGAGAGGATATCAAATGTAGACTGGCAATGGCAAAGAAAGCGTTTCTGAAGAAGAGAAATTTGTTAACATCGAGTATTGATGTAAGTGTCAGGAAGTCGTTTCTGAAAGAATTTGGATGGAGTGTAGCCATGTATGGAAGTGAAACATGGACGATAAATAGTTTGGACAAGAAGAGAATAGAAGCTTTCGAAATGTGGTGCTACAGAAGAATGCTGAAGATTAGATGGGTAGATCATATAACTAATGAGGAGGTATTGAATAGGGTTGGGGGGAAGAGAAGGTTGTGGCACAACTTAACTAGAAGAAGGGGTCGGTTGGTAGGACATATTCTGAGGCATCAAGGGATCACCAATTTAGTGTTGGAGGGCAGCGTGGAGGGTAAAAATCGTAAGAGGGAGACCAAGAGATGAATACACTAAACAGATTCAGAAGGATGTAGGTTGCAGTAGGTACTGGGAGATGAAGAAGCTTGCACAGGATAGAGTAGCATGGAGAGCTGCATCAAACCAGTCTCAGGACTGAAGACCACAACAACGAGAACAAAAACAACAACAACAATCTTCCTTAAAAAACAGCTCCTAGGTGAAATGGACTTCACGGATGTGGTATATGTAAAAAAAATACATGAAACATTTTCTTTTAAAAAATACGTTGGTGCAACATCCATCAACAGAAATACACAACCTGCAGTTAGAGTTCACATGGATTAATGGTTGAAGACTGTAGATAATTTATTTAAAGAAAAAATACGTGTGCTGAATTCTGTTTTGTGAAAAGCAGGGACCACTGAATAATTATCAACATCTTTTTTTTGTTTTGTTTTAGGGCGCAAAAGCAACTAAGGTCATACGCGTCCATGGCAGAATCTTACAACAATAAAACGAAAAGGGAGTTAAAAAAGCGCCTACACGCTAAGCCCAATCGATGGATGGAGACAGAGAGCTACGATCAAGGACTTCCTCTCGGAGAAAGCTCCACAAAACAGAGACAAGGGAGGTCCCGAACTAAAGGTTAATTCTCCTTCGCCACATTGCTAAAAAGTAAAACGTGGTCGTTCGCTACAACGGCCGCTAAATCAGACGGCAAGCATAGGCCTACATTAGAACGTAAGGGGTTAAGAGAAAGGTCCTTTGGTCAGGAAATGATGACCCGTCAAAGGTTGATGACAATGAGAACAAAGTGGTGGGAGATAAGGCTAAAACGACAGTGCCCAATATAGAACCCAGATATAATGATTTCCTCGAGGCGAGAGAGCCGAGAGGTGGTCGGCCAAGCCGCTGGGACAGGTTTAATTCCCCAGAGCTGTTTTCATGAAGGGAAGACCACTGTTGATGCCAAAGTGATACCACCTGCTGGCAGACGGTAACACGGAGATCACCGGAAGGTTCAAATGGGTCAAATGGCTCTGAGCACTATGGGACTTAACAGCTATGGTCATCAGTCCCCTAGAACTTAGAACTACTTAAACCTAACTAACGTAAGGACATCACACAACTCCCAGTCATCACGAGGCAGAGAAAATCCCTGACCCCGCGGGGAATCGAACCCCGGAACCCGGGCGCGGGAAGCGAGAACGCTACCGCACGACCAAGAGCTGCGGACTCACCGGAAGGAATGGAAGAGGTAGGAGGGCTGCAGCCTTGCCAACAGCGTCAGCAGCCTCGTCTGCCGCCTGACCGACGTCACCAGAAACCCACATAAACAACCGTGCATCTCTCAAGAATGAGCTAGTGGAAGCTCTCGTGGACCCGGGATGAATTCTATACAGCACACAGGTCAACATGGTGTAACAGATATGTATGTTGATCTCACAAAAAACGAAGAATCCATTCATAACTGTTTCAGACAAAAAACTTAGCACCCTTTGACAGTAAAAACGATTGTTTATGCGACATTTGATTCGCAGCAGAAAGATATGATTCGGTAATACACTCGATTTTATTGTTGTTCTGTTACTCCGACCGGAGACTGATTCGATGCAGCTCTACGAGCTCGTCCGTTATTTGCAAGTTCCTTCATCTCTGCACAGGTGCTGCTTTCCACCCTACAATTTTGACTCCACACGCTACCCTGCATCACCAAGCAAACAACTCTTTGACATCTCACGATGCATCCCATACACCTATCCCTCCTTTTAGTCAAGTTGTGCCATAAATTTATTTTCCTCCGATTAGATTCAGTACCTCCTGATTACTTACTCGATCCCCTCACCTAATCTTTAGCAATTTTCTATAGCATTACATTTCAAAGCTTTCCTATATTATTTTCTGTACTGCTTATCGTCCCTCTCTCTCTATTGTGCAAATCTAGACTCCCGACAAATACTTTCAGGAAAGACTTACTGAAACTTAAATTTACGAGAATATTCGATAAAAATTCCTGGCAGATAAAAACTGGGTGCTGGACCGAGACTCGAACTCGGGATCTTTGTCTTTCGCGGGCAAGTGCTCTACCATCTGAGCTACCCAAGCACGACTCACGACCCGTCCTCACAGCTTCAATTATGCCAGTACCTCGTCTCCTATCTTCCAAACTTCAAAGAAGGTCTTCTGCAAAGAGCTAGAGTATTCGATGTTTACAAATTTCTCTTTTTCAGAAACACTATTGCCAGTCTGCATTTCATATCTTTCCTGCTTCGACCATCATCAGTCATTTTGATCTCAAATAGCACACCTCCTCTAGCATCGCCGGTTTAATTTACTACATTCAATTACCCTTGCTTTACTTCAGTTTGACGTTGATCTTGGAATCTATTTTCGAGACGCTAACCGCTCCGTTAAACTCCTAATCTGAGCACTTTGCCATTTATGACAGAATTACAGTAGCATCAATAAACCAAGTATTTATTTCTTCTGCCTAAACTTTTAATTTCGTCCCAAATTTCTTATTGGTTTCCTTTACCGCTTGCTCAATGTACAGACAGAAAACAAACCCTGACATACTACAATCCTGCCTCACTGTCATCTCAATACTGCTTTCCTTCATGTCCGTAGAGTCTCGTAACTGCAGTCTAGTACAGAAAGATGCTTAATAGGTGCTAATCTAAATGATACGAATATTTAAAAAGTGCTTCGTAAATATCTAGTGAATAGATATATGAGTCTTAACTACGGATTGTATTAATACACCGATAAGCCAAAGAAACTGGTACACCTGCCTAATATATTGTAGGGCCCCGCAGAAGTGCCGCAACACGACATACCATGGACTCGACTTGTCTGAAGTAGTGCTTGATGGAATCGACACCACTAATCATGCACGGCTAACCATAAATCCGCAAGAGTACGAGGAGGTGGACGTCTCTTCTGAACAGTACGTTGCAAGGCATCCACATTTGCTCAATAATGTTCATGTCTAGGGAATTTGGTAGCGAGGGTGTAATGATACTTGAATTACGTAACCATTATGGTACCTCATCTGAACCTCTCGATACCAGTATTATTCTACTGTATTTCTGTTAACTACTTAACATATTTCTGAGACAACATTCAGATTTGATTTCACTTTTGATACATCGATATGTTTATATTGCAATGATATTATTCTTATGTGTATTCTTTCTTTTGTCACTATGATCTTTGGCGTACTTGTAACTCTGATTTTTGAACGCGTAAGCGATTATTAGTTAGTTGTTGAATTGTTAGAGAGTCGGACCTTGAAAAGGTCAAGTCTTGGACGTCATGTTGGAAAGACGCGTATAGTAGTCCGCTTATAAAATGGGAACTTTAACAGTGACTGTGAGAGAGATGTTTTCAAGTGTGTTTTGTATCGTGAAGTGATGTTTTGTGTTTACGTGATATTACAATAAAAGCAATTAAAAGGAAGTGTAACTTAAATTCGGAGTCCCGATTATTGTTTTACATCACCATTGTGCTAACTTTGAAAGGTTTAATCTTGAAGAATGTTTTGTGAAGCGCATCTACAAAACTTTTGAATACAGCAGGATAAAACCTAGGCCTCTTTGCATCCGAGCTTGGAATCATAACCTCCTAGATTTTCAACGATTGAGCCATGATTTTACGACGAGACCAGCGTGGGAAACACAAAAGGATGAGTGCCTAGTTTTTTGATTATTACATGAAATGACTTTATTAAATGTGCTCTACTGACACCTGCCACATAATATGACTGTCGTTGCCCGAAAATGCAGTATTTAGCAGCGTGAGCAACACCACAATCGTTATTAAATGCTGACCTTTGTTGTGGTAGGGTTGTTAGAAGGGGAAGTGTTTAGACTCAGAAGAGTGATGCTGGAGCCACTCTGTAGCAATTCTGGACGTATGGGGTGTCGCATTGTCCTGCTGGAATTGCGCAACCCCGACGGAATACAGATTGAACATGAATGGATGCAGGTGATCAGACAGGATGTTTACATACGTGTCATCTGTCAGAGTCGTATCTAGGCGAATTAGGGGACCCATATCATTCCAACTGCACACGCCCCACACCATTACAGAGCCTCCATCAGCTCGAACAGTTCCCTGGTGACATGCAGAGTCCATGGACTCATGAGGTTGTCTCCATACCCGTACACGTCCATCCGCTCTATACTATTTGAAACGAGACTCGTCCGACCAGGCAACATGTTTCCAGTCATCAACAATCCACTGTCGGTGTTGACGGGCCTAGGCGAGGCTAAAGCTTTGTGTCGTGCAGTCATCAAGGGTACACGACTGGGCCTTCGGCTCTGAAAGCCCATACCGATTATGCTTCGTTGAATTGTTCGCACGCTGACACTTGTTGATGGGCCAGCAATCAAATCTGCAGCAATCTGCGGAAGCGTTGCACATATGTCACATTGAAAGATTCTCTTCAGTTGTCGCCGGTCCCGTTCTCGCAGGAGCCTTTTTCCGGCCGCAGCGATGTCGGAGATTTGATGTTTTCCCGGATTCCGATATACACGGTACACTCGTGAAATGGTCGTATGGGAAAATCCCCACTTCATCGCTGCCTCGGAGATACTGTGTCCCATCGCTCGTGCGCCAACTATAACACCACGTTGAAACTCACTTAAATCTTGATAACCTACAGTCGTAGCAGCAGTAACCGATCTAACAACTGCGGCCAGACGCTTGTTGTCCGCAACGCCGCACTTGAATACGCATGCATATACCAGTTTCTTTGGCGTTTCAATGTAACCACAGGAAGCATGACTGTTCAATGTTATTTCCAGCTGTAATGAGCACTTCCAAAGGGCTAACGTTCGTACTCTAAATGATTAATTGGTTTTCACAGTTCTATATTTTCCAAAATATTACTCGTACAATTATGATCGATGCACGGCGCTGCGTTGTGCCCGTGAACTGGCATTACGAGTGCTGTACCTTGACAAAATGGCGACAAAATACAAAATGAGAAGAGTGTTTTTGTATGTTGCAATATGCGAGATGTTTATCTGTTACAACAGAGCAGTGTGGATTCAGAAGCAATGATGGAAGAGAAGCGCCATATAAACAGAGCACTGCGCGCTGGTATCAATTAGGCGCTGATAAACTCGGCGTTGAGCACCCGTAGGCTCCAAAATTTAGGGACACTGATTGTCTGTGTAAACGGAAATTAACTGGTTGACCAGTGTGGCATATGCAGTCGTTTTGGAGAGCCCCTCTGCCAGTACAACATCCCGAAAAATTCGATACTATGATCTGAATAGTCACGAAATAAAAAGTGTACAAGGTTTAGTGGCCATATTTCTTTTATGTTACTCAATTTTGTCCCGTTAAGAGCGACGTGTTGAGTTGTAACCGGAGATCTGGTTCGATACTCGGTACGCTGCTGTTTTGTTCACTATACGGCAGTGCGGAACTGTATCGAATGCTCCCTGAAGTCGTGGAACATGGCATCGACCTGCGCTCAAAATCCAAAGGCGCTACGCTGTGCGCCTCAGGGACGAACAGAACAAGCAGAGAACGCAGCTGGGCGACGCGGAATTCTCGGATAAACGTTAGTTACCACGTGGTGTTGTCGCGTCAGATTCCTATGTAATGTCGAGCTCTCGACGACTTCCTCTGTCCTCAGAGTCTGGAGTTAGCTGCGAGCCGTGTGGTAGTTGGCTGAATTATGTCACGGAAATAAGTGGAAATGAGTGTTTCTCGTCATTGCCCGGGAGGCCCCTTGCGGGGTAGGTCCAGCCGCCTTGGTGCAGGTCTCATTACGTTCGACGCCACAATGAGCGACCTGCGCGCCGGATGGGGATGAAATAATGATGATGACAACACAACACCCAATTCATGAGCGGAGAAAATCTCCGATCCAGCCAGGAATCGGACCCGGGCCCGTAGGACGGCAATCCGTCAGGCTGACCAGTCAGCTATCGGGGCGGACTATGTCACGGAGACGTCACGAAACTACGACGGGACTTGCATATGTCGCCACAGGTCATGGGATGGGGGAAGATTAGTAGCTGCGCTGCTTCCGCTTGTTCGTGAGGCAACAGCAGATTTATAATTTAATGTGGCGCCAGTCTTATGTGGAGCGTTCTGAAACCGAGCGTAGAGACTGTGACTGCTACTGTGTTCACAGGGTACAGTGAGACAAGGCTGTCTTTAGCTGGACGATACATGTCCGTAACGCTTTCGGGTGCTAACAAAATGGAATGAAAATCTTTGTTGTCCAGGACAGGATACAGAAGGACGCTGTTGACAGGCTGCAGAACAAAAATTTGTTATCTTACATCTCAAGGAATCAGCATTGCCATGTACGTTCATCTATAACATATATCCTTAGACGACACACGAGATAGACCACAGGTAGCGGTGTAATGACAAATCGTAGAGACACGGGCCGTGTGTGGAAGAACACTGTCCTATTGGAAATGGCGCCACGGCGCTGCCGCACGAGAGGTAACACACGAGTACGCTGGATGTCCGCGACGTACCGTTTTGCCGTCACAATTCCGTCAATCATTACCAGCCGCGACCAGAAGTCGTACCCGATGTGCTTTTCCGAAACATCCTCTCGCCAGGCGGCCGCTGTAGTCGCCGACGTCCCGTGCTGCCCCACGCCGCTTCCCTGCTCAGCGCTCACGCAGCCGTGTGTGTGTGGTGTGGTGTTAACGTTAGCCCACGCGAGGGGGCGGTTAATTTCCCAGCCCGGCTGCTGCTAGTTTCCCACCAGTGACGCGAGATGACACAAAATGTTACAGCGAATCAGCTCTCCCTGCCACAGGGAAGAGCACCTCTAATGATTTAAACACCTGGCGATGGTACTTGGGTGTACCAGTTTACATTGACATACGACCGCATCTTCTGGGTGCTTCACTTCTGTCACGCAGCGTGCTTCGTTCACCGTTCACAGGTGACGTGATACAACAGTGATGTCTCACATGCTACTAAAATTAACGCTATGGTTTGCTTAAGAACTTTCTCGCTGGGAGGTTCTGCAAGCTCTAACAGAACACAAGTTCGTCAGCGACGACATTTTTCGTTACTTAGGTGGATCAGTTTCAGTCGTCTTACGGTATTTTACTTTTTATCTCTGAATACTTTTATGTTTTCACGATAATATATGTATCACACGCTTTGAGAATGTAGGGGAAAGTAGGGCACGTTGAGAAACAGGGCACCTTCAGAAAACATCATTTTGAATCAAGTTTAGTGCTTTAGCTTGGCTATTCTGACAAAACTGTATACCTCTGCCATGGAGACTGCGAAAGAACTTCATTTGTTTTGGCACAATTCTATAGCATCTGAGAAATACTGGAAAGACTGAATGCTCGCTAGTGACGTACATTTTTCTACACTCAGGTAACTTGATATATTTAATTTGTTATGGAATTAGTTTTTGTGCAATTTACATCAGGTTACTGCATATGCATTAGTGCTTAACTGAAATTGTTCAAATTACTTAGAAATTTTTATGGAGGTTAAAATAATGGCTCTGAGCACTATGGGACTTAACATCGGAGGTCATCAGTCCCCTAGAACTTAGAACTACTTAAACCTAACTAACCTAAGGACATCACACACATCCATACCCGAGGCAGGATTCGAACCTGCGACCGTAGCGGTCGCGCGGTTCCAGACTAAAGCGCCTAGAACCGCTCGGCCACTCCGGCAGGCTTATGGAGGTTAGGACTACGATTTTACTGTGGGAGGTTATGATGGGACACGTTGAGACAAAGCACAGAAGGGCCAGGTTGGGACATCATTTACAGTGTAAATACTCACTTTAAGTGGTAAAGAAACGGATATACTTAGTTTTAATAAATACTTTTTGCTTTCAGATTGATTGTTGAAGGTTCAAAATGGTGCGAGAACGAAAAAAGCCTAAGGTTAAGGTTACTTTTAATGCAGATATAATGAAGGCAGGTGTTAAACTTGTTCTACAGGGAGTATCTATCAGGAATGCTGCTAAAAATATGAATCTAAAGTCTCAGACTCTTGCTAGATACGTAAAGAAATTAAGAACTAATCCTGGCAATGCTATGGATATGAAAGCTCGCTGTGATGTTCGCAGAGTTTTCTCAGATGAGGACTTTCTTAAATTTTTAATAGCTAATGCAAGATGTTCTATGGTCTCGCAATTTTAGAAACACGTAAGTTAGCGTATGAGACAGCAAAAATCAATAAAACAAAATGTCCTGAAACAGAGAACAAACATTGTATGGCCGGCAAAGACTGGCTCTATGGTTTTCTCAAGCGCCATCTTCAACTGTCCCTTCGAACTGAATGAAGGGTGCAGTCTAGCGAGAGCCACTTGCTTCAATGTGGGTATGTTCTGCGATAATTTAGAGACATTACTTAAGAAACATACAGAGCCCTGTGACCCATCTCGCATCTACAACCTAGATGAGACAAAAACCGAAACCACCCAGCAGCCTTCAAAGGTAATAGCACAGAAAGGAATCAAACAAGTGTCCAAAGTTATCAGCAGAGAGAAGGGGAGTTTAGTAACAACACTGCTTGTGACCAATGCTGCGGGGAACACCATGCCACCCGTCATGGTTTTCCCACGAGTTCATTTTAAAGAGTTCATGCTTTATGGTGCACCTAAAGGAACACTTGGACTGGCTCATTCCTCAGGTTGGATGACTTCAGTTAACTCTGTCCGCGTCATGCAACATTTTATTAAATATTTTCGGAGTTCTATGACTCGACAAACACTGCTAATTTGTGACAACCACGGCAGTCACATGTCCACTGAAGCCATTAATATGGCAAAAGCTAACGTAGTGCACATCTGTTCCTCCACTTTCAACCCATACAATGCAGCCACTGGACGTTGGCATTATGAAGCCATTTCAAGCTTATTATAATGCTGCTGTAGACCCGTGGATGAGTGAACATCCAGGACAGTCATTCACCATCTATAACGTTGCAGCTTGTGTAGGTATGCAATGACTCCAGAAAATATAATCAATTTATTCAAAAAACTGGCATTTTTCCTGTTGACTGGCATGTTTACACAGATGATATGTTTCTGCCAAGTATGGTCACTGACAACCTCCATCCCCCAGATAAACATGGAGAAACAAGCAAGAACCCTGCAACTGAGGGACAGAACAGTGACCAGAGACCACTCGAATGCGATCTACCATCTACATCTACATGATTACTCTGCAATTCACATTTAAGTGCTTGGCAGAGGGTTCATCGAACCACAATAATACTATCTCGCAACCATTCCACTCCCGAACAGCGCGCTGGAAAAACGAACACCTAAATCTTTCTGTTCGAGCTCTGATCTCTCTTATTTTATTTTGATGATCATTCCGACCTATGTAGGTTGGGCTCAACAAAATATTTTCGGATTGATAATACAAAACAAGCTGCCCTTTTTTGCATCCTTTCGATGTCCTGGTAAGGATCCCACACTGCGCAGCAATATTCTAACAGAGGACGAACGCGTGTAGTGTAAGCTGTCTCTTTAGTGGACTTGTTGCATCTTCTAAGTGTCCTGCCAATGGAACGCAACCTTTGGCTCACCTTCCCCACAATATTATCTATGTGGTCTTTACAACTGAAGTTGTTCGTAATTTTAACACCCAGGTACTTAGTTGAATTGACAGCCTTGAGAATTGTACTATTTATCGAGTAATCGAATTCCAACGGATTTCTTTTGGAACTCATGTGGATCACCTCACATTTTTCGTTATTTAGCGTCAACTGCCACCTGCCACACCATACAGCAATCTTTTCTAAATCGCTTTGCAACTGATACTGGTCTTCGGATGACCTTACTAGACGGTAAATTACAGCATACTCTGCGAACAACCTAAGAGAACTGCTCAGATTGTCACCCAGATCATTTATATAGATCAGGAACAGCAAAGGTCCCAGGACGCTTCCCTGGGGAACACTTGATATCACTTCAGTTTTACTCGATGATTTGCCGTCTATTACTACAAACTGCGACCTTCCTGACAGGAAATCACGAATCCAGTCGCACAACTGAGACGATACCCCATAGGCCCGCAGCTTGATTCGAAGTCGCTTGAGAGGAACAGTGTCAAAAGCTTTCCGGAAATCTAGAAATACGGAATCAACTTGAGATCCCCTGTCGATAGCGGCCATTAGTTCGCGCGAATAGAGAGCTAGCTGCGTTGCACAAGAACGATGTTTTCTGAAACCGTGCTGATTACGTATCAATAGATCGTTCCTTCGACGTGATTCATAATGTTTGAATACAATATATGCTCCAAAACCCTATTGCAAACCGACGTCAATGATATAGGTCTGTAGTTCGATGGATTACTCCTACTACCCTTCTTAAACACTGGTGCGACCTGCGCAATTTTCCAATCTGTAGGTACAGATCTATCGGTGAGCGAGCGGTTGTATATGATTGCTAAGGAGGGAGCTATTGTATCAGCGTAATCTGAAAGGAACCTAATCGGTATACAATCTGGACCTGAAGACTTGCCCGTATCAAGCGATTTGAGTTGCTTCGCAACCCCTAAGGTATCTACTTTTAAGAAACTCATGCTCGCAGCTGTTCGTGTTTCAAATTCTGGAATATTCCATTCGTCTTCCCTGGTGAAGGAATTTCGGAAAACTGCGTTCAATAACTCCGCTTTAGCGTCACAGTCGTCGGTAACAGTACCATCGGCACTGCGCAGCGAAGGTAATGACTGCGTCTTGCCGCTTGTGTACTTTACATACGACCAGAATTTCTTCGGATTTTCTACCAAATTTCGAGACAGTGTTTCGTTGTGGAACCTATTAAAGGCATCTCGCATTGAAGTCCATGCCAAATTTCGCGCGTCTGTAAATTTTAGCCTATCTTCAGGATTTCGCGTTCTTCTGAACTTCGCGTGCTTTTTCCGTTGCCTCTGCAACAGCGTTCGGACCTGTTTTGTGTACCATGGGCGATCAGTTCCATCTCTTACCAATTTATGAGGTGTATCTCAATTGCTGTTGCTACTATATCTTTGAATTTGAGCCACATCTCGTCTACATTTGCATAGTCGGTTCGGAAGGAATGGAGATTGTCTCTTAAGAAGGCTTCTAGTGACACTTTATCCGCCTTTTTAAATAAAATTATTTTGCGTTTGTTTCTGGTGGATTTGGAAGAAACGGTATTGAGCCTAGCTACAACTACCTTGTGATCACTAATCCCTGTATCAGTCATGATGCTCTCTATCAGCTCTGGATTGTTTGTGGCTAAGAGGTCAAGTGCGTTTTCGCAACCATTTACAATTCGCGTGGGTTCGTGGACTAACTGCTCGAAATAATTTTCGGAGAAAGCATTTAGGACAAACTCAGTAGATGTTTTCTGCCTACCACCGGTTTTGAACAAGTATTTTTGCCAACATATCGAGGGAAGGTTGAAGTCCCCACCAACTATAACCGTACGAGTGGGGTATTTATTTTTTACGAGACTCAAATTCTCTCTGAACTGTTCCGCAACTATATCATCGGAGTCTGGGGGTCGGTAGAAGGAGCCAATTATTAACGTAGTTCGGCTGTTAAGTATAACCTCCACCCATACCAATTAGCACGGAGTATCTACTTCGACTTCACTACAAGATAAACCACTACCGACAGACACAAACACTCCACCACCAATTCTGCCTAATCTATCTTTCCTGAACACCGTCTGAGACTTCGTAAAAATTTCTGCACAACTTATTTCAGGCTTTAGCCAGCTTTCTGTACCTATAACGATTTCAGCTTCTGTGCTTTCTATTAGCGCTTGAAGCTCAGGGACTTTCCCAGCACAACTACAACAATTTACAACTACAATTCCGGCTGTTCCTTGATCCAAGCACGTCCTGTATTTGCCATGCACCCTTTGAGATTGCAGCCCACCCCGTACTTTCCCGAGGCCTTCTAACCTAAAAAACCGCCCAGTCCACGCCACATAGCCTCCGCTACCCGTGTAGCCGCCAGCTGAGTGTAGTGAACTCCTGACTTATTCAGCGGAACCCGAAACCCCACCACCCTATGGCGCAAGTCAACGAATCTGCAGCCAACACGGTCGCAAAACCGTCTGAGCCTCTGATTCAGACCCTCCACCCGGCTCTGCACCAAAGGTCCGCAGTCGGTTCTGTCAACGATGCTGCAGATGGTGAGCTCTGCCTTCATCTCATAAGCAAGACCGGCAGCCTTCACCAAATCAGACAGCCGCTGGAATCCAGAGAGAATTTCCTCAGATCCAAAGCGACACACGTCATTATTGCCGACATGTGCCACCACCTGCAGCTGGCTGCACCCTGTGCTCTTCATGGCATCCGGAAGGACCCTTTCCACATCAGGAATGACTCCACCCGGAATGCACACGGAGTGCACACTGGATTTCTTCCCCTCGTTAGCCGCCATATCCCTAAGGGGCCCCATTACGCGCCTAACATTGGAGCTCCCAATTACCAATAAGCCCACCCTCTGCAATTGCTCGGACCTTGAAGGCTGAGGAATCATCCTCGGAAACAGGGCAGGCAGCTGCATCTGGCTCAGCCAGAGACAGTGCCTGAAACCTGTTTGTCAGACGCACCTGGGAGGCTTTCTGATCAGCCTCCGGGGACGTCTTTCGCTGCCTGCCACGCCTTGGAACGACCTCCCAATCAACCATAGGCGAGGACTCAGCCCCACTGCGGGCAGCAACCGGGGCAAAGTGGTGATCCTAGAAGGAAGGCAGATTTTTCAAAACAACCGGAAAGACCACAAAGTTCAAATCACACAGACATCCATTCTCCTCCACCTTCAAGTTACATCAGCCCTGAACAGTTCCGTGGCTATCTAAAAGCAGAAAGAAACAACAGGACTACGAAACCTAGAGAAAAGAGGAGAAGGAAAATAATCACTGATAGGCCAGAAAAGCTAATTCTGAAAGAAAAACAGAAAGTAAAATTCCTGAAGTCCACAAAAGTAGGCCTACAGGTTACAAGTGTAAAAGGCAAGTCTTTCTAAAAACAGAAAACTAGGTCTGAGAATGAAGACGAAATGCACCACATTGATGGAACATCGGACTTGAAAGATGATATTGCTCAATTAAGTGAAGATGAAGTTACAGTTCCACAAAACCATGACATCGGACATTACGGTCTCGTTAGGTTTATCAGCAAGAAAAGTGTAGTCCAGTATATAGAGAAGGTTTGGAAGAAATGTGATGTTGGGGCCTTTGAAGTTTGTTTCCTGAGAAAGTCGCAGAACACTGAAAATAATTTTTTCTATCCTGTAGTTGAAGATATTTCTAATGTCCATATGTGTGGTATAATTATGGTGTTACCTGAACCTCAAGAACATGGAAGAACGAAGCGCCGGCAATCGCTGCTTTCTTTCCCTGTTTATAACATTCGTTAAACTAGTTTTTTTTTTTTTTTTTTTTTTTTTTTTTTTGAGGTGGTTCATAACATTTTCTTTCTAATTCTATTACCATTCTGTTCATGTTTTATCGCATATGAAAAGTTTCACTATTGCAACTGTTTGTGCCTTTTTCAACCAATAAAGCGTTATTTTCTTCAGAGATATTTTATCTTGTAAGTTAATTTAAAATACTACCCCCAAATAATTAAAAAAAATAGGAACAAAATCAATATTTCTAATCTAATTGTAAAGTGTCTCATTCTTCCCCATATTGTCTCAATCTTCCCCGTACAGTGTCTCAACGTACCCCACCAGTAGGGCAGCCTGAGACATTGTGCATGTCTCATATTTTGAAAGAATTTTCGAAAATCAGGCAAAATTTACATCTAATTCTATAAATCATTGTATTTACAATAATTACACTCTAAAAAGATAATGATAGTAAAACTACACAGGGGTTACTAACAAATGTACAGCCCTTTTAATTTTTGTGTCTCAACGTGCCCCACTTTTCGCTAGAGCTATTATTTTCAGTCCAAATAGTTCACCGATTCCGTTTTTCCGCAGATTGAAGTAAAAACATTTTTTTCAAAAATTCATATAATGTTTTTATTTATTTATCCTTTTTTCATAGCAGCTGGCAAGAATTCTCATTTCGAAAGTATTCCATCATATTCTAGAGCAAAACCAGAAATTCCTAATGACTTTATTGCAATTTTGTAGTAGGTGCAATGCTTTAGGATGGTGAGATGATCTTGAGGTGCCTGTTTTCGTGTCGGAGGCTGTAGTGGCGATAACGTACACGGATGGAAGCGTACAAGGGAAAGGGCGGAGGGACGCCAAACGCTAAGTCGCAGCTGGTGTGGAAATGTTCTCGAACCGCTCGTCACCCCTCCCCTCCCCTCTCTCTCTCTCTCTCTCTCTCTCTCTCTCTCTCTCTCAGGCATCACCCCCCCATCCTCCCCCCCCCCTCTCTCTCTCTCTCTCTCTCTCTATCTCTCTCTCTCTCTCTCTCTCTCTCTCTCTCTGGCAAGTCGGCTGCTGAGACAGCAGAGCACTGAGATTCAGCTACCTGCGCTGCGCTCGGCCAAATAAGCAGGCGTGCGCGGCAGCGAGCAAAAAGCGTGCCCCGGCCGGTGCACGGAGTGCCCGTATAAAGCCACCAGCGGGCGCTGCTCGCCGCTCGCCGCTCGCCGCTGCAGCAAGAAGCGCCCGCCGTGTCCTCCTCCTCGCTGCCTCAATGACTGACGCCGTCGCCAGTCCAGTCTGCCACTGCAGCCGCACATCTCGTCTCTACAAAGAGTTAACTAAATATGGTTCTGTCTTTAAGGAGCAAGTTTTTCTTCTTTAAAACACCCATACATGTTTCGGTGGAGTTTCACCTCTCAGTAGAGTCATTTTCCTTTCTGCCGAAGGAGATGCAGACTTTTTCCACGTTATTTTTAGTACCCGACGGTGATTCGGATTCCCCGCCTATCCAGAGTACCGGAGGGGAGAACACGCCAGAGAGATTCGGGCCCTCTGACGAGTGTTACCCGCCAGACAGCGCGGCATGTCAGTCTCTACCTATTCACTCCAACACTCAGTTACGCGTCATCGAACGGCAAAGTCTTCCTCTTGCTTGATTTACGTTTCCGATTTAGACTGCTCCCTGGACTCTGCTACATTCTGGACTTAGTTATCCGCCTACTTCGTCACCTCCTCTATCAATGACTCCACGAAAGTCCTGTTTCGTTCTGCTGGTTCCTGAGTTACCGCCAGTGCGAAACGTCATAAACTGTTTTCCACCTACGCAGCACTCCGTCTTCGGGCCACAAGTGGCCCATCGGGACCATCCGACCGCCGTGTCATTCTCAGTTGACGATGCAGATAGGAGGGGCGTGTGGTCAGCACACCGCTCTCCCGGTCGTTATGATCGTTTTCTTTGACCGGAGACGCTACTATTTGGTCGAGTAGCTCCTCAATTGGCATCAAGAGGCTGAGTGCACCCCGAAAAGTGGCATGGCGGCTGGATGGTCACCCATCCAAGTGCCGGCCACGTCCGACAGCGCTTAACTTCTGTGATTTCACGGGAACCGGTGTATCCACTGCGGTAACGCCGTTGCTCCACCTACGCAGAGTAGGATAAAAAAGTAATATGTACAGTTCGTGGATTATGGCACTGTGAACAGAACATATACCTTAACCTCACACACTCGTGTTCTGCAGTACGCCAGACATTTTGTTACAGTTTCTCAACCGCTGCTACTAATGAGGATTTCTCTACAGTATATCACGTATATCGAGTGTTTCTCCTAACAGTCATCAGAAATATTTTATTTGTTATTTTGCCTGATGTTTCCAATTTATGTTTTCCCAATGTGTAAGTCGAGTCAGCACAAAGAATGCTATATCCATTATCAACGAAAAACGTCAGTTTGTTTCTCGCGACCAACAAATGTCTTTTTGAATTTTGAGTATTATGAGCTCATTCGCTACAGCAATCTCACATTAGTCTAATTTTAACAGGGACAGCCAAACAGACAGTAGCAGCGGCACTACCCCAGCACAGCGGCGACTGGCGCCTAGCAGACAGTGCACGCTGGCCCGAATGTTGTTAGTGTTTTTGCTGTCGCTGTTAACAGACGCCGTTAATCCTAATATTGAGCAAGACTTATTTGCGATCACTTTATCAAATGGGCATCACCAAATGCTCCTTTAAAAAAAGTTTTGTTTGTAACGAGAAACAAATCGGCATCTTTCGTTAACACTAGGTGTCGTATGCAACATACGATGAACGGAATTTGTATGGGCTGACTCCCACTACAAATATAAAAAACTAAATTTCACACGTACGTGCCGAAGCACAAAATAAAATGCGACTGACGACTTTTAGGAGAGACACACTCTATATAATAAGACGTTAGGCCGAATATGAAAGTGCCTTTTTTTATTGCGTTTTGTTGACGTCATATTACTGCAAATACTTACGTTACATTCTGCTGTCAACACGGATATGTTAATTACCCTTCAACTACAATTTGCTAGCTTAATTTAATCTTCTTTCTTCTTTTCCCCATTGTTTAGTCCGTCTGCTTGGCTCAGCTTTTTCAGGATTTGGAAAGTTTTTTCTTTTTTTTTTAAATTAACTTTAAGGCCGGAAGACTCTTTTGACGCCAAAGTCGTCAGCGTAACATAAAGGAGGCAAGACATGTTTACCATCTATTTGTAAATCATGTAAACTTTGTTGTGTGTGTTACCGTATGTCAACTATTTCGTTTTCTATAAGCCGGAATTTCAGGACAATCCAGCGTTTCTCCAAACGTGACGACCTGTTACTTGTGATGTGCTTTGTAAATTGTGTCTGTTTTGCGTGATGGGTATGTAAATTGTTTGTACGTACTTCTTGTCGTTACTTGCACTAGGCCACTGCTTATATTTCCACCAATAACCTTCATTCAGCACCACCGATTTTTTGAACAATCGAACTGTCATACAGATAATATCGTCAAACGTCTGATTAGAAACAAATTAATGCGTTAAATATATCGCTAACCGCTCTTGTTATAGTATCACAGACTTCCTCTGGAGCTCCGTTCTAAGAAAAGCTAATTTTTCACGCGAGTCAGTATTTATGACGTCAAATCTACTGAACTATGCGTCGTATAGTAACGTAAGATTATACCTCTTAATGAGGAAATTGTGACAGTATTTTATTTTCGGTCAATAATTAATGAAATGCTGAAAATCAAATTTTAGGTGCCTCTGGCAGCCATTAGCTAGGCAACTTGCAAAACGTTCAGTAATACTGACAAGTACATATCCGAAAGCAAAGACGGTCAAAAAGTGAGCCGGCCGCTGTGGCCGAGCCGTTCTAGGCGCTTCAGTCCGGAACCACGCGGCTGCTACGGTCGCAGGTTCGAATCCTGCTGCGGGCATCGATGTGTGTGATGTCCTTAGTTAGGTTTAAGTAGTTCTATGTTCTAGGGGACTGATGACCTCAGCAGTTAAGTCTGTTAGTGCTTGGAGCCATTTGAACAAAAAGTGAGCTTCAGCCACAAGACGAATGTCTCCTTCCTCTTGCTCTAACCGGGGAAGCATACACCTAGCGAATCACCAATTTATGTCATCTTTCGCATCTTACGGCTAGCACATGCTACTCGAGTAAGGTGCGCTAGTCAAGCGTTTCAAGAGATCAATGATCAACGTAATAGTAGCAATTTACTAAACGAATTATTTTTCACCTTATTACATTAAACAGCGCCTTGCATACATTCTAGAATCTTGTTTAGTGCATAACTTTTTCAGAATATAATAACCTGGAAAGTATAAACAAGGGAATTTGATGACAAACTTCAATAGAATCACTTTCTCCTGGGGACACTTTCTGTGAGGTTTCTGAATGTCTGTGGAGAAATGGTAGCACAAGCCTCTTGAAAATTCCAGAGCTGAAGTGACACTGATGTTGGGCGCTGGGGTGCGGAGCGAAGTGCGACGTTGCACTTCATCTCAAATGCGCTCCATTGAGTCCAGTCGGGAATCTGGGCAGGAAAGCCCATTTCAAGAATGCTGTTGTCCACAAACCACTGCCTCACGTATGCTCCTTTATGAATAGGTGCATTGTCATGCTGGAAGAATTATCGTATCCAAACTGTTCCTCTACCGTACAATGCTGTAAAGTGTGTTCATTCATATGCTTCCGCGTTTTCTTAGGTGACCACACCCTAACACGAAAACACGCCCATTCTGTAACACTATCTACTCGGTGCTTCAGTGTTGGCACTACACATGAGGGCAGCTGACGTTCTCCAGGGTACAGTGCGATTCATGGCTTTACATCACCAGTTTCCAGTCATTCGCTGTAGAGCGGAGTGACACTCTTCACCATCTCAAGCGTCGCCTACCACTGACTACAGGTTATGAGCAGGTGCTCGACTATTTTATCCCATTGCTGTTGACTTCTTACGTGGTCACTGTGCTAGTTGGACTGGCGACAGTACTTTGGAACGAACGGGTGATTCCTTCCGCTGATTTCATGCTATTTTTTACAGCCGCCTTCCGGGATGCTTGACGGTGCTTGTTCGTCAGTACAAAAAATGGCTCTGGTCATCAGTCCCCTAGAACTTAGAACTACTTGTCTGATTGGTCTGAGTTTGGCTGTGGTTCTTCCTTCACATTTCCACGTCACAATCACATCAACAACAACTTGGGCAGCTTTACACAGGTTGACTATCACTGATGGATTTTTTATCCATGTGACATCCAGTGACTAGTCCACGTTCGAAGTCACCGGGGTCTGCTGGCCGACCCATTCTGCTGTGAGGCCTACTGCTGCTCCACTGACAACGCAGTACTCCTCCTACACACGTCATACAGACGGCTCCGAATCCTGTCACATCAATGGTGAATGCCGCATAACATAGGCGTATCCGGACATTTCTTATCAGATACAGTATATCTACCTGTACATTTTTTTTGCTCCAACATGTGCTATGCAATACAATGTTTCTGATACTTCACGCATCTACGTTTGGTTTGTAAGTTACATGGAAAGGCATTGGGAGAAACCTTCAGTCTTACAGACTGTTCCATTTTATTTCTAAGAGTAGGAAACCTTGCATTTTTGTGGTGCTTTAATTTTCTGTCCTCTAAAGTAGACATTAAGTTAATATCTTTTGCAAAATCGCAGTCGTTATCAACAAGAGTCTCCAGATTTTTTTTAAGGTCAAAGTTAGAGTAATCTAATAAAACCACGCGATTGTGAAACTGTGCAAAGTAACATTCTGAAGTATAATTCAAAACGAAAATAATACTGTATAGTTTCAGGTGGTGTTTATGCTGTATTTTTTGGAACTTAAATTTAATGTAAGTTTCATTATATTTGAAATTTTTTTCTGAAAGACAAATTCAAATTAAATAAAGATTACGCCATATTGTTCAGCGTCTGGTTTAGAAACATTGTTAATACTCCTGCTTAGGGTATCTTCAGTGGACAGCTGTAGAAAAAGTGGCAAGGAAATAGAAACAGCAGCAATACCCAGTAACCACGACGAGGACGTTGTCGTTCGCCTGCTGCTTACATTTCACGGCAGCCCGTCGCACCCTACGTACGGCGCCAACTTTAAATATTTATTATTTAATTATTTTTTCCACGTTTCACACAACGAGCTCATAAAAGTTAAAACTGAAATCAATGTATAATAAAAAGAGGTTCAAGCCTATGCATCTCCACGAAAATTTCAAAAATTTTATTAATATTGTTACAGGTATGTTACTGTTACACACTTCAATCAACAACTGATCTTCACCTTCAAAATGAATCCTAGTTCACTGAAATATTTTAAGTTCTCGAGTCGCACGTGATACAAATCGCTGCGTTCCCCAAACTTTACCGAATTTTAATTCGAACAGTAGTAAAATTTTAAGAGATGAGTTAGTGAAAGTTGTTTTCTTTTACAGTAACTCAAACATGTAGAAATTATTAATGATCTTAAAGAAATGCGGGGTGAATTTTCCAACTTTTTGTCCGGTTTGAAATGGAATAGCCCTTATTTGGTAAGTTCCATTCGGTAGTTGGTCAGTACCGCACACGACACGCCATTAGGCCTGTCGAACACTGCTTGTCGTGCATCAGTTGAAAGGTGGCGCGACTACATGAGACGGTCGTAGCAGTAACTGCCAACCGCAGGGCCGCGCACAACACACGGCCAAATGCGGTCGCCCCAGGAGACCCTTACGAACGCCAGCAGCGATTGCCTGCCTATGGCAGTCTGTGCCAGCGATACGACACCAAGGCGCTCTGTACGTTGCGCGAGTACGCGCCTCTATTCCAGCTGCAACGGAATAACTGAACACAGGAAATTTCTGACAAGCTCTGATGATGCTAACTCTATATGAGACTATTGACTAAATCCGTCACGAATTGGAACCGCGAACTTTGACAAAGTAATAGGGAAAATAAATGGTAATACTTAAAGAAATTAAAGCTATTAAAAGTCTGTTGATAATGATTACGATTTATTTAAAAAGAGATAGCAAATCGGAATGTAGTTCTTTCTTTACGCATCTGGTCTCCGCCTTCATTGAAACCAATAAAAAAATTACACTGTAGCACAGATTTCCATTATCAGCAAATGTCAAGGGACGTAATAAAATCGGTGCTGTTTGCAGTGTTTGCCAGAATACGCAAGATCATTTTTTTTTTCTCTTTAACCTCAGTACAGTAACCGCGCGTAACAAGTATTCGCGTCTTGCTGTGCGAATGTCTCGAGCAGTAGTAGTAGGAGAGGTGTTTGGGGGCGCACGACAGCAAGGTCTTCAGCGCCCGTGCAGCATCATAGTGAGACGGGTGAATGTCTCGAGACACAACGATACTTTCCGGCTTTTTCTACGATACCGAAGTCAGCACGCAAAACAACATGCGATGTAGAGATTTAAATTACCCGTGTTGCCTCTCTAGTGTAGCAAACACACACCGCTAGGCCACAGACATAATTTACCTCCTCGTAAAGTATCGTATTTTAAATATTCAAACACTGGAGACTCCAGCCTGGAATATCAACAAAACTAAATTGGCTCAAATGGCTCTGAGCACTATGGGACTTAACAGCTGTGGTCATCACTCCCCTAGAACTTAGAACTACTTAAACCTAACTAACCTAAGGACATCACACACATCCATGCCCGAGGCAGGATTCGAACCTGCGACCGTAGCAGTCGCGCGGTTCCGGGCTGCGCGCCTAGAACCGCGAGACCACCGCGGCCGGCAAAACTGTATTTTGAATGTTGTTTAAGCTGACACACAAAAAAACGCCTCCTATTTTAGTATTGCAAAACACTGCTTTCGCACATTTGGACAGTCTTTAGTGACAAATTCGCTAACCTTTCACCGCACTATCTACAATTGTACAATTCGGACCTGTGATACACTTGTGACAATGTCATTAACATGTTCGACCCATCTGATACTGTATACAGCAGTCATTGCATAACTACTAAAACCTACGTCCATCTGGACGTGAACATTGCATTCCATTTTAGTGCCGCCTTCAGAATTAAGTACTTATTTATTGCCTCGGAACATGCCCTATCAACCAATCCCTTCTTTTCTATAATTTGATCCATTAATTTCTTATCCCTCGATCCGATTCCATCTCTCTTCATCAGTTAGGCGATGTACCCACCTTATCTCCAGAATTCCTCTGAAACAACATTCCTGACCCGTCCATCCCATTCTTTTCTGTACCGTTTACCGTCTACACATAAAGCTATATTCGAGACAAATATTTTCAGAAACGACTTCGTTTCACTTAAATTTTCATCCGGTATTAATAAATTTCCCTCTCTCATCGATGCTTTTCTTGCTGTCGCCAATCTGCATTTCATATGCTCTTTACTCCTACAATCAACATATATTTTGCTTGCAAAAAACAAAACTACTTCCAGTGTCATTTCCAAATGTAATTCGAGTATTCTCCATTACCTATGTTGTAGTTTTATCGAGGTCTATCTCAGAACTTGTTATCGACACACTATTCATTCAGATCAACTGGTCGTCCTTTACCGTTTCTGACAATATTATACTGTCATCGGCAAATCTCGGTCTTTATTTCTTACCCCCGAATTCTCTGTCTTCAAATTTCCTTCTTGTTTCCTTCAGCGCCAACTTAACGCCAAATTAACATGTGTGTGTGTGTGGAGGGGGGCGGGGGGGACGAGTAAGGCTATAACATTTTCCTAGGCTCCAATCGTCGCAGTTTGGTTGTTATACAAGTTGTAGATAACGTTTCGATCCCTCTATTTCATCCATGATAGTTTCACAATATCAAAGAACGTATTGTAGCATCGTCGAAAGACTTTTATATACCTACAAACTACTTGAAGTCCCAATGTATATTTTAGACGTTAACTGGGAACACTAATCCTTTCTGCATTTCAGAGGCATCCTCTGAAATACAAGCATCACTTCTGACGCACGTTTCTGTACTGTGTTGAACTCTTCACTGACAACCGAACGCTTGGAGTCCTAGCCGGGTTACAGGGACGAGCCGGTTAGCAAGGCCGTTTCCGTTTCCTGACACGCCCGGAGTCAACGCGCAAACCCAGCTTGGCTTCCACGAGGTGTTACCGAGTCAAGGACATACAGAAAATTTCCGCTATTCGAGTTAGTTTCGACTGGAGTATACCTTCCGAAATTCTCTTACGTAAAGGACATAGGCAGAACACTGTAGGAGAGCTGTCGCACAAAGAAACTGGCATTTGTGAAGGGGAGGAATACGCATTACTTTCCAACACAACGCCCGTGGAACATTATCAACGGCCCGGTTACAGGTACTGTGAGACATAACAAGTTTCACTGCGAGATTTGGGGAGCGTCGGATGTGGGCGGTAGAGGGGTGACACCGTATTCGAGTTCGCGAGGTCTTGTACTTTTTAGTGACGACGCTTCTTGAGGCCGCTTGTCGCTCACCCATTTGCCTCGTATTAAATGATCAACAACCTGACCTACATCTACCTCAGTAGTCCACAATACACCTTATAGTGTTGGCGGTGGGCTCTTTCAGTAGGCTACCATTGTATTTCCCTGTTCCATTCGTGAATGGCACGTGGGGCAAATGATAGTTGGCAATCACCTGCATGAACTACGTTTCTTTGGTTTTCTCGTTGAGAATGTGGAAGGAAGTACTTTCTCGGAATTTTTACAGTAAACTCCTCCGCGATGCACAGCCCCTCTCTTATGGCTTCGGCCACTGGAATTTGCTCGGCATCTTCGTAACACTCTCGCACCACATAAATGTTCCAGTGACGAAACGCGCCGCTCTCTCTCACTCTCTCTCTCTCTCTCTCTCTCTCTCCCCCCTCCCTCCTCTTAATACAACCTGGTGAGGATCCCACACTAACGAGCAGTACTCACGTATCTTATTTCGTGGAAGAATTACATTTCTTGAAGGTTCTTCCAACGAATCTCAGCCTGGCATTTATTTTTCCAACACTTGGTATAAAATACCGCTGCTCTTGATGGTTACTCCTTGGGTCATGCAGTAGATCATTCACACAGAATGTAATGGGTAACTTTACAGCGTACTAGAATGGAGTAGAGGACGTCGAACAATATTTTGGGAAAGGACATTTGATGACTATCAAGCTGGGAAACAACCGCAAATGGTTCAAATGGCTCTGAGCACTATGGGACTTAACATCTGAGGTCATCAGTCCCCTAGAACTTAGGACTACTTAAACCTAACTAACCTAAGGACATTACACACATCCATGGCCGAGGCAGGATTCGAACCGGCGACCGCACCGGTCGCGCGGTTCCAGACTGAAGGGCCTAGAACCGCTCGGCACACCGGCCGGCAAACAACCTCAAATTGGCCTATAAAAACCACAGCTCACACTCGCCACGCGAGATTTTCAATGTCCTCTCCCTCTCTTACACTACCTGCTTAACATTATTGTTTTAAACTTTCCCGTGAATGTAGTGAAAGAAGAAGTACTTCTGTAAGCGTTATGCAAAAGAAAATTACATTTACAATTCGATCTAAAATTAACATCTACAAGGGCTGCAGTTTCGAAGTAAGAATGCCAGGCGAACAAAACGATATAAGCGTTAATTATATCCTATTAAAATTCAAATTCTTTAGAAGTAAAATTTACTCAAAAATCTATTTTACTGTTTTAAGAGCAAGAACGAGGGTTATTAATATGCAAAGACGATTTTTGCCAAAATCTCGTGCGGCTCACATGCTTTGTTAGGTGGATCTTGCAGGCCAATTTGACGCTGTTTACCAGTTTGATTGCCCACATGTTCCTATACCAGTTCATTCGTCGTAACTTCGCCTACCCCACCGTGATACGTTGTAAACAGTTACCTTTTACGCTCCATATATACAAGGGGTGCTCAATAAGTAGTGCAACACCATATTTTTTTTTCTAAAAGGAGGTTGTTTTATTCAGGATTCCAATACAGCGTATTATTCCCCACTCATCCGGCTACAGAACCATATTTTTCAATACAATTTCCCTTGAATGCGATGGCCGTAGGCCACCTTACGGGCAGGGCCTGTATGGTACCGCTCCGCCGGGAGACAACGTCTCGCTGCAACAGTCACCTCCCCATCATCCAGGCACTGCTCCCAGCGCAGTGCGTCCTTCATTGGGCCAAACAGATGGAAGACAGGAGGTGCGAGACCCGGGCTGTGGGGTGGGTGAGGAACAACAATGAAGTTTTGTGAGCTCCTCTCTGGCGTGCAGACTTGTCTTGTCACGGAGAAGGAGACGTTCGTTTGTATTTTCGTGGCGATGCACACGCTGAAGTCGTTGCCTCAGTTTCCCAAGGATAACACAATACAGTTCCGAGATGAGCGTTCCACAATGCTTCAGGGTCCCAGAGGCCCGTCGCCATGACTTTACCAATTAAGGATGGAGATTTCAACTTTTTCTTCGGAGGAGAGGTGATGTGTACGAACGCACCTCCGTCCACTACGTCCAGAGTCGCCACAGATCGGAACTTCATGAAACTACTGGGGTCTGAAGGAGATATATTCCACGATGTCACGCAACAAATTCCGCATTTTTTCACCGAAATTGGCCGAGGAAAAAACTGTGTTGCATTACTTATTGATCGCCCCTGGTAGTATAAACCACGGTTACGCGAACGGTGGCCCGCGGCCCCGATCCGACCCTCGATTCGCTTTAATCCGATCGCAGGAGCAATACGTGGGATGGAGGGAGGGAGGGAGGGAGGGAGGGAGGGAGGGAGGGAGGGAGGGAGAGAGAGAGAGAGAGAGAGAGAGAGAGAGAGAGAGAGAGAGAGAGAGAGAGGGGGGGGGGGGGCGCTTGCATTGTACTCCACCCGTGCCGCATTTTCGGATATTCACTATTCTGTTGTTCGCAATTTACAAATTCCAATGACCTACCTGCGTGTGGCCAAAACTCGCAGAGAATTAATTGCTTATTCACTGGGACTGTCTGTCTCATTGACATATTTTGTTTTTCTATTTTTTCTCGTATTAACGTTAGTAAATAATTATTGTTCATTGTGGACATATTATCAGATCTTAACTGACAAAACTGAGGTAATTTATAATAAATTAGCTGCAACCAGTTGCTTCTGTAGGGGTTTATTTTTCCATGATGACGTTACAAGATACTTCGACCCCCATCTTCAGATGTTTACATTTACTTACCTGCCGTGAACATAGTTTCTTTACTAACGTCTATGCAGAATTTTGCAATGAAAATTTTTAGGACAGCTACTGTAAAACGTAAGCATAAAAGATAATGGCACATAAATAAACATAAATATCTGATGATGAGATAAACGTGAACGTCCCTACAAAACGAAAGTTTCGAGTGACAGGTTGTTGGTGAGGCGCATCGGGAGAGGGGCGTTATTCACATTAGTGCGTTACCCCATCTACATTAACCACACGGGAGCTATATTTTCGTGTCTTGGTTTCCATGTAACGCTTTCTCTTCCTCCTCCTCCTCCTCCAGCAATAGCCTTCGACATGTCGATGTCTGCAGGGGCGTGGGGGGGGGGGGGGGGGGGGGGGGGGCGGGCGAGCACCAACATGTCGACTTTTGTAGCGTCCGGATCCGCAGCAATCTCAGCCAGTATCTCGTCGAGACCTGCAGTGGCCTCTCGACCTGCAGCAGCAACAACCTCCAGCATGTCCGAACCTGCAGCAACCACGTGGGATCCTGTAGCGCATATAGTCCACTTGCTGGAGAAGGACAAGAAGCTATTATTGTCTATCCCACGCATCGATTTGGGTGATAAGGACACTGGTCTGTCTGGGAGCTGGACACCGACATATGGCCCATCCCATCAGAACATCCCTGTGGTAGTACACGGACACAGTGCAGAGTCTGTGGTTCAGAAGGTATCAAGTGTCATCCTGTTTTTCAGTTCTTAACTCCTAGTGGAATGAAAGGTCTAACTGTGGGAACAAAACCACAACATGACTGAGGCTTGCACGTGAGGATACAAACTGAAAATGCATCGAACGGTGTTAAAGTGCGTATTTGTGAGTTTGACTGGAACGAAATAAGTCATGCAGAATGCTATATATCAATCAGCAGATGACCACAGAGTATTATTCAACTCGTACCCTCCCCCCCTCCCCCCCCCCCCCAATCCCCAGACATTCGCCTTGCTGGTGTGACACTATCTACTGCAATAGTGTATGATGACTCTGTACTGAGTGTGAAATCGGGTGACAAGTGTGTGTATCTACGGCATGCCTCAGTTATGAACTTGTATGATGTAGATACTACACTACGCCTTGCATCGGAGAGATGGAGTAGCTGGTTGCCAAGCACAGACCCCGCATACAATGATGTAAACTCTCTGTGCGTGCAGAGCGTACAATGTTCATGGTGTGGAGCAGTACCTTTTTTTTTTTTTTTTTTTTTTTTTTTTTTTTTTTGCGTATGAACACAGAGCCGAAAGAGAAACAGGTTAAATGTGCAAATGGAAAACCAGAATGTCGTGAGATGCCCTGTGTAGGAAATACACACGGAATTTATTGTATATCAAAAAGCTTTGTTTCGGAAATTAGTACAGAGTGAAAAAGGTAAACAAGTCTGATAATTTTTTTAAAATACTGCGTCTGATGTATGACACTTAAATAAATAATGTGTATATTAATCTCAAACTATGATTGTGTTTGATGCTACACCTATAATCAGCATACAATTGCCTCAAACATTTCCTCACCACTCGCTGTCAAAATGAATGATGAAGTCACTTTTCATGGTGGGGGGGGGGGGGGGGGGAGGGGGGAGGAGGAGGGGGAGAGCTGAATTCTCTGTGTAGCCAATATGGCTCGGTTGGTTAACTGACGGAGCTACAGTGGCTACACACATTATTACCAACCTTACAAGTGTGTCTATATATGCCGCCTACTTGTCAGTAGCTGACGTAGTGGGTATTATGGCAGGGTGGGTGAAAGATCCTCGTCACAAGAATGTTATAGTTGATGACTGGTCCTGAGACGATGGAAAAGAAGAACTGAATAAGAAGAAGAAGACTGGAATATTCCTTCCTGATAATGTACGAGCTATTATTGTAGGTCCATCCAATTGAGGCAAGACTGACGTCCTCATGACGCTCCTAGCACAGAACACATGAATAGAGTTCATTGGAACATTCATTATAGATATTTTGTAAACAGCTCTCGACATGTAGCTGAGAAATGTATATCGCGTCATAAACGTTGAGATGCGCTCAAATTGTAGTATGCTTAAAACAGAGAGTAAATTACCGAGACCATATTCACACAGCGCAACGTCCAACCAACATTAAATATAAGACGCTTACAGTTAAATGATTAACACAGTAACTCTTTCCAAAGTTATCAGACTTTGAAAGGGATTTATTTAGGGTATTTCGATTCTTTAAAGAATCGGAGGTCTACTAGTTTGCGTATGTTTGCTAATGAACAACTGCCTGTGGCACTACCTAAGGGAACAAGGTAGGCCACTTCCGGTAATGGACTCTTTCATAGAATCCATATGTATCACTATTCTGCCCTTTGTGGGGTGTAATGCCTCCTTGACGATTCGTTCATCTGACGGCTATACAGATTGATGTCAATGTCTTCACACAAATGTGTGCGCTGTGGTTTAGGAACGTTACATACGAGGGGCAGTCAAAATTTTACCATCTGAAAAAGTAGGATTACACAATTAATTTCTCATTTGTCTGAAATTCTTCGCGGTACAGAACCGTAGCACGTCGCTAGACGACCCTCAGCCAAATGGTGCAAGTCGACTGGTAAAGCGGATCACCAAATCAGCATGTCTGCCATTCACTGCGAGGAATAATAGGGCTTAATTTCACTGTTCCCGTGAATCTCTAGTCTTGTTCTGGTGCTAGCACACACTCAGAACGATAGGCTGATGTATGAGAGAGCCGTCTCTGGCAGCGGCAGCGTCGCAGTGAGACGACCAAGTGCAGAGTCAGACGCGGCCAATAGGAAGTGAGCGATGGCCGTCTACGGAAAGACGCCCCGCACAAGAGAACACTGACAGTTGTTAATTAGTAAAGCGGCCAGTAGCTCAACAAGTATTTTTTCCTACAACCTTCTGTGAGAATGTCAGTAAAGGACAAGTGAGTGCGCTCAGACTCGACGCTGACATCGTTCTGTGTGAGTGAGGAAAACTGTGGAAAGACGCTACGACGGGTCAGCACGGCGGCAGTGGTTCCGCTGTCTCAAGCAGCCTTCGCATCGCAGCGAAACGAAGCGAAGGCGATCGAATGCCCGAAGGCAGACGATTCGCTAGCGTTCGGCGCCATTCGCTTGTATCTGTAGACAAGCGTTTAACCTAGAGGAAAAGAGAGAGAACATGATGTAAGCACCTTACCCAATAGGCGCTGCGTTATTGTATTTTCGTGCTAATAATCGGCACAAAGCATATAAAAGTATGTAGTTAGAGGCAGGACGCAAAACTTTTATATTCATCCACGATTATCGCGCACGGTGACCTAACTGCTTTTGACGTAGTAAGCGGTATGGCGTAGGAAAAGAAGAGTTTGTGTGTTTCAAGTTGCATGCAGTTAAGGAGCTGCAACTCCAGCTTTCAAAATGGTTCAAATGGCTCTGAGCACTATGGGACTTAACATCTGAGGTCACCAGTGCCCTAGAACTAAGAACTACTTAAACGTAACTAACATAAGGACATCACACACATCCATGCCCGAGGCAGAACCTGCGACCGTAGCGGTCGCGCGGTTCTCGACTGAAGCGCCTAGAACCGCCCGGCCACGCCGGCCGGCCTCCAGCTTTCCTTAGAATCATTTCAAAGCTTTGCACTTAAGTCGATTGAGGCTTTTCACTGGCTTCTCATTACAACTGAGAGCGAAATTTAAGATCTGAACGCTGATTACAGGGTACCAACATAACCTGAAGAAAAGCAGCATTAACATGCTGGTTATTAGCACCTGCAGACATTTACGTCTCAATAGCTTCTGTGTCTCGGATAGTTTCTGATGTCTGCAGTGACATTTGCGAAGCACTTCCAAGAGTTTATAAAAGCACTATAAGAAAGATACTTTCAAGAAAATACGGTCAATGAAATGTGAAAACACACATTCGAGCTGCTACATAAGATCTGCTATTCAGGGTGGTTCAGCTGCCCCTACTAACTCGTTTTATGCAATCGGCACTACGTCTGTATCAACGTATTTGAATTTTGTACAGGGATACGTTCTCGTTAGACGCGGTAGTTTTCGGATTATTCAATAAAATCGTACAAAAGTGACTCTGAAACGCGTTTTTCTCGAATAACTCGAAAACTGTCGCCTCGAGCGAAAACGTGTTCCGGTACAAAGTTTAACTACATCAAATTTCACACAAAAAGGTCCTGCTCTCTTTCTTTTCTCTGCACGTAGCGAGTGAGAGAATATCAAAACTCGGGCGTGGTTTTTGAAAGCGTTGCGGGTTGGATAAAACCCCTAGGTAGGGGCAGCTGACTCGCCCTGTATAATGTTACATCCCCTGTGCCGGTTATTGGCGCCAAAACCAATAAAGCAGCGTTCACTGTGTAAGCTCGTTATCTCGTGTTCCCTCCCTTCTGTTCACAGATGCAAGCGAATGGCGAGCGCTCGCCGGCTCCCGCTGCCGGGCTGACGCCTGCTCGCCGGCGACGCGCGGACGGAAGGCGGTCGCCCTGGCTGGCTGGCTGGCTGGCTGGCTGGAGCTCTCCTCAGCGGCCGCGTCGCGTCACTGCCAGACCGGACAGACAGACCCAGACACGCAGGCTCCCCCCGCGCCGTGGCCGGCCCATTGTCTGCGCCGCTGCCGGCCGTATTGATCGGCCAAATAAATATACGCCACGCCACGGCAGGCCGGCCGCACAAGCAGGCGGCGACACGCTGCACCCATTAACGCCGGCGGATCGCTGCAGACACGTCGCCGCAGCGACCATTTTCTTCGACCAGCATTCCCAACGCCGCTATGTCGACGAGTTTTGCTCCGCACCACCAACTGCCAATTTTAGCATCTACACGAATACTTGCAAAAAAAAAAAAAAAATAGCGAAACTGTAATTTATTAAACCTTTATCCAACAGCTTTTCTCTGGAACTTCACAGTATACACAGAGTGGGCGACAACTTCCCGTACCCCCTAGTATCGAATGCTACACTACTGGCCATTAAAATTGCTACGCCAAGAAGAAATGCAGACGATAAACGGGTATTCATTGGACAAATATATTATACTAGAACTGACATGTGATTACATTTTCACGCAATTTGGGTGCATAGATCCTGAGAAATCAGTACCCTGGACATTGAGTCAAACAGAGCTTGGATGGCGTGTACAGATGCAGCTGCCCATGCAGCTTCAACACGATACCACAGTTCATCAAGAGTAGTGTCTAGCGTATTCCTCGTTGTCGACGGGACGTTAAACAGTAATCTCCTCCTCCTCCTCTAGCATATTGTGACGAGCCAGTTGCTCGGCCGCCATTGACCAGACGTTTTCAATTGGTGAGAGATCTGGAGAATGTGCTGGGCAGGGCAGAAGTCGAACATTTTCTGTATCCAGAAAGGCCCATACAGGACCTGCAACATGCGGTCGTGCATTATCCTGCTCAAATGTAGGGTTTCGCAGGGATCGAATGAAGGGTAGAGCCACGGGTCGTAACACATCTGAAATATAATGTCCACTGTTCAAAGTGCCGTCAATGTGAACAAGAGGTGACCGAGACGTGTAACCAATGGTACCCCATACCATCACGCCGGGTGATACGCCAGCATGGTGATGACGCATACAGGATTCCAATGTGCGTTCACTGCTCTTAGTATCGACATATGCCGCTGACTGTTCGTGCAAAATTATAACACTGTACCGAACATGGTTCAGGAGATATGACTCTAAATCACTAGACGCATTCCTGTGTAAACACTTCCTAAATTCTGCACCACAATCTTCCAAATGCTAACAACTGCAAAACCTCGGGCTGTCAATGGTTCTACATGTGTATCACTTACTGACATAGGAATTGCGGGCGACCCACCCGCGCACGTGCCATCTACGTACTGATCGCGCGCCCACGCGACGGATCGCTGCGATTCCTCACTCGACACGTGCCGCTGCGCTGTGGCTATATGCCCCGCCGTCAACAGTTCTAGGAGCCACACGTTCCAAGTCGCCTGCGTCCCCTTTCTCGACTGCACGCACTCGACAGACATATTATCACCGCCTGTCCAATAGCATAAGCGGTACTTTCCGACGAAGCAACCCGCAGACAGTATACGTGGTGTGACTACCAGCAAGGCTGCTGGCCGCCTATACGCGTCCCAAATCTCGCGACCACATTTCTTTTTCTTTCAGTCATCGGTCTTCAGGCTGCTTTCAAGTGGCCCGGCACGACTTCTCCTCCTATCCCAATCTCTTCATCGCACAAGGAAACCTCAACTTAGCGTCGCATTTTGAGGATAAAAGGCGCACTTGCAATATTAGCTCCAGTACTCTATCCCGCACAAAAATTCGGGTCTTAATTCTGACAGTACTCAGTTATAATCTCCTGAAAGTACAGCTTTTAAATTCTCGCGAGCACCGGAAGTTTGTCACTCGCTCCGGCCCACTGCAGCCGCCTTATGCCCCGGCGCGAAGTACTGTACAGTGAAGTGAGAGAGAGGTTTGTGAATACTGCTTCGATATTCGTAACATGCTTTGTTCACTGCGTCGAAGTGCACGGTTTCTAACCCATAACTGGTGCCATAGATCTCTTTGCTTTTAACAATTTTACGTTGCGATTCACAAATTCCGTGAAATCAGTGAATGGAGTGAGTGCGTCATTAAAGAATTAGCGTAGCGCTATTTAATTATTAAAGTGCGTTATTTTCTTTACATTATAAACTGCTGAAATGAAGTACAGGAGATGCGCTATTCCACAATGTGTTTGGCATGATTAAACTGTAAACAGAAAATCAATAACTTCATTTCACAATAATTCCGCAGTCACTAGCTTTTCAGGTGTGTGTGTGTGTGTGTGTGTGTGTGTGTGTGTGTGTGTGTGTGTGTGCGTGTAAATAGCTACATAATATTAATATGAGGCTACTGTTAAAATGATACTGAACTATTTGTGCTTGCGGCTGAGATATTACACACTTATATTACTGTTTTCCACGCAGAGTAGATGAAGCTCCCTCATAGTAAAGGTGCACTCACAATTTAGCGAAGAGAAGAGTATTGCCCCAGCCTCCTCCGCTCGTTTCCGATGGAGGAATGGAGGAAGGCAGGGTGATAGTGGGAGAGCTCAAAATCTCCCCAGAATGGCGGCCCAAGGTATTGGAGATAACAATGCGCAATGACATCTGCTACGGTCAGGCTGGAAGTTCGGGAATGGACCTCGGTCCCAGAGAGCCGTCGAAGTTGGCCACATACCAGAAGAGGGGGTGGAACAGTTAACAGAACTAATAAAAGAAATCCAGCTAGCATTTTTTGCTATCCCAAAGAACGCGACTGCACTGTACGCCCACTGAAGACTGGTTTGTGAACCTCTCTGTAGCAGATTTCCGGACGAAAGTGGGGCCGGTGATCTGTGGGCACGGAGCTCGTAACCGATACCGTCCAAGATGTGTGCCATCGGGTTCCGAGCAGGCGAATTTGGTGGACAAGATGCCAACATAGGCCCACTATCGTGCATCTCGAGCCACTATAACACTCTGTTTCTAACACGGGCTGTTATTGTAATGGAAGATGCCATCGCTGTCGGTTAAGTCATAAAGCAGTTGCAGGTGGTCCGCAGTAAGGTTCACGCAACCCACAGCCGTCACGGAAGCTTCGATTAGTGCCACGCGTCCCGTGGAACCCCCGGTGAGTCCCGCACAGCATAATACCGCCCCCATCGGCCTGTGTCCGTGGTTCGGTGTACTGTTTGAGAAGCCGATAGCCTGGACGATGGCGCATCCGAACGTGACTGTCGACCTAGGGTAATAAAAAACGCGAGTCACCCGACCAGCCGGCATTGCTACTAGGTCTAATCTCGATGATCCCGTGCCCACAGCAATCGCAATGGACGATGTCGATGGGTCAGCAGAGGAACACACGGTGATCGTCTCCTGCGGAGTGAATAACGCAGCTCTGTCGTCATGCCTGCCACAAGTCACTGCCCCTCTTGCCACACGGAGCGCACAAGCCTCCGGCCTCGGCGTTCTGTGATGAGGCGCACATGGTTTCACCGTCCTCTTACCACTTCCCGTAAGTGTTCGCCACACTGGCACGCCAACAGTCCAAGAGCTTCCCCGTTTCCGGGTTGCTGGTTACCGGCGCCGCGCCACAAACGTCTGTGAAAAGGTGCCCGTGTCACTGGATTTCCCGTCGTCGCCAGGCCTTTCCTTACAACGTCACGAGCCAGGTGCCGTACGATCTCGCTGTGGGTCGCGTTCACAATGCTTTGGTTCTTCAGTGTATTTATGTATTCCAAGAGGGGGCGGGTAATGCATTACGGCTAGCAACTCAAGTAACATTAATTTCCCTCGAGTTTTCGTTAAGTATTCACAGGAATCAGACCAAGTTGAAACTTTAGATCTGGACGGGAAGCGTGTTGCGACGCGTAACTAACACGTCGTTTCCTGCAGTAGGCAGAGCTCCAGGTTCGATTCCAGGTCTGTCACACATAAATGAGCAATGTGAATTGCTATAATAATAATTATAAAAGGTGGCAATTTTATTTACGCACTGTCTTTTAAATAGATATGATGGTATCTGATACTCAAGTACTAATGCAAGGAAACGTAATGATGCTAAAATGCTTTAAATTTTTGCTATGATTTAATCTTTAAAATTGAATAATTCTCTTAATTAATTAACTTACGTCGTTCAGATTTCGTAACGCTGACGGCGTTATAGTTTAAAGTTGTTCAGTCCCTGTTTTGTTTTCTTTCAATTGTTGCGAGCCAGCGATGGTGCAATGCTGTTCGCTTTCAAGTCTACACATTTATAAAAATCAGGTCCAGGAAAAACTTTTGTGATCACGGTTGCGATTTAGACGGTATTCGCGTAATTGTACTGATTAAGAGTTATCGTTTCCGAAAGATGCAGGTTCGATTAAAGCTGCGTGCACTTTTGCGCGTATAACGAAAATATTCGTAACACGTCGCGTAAAAAAAAGTAACGTGCGAATCACAACCGTGGTCAAACGAAGAAAATATATGATGACATGAATATTCTTCGCAGTTTTTCGGGACATGTTTAGATTAAACACCGCAATTTTCAGTCTTTAGAAATCACAAGACGATACACTTTAGAGATATATGTTTCGAATAACTTGTATTTACCTTTTCTTATACAATATGGTGATTGTACGCAAAGATTCTCTCTCTCTCTCTCTCTCTCTCTCTCTCTCTCTCTCTCTCTCTCTCTCTCTCCTTTTTATAGCCTTTATACATTCACATTACATACATCGATTAACAAACTTTTCTTTCTCTACCGACCAGTACGAGAAAAACATCCGCCCAGACAAAATGTCTTACATAGAATCAGTTCTCACTTATCATATATAGTTTCGTAGTACAAACAATGCTAGTTTATTCCGTGCACTAGAAAGTCTTTGATTCACTGAGCACAAAAATTAAAATAATAAAATTATAATTACATTTTTAATGTCGTCAATTCTTCTTTATATCATGAAAATAAGGTTTGACATCGTCGTAATATTATTTTTCATCGTTGTAGCACTATAAATGCATACGCTACTGTTTAGTCGATATAATTGGTTCGAAAGTTCTCCAGAAGCAATACAATGACCCCACTTTGCTGTTGCGCAAAAAAAGTCACAAATTTGCTGCTGCGCAACAAAAGTCACGTTAGCAAGATAAGAATTCAAAACGCGAACCGTGTTCTGCGCAAGATAACATTATGACGACTCTGTTTCTTGTCACTCCTTTCTGTCAAGATAAGGAAAGTTTGACAGTCACATCGTATAAATGTGTAACTGCACTTGAATAGAACCAACAATAGGATGTAGACATCTAGGGAATTCCTTTAACCAGTACATTATTCAGTGCGCGTAAGTACTTTTGTGACTCCGACAAGCTGATCAGTAAAGACATATGCTACGGTTCTTTATGTTGCACTATGAAATCTTTTCGAAACCTAAAACTTCTACTCACGGAACTTGCCGAGAATCTCGCTCACACCGTGTAGCGACGCCGGCCAGCAGACCTGATGTCCACATGTTCCCCAAGCTGTGCCCTATCCCGTTGAGGTCAATCACGGATTAGTAATATTCTCGTAAGCTGCAGGGATGTAGATAGCTACAATCCGTTCGCGGTTCCAAATAGCCACTAACGTTTTCTATGGAATTATGATCGGTCCACTTACTGGGTCAGTCGGCGTGCAACAGAGTGCCGAAGTGTCTGCCAAAGAGGAGCCTAAAGGGTTTATTAGTGACCAACGCCTCCTCCTCCAATGATGCATAGAATCAATTCGTTTGTATCTGTTACTAATCACATCAAATAATGTGAGTACCACAATGGAAAATGCTCCTGTTATATACCAAAGAAAAGGCGAATATGTCCTGGGCAGAATTAGGGACGTAAAAGAAGGGAACTAGCTTTTCGACTTATTTGCCAGCGTCAAAGACATTTAAATCAAAACATTTTAACTCATTCGCGTTTTTTTTTTTTTTACTTGTTAGTATCAGTGCCCATGTCATGCAATATACGAGTTATGGATCATGTCACGTAAAGTAAACGTATACGTGATGTCATCCCCCAGAAACAAATCCATCCCCAGAAAAGCTTTTTTTTTATTACATGACCTTCAGCTATCTGATTTTGCTATTTTGTCGAAAACTGACATTCTGAGCCCCTATCGGTTCTCCCTTCTATTCCAGTCTCGTATTGTTCGTGGAAAGAAAGATTGTCGGTATGCCTCTGTGTGGGTTCTAATCTCTCTCATTTTATCCTAATGGCCTCTTCGCGAGATATACGTAGGAGGGAGCAATATACTGCTTGACTCCTCGGTGAAGGTATGTTCTCGAATCTTCAACAAAAGCCCGTACCGAGCTACTGAGCGTTTCTCCTGCAGAGTCTTCCACTGGAGTTTATCTATCATCTCCGTAACGCTTTCGCGATTACTAAACGATCCTGTAACGAAGCGCGCTGCTCTCCGTTGGATATCTCTCTCTCTCTCTCTCTCTCTCTCTCTCTCTCTCTCTCTCTCTCTCTCTCTCCTATCAACCCTATCTGGTACGGATCCCACACTGGTGAGCAGTATTCAAGCAGAGGGCGAACAAGTGTACTGTAACCTACTTCCTTTCTTTTCGGACTGCATTTCCTTAGGGTTCTTCCAAAAAAATGGCTCTGAGCACTATGGGACTTAACTGCTGAGGTCATCAGTCCCCAAGAACTTAGAACTACTTAAACCGAACTAACCTAAGGACATCACACACATCCATGCCCGAGGCAGGATTCGAACCTGCGACCGTAGCGGTCACGCGGTTCCAAACTGAAGCGCTTAGAACCGCACGGCCACACCGGCCGGCTGGATTCTTCCAATGAATCCCAGTCTGGCATCTGCTTTACCGACGATCAACTTTATATGATCATTCCATTTTAAATCACTCCTAATGCGTACTCCCAGATAATTTATGGAATTAACTGCTTCCAGTTGCTGACCTGCTATTTTGTAGCTAAATGATAAGGGATCTATCTTTCTATGTATTCGCAGCACATTACACTTGTCTACATTGAGATTCAATTGCCATTCCCTGCACCATGCGTCAATTCGTTGCAGTTCCTCCTGCATTTACGGAGGGAGGGCATCGCCCGAACAACCGGCGCTACTTGAGAGAAGAAGGCATCTACCAGATTGACGGGAATCATAATCTGAGATTACATACTACAAAAAAGAGACATAGTAAATATAGAAAACACACCATGCTCATGTAAGAGCCAACTTCAATAAATTTTACCAACATGACAAAAGGCTGATCCTAAACAAATTTTCGAAAGAATCTACAAGATCGCTTTTCTCCATTCCTAATAAGTCAGATAGCACGAGTATTTTGATTCTTACAGCGTTCACGCAAAACATTCTTACATTCAAACAAATAAGTTTAGCTACTATTTATTCTAATATTCCAGAATGAGATTTTCACTCTGCAGCGGAGTGTGCGCTGATATGAAACTTCCTGAAAGATTAAAACTGTGTGCCGGACCGAGACTCGAACTCGGGACCTTTGTCTTTCGCGGGCAAGTGCTCTACCAACTGAGCTACCCAAGCACGACTCACGCCCCGTCCTCACAGCTCTACTTCTGCCAGTATCTCGTCTCCTACCTTCCAAACTTCACAGAAGCTCTCCTGCGAACCTTGCAGAACTAGCACTCCTGAAAGAAAGGATACTGCGGAGACATGGCTTAGCCACAGCCTGGGGGATGTTTCCAGAATGAGATTTTCACTCTGCAGCGGAGTGTGCGCTGATATGAAACTTCCTGGCAGATTAAAACTGTGTGCCCGACCGAGACTCGAACTCGGGCTAAGCCATGTCTCCGCAATATGCTTTCTTTCAGGAGTGCTAGTTCTGCAAGGTTCGCAGGAGAGCTTCTGTGAAGTTTGGAACGTAGGAGGCGAGGTACTGGCGGAATTGAAACTGCGAGTCTCGGTCGGGCACACAGTTTTAATCTGCCAGGAAGTTTTTTATTCTAATATTATGATCAGTAGCTGCACTATTTCTTTTTTAGAATTGCGCTTCTTAGATGACCTAATGCACACAGGAAGTTCCACAAGCAGGACATCAAGTCATCACGGAGGCCACGGCATGCTCGGCCTGTCCGTGCTCGACGGCACTGGCGCGTCACGCGTCGTCCCATGTCGGTAGTGCCGGTGGCCCAACGTTCATGGCCGTGGCACACGGCTGTAAGTTGGAGCCCATTACAGGCCGACATACTCGGGAAAAAGTATACATTTGCCAGTAAACGGGACAGAAGTCCGTACTCGAGTCAGTGCTGGCTCGCTCCTGCACGTCCATATCATCTCGCAAAAGGCTTGTTTCCACAGAACGCTTCCCTAATCGTGTACTTTTACCTGTGTCAATTCTAGCTACAATTATTATGCACCTTGTATATTATTATTATTATTATTATTTACGTGTCTGCCTCATTCTCTATAGTTTGCCGAACTTAAGACGGTACAGCTGGGACACTGCACCATCTTACGTCATTTACCTGCAAACAAGGAAAAAACTTCGTTGTTTGTTTCTCGTGGCCACTAGTATATCTTAAGAGGATACATTTTTTCCACTTCACAACTGGTGCGAGAAGTATAACGCGTTACTGAATGTCTGATTATATTATCAACCGTGACTAGAACGTGCGGCAATATATTTCCTCCTACGATCTGACCTCCGAAAATTATTTTCGACCCCTAGGCCGTTCATCTATTGCTCTACTGCCTCTTGTCCTCCACCTCGATGTCATCACCTTCTGGAACGACGACCTAAGTGTAAAAACTTTTAAACAAATAATCCACCAGGAGCCAAACACCGTCCACAGGTACGTAAATCTCACTGCATACGAACACATTACTCTGTTTACATTCAAACGTAATTTTTATATTAAGGTGGTTAGGACCTCAAACGGGCCGAGTTGGAGCAGGAGAGGCATAACAGGACATTTGAATTTCCACTGTCTATAATTTTACTAATAAATTCATGAAACTTCGTGAGCATGATCAGGAAGGATTCTGGATTCACACCATTAGCAGTAGAAGTTCAAAAACATAAAAAAAAAATTTTTTTACAGGTGAAATGTTTTTTCGCTTGCTATTGGCTGCATTAGTTGCTAAAGGTACACTTTTCTTCATAAGTAAGAGAGATTCTTCGATGAATTTTGCACAGGATACAAACCATACTTACAGGAGTACGAAACTTTAGAATTTATTTAATTTATGAAGAAATGAATGAGCTTAAACATCATGTTTAGAAAAAACTACAATTTTCTAGTTACTTATCTCAATTTTTACCACAGTTATTAATAGATTTGGAAAATCCCAGAGTTTTAATTAAGGAGTTTGTGTTTAGTAAGCAGTGTAAAATTTATCGAAGAACCTCTCTTACTTATGAAGAAAAGTGTACCTACAGCAACAAGTGCGGGCAATAATAAGTGAGAAAATGATGAAATTTCACATCTAAAAAAAATATTTTGTTACGTTTTTGAGCTTCCACTGCTATGAGAGTGAATCCTGAATCATTTCTGATGATTCTGACAAAGTATTACGAATTTTTTAGGAAATATATAGACAGTGGAAATTAAAATGCCCTGTCGTGCCTCTCTTGCTCAAAGTCGGCCCGTTTGATGTCCTACCCCTCCCCCCCCCCCTTCCCCTTAATAGTGCTGGACTCCTCCAATTAAACACTCTTACGTTATCCTGACTCACGCTGTTTGGGGTCTAAGCGTCCCCTGCTTTGATTTCATTGACACATAGGAACGTTTCGTTATTAAATCCGACGATGAATGAAGAAACGAGATTTTAACTCAGCAGTGAATAGTAGCGCATTTAAAAAAAGGCTGACTACCCCAAGACGCAAAGACCTTGCCGTCGTGCGCCCATCCAACCCTATCCATCCATCATCACTGATTTAGTGAAGTCTGTATATTTTGGGAGAGATCCTGGACGAATTAAAGACGTGAGAGTGGGTTGTGATATGTGCCCAGTTACTCGGTCAATGAGAGCACTGCCACGGAACGCAAGGTTCGGGCTTCGAATCTCCGGAAAAAAAAGTAATCCGTCAGGCAGTTTCGTACAAAAATAACGCTAAGCGTTTCACTTAGCAAATATCGCACCTGACGCGAATTAAAAGTCTACGGTTAATTACTACAATCATGACACTGAGTCAGTCGCTTTCATATTTCAGGTGGAGATGCGGGAAATATAGAAACTTAATACGTTTTTGGCTAGCAAAACATGGTAAACTATGGCGACATTGTGTTGCCTTTGCGTCTGATATTGAGTGTACACCGCAAAATGACGCACGTGACACTGAATCGCGTTGTGCTCCCTGGCGCCAGAAGCAACAGTTCACGCCTGCAGCTCCGCGTCAGACCAGCAGCCACTGCCGACCGCACCGCGGCCGCACCACAAATTGGTTTCAACCTCAATCCCAGAGCTTCCGGTGGAACCATCAGTAACAGTCTGCTGGAAAATGGACTGCGAGATACAGAGTGTTGCTCATTACCGGGAAACCCGTCTCCGATAATTTGACAGTACAGCTAACAAGGATAGACGTTTGGTGCCTGGTGTTACGACGCTGTTCGCGCGATCTATGTTACTGACCACCCAAAACGTAGCCAGTCCAGTAGCAAGTTGCCTATCTAACGCCTTCCAGGCCAATCAAAAATTTGATTTTAGTCGAGTTTAAAATGCTGTCATAAACCATAATCTACTCGTTACGAATTATAAATTATAACCTTACTTAAAAGATTTAACATACAGTAATTGATATTTTTGTGTGTGTGTGTGTGTGTTTTCTCTGCATCGAACAGTCTTTCCTTAAACAAGTCATAAAATTTACAGCCTGATGTCTTCTGTACGATCTAAGTGGACTACGCCTGTCAGTATAGACAAACGTTTTGCGTCCACACTTCAACACCTGACGTTCTCCCCAGGGAAAATATACATTAATGGCTTGTTCCAGCCGCATGTACTTGGAGGTACCAACCAACCTGGAAAAACAGAATTTGTAACGAATATAATTATTAGTCTTCAAACGACGTAAATACTGATGTAAAGTTGTTCAGTACACCGTCCCCAGTCACCAATAGAAATCTCTCAACCTGTGTATAGGGGCATTAAAATGAAAACGAGACAGATGTAATCAAGTAAGGAAAGTGTTTATTATTACAAAAGTAATCACCGTAACTGTTAGTACATTTATCTCACAGTGAGACAAGGCAGATATTGCCTTTATAGAAAGGCTCGCACCTCTTCGTCCTACGCAAATCGACTGCCACGAATGTCTCTCTTCATTTATGTGCCCATCTACAAGTTGCCAATGTTGTTCCGAGTGCGCTGGAAAAGTTCCGCTGGGAAGCCCTTACACACACTCTGCACAGCCTCCATCTCTCCCCAAGCGATCTTCATATTTTTCGAGGGGGGGGGGGGGGGTTATGGAGTGGCGGCAGGAAGGGCATCCGGCCACCCGTTACAATTAACCTTGTCAAATCCGATTAACCATGCCGGCCCTGCGTCATTGTGGGTAAAAGGTACAAGCAAAAGAAAGAACATGTTTATCGGTTACTACATTTTCGCTATTCATGCAGTAAAAGCATCAGACATGACGTTTCAATTTATTACTTCTTTACTGTTAACTCTATTCGCAACACATTTTGCAGATCGTCCCTACTTACATCACGATGTAGGGACTACATACAAAATTACATCATTGCACGACACATGATTCTGGATATGTCATGAACATTTAGATGCGTGAAAAACTAGCTTTACCTATCGTGGAGTGTACATCACCCAGACTATACTCGTCCAGTGAATGATAATGAGCGCCCATTAACTCACTTGTACAGTAAACAGACATTTGAAGCTGTTTTATATATGGGAACTCGATTCTTGGGTTACTGGTTCTTGAATATTGCTCGCTGGATGAAACCCTTAAGAAACAGCGTTAATAGAAGGGAAAAAAAATGAGGAAGCGGTTCGTCTCGGGTTCGTTTAGAAACCGCGAGAGCGTTCCAGTAGTGTTCAGCGACGGACGCTGCAGGGCGGGAGACTCGAACGGCAGCTTACCTTCTGTCGTTCTTCCCAAGTGCCTTTCATCGTTGGAACATAAGCAGGACGTGGGGGGGATGAATGTCGTGCTGGATGTGCCCTTCGCGGCACACCGTAATGTGTTACCCGAAGTGTATAGTTACTGTAGACAATGGTTTCTCGGACTGTCATAGGAGTTGCTACTTGATATAGTGATGTAGTTACCTGTATCCCGGATAATGCCGCAACTGCAAACGGCAGTCACTGATCTTAAGGGCGAATTTAGACAAATCACTTCACATACTTAAGCACTGTTCATGCCTTATCCAATCAACACGTGTAATTCCAGGGCGCCAAGTAATTTTCAAATGGAGAGATACACATCTATTAGTATTGGAAAATAGTAATCGTATATCACAAGCATTCGCGCCAATGAAGGCTGACAACATATGGTAACTTAATCACATCGTGACAAGATAACAAAGCCCGAACAACGGAAAGTTGAAAATAAAATCTGTAGTATCTTCTGGTAAACCTTCCGGGATGTAAGGTTGTGGCCCATGAAACTCTTCAGCTCCTAACGTTTCGTCCAGAGCTGCGCTGGACATCTTCAGAGGGGTGTTTCTCCTCCGGAGAGTCTTGCCAACTGACGGGTCGGACGTCTGAGAGCGACTTATATATCGTAGAAAGTGGGCGTGACCAGAGTTACACGTGATATGCAGAGATAATCTTTGTCAGAGATAAAACTTAACTATCGATCGTAATCTCGTCACGGATAAAACTGTCTAGCAATTCTGTTGTGCCACTGTCCAAATATCACTAAGTTTCATGGTTGATGCGAGCAACAGGACAGAGAGCCTCGTAGCGGAGAACATAAGAACTACTTGCAACAACCTGCTCGCAAGAGAACGGACGATTTGTCTCGGAGCGGGTAACTGGTGGCCGCTCACCGCTCCCCCCACCCTCGGAACTCGGCCGCTCAACGCTCACCCCACCATTCTCGACTCTAGCCAGAGCGTTGAGCAAAGCAACTCAGGTGTCACTCTGGTCTCTGCGGTCTTAGATCATGCAGCAATACAGCTCGCAGCTCGACCAGCTTGACTCAGCGCCTCTGCATCGGAGTTCGTCTATACTGGATATTGTTCTTCGTACTAACACCGATATGTATATTACATAATATGTTATGTATACATCATTTGTTTTTATTTTATTTTTATTTGTTTAAACTGATCAGATGAGGTTCCTGACGACTCCTCTTACTATAGGATTTTTTATTATGGACACTCGAATTTACACTTTAATTACGAGCGAACAAATAAACGTATCACAAAATGTGATACACCAACATTTTCCTTGTTTTATTCTGCATAAGGCTATATGCAGCACTTTGGTCTTACAGTCCAATTTATATTTTTTTCTAATTATAGTACGGATTTTGCGATTTTGGGCGTCTTCGGAAGGAAACGTTCACTTTAAAAATATACGGCTTGGGATGTATTTGTACGAGGTTAATGAAATTTTGATACATTACAGCCAAATACATTGTTAATGTAAATCTCAAGTTACAACATTTTCCGATCACCCAAAAAACCACGTGCAAAATAAATCGATAATCAAAAACTTTGTCATATCGTGGAAATTTCAATAAACAATACAAAATTCTTACTCATTATCTGTGTTACTTCAAAACAGGATCAAATAAGATCAAAATACAGGTATAGTACTGGAATAAACCAAGTTTAAAGGGCAATGTGCCTTCCATTTATTTTCTATTGTGAATGAGTGGTGAGTCATGAAAAAGACCTAGTTCATTTCAGGGAGTGAACAGTTCTGATCCGATCTCTGAAAAGAACAGTTTTGCCCATCTCTACTCGGGACCCATGAGAAATACAGGCCCTGCAACTCAGACTGGCCGCCTTGTGCACCATACCTTGCGAACGCACAGCGCCCACGAGAAATCGGTGAGTCAATCAAAAGGTTCTCACTAAAGGTCTTAGCTTTGTCGTGTGCTAACGAGAGCATACTTGCACTTACACCGTTTTCCCGCGGCCACAGGTCTGTGGGCGGCGACTCGCGCCTGCCCGCACGGAGTGAGAGATTCGTCGCCGGCTTACTGTATGTGCTGGCTCGCACGGTGCTCCGTCGAGTGCCAGCCGTCTACCCCGAAGAGAGCTTCGCACGGTTTCCGTGATATCCACGGTGCCATTTCCTTTGGAGGCACCTCCGAATGCTACCTGCGCTGCCCAGTCCAGACTCCTGTTGGCGTACGACGCCTCAGCCTGCTAGCCAGGTTTTCACAGAGGACACTGGCTAACCCGTCTGCAGCTCGTGGTCCTGCGGTAGCGTTCTCGCTTCCCGCGCTCGGGGTCCCGGATTCGATTCCCGGCGGGGTCAGGCATTTTCTCTGCCTCGAGATGACTGGGTGTTGTGTGTCTTTCATCATCATTGACTCGCAAGTCGCCGAAGTGGCGTCAGCTAAAATGGACTTGCACTTTCGGCGGCCAGACACCCCGCGTGGGGTCTCCCGGCCAACAATGCCGTACGGTCATTTCATTTCACTGGTTAACCCGCCAGACAGAATTTCACGCGCCTGCCAGGTACTCTGCAACCTTTCCGAAACGATTTTAAAGACACTGTTCGGTAAAAAGATTGGTTGTCTCGTATCTCATAGCCTCGTGCGTCAGCTTCGTCATGAACTGAACACCCTTTCGTTAAGGGATATAGTTAATGTGATATTTCGGTATTAAGTAACCTATTGCACTAAACTGAGACGGGTTGCAACAAACGATAGGGTTCGCTGCAAGTTTGTGTTTGGTGCGTGTTACGTCACACACTATTGTGCGCAAAAAGCAGCTAAGGCGTCGAATTTTTCTATAGGCTTGGCACGATATCTACCGGGCGATCAAAAAGTCAGTATAAATTTGAAAACTTAATAAACCACGGAAATGAAATGAAATGTCGTGTGACGAGGGCCTCCCGTCGGGTAGGCCGTTCGCCTGGAATAATGTAGATAGAGAGGCAAAAATTGACACTCATGCTTGGAATGACATGGGGTTTCATTAGAACAAAAAGTTCGCAAAATGTCCGACAGATGGCACTGGACAGCAAAACGTCAGTGACTGCGCATGACAATCGTGTATAAAAGGAGCTGTAATGAGAGAGAGAATCAGATGCGCCAGCAGTTGCAGCATGTTGACGTTACCTGAAAAGGCGCTTTTAGTGAAGCTGTATTATCAGAATGGGGAATGTGCTAGTTCAGCGTTACGATGCTATCGCCATAGGAAGGGGATTCGAACGGGTAGAGGTCCGTTGACAAATGCAGCTGTGTCGAGAATGATTTCGAAGTTCGAAGCCACGGGTTGTTTAGACGATAGACCCCTTAGTAGCCGACCGAGCACAAGGCGTAAGGCATTTGGGGTGTGGGCGTTTCAAAAGATGGCGGAAGATGACGATTGGTTGAGTATCGTGTTGTGGACCGATTAAGCTCATTTCACGCTCCGAGGGTCTGTCAACGCCCACAATTGCAGAATTCGGGCTACCGAAAATCGTAGAACTGTCATGGAAACTCCATTGCACGACGAGAAAGTCACGGTATGGGTTGGATTTACCATATCTACCGTTATCGGGCCTTTCTTCTTCGAGGAAATGCGTGATTCTGGTTTTGTAACTGCTACCGTGACGGATGAGAGGTACGCCGATATGTTACAGAATCGCATCATCCCAGCCTGGCTGATAAACACCTCCTGGAACGTACGATGTTTATGCAGGATGGCGCTCCACCCCATATTGCTAAACGCGTGAAAGAGCTCTTGCGCGCGTCGTTTGGTGATGATCGTGTGCTCAGCGGCCACTTTCGTCATGCTTGGCCTCCCAGGTCGCCAGACCGCAGTCCGTGCGATTATTGGCTTTGGGGTTACCTGAAGTCGCAAGTGTATCGTGATCGACCGACATCTCTAGGGATGCTGAAAGACAACATCGGACGCCAATGCCTCAACATAACTCCGGACATGCTTTCAGTGCTGTACACAACATTATTCCTCGACTACAGCTATTGTTGAGGAATGATGGTGGACAATTGAGCATTTCCTGTAAAGAACATCATCTTTGCTTTGTCTTACTTTGTTATGCTAATTATTGCTATTCTCATCAGATGAAGCGCCATCTGTAGAACATTTTTTGAACTTTTGTATTTTTTACATGTAATAAAACCCCATATCATTCCAAGCATGTGTGTCAATTTCTACCTCTCTATCTACATTATTCCGTGATTTATTCAGTTTTCAAATTTATACTGACTTTTTGATCACCCGGTACATCTACAATCGGTAAAAAATGGATTGTGTGTACCACACTCATTTTGATACGAATACACAAATGATAAATTGAGAATTAAATATTTCTAACATCTTGTTTCTCATAAACAGTTTGAGCTATCGAAACGAGCTTCTGGCGAATTATAGCACGCAAAGGTGAGAGTATTTTGCCCCACGGTTAATATGAGAAACTTCGTTATCTACTATGATATGTATACTTTTTCAGCGTAATAATGTAATTTTAAAGGATAGTCGATACCAGGTAAGAGGCGAATTATTGCTCGTTTTTCAACAAGAGTTATGGAGAAGTTACACGTTTATTTTTATACCGAGAACGGACTATTTCACGAACTACTGACCTTTCTTGCCCTCAGTTGTGAGTTTAATAACTATTGTTTCACGATTACGCCGTAATTTCCACTGCTTTAGAAACATTGTAAGACGAATTTTTGTAAACTCTGCTGTGTTTTGGCAAAAGCAGCAGATTTTAACACGGTAACGAGAGAATCAAAACTCGTTACTGATGTCACTTCTCTGAAGAGAAAAGAGGAGTAACTAGTCTCCTGTTGGAATTTCTGCGGAATCCTGCACCCCAGCGTGGGTTTAATAACGAATGGCTGGGATTGAAACTTTCCGAAGGACCAAGGGGGGGGGGGGAGAGGGGAGGGGGAGGCGTGCGAACAGGTCTCGGCGGCAACAGCTGTTCCCGAGGCTGGCTGCCCGGCTGCCCGGCTGCCTGGGTCACCTTATGCAGGCGACGCTTGCGCAACGCGCGGCCCACAACGGCCACGAGGCCGGCGCGCACGTTCTCGCCTTCTGCGTCAGCTGGTCGCCCCGACCTGCCGGCGCTGCTCGCTCTGACCGGCGTAAACTTGCTGGGCGGCGCTCTCCACGTGCGTCGCGCGAGCTACTGCCGGCTGCAAAACGGTGCACTATGCAGAGCGTAACGGCCTCTCACGACACATTCTACACCTACACACCTCAAACAAGCCTACCACGTGTGGCGGAGGCTGGCTTGTGTACCACCGTCATTTCTCTACTTTTCTGTTACAGTGCGAATAGTCCTCAGGAAGAACGGCTCAAATCTCTCTAATTTTTAACTTCGTGATCATCGTTTCGCCAGACATACAATCGTGGAAGAAAGTATTCGTACACCGCTGTTTAGATTAACTTTATTTACTATTTATCCATGTAGATGTACACTGAAGCGTCAAAGAAACTGGTATAGGCACGCATATTCAATTGCGGAGATGTGTAAACAGGTAGAATAGGCGCTGCGGTCGGCAACGCCTATATAAGACAAGTGTCTGGCGCAGCTGTTAGATCGGTTAATGCTGCTACAATAGCAGGTTATCAAGATTTAAGTGAGTTTGAACGTGGTGCTATAGTCGGCGCTTGAGCGATGGCACACTGCACCTACGAGGAAGCGATGAAGTGGGGATTTTCCCCTACGACCATTTCACGAGTGTACGGTGAATATCAGGAATCCGGTAAAACCTCAAATCTCCGACATCGATGCGGTCGGAAAAAAAAACACTGCAACAACGGGACCAACGCTCAAAGTTACAGAAGTGCAACCATTCCGCAAATTGCTAAGCCATCAACAAGTGTCAGCGTGCTTAACATTCAAAGAAACAACAGCGATATGGGCTTTCGGAGCCGAAGGCCCACTCCTGTACCATTGACGACGGCACGACACAAAGCCTTACGCTCGCGAGGGCCCGTCAACATCGACATCGGACTGTTGACTAGAAACATGTTGCCTTGTCGGAAGAGTCTCTTTTCAAATTGTATCGAGCGGATGGACGTGTACGGGCGTGGAGACAACCTCACGTATCCATGAAATCTGCATGTAAGTAGAAGACTATTCAAGCTGGTCGAGGCTCTCTAATGGTGTGTGGCGTGTGCAGTTGGAACGATATGGGAACCCTGATACATCAAGATACGATTGATAGGTAACCCGTACGTAAGCGTCCTGCCTGATCACCTGCATCCGTACATGTCCATTGTGCATTTCGACGGGGCAATTCCAGGAGGATAATGCGACACACCACACGTCCAAAATTACTACAGAATGGCTCCAGGAACACTTTTCTGCGTTTAAACACTTCTGCTGCGCACCAAGCTCCCCAGACATGAACATTATTGAGTATATCTGGACTGCCTTGCAACTTGCTGTTAAGAAAAGAATGGTTCGAATCGCTCTGAGCACTATGGGACTTAACTTCTAAGGTCATCAGTCCCCTAGAACTTAGAACTACTTAAACCTAACTAACCTAAGGACATCACACACATCCATGCCCGAGGCAGGATTCGAACCTGCGAGCGGTCGCTCGGCTCCAGACTGTAGCGCCTAGAACCGCTCGGCCACTACGGCCGGCGTTAAGAAAAGATCTCCACCCCCTCGTACTCTTACGGATTTATGGACAGCCCTGCAGGATTCATGGTGTCAGTTCCCTCCAGCACTACTTCAGACATTAGTCGAGTCCATGCCACGTTGCGTTGCGGAACTTCTGCGTGCTCTCGGTGAACCTATACGATATTAGGTAGATCTACCAGTTTCTTTGGCTCTTCAGTGTATGATTGCTGTACAACCATTACAAGCAGTCACATTCATTAAATACCAGATAATTAGCGTGCGCACGGAGCAGTTTAGAGCGGAACGATTATATAGAACTAATCGTAGGTAGGCAAGTGCGAGACAACAATTCACTGGATGAAACCTCAGGAATTAGTCCACACACAAAGAAAGTTACTTACAAAATCCTTCTTCGGCCAGATTGGACTCAGAGATATTAGACAGGAAGGAAAGAAGAGCAGTGTCTTTCGTTACAGGTTTATTTACTAAGCGCGAAAGCGTCACGAAGGTGACCAGGGTGGACGCTGTAAGAGAGGCGCTCTACAGCACGCCGTGGTCAGCTGTTGAAATACGGGAAGAGGAGTCAACAGATGTAGCGTGACTCCGTGATAATGTTAAAGACTTTCAGAGATGACGGAGGAGGCTTGCTCTATCAATTTGAAGTAAGCGACCCTGGTTATCAAGGGTAGACAAATGGGCCTTCGGTTCCGAAAGCCCATATTGGTATTGTTTCGTTGAATGGTTCGCACGCTGACACTGGCTGAAGGCCTACCATTGAAGTCTGGGGAAGGTTTGCACTTCTGTCTTACTGCACGATTCTCTTCATTCGTCGTTGGTACTTTTCTTGAAGGATCTGTTTCCGGCTGCAGCGATCTCTGAGATTTTATGTTGTACCGGATTCCTGATATTCACTGTACACTAGTGAAATGGTCGTACGGAAAAACCTTCACTTCATGTCTACCTCGGAGATGCTGTGTTCCATCGCTCTTGCGCAGACTATAACACCAGGTTCAAATACCTGCCATTATAGCAGTAGTAACTGATCTAACAACTGCGCCAGACATTTGTCATATAGGCGTTGCCGACCGCAGCGCCTTATTCTGCCTGTTTACACATCTCTATATTTGAATATTCATGCCTATACCAGTTGCTTTGGCGCTTCAATGTATAATCAAGTAGGAACGGATACATCTGCGTCTTTAGGCGGAACACGTTATACTTGTTTTTGCTGAGGATCAACTTATAATAACCGCACCGTGCGTCGATCGTCTGCAGACCTTCCTAAATTTCGCTTCAGACACTATTCCTTAGGTCATTTATATACAAGGTAATTTTAAATTCCGTGTAAGATTTCAAAGTATCAGTATAGACAAATGGCCAAAAGCTAAGATAAACGAAACCATACGTGACAAACACTCTAAGGTTTTTTTTCAACGTTTATAAATGTTCTAAGTTTACTTCTTTCGTCAGAATGCACGCATCTGATTGATAGTGAAATTCTGCCCATACACGACCCAGCGTATCAGGAGTGCCTACAAGCACAGCTGTTGAGATGCGATGTCGCAAGCCATGTTGATTCTGTGATAGAGATGCAACAAACGCTACCCTTGACCTAAGACCACAAGAAAAAAATCGCAAGGCGTCCAGTGGGGCGATCGTGTCAGCGTCAGACCAGCGGCCGCAGTACGTGGCGATGCCACGCCCACTCAGGTAGCCTCGCACACAACTGTGCAAACGTGCAAGTGGGCGGAATCTCTTAGAAAGGTGAAATCCCTGCTATCAGTTCCAAGTTGTGGCACGAGCTACAGGCACAGAATGTCGAGGTAAGTTCTCTCAGGGTCGAGGAACGGTCCAGAGACTGTCTTGTCTTGCACGGCACAAATCACGTTAACTATATCGGAGATTGCAGGGGCTGCAATTTGCAGGGCTCCACTTTTACTCGCCTGCGAAGAATATCCTACACTGTTGGCTGAGGGATGTTCAGTTGTCCACTAGCTCGACAGGTAGGCACTGAGAGATTTTGCAAGATGACGTATCTCACGCGGTCTACTATTCTGGCAAGTGCGGTCAGACCGAACGTTTTGCGTCGCACGAACAACCGTCTTGCTCCAATTTCTTGTGCCACTTCACTATACTATTGTCATCTGATGGGCATGTCTTGTGAACCTTGCCACGGAAAGCTCTTCGCACACTCACTACCTAATAGCAACCGGCAAATTCTAGCACACAAAAAGTTTCCTCTGTTTGGTTCCTCGCCATTTTTAGCAAATACTATTGGTGATACCACCATCGGCGGTTTTCCAAACTAACTTACCGGCAACACTTTGAGAAAAATAAAAAGATATATTCACAGTTTGTCTTTCGCGTATTGCATCATTTGTTACGTTATCTTTAGCTATTCATCCATACAGTTTTTTCACCATGTTTCATGGACTTCATGATTAATCTACGCACTGTGAACAGTAATGGGCCAATAACACTCTCTTGAGAATCGCCTGAAGTTTCTTTTACGTCTGAAGATTTATTTTCGTTAAGAACGACATGCAGTATTCCGTTCGCTAGAAACGAATTCAGTCACAAAGCTGGTGCGATATTGCGTACGCCTGTATTTCGCTCATTTGTCGACCGCGCGCAACTGGTATCTAAGGCCTTACAGAAGTCAGAAAACACACCATCAACCAGAACTACTTATTTTTAGTAAGGTGATTATTTACTTCACCAGAGCTGACATTTTATTACACGTTAATCTTTGCTTCCATCACAAGTGTTTGTTTATCAGCACAGTTCTAGGCAATGTATCCATACGATTGGCCAATTCTGGCATATTATGTCAGCGGACTACTAAGGACGTCGTAATTCTAGGTGACATTTTTGTTAATATGGATAGCAGAAGACACTGTATTAATACACTAGCGATGGTGTTCGTTGATGTTGGCAAAAAATCAGGGCCATGTTCGGTAAACAAAACATGAAAAATTAATCGGAGATCGCCTGAGCAACGAAAGGTTGGTTGGTTTAAAAGAGTGTCCGGGGGAGGGAGGGGAAGGGACCAAACTACTCCTAATAACACAATGCCACAAGTGTTACAATAAAACACACGAGACATATAACACAATACGGAAAGAAAGGAAAAACCACAAGAAGAAGGAAACGCAAGGAACACTAAAACGAACAAAAGAGGGCAAGAATACAGAGAGACGCTAGAAACTGAAGAGAGTAAAACAAGAAAGCAGATTACAGTGGCTGGCCGACCACGAGAATAAAAAGGAAAAGCCAGCCAATCTGCAACTCATTAAAACCTCCACCCTAAATGAACTACGGTGGAGGACACACAGGGATAAAGGACATGCGCTAAAACTTGGATCAAATGATACAACCCACCCTCACGAATAAAACGTAAAACTTTATCAGCCAATGAGGCGTTGTCAGATAAAATTAGCGGCAACGAGTCCGGTAACCCAAGATTTCGTCGCCTGGCCGTAAAGTGGGACGGTGCACCAGAATATGGGCCACTGTTAACCGGGCGTCGTACCGACACTGAGGCGGGCCTTCACGGCGCAGGAGGTAACTGCGGCTCGCCCAAGCGTGGCCAATGCGGGCGCGGCAGTGGGCAACGGATTCCTTGCGAGGGGCCCGCATGGAAGACTTCCACACGCAGTTTGTTGTGCGTAAGTCAGAACGCAGGTCAAGTTCAGAGATGCCCTCTCCAGAAGCGGTTTCCGCGTAGCCTGTCTGGCCAGCATGGGATGCCGGCGTGTCCTGGGGTCCACACAAACACCACTGAACGACTGGACCGGTCCAGGGGACAGATGGACTCCTGGATGGACACCACCGGAGGGTTCCTCGGGCCATGAACGGATGTGCTCAAGAGCAAGACATATAGCCACCAGCTGGACAGTGAAAACACACTGCAGCCATCGGGCAAGGAATGCTGTTCAATATGTCCTCCATGGACATACGCAAGTCCGAAGTGAGCATCAGCCATCGAGCCGTCGGTTTAAAGCATTTCGTGGCCTCGGTACTTGCCAAGAATCGATAGGAAGTGGCAGCGGAGAGCCGCAGGGTTAACTGAGTCCTTAGGGTCATATGAAAGGTCCAGGCGAAGCTGCGGCCTAGGTGTACACCATGGAGGTGTACGTGAATGGACCTCCAGCATAGGTGGTAAAGGCAAGGACTCCAGTTCAGATAGAAGGGATCGGACGCGAACTGCAATTGTAAGCCCTGAACTGGGCCGCCGATGCGGGGGACGAACTGGCGTGGGTGGGAAAAGGAGACGGTGATTCGGATGCGCAGGAGAACTACGAACGTGTGTGATGTAACTGGCCAGCAGTTGTGCACGCCTAACCTGCAATGGAGGCATTCCGGCTTCCACAAGGACGCCGGTCACCGGACTCGTCCCAAAAGCTCCTGTCGCTAGGCGAACGCCACAGTGGTGCACTGGGTCGAGTAAACGCAACCCTGAGGGCGCCGCCGAACCGTACACCACACTCCCATAGTCAAGGCGGGATTGAACAAGGGCTCCGTAGAGCTGCAGCAGCGTAGAGCGATCTGCACCCCAGTTGGTGTTGCTCAGTCAGCGGAGGGCACTGAGGTGCTGCCAGCACTTCCACTTAAGCTGACGAAAGTGAGGAAGCCAGCAAAGCAAGGTACCTAAAGACTGGAAAAAAGCGCAGGACATTCCCGTTTTTAAGAAAGGCCGTAAGACAGATCCACACAATTATAGACCTATATCGTTGACGTCCGTCTGTTGTAGAATCATGGAACATGTTTTATGCTCAATAATTATTACGTTTTTGGAAAATGAACATCTCCTCTACAAAAATCAACATGGATTCCGCAAACAGAGATCCTGCCAGACTCAGCTCGCTCTGTTCCTCCATGAGATCCACAGCACAGTGGACAACGGCGCTCAGGTTGATGCCGCGCTCCTTGATTTCAGTCAGGCATTTGACACCGTTCCGCATTGACGTTTAATGAAAAAACACGAAAATACGAGATTACAGAGTATCGGAGCAGACTTGCGATTGGATTCACGACTTTCTTGCAGATAGAACACGTCGCTCTTAACGGAACTAAATCGACAGATGTAAAGGTATCCAGAGTACCACAGGGAAGTATAAGAGAACCGATGCTGTTTACAGTATATATAAATGATCTAGTAGAAAGCGTCGGGTGCTCTTTAAGGCTATTTGCAAATTATGCAGTTGCCTATACCAAAGTAGCAACGCCAGAAGATAGTAAAAATTTGCAGAACGACCTGCACAGAATTGATGAATGGTGCAGGCTCTGGCAGTTGACCCTGAACGTAAATAAATACAACATATTGCGCATACATAAGAAAAGAAATCCACTAGTGTAAAACTACACTATTGACGACAAACAGCTGCAGACAGCGTCTGCTGTAAAATATCTAGGCGTAAGTATCCAGAGCGACCTTAACTGGAACGACCACTTAAAATAGATAGTGGGAAAAGCAGACACCTGACTTAGATTCATCGCAAGAATGTCAAGGAAATCTAACTCATCCACGAGAAAAGTGCTTACAAGGCGCTTGTTTGTCCGATTCTTGAGTATTGTTCATCTATCTGGGACCCCTATCAAGTAGGACTGATAGAGAAGATTCAACGAAGAGCAGCGCATTTCGTCAGGGGATCCTTTAGATGGCGAGAGCGCGTTACGCAGATGCTAAACAAACTCCACTGGCAGACGTTACAAGAGAGGCGTTGTACATCAGGTAGAGACTTACGATTAACTTTTCGGGACAGCACTTTTCAGGAAGAGTCGGAAAACACATTACTTCTCCCCGCATACATCTCTCATATTGACCACGAGGAGAAAATTCGAGAAAGTACAGCCGATACAATCAACGAAATAATAACGTTCTACGAATCGGGGCGTGCACTGTCAGAAGCTTGAACGGGTAGGGGAAACTAGAAAATCTGAAAAGGGAAATTCTAAGACTCAATCTAGATAAAGTAGGGGTCAGTGAAATGAAGTGGAAAGAAGAAGACAAGGATTTCTGGTCAGATGAGTATAGGATAATATTAACAGCAGCAGAAAATTGAAAATGGTATAGGGACCGATGACCTTTGCAGTCTGGTCCCTTCAACCCCACAAATCAACCAAAATGGTATAACGGGAGTAGGATTCGCTATGAACAGGAAGGTAGGGCAGAGAGTGTGTTGCCGTGAACAGATCAGTGGAAGAGTTATTCTTATCAGAATCGACAGCAAACCAACACAAACAACGATAGTTCAGGTATACATGCTGACGTCGCAAGCTGAAGATGAAGAGATAGAGAAAGTGTGTGAGGATATTGAAAGGGTAATACAGCATGTAAAGGGAGATGAAAATCTAATAGTCATGGGGGACTAGAATGCAGTTGTAGGAGAAAGAGTAGAAGAAACGGTTACAGGAGAATACGGGCTTAGAATAAGGAATGAGAGAGGAGAAAGACTAATTGAGTTATGTAATAAATTTCAGCTAGTAATAGTGGATGTTCAGGAATCACAAGAGTAGGAGGTATACATGGAAAAGGCCGGGTGATACGGGAAGATTTCAATTAGATTGCATCATGGTCAGACAGAGATTCCGAAATCAGATACTGGATTGTAAGGCGTACCCAGGATCAGATATAGACTCAGATCACAATATAGTAGTGATGAAGAGTAGGCTGAAGTTCAAGACATTAGTCAGCAAGAATCAATACGCAAAGAAGTGGGATACGGAAGTACTAAGGAATGATGAGATACGTTTGAAGTTCTCTAACGCTATAGATACAGCAATGAGGAATAGCTCAGTAGGCAGTACAGTTGAAGAGGAATGGACATCCCTAGAAAGGGCCATCACAGAAGTTGGGAAGGAAAACATATACAAAGAAGGTAACCCAAGAAAACCATGGGTAACAGAAGAAATACTTCAACTGATCGATAAAAAGGAGGACGTACAAAAATGTTCCGGGAGACTCAGGAATACAGAAATACAAGTCACTGAGGAATGAAATAAATAGGAAGTGCAGGGACGAAATCGCTGCATGAAAAATGTGAAGAAATTGAAAAAGAAATGATTGTCGGTAAGACTGACTCATCATACAGGAAAGTCAAAACAACCTCCCGTGATATCAAAATCAAGGGTGATAACATTAAAGAGTGCAACGGGAATTCCACTGTTAAATGCAGACGAGAGCGTGGATAGGTGGAAAGAATGCATTGAAAGCCTCTATGAGGAGGAAGATTTGTCTGATGTGATAGAGGAAGAAACAGGAGTCGATTTAGAAGAGATATGGGACCCGGTATTAGAACCATAATTTAAAAGAGCTTTGGAGGACCTAAGATCAAAATAGGCAGAAGGGGTAGATAACATTTCATCAGAATTTCTAAAATAGCTGGGGGGGGGGGGGGGGGGGGACCTATTCATGTTGGTGTGTAGAATGTATGCGTCTGGCGACACACCATCTGATTTTCGGAAAAGCATCATCCACACAATTCCGAAAACGGCAAGAGCTGACAAGTGCGAGAATTATCGCACAATCAGCTTAACAGCTCATGCATCCAAGTTGCTGAAAGAATAATATACGGAAGAATGGAAGAGAAAATTGAGGATGCGCTAGATGACGGTCAGTTTGTCTTTAGGAAAGGTAAAGGCACAAGAGAGGCAATTCTGACGTTGCGGTTAATAATGGAACGAAGACTAAAGAGAAATGAAGATACTTTCATATGATTTGTCGACCTGGAAAACAAGGTTGAACAATGTAAAATGGTGCAAGATGTTCGAAATTATGAGAAAAATAGTAGTAAGCTGTATGGAGAGACGGGTCATGTACAGTATGTACAACAACCAAGAGGGAATAATAAGAGTGGACGACCAAAAACGGAGCGCTCGTATTAAAAAGGGTGCAAGACAAGGATGTAGTCTTTCGCCCCCTACTGTTCAATCTGTACGAGGAAGCAATGATGGAAATAAAAGAAAGCTTCAGGAGTGGAATTAAAATTCAAGGTGAAAGGATATCAATGACTGGATTCGCTGATGACTTTGCTGTCCTGACAAAGTGAAGAAGAATTACATGACCTCCTGAATAGAATGAACAGTCTAATCGCTACAGAATATGGCTTGAAATTAAACTGAGGAAAGACGAAAGTAATTAGAAGTAGCAGAAATGAGAACAGCGAGAAACTTAATATCAGGACCGATGGTCAGGAAGTAGATGAAGTCGAGGAATTCTGCTACGTAGGCAGTAAAATAACGAGTGACGGACGGTGCAAGGAGGATATCAGAATCAGACTAGGAATGGCAAAAAGGGGATTCCTGGCCGACATTAGTAGAAAAATAAATGAGTAAATGTGATATACAAAGTAAAGAGTCGTTAAAGACACGAAAAAATTTTCCCCATATTAACTACTCGCGACAGACACGTTACCGAACCTGTCTCACAGTACTGATATTTTCTTCTCTTTTAGATATGTATATTAGATTCTTTCACTTATCCTAGACTACAGTAAAACCTTTTTAGAGAATGCAATTTAATGGGCCCAAATAAAAATCGGCGATATTAAATTACTAACGATTGTTTGTACAAGGTTCCCTATTTTTGGTACACACGTTAAGCATGCATACGCTTGAACGCTTCCACAAGCACATATAATAGAAATTCGATCAAGCTTCAAGCTGCTTGTAAAGTGCTGACTCTGTGCAGATGTATACTGCACACGTTCAAGCATGTTTGGGTAAACACGCTTGCGCACACATTCTCGTCAACAACGCAGTTACCGAGCGAGGTGGCGCAGTGGTTACACACTGGACTCGCATTCGGAAGGACGACGGTTCAATCCCGCGTCCGGCCATCCTGATTTAGGTTTTCCGTGATTTCCCTAAATCACTCAGGCAAATGCCGGGATGGTTCCTCTGAAAGGGCACGGCCGACTTCCTTCCCCATCCTTCCCTAATCCGATGAGACCGATGACCACGCTGTCTGGTCTCCTTCCCCAAACCAACCAACCAACAACGCAGTTACGAGCGTGGCCACCTTCACTGTTTTCGTCGTCTAATGACCTGGGCCCATCCATTGAGGTTACAGCCAACATAAACCAGACTGTTTGTTTAAACAATCTCGGAGCCCCGGTGTTATCGTTCTTTTTCTTATGTTCATGAGAATGCAGTTGGCACAACAATCTTCCAAGATACATCAGCATTCACAGCGCTGAACGAATATGTCGCTGAACTGACGAACATCCAGGCACCGTATCGCTCCTCGATTGGTTCGGTAAACGACATGATTTTCGCCGCACAGACAATGCCTAGCTGTGCTTTCGGCAGCGGCTGAAACGTAGAAATCAACGTCTCCAGGATGTGGCAGCTCTGTGCCGATCATCAGCCGGTCGATTCAACAGGATACGGCATCAATCTTCCCCGGCCATTAAGCTGGTGGTAGCTCTTTGGATATTAAAAAAATATTTATTTGTTTCTGGCGTAAAATTTTCTCTGGAATGTCGAGTTTAACCTAGTGCTCGTTCCCTTACCGAGATACAAGGCGATTTGTGAAAAAGTATCTCCGAAAACCATTCACCGCGAGAAAAAAAAAATAGTCGACATGTAATTTCACCGACGGCCTAGCTGGTATTACGGAAACTATGGCCGTGCTCGAACTTGAGATCGGACCGGCCTGTTAGTACTTGTGCACGAAACGGGAATAAAGGCGTATCGAGCGAGCGGAGCAGATAATGAGAGGAGCTGCCGGACTACCATCGCAACGAAGAAGATGGAGGAGGAACTGCTTTTGGATCTGGAAGGTCTGCTGCATCGTACGGGGATCGGTGACCAGATGTAAATTTAGCTTAAGTACAATTAACGTAACCCGAAACTTTAAAAGTATTTTTCTCGAAACCGTATATCTTAAATTGGATGGAAAAATAATTTCAGCATGCTCATACAATTTTGATTGGAATTTGAATTTTCTATCAGCATACCGTCCTATCAGCTTGCTCTCAATTTTGTACAAAATTTTCACAAAGATCTTGTTAAACCGAATTAATTCCACCCTAGACTCAGCCCAACCTATAGAACAAGCAGGAATCAGAAGCAATTTTAGCACTATTGACCACATTTTGACCGTTAGTGAAGTGATAAGCAGAGCGAATGAATACCAACTGCCTCTCTGCATTGCCTTTGTTGACTTTGAAAAGGCCTTTGACTCCGTTAGCCATGTAGCTGTCCTCCAAGCTTTGAGTGAGCAAGGTGTGGGAGCAGCATACATTCAAGTGCTCAGGAAAATCTACGAGAATTCTTCAGCTTATGTTAACATCGGCGAATCAACTCAAGAATCCGCATCATGAGGGGTGTCAAGCAAGGCGATCCCATCTCCCCAAAACTGTTCTCTGCTGTATTGGAAATGGCTATGTCAAAGTTGAGCTGAGAAGTTAAGGGAATTAGAATTAATGGAAGAAGGCTTATCAACTTGAGATTTGCTGATGATATTGCCTTACTGGCCAAAGACTTCGCAGAGCTCCAAAACTTAGTTACAGATCTTGCATCGGAATGTCAGGTGGTTGGCTTGAACGTGAACCTTTCGACAACAAAAGTAATGTTCAACAAATGGGTCCCAGCTGGGGATCTGAAAGTCAAGGACAGTCTATTAGAAGAAGTCAGTGAATATGTCTACCTTGGCCAGATTATAAATATGAAGGGAGACATAAGGCTAGAAATCTATCGACGCATCAAGCTTGGCTGGCAAGCATTTGGGAAGAATTCAACAGTATTCAGATCAAAAATGCCAGTAAATCTGAAGAAAGCAGTATTTGATCAATGCATTCTTCCTGTGATGACGTATGGCTGCAAGACATGGACACTGAACTCATTTACAAAAGGGAAACTTAGGACAGCACAGAGAGCCATGGAGAGATCAATGCTGGGCTATACAAGAAAGGACAGGAAAAGGGCAGATGACATCCGGTCTGTGACGAAGGTTAACGACATCTTAGAGACAGTAGGTTCCTTGAAATGGCGGTGGGCTGGCCACGTCGCAAGAGGAAAAAACAACAGATGGACGAAGCAAGTACTGGAGTGGAGTCCGAGAGAGCACCTTAGGCCTAGAGGAAGACCACCAGACAGATGGGACAAAGACATCAAGAAGATCGCTGGTAACACCTGGCAGAGAACTGCCCAAGGCCGTCCCACTTGGAGAAGACTGCTGAAAGCCTACCTGAATCCACGACTTGAAGAGGCCACATCATTTAATGTGTGAATTGGCTGATGATGATGATACATGCCCGTTTTGCGATATCTTCGAAAGTCTACTTTCGGTGCACGATTTTGCCTCAATTGTTTCAACACGTCACCATTTTGGTAGAACTTAATATTTTTCAATTATCCTACGTATGCTGATAGAAAATCTATTCAGAGTGACGTATACAAAATTATTTTATTAAGGTCGAAGAGGTTTCCGAAATTCCCGCGGATGATTAACGTACCACTTTCATCTGGTGCAACGATAAAAATTATTTCTTAAAGACAAATGTGTAAGGAATGAAACCTTATAATCAGACATAGCATTACTTTTTTTTTACTAGAAAAAAAAAATCACAAAAATCACCTATTTTTCTGTGCGTTCAAAGAAGGCTACCACAGTAGGGCCATTATCTCGAAAATGGTTCAAATGGCTCTGAGCACTATGGGACTTAACTTCTGAGGTCATCAGTCCCCTAGAACTTAGAACTACTTAAACCTAACTAACCTAAGGACATCACACACATCCATGCCCGAGGCAGCATTCGAACCTGCGACCGTAGCAGTCGCGCGGTTCCAGACTGTAGCGCCTAGAACCGCTAAGCCACTCTGGCCGGCCCATTATCTCGGCTAGTGACCATATTAATGTTGTTTCTTGTAGGGCATCTAATGTTTTGGTCGGTGTGCTAATTTGCAGTTAATATGCCAAAGCAAACAGAGACCTGACTACCAGAAAACGAACAGAACGGCGTGCTACACAAGAAGAGACTGCCACTCGAAAAGTGAATTTCACGTATTTTACTCGTATTTCTTGCTTTACTTCTTGCAGAAGATTGGCAATGCCCCAACGAAAATAAGCACAATTTTTGAGGAACAAAGGCGGGACCGTATGAACAGTTTTGAATAATGCTCCATACCGCGCTTGCGACTGCAGCTGTCTATGACCTAGGAGCAGCATTAGCAGCGGTCTGCACGATACAGCCATTTGGAGCACGCAAGCCTTGTACCACTCGACGACACACATTGCTCTGACGTCAATAACTGCTCAGCGTCGGAAAATTGCTGATCTGTAGTCGCTATGGTGGCACTTACCACGCCCTTCCTCGTAGCAATCGCAGCGTCCTACCTTCATATTCCCGAAAGTTCCAGCATTATGAAGACGGTATGCAACAAATCTGAAATTGGTGGGAACGGCACTAAATTCTTCAATATGCAAGTGATCAGTATTTCAGCGCAACCGCACGAAGCAGGTAGGGGTAACGCGATGTACTTTCTGTCTACAAGGAACGATTACGCAGCGGTTTTCTCATTCAGAAATCTCTCTTTAATGTTCATTGTTTGTGTATCATCTTATATCTCTCGCACGAAGATTAAACGTCTTTCAGTACGCATGGGAAGCCTATTCAAAATGTGATTGGTTGGTTGGTCCGGGCGAGGGTACCAAACAGCGAGGTGATCAGTCCTATTGGTCATCAGTCCTATTGGCTTAGGGAAGGGTGGGGAAGAAAGTAGGCCGTGCCCTTTCAAAGGAAACATCTCGGCACTCACCTGAAGCGATTTAGGGAAATCACGGGAAACCTAAATCGGGATGGCTGGACGCGGGTTCGAACCGTCGTCCTGCCGAATGCAAGTCCAGTGTGCTAACCAGTGCACGACCTCGCACGGTTTCAGAACGTGGTTTATCGTTCAGTGATACTACAGCTTCGGATGACTATCAAGCGAATACGGACTCCATGGATCCAGGAGGGCCATTCTCAACGGCCACACGTGGCTAGCGCCTGAGAGGACGGACACTGTTCGCCCTGTCGTGCAGGTTCCTACAGCTACGTCTCTGGCCGAAAATATGGAAACACCAAAAACACATCACACTGCCACGCCTAATACGCTGTAGTAAACCAGGCTGCTTTCAAGACCTAGTCGTCTCGGAATGGATAAATAGAGGTCCTGTATGGTTTTAAAGGGAATCTTTTATCATTCTTCCTACGAAATAATGACAAGTTCAGTTAACGAAGATGGAGGCAAACAGCGATCTCGCACCCTTCTCTCCAAAGCAGACCACAAAGGTTCGATAATATTGAGGTCCGGTGACTGTTCCGGCCAAGGGAGACACGACAATTCATCCTTGTGCTCATAAAACCAGTCCTGGACGACGCGAGCTGTATGGAGAGGGAGCCTGTCATTTTGTAACAAACCACCAGCACTTGGGAACGAGCATTGTAGCAGGGGATGGACATGATAGTCAGAATGGTCACATCATCGTAGGTAGCAATGCAGTTTTGCAGAGTATCCATTGGGGCCCACGGAATATCACGACATGGCAGCCCAAATCATCACTGAAGTTGGAAACAGTGTGAAACAAGACTCAACCGATCAAGTGACTATCGTCCATTGTTCCATAGTTGTGGTTTCTGCAACACGTCTCCCTGCATCACTGATGATGGTTCTGCAATTCCAGATCGTCCTGAAAACCCCTTCTCATGGAGCTCCCTTCGAGTTGGTGCTGACACACTTAACGAGTGCGACATTCAGTTTTGCAGTGACTTTTGCAGTTTCCGTCCCGTTGTTTTCGTCACAATCCTCTTCGATGACCATGTGTCACAATCACTCGACACACACTTTCGTTCGCTATGTGACTTAGCTGAGCATCTCAGGGGGATGCTTACCTGGTTTCAGAACCTGGACGATGATGCTCTCCAGCCACTCAGATATCCTCACTCCAGACATGGTTAAGGATGGTAAGGAGGTGACACTGACATTTCACTGATAAGTGAGCATTTGTTTGTGGATGTGGTTTGGTCCTGGGGCTGGATCAGGGCAAAGGACTATGGCACTGAAGAATTATCACTCAATGGAGCACTATAGGGCTTCCGGAGATGTGCAGTGAAAGGTAAGTGCAATTGCTCAATCCACTATTCAACGACACAAAAGGCTGATTGAAATGTTTGACTACAATGTCTGGGTCAATGAAAACAGCACCATTCAAAGAAATACTAAGTACACCCAAGTGACCTTGAAAGAGGGCCAGGAAGATTGGGAACTGATCGCTACCACATTGTGGGCCCTCCAGTGGATGGATAAGAGAAGACCAGGGCTGCAAATACAAAGCTCAATAGCTGTGTAAGTTCCATGTGCAACACTGAAGTGTGTGGAGGCACCAACATTCAAGAGGCAGACGTTGAGACCTGCCAGTATCTTTCTGACGTCCTTACTGTGGCCAGTGGTTGTGGTTCCACTGCACAGTGGGTTATGGGCACTGAAGTACTCACCACATTGTAACCCGTCTAAACGGATTATGAAAGAAATCAATAAGCTTCGCAGACTTTATTGTCACAGAAAGCATCAGTATTGGGACAGATATCTACACTTATTTCAAAACGTGCTGAATGAAATGCCTCATGACTCCACTGCTTCTATTCTTGTACTGAAGATAGAAGAACCACCAAACAGAATCAGAGAGCTTGTACCTTTTCCGAATACACGTAAACTTGGACACAAATACATAGTTGATTTGGCTATTAAAAATATAAAGTCTGCTGCAGACAAAAGGAGAAAACTACACGGTAAAGCAAATGCAAAGAAACTGTATACTGGTCAGAAAGTTCTCATTAAAGCTCATTCATTGTCACATAAGAAGAAACACTTGAGTCACAAATTCTTTCTGACTTACAATGGACCTTACAGAATCCGACGTATACCACATGATAATTGCGTTGAAGTTGAAACTCTGCGTACAAGGAAGAGTAAAGGATTACACCACATTTCACATGTAAAACCATTTATTGAGAGATAATTTGCTCTCTGAATTAGTCGTTGCTATAAGGTTTCTACTTTACTTTACTAGCACACTTTGTCACACCTAGAAACTGTTGATATGCAACAATGTTTTGAAGTTAACTATCCAGGCAAGAACCTAGGGAACGTGATGAAACAAAGCAGCAGGCTTTACCAGAAATATCGACCCTTAGACAATGTGTCTAATAGTGTATTTTAAATACGACAGTATGCCATCTTAGGCACTGTATAACACTTGAAACACTTGATAATGACACTTTGAAGCCGAAATCATGATTGTGTAAGAGTAAATGTAACACTCCAAATAAACAAGTCTAATGGCGGTACTGACTTTAAAGAAATATATTATGACTGTGGTCCCACATTATGAAAAAATTATTAAACATTGTTATACGTGCAGGATTTAGATGCTCATACTTTTTCTTGTCCTCTTGGTATGTCATTCTGTCCAAAGTCTTATATTCTTGTACTTTTTTCCTCTCTCTGGAAAATAGTGCAGTCTGGTAAGCAGGGAGAATGGTACACAAGGAATATTCACGTGCAATGGTCGTCCACAATCCATACAGACTGGGCGGGTGTCACAGCGTGAAGACATGTGTCCGAATATCATGCATCTGAAGCACCGCATACGAGGGGAACATACGGTTTCACACTTCATTGGTATATCATCACCTTGAACTTTTAAGGCAACAAATAGCCTTCCAAGATGAAGGTCCATACACAACCCTATTGCACTTCGGCACACTATGGACATCACGGACAAAGTTTACACCCCATCGCTCCAACTTAGCGCGTAGCCCATTATGAGACTGCAAGAGGATGTCACGATGGAAAATGACGCCTTGAACAATGGTTAGACTATGTGCAGTGGTAGTCACCGGAATGTTACCCAACTTGCCACAAGCAAGCAAGCAACGCTCGTGGCTGGGCACTGGATGCTGTTTTAATCCGACCCACTCTTTTAGCAGGTGGCTGCAACTTCACCGAATTTGTCCTCTATAGTCTCTGTCAAGAGCAAAGGTTTTGTGGCCAAAAAAGAGTCGACATCTGTCCTCGTACAAACCAGTTATCGGGGAGAGTTTCTCTCTGCCTGTTGCTTAGCTGGCGTTCCCCCCCATGGCGTAGCCAGGGAAGAAAACATTTTGGGGGCGTATCTCTCTGCGATGAACGAGTTCTTTCCTTTGGAAGACACTACTGGGGCCATGCGACCATCAGTGGGAAAAAGCTTGATCTGCTTTACATGCAAGTCATCTCACACAGTGTCACCTGCTCCAAATGGCGGCTAACGCCATGGATGCTTCCTAGCCTTAGCAATTGCTACCTGGCCAGTAATTGGTTGCTCAGAGTCCCCATGCCCCAGTCATGACAGGCACATACAAGGTACAGGCACCAACAGTGCGATTCCTGTGTAGTCAGGGGATACTACTGTGCATGTTCTTGAATACCTGCCCCCACAATCAGATGGCCACCGTGCTGGGTTCTGGGCATACTACGTTACCGGAAAGCAAGGGTGTTAAGGTTGGAAAGGCGCAAAGGCGGAACAGACACCAGGTAGGGCGACATTCCCTGCAGGATCTGCACTTCAGAAAAATTTGGAAAAGTGATGGCAGGTCAAGACCATCAATGGGGACCATGCATTTATTAACAAGAAGGTGTAGAGAGTGCCAGAAGTGAAATGGGAAATAAGGGTCCTAAATCATGTGCCAGGTCGAAGCAGAATCTACAGCAGTTAGACGATATAATGGAAAGACAAAAGGAGGCTTGTAGCACAGAAAGGAAAGTAGGGCTGCAAAGGCTGGGGTCCTGTGGTAGCCAAGCACGTACTCTCAAAAGAGATGTGAGCACCCTGGGGATGGTGGGATGGTGGGGCAGGCTATGTCTTAAAGCGGTTATCACTTCGGAGGTCTGGAGTCTGAGATCCTACGTGATCAACGACATTACTTTTCCGGTACGGAAAGCCTACAAAGCATTCATAAGTGCGATCCTGCGTGTGGGCTTGTAATTCCGCCTAGGCACTTGCCAGTTTTTTTTTTTTTTTTTCCGGCGAGTCCTGAGGTTTAGTGAATCTGATACAAATAAATTTCATTTGCACTGTGATAATCTATGACATTACTGTGTGACTCTCTTCCCTGTTGAAATGTATACCTATTTTTTGTTGTTGTTGTTGTTGTGATTATCGGCGGTAGCTGCTAGTAGCCAGCTGAAAGTTCTGCAGTGAACAGTCAGTAGTGAACTTATTCCAGTGCAAGAGTCGCATCTCTGAACGTTTTGACTTTGGAGAAGTTTAACCATGCCTCGCGGGTCAATATCAGGCTGACGATCCTTATTTAGACTGATGTGACAGTGTGACAGAGCAGACAGTTAATCCGGATCCGCCAATAAACGTTTCCAATTAAGTTCCGTAATTTGTCTCGCGCGCCGCACATCGCCAACCGTGCGTAGATTCAGGCCGCGGCTTCAGGTAGCGCTCCGAGTTACACACCAGAGAAACGATTTGAGGTAGTTCCACCACACACCGACAACACAGGATGACCCAGGAGGAATGGTCAATATTCAGCCGTATGGCAGGAACGATCATTCCAAGCAAGAAAGCCTAATGAACATGGTACACAGTAGTCCATTTCCTTTTGGTCTATGCAGACACGGTGTTTACTGTTTCAAAAACAGAAAAGAGTCTGTCGCATTTGTTTAATTATTACGCGTTTCGCGCGGTTAGCGAATCTTTATATTATCTGCAATTAGTAAAAATATTCTTATTGCGTAACTGGTTTATTCGCGAACCTATCGAGCAACATTCAATAGTATAGCTAAGCTAAATGTGAGACGTAAATTGACTCATTTGCTTGATCAGCAGAGTCCGCATTTCTCATATTTAGTAGCCACTGACATGATGGCGTTAAAGCGAAAACCACGACCGTCGAATATGGACATAGAAAAGCCTGCAAGTTAAAGGTGTAAAGTTACAACATTAAAAACAAATTAAACCTGCGTAAGCGCAGAATTAGAAGAAAAGAAAATCGTGGCAGTACGCGGAAGCGAAGGCACGTAGCGACCACAGCGATGTATCACAGTACGTATATGTTGAAGTGAATAAGCCCCACAGTCTACTGGTGTCAGAACGGAACTTGACGGTAAAAAAGAATTAAAATAAAGTGAAAGCTACCCCACGGCAGATAAAAAATAGAATACTATTAAAAATTTTAAAACTAGACGAACTAGTGATGACGTAGGAAATAATTATTTGAATGAACTGTCAACTACTAGGATGGACCAAAATGTGAATTTAAATGAATAGGGAGAAGCAGGAGGGGGGTGGGGGGTGAGTGAGAGGGGAAAGGATAGGAGATGGAAAACACTGGCCCTGAAATGCATCCCTTAAGAGCTACACTACCTAACATCGATACTGTGAAACAAATATCTGCTCCGAACAACTGCTCATAGCTCTTAAGGTATATATTTTACTTGTACAGCCGATATTTACTAGACTTTCTTGCTTGAAACGATCGTTGCTGTCGTATCCCTGAGTACTGTCAACTCCTCCTGGGACATCCTGCAGATGTAGACGTAGACTGTCCGTACAAAATTAGTGTTTCTGCAGTCTTCACACTCGTCAACTACTGACAAATATCGATTGTCCACAAATGCACAGCTTTACAGGTAAGTGGCAGAGACAACCTTCAGTATTGTAAAGACTGTTTGTATTCGGTTTTACACTTTCGATCTGTGGTATGTCGCTTGTGAGTGCAACCTCGGTGCCTCGAGCATTCGCCAACTCTCCGAGCACTGTGGGTGAAACCTAGACTCCTGGGCCTGCTGCTAGATATCGTTCACTGACGTTCGTCTGTTTGTCTATATTCTCGTTTTGATTGGGAACTTTCTTATGACGAACAGGAAATTCGACGTCTCCGACTTTTCGTCAGAGCGGTACTACAGTAAACACTCTGCTTGTGCGTGGTAACCTTGGACTTTAACGAAGCAACTAAACCCGTGCCATGAAAAACATACAGACAAGCTTACTGAAATCTCGTTGCAAATACAACCTATGTCTGTAACTAGAGGTCAATCATCAGGTGCAGACAAGCCTATCGGACAATCGTCCCGGTTCTTCAGTATTGATCATATTATTCCATCGGTCAACAGTCCGTCGCCGAGCTCAACAGCAAATCAACCGGCAGGGGGTACAGGGGGTAGGAGGGTGGGGGTTGCACTCCCCAACTTCATACTCTGGGCGGTGAGGGAGTGGAGGCGAGGTATGGTTTCTGCTCTGCTCTGCTCGCCGCCCCCCCCCCCCCCCCCTTGCATGCAAGAAAATTCACTTAGAGATGTACATGTTCTACGGGATCCACAGTCCTAGCCAGCAATTGAATTTATGCTGTACGTCAGTATATACAGGATTCTTATTTTGGCTGACGGCAGGTTTTGCTTATCACTGAAATAAACTGTCGCATTGTTGAAGCTACTACTAGTCAATGTCATACGTCTGGTAACTCCAACTTGTCGTACATTCTGCGCTGTCCTGCTTGTCTCTCGCTTCGGTCCATTTTCCAGGCTGTCCTCTTGTCAAGGTTTTCCTATTAAATAGTGGGCAGCGAAGTAACTTAACTCCATGACGTTGCCGTATAGCTACCATGTCAGGACGTGAATGCTGAATGTGATGGAATCTGACAAAAAAAGCGGACGGTGTAACAAAGTGGGACACCACTCATCACGAGTGCGACGCAAGTGCTGTCTGCGGCATCAGGCGAGGATCTTCCCTATCATACAGTACACCTCGTAACAGTGTCGTGGACGCACTGGCGGTGTGTGCTCCCGTATTGTCCACCGCGCAATAACCGTAGGTTTTTCTTCAGTTTTTGTTCTTTCATAAAAGGTTGCAGTATGTGGTTCACATGCCTATCACAAAGAACATAAAAGGCAAATAGTAGTAGTAGAGAAGAGAGTGACAGGGTTGTAAATTATCCCAAATGTTATAGAATATGTTCTACAGTAAGTAATAAAGGAAAACTAAGAAAATTGCGAAAGGGAATTAAAGTTCAGGAAGTACAAACAAACTGAGTATATCATAGGTTTTACCGCGCTAAGCTTATTACAAATAATTAAATAGTATTTTTGACCAGAAAAAAAGCAAGCGGGAATTTTTCTATGGAATGCCGTCGCGTCAAAGTCCTATCTTTCCTGACGCTCTTAATCACTGTTTTGTACGGGAAACTCTTGTATAAATCACATTTTGGAGCAGAGAAGATATTTCAATTAAAATCCATCCAAAATAAATGTTCCGCATTGCAGCGGTAATACTCCAGTCTGTAATTCGCGCGGAAGAGGAATTGAACGGAAACAAACTTCGGGGACGGTGCGCGCGTTCGCGACAGTTCGTGACTCCGGCAAGGCCACCGCCGTAGCTGCGGCGTCGTCCTTTTGCACATCCTTACTGTCAACAACTTCCTAAACAGTTCGTCCGACCAGAACTGTAGGGACTCGCATTTTCCGCAGTTACATCGATAGCCTGAGGTGTGTCGTCTCTCCACAGATAAGTAAGTTCAAATTAGTCTAACTGAGTTACCTACAAAACTTGAGACCAGAACTGATTTGTGGAAACCTATGTTTCGCGCAAATGGGTGCGATGCGTCGGCAGTGGGACGTACAGAAATGTAACGATGTAGGAGAAAGAGCTTCACAATTTCAGTAAATCAAAACCCCGTTGATGCATCTCTGGCCCTTATGCAAGCAGTTACTCGGCCTAGTAGGCATTGATACAGCTGTTGCATGCCCTCAGCGATATTGTGCCAAATTCGTCCAGTTGACGTGTTAGATAGTCAAATCCCGAGTGGGTTCGAGGGCGCTGCCCATTCTACATCTACACACATACTCCGCAATCCACCATACGGTGCGTGGCGGAGGGTACCTCGAACCACAACTAGCATCTTCTCTCCCTGTTCCATTCCCAAACAGAACGAGGGAAAAATGACTGCCTGTATGCCTCTGTACGAGCCCTAATCTCTCTTATCTATGTGGTCTTTCCGTGAAATATGTTGGCGGCGGTAAAATTGTACTGCAGTCAACCTCAAACGCTGGTTCTCTAAATTTCCTCAGTACCGATCCACGAAAAGAAAGCCTCCTTTCCTCCAGAGACTCCCACCCGAGTTCCTGAAGCATTTCCGTAACACTCGCGTGATGACCAAACCTACCAGTAACAAATCTAGCAGCCCGCCTCTGAATTGCTTCTATGTCCTCCCTCAATCCGACCTGCTAGGGATCCCAAACGCTCGAGCAGTACTCAAGAATAGGTCGTATTAGTGTTTTATAAGCGGTCTCCTTTACAGAAGAACCACATCTTCCCAAAATTCTACCAATGAACCGAAGACGACTATCCGCCTTCCCCACAACTGCCATTACATGCCTCTCCCAATTCATATCGCTCTGCTACGTAACGCCCAAATATATAATCGACGTGACTGTGTCAAGCGTTACACTACTAATGGAGTATTCAAACATTACGGGATTCTTTTTCCTATTCATCTGCATTAATTTACATTTATCTATATTTAGAGTTAGCTGCCATTCTTTACACCAATCACAAATCCTGTCCAAGTCATCTTGTATCCTCCCACAGTCACTCAACGACGACACCTTCCTGTACACCACTCGCATCAGACAGCCGCACATTGCTATCCACCCTATCCAAAAGATCATTTATGTAGATAGAAAACAACAGCGGACCTACCACACTTCCCTGGGGCACTCCAGATGATACCCTCACCTCCGATGAACACTCACAATCGAGGACAACGTACTGGGTTCTATTACTTCAGAAGTCAATTATCCTTCAAACGTTCGAAACTAGGGAGAGATCCAGCGAACTTGCTGGCCAATGTCGGGTCTGTCAAGGACGAAGACAAGCCGTGTGCGGGTGAACGTTCTGAAATGTAAGCCCAGGATGGCTTATCATGAAGGGCATTAAAGCGGGGCGTACAATATCGCCGAAATACCACTGTCTTCTGGGTTCCGCAGATGACAAACAAAGGGGAAATGTCATAACAGACTATCACTCCTGGTTGTCGGGCCATAGGGCGGGTGACATTTAGGTTAGTATCCCACCGCTGTCCGGGGCGTCTCCGGCCTCGAATGTCATTAGGTGCAGTAGAATTGTCTTCTGTGACGAGTCCCACCTCCACCTGAGCCCTGATGACCATCGAAGACGTGTCTTAAGACGCCCCATACGGCGGTGGGATACCAAACTGTCACTCGCAACCAGGAATAATGGTCTGTTGCGACTTTTCTTCGCATAGCAGCACCCATACAGCATACCTGTTCGTCGACGAGATTCTACGCCACGTTTTGTTGTATTCCATGGCAAGTCATCCTGGACTAATATTTCAGCAAAACAACGCCCGCTCGCACACGGCGAGTTTTTCTACTGCTTGTCTTCGAGCTTGCCAAATCCAGGTCGGCAGGTTCCCCAAACCAGTTGGGGAATTTGACGATCTCGCGCGCCAGTTTGACAGAATACGGCCCAATATTCCTCAGGAGGACATCCAACAACTCTGTCAAGCAATGTTAAGCCGAACAGCTGCTTACGTAAGGGCCACAGGTGTACTAACGCGTTATTCACTTGCTGAGTTTGCGATGCTCTTTCTCTTGAATAAATCATCTAATTTTTCTGAAATTGTAATCATTTGTTTGTCTGTACATGTCCATCACATCCACCCATTTCTTTCCGTCCCATTTGGATAATTCATTTATTAACAAGGTATAAAAATTATCAAATATCGCCTTCAACTACAAACGACGTAATCCAACATGGCGTCTTCTAAGTTTTGTTTGTGACGCAAAACGGGTCTTGCATCTCATTGGCCTCGTTCTTCTCCGACAAGCAAAAATCTTTCGCGTCTGATTCTGCCTCTGACGCTTGGGAAGGCCCCGCGACGTGGGATTTCAAGTCGCGTTCTCATTCACGCCCATTGTGAGGACGGCTTTAGGCAGATTGTCAATCAAGCGTGATGCAGCACGGGCAGTTGTGTCGAAGTGAAAAGGATATTCGGCAATCGACCGGCACGAAGATTGGTAGCAAACGAGCCTTAGCATTAACTACCTAAACTACAATGTTTATGCGAAACGCGTAAATTTCGTCTACCTACGACTGGTTTTTGTGCGTTGGTCGGTGGAGTGTGTGACACTTGTGTCCGATGAGCCACGCAGTGAATCTGGAGGATCGCGTGGGCGGGCAGACCTGCACGGGGAAGACACCTGCCTGCCACAACGCGATACAGTGAGTCAACGTCGGCTGATGCAACCCCGGTGAAACAACTGGCAGAGCGAGGAGTTTATCCGGTTTCTGCCTGTAGTATGGGTACCCGTTCTCTTTCTTAGGGGGGCCTATGGTAAATACTGGGTGAAGCACATTGCATTTTTTTCGCAATCTTTCGCGGGGATTGTTCAACATCGTTTTTTCCAACTTCATTTCACTTGTGAATGAAGTGCGAAGACCGATTTTCCTCTTGTAACGCATGAATTACTGTAATGTGTCCTTTAGGATAGCGTTGTTTATGTTGACGAGTGTGGAATGAAAGGAAAGGAATAATTACCATATGGCCACCGTACTCAACGTGGTGGTGGTGGTTAGTGTTTAACGTCCCGTCGACAACGGGGTCATTAGAGACGGAGCGCAAGCTCGGGTTAGGGAAGGATTGGGAAGGAAATCGGCCGTGCCCTTTCAAAGGAACCATCTCGGCATTCGCCTGAAACGATTTAGGGAAATCACGGAAAACCTAAATCAGGATGGTCGGAGACGGGATTGAACCGTCGTCCTCCCGAATGCGAGTCCAGTGTGCTATCCACTGCGCCACCTCGCTCGGTCACCGTACTCAACGTACCTGTGTACGTCTGTGGAGCGGCACAAACTTTAACCAAATACGCTCGCGTACTACGTGCTGATACGGAGACACCTGCCTTTGCTGACGAAACGCCAGACCCTGGTTGGTTGTCTCATTCACTGGATAGTCCAGCTGGTGTTAGTGACATCAGCCAGAAATCTGATCGAATTGTGAAGCATGTAGGAGTCATAAAATCGAGGCCTTGACAGCAACATCATGGCAGAGGCGAGAAATAATTACAGGAGAGGTAGAATAAAACCTATTCTAATGTTCTTTCATCATAGGCAAGAAACAAAGATAAGGTATCCTTACAGCAGTGACAGTCAAACTTTTTTGTTCAATAACCATTACTGACATTTTGGGATGGCACCCCGAGCTACATGTGTAGCGATCATATTGTCACATACAAGAAGGTGTAATTGGATGGATGACGAACACTAACTTCACGTAACGAAGGTTTATTCATCACTTGCACACTCAAGAGCGTGGAGTGAATTGCCTCCAGCCAGAACACATACAGTATATGTACAGCTACAGGACATTCCAGTACAATGATTCTTGATATTTGTGGATAATTCTAGAATGTACTCGAACAGACTATAGAAATTAAAATTGTATAATCCAGGTGAGTTTGAACTCACGACGCTCCATGCAACAGTTTAGTATCATAACCACTACACCACGGTGGTACTCAGCTTCTTCTGCGACATTGCTCCCTCCTTAAGAGAACAGCATCTCGATGTTACATCCTCCTAGTCTGGTCCTGCATACTCCGACTCCCGATGACAGATTCTCGCCCTGGCAGTGATCTTCTATTGCCGCTACGCTCTTTGTCACCTTTCCTCTAGCTGCCTGTCGCTGGAGCTTCGAATTTACCCTGGGTTGCAGGATCCTTATAGGGCTTCATTCGAAGGATGTGGACCGTATCTCTGATCTTTCGTCGTCTTGTGTCGGGGTCGAAATCTTCAGCTTCATAAGTAACATCAGACAACTATGTTACAACCTTATAAGGTCCAAAGTAGCGCCTGAAGAGCTTCTCAGAGAGACCAACCTTCCGAACAGGAGTGAAGGTCCAGACGAGGTCACCAGGCTGGTAGACAACAGGGCGGTGGCTTGCGTCATACCTTCGGCGATCGTTTTGAGCCTGCAGCGTGCGGAGACGAGGTAATTGCTGAGCTTCCTCAGCTCTGGTTAACACCTGTCCGATGTAGACGTCATCCACGTCACCATGACGTAACGGAAACACAGTTGTGTCTTGTTTGGCGATGTTGTAGGCAAACGTCACAAAAGGTAAAACCTCATCCCACTTGCTCTGCTCAACATTGACGAACATTGATAGCATGTCGGCCGAGGTCTTGTTAAGGCGTTCAGTAAGCCCAGCAGTCTGCGGATGGTAGGCAGTCGTCATGTGATGAGTAATGTTGCACCAACGGTTTATCTCTGTCACGAGATCGGATTGAAAAACTTTCCCTCTATCCATAATTAACGACCTTGGGGCACAGTTTTTTAATACAATGTCTTCCACGGTGACTTTGGCTACCTCGGATGCTTCGGCTGTTTTCACGGCTTTCGTAATGGCATAGCGTGTCAGGTCATCAGTGCAAACAATAATCCACCTATTGCCACTAGCAGACATTGGAAATCGTCCGAGGAGGTCAATCCCAACACGCTGGAAAGGCGTTTCGGCTGGTGGAATTGGTATGAGTCGGCCAGTTGGTTTCTGAAGAACTGCCTTTCTGCTCTGGCACTCTTGACAGTGTGACACATGGTGACAGACACTCCTAAATAAAACTGGCCAGAAAAATCTCTTGCAGATACTATCATACGTCTTAATAAATCCTAAATGTCCGGCCTCAGGTGTGTCATAGAATTTCTGTGGAACATCTAAGTACGTGTGTTTAGGAACCACTGGTAACCACTTCTTTCTAAAAGGATCAAAGTTTTTCTTGCAAAGTAATCCATCAACTACCTTAAATTGTCCTTTCACATCCTCTGATCAATTTGAGATATCTTGGCGTCCTTCCTCAGCTCAGCACAGAGCTCCTGGAGTGGCGTGAGACAGTCACTATCTTCATCAAAGTCTTGACGGTATTACACAGGGTTTCTTGAGAGACACTCGGCATCCTGGTGTTTTCTTCTACTTTTGTACACTATGGTAATGTCATACTCTTGAAGATGTAGTGCCCACCTGGCGAGTCATCCTGTTGGATCCTTAAGAAATGTCAACCAACAAAGTGGATGATGGTGTGTAACAACTGTGAATGGCCTTCCATAGAGATACTGTCGAAATCTGCACATGGCCCGGATCACAGCAAGACATTCTCTTTCTGTAGTTGAGTAGTTTCTCTCGGCTTTTGTAAGTGTCCTAGAAGCATAGGCTATAACCTCTTTTCCATCCGAAATTTGCGCCATAACAGCAACTATCCCATATCCACTGGGATCTGTGTGTAGTTCTGTAGGTGCTCTCTCATCATACAGACCAAGTACAGGGTCAGTCAGCTTTTCGCAGCACATCGAAAGAATCTTGTTGAGCACCACCCCAGATAAATTTAGCATCGGCTTTTAACAACTCTTGGAATGGCCTGGCTTTGATACAAAAGTATTTGATAAAACGACGGTAATAATACAATAATCCGAGGAAGCATCTCACATCTCTAATACTTTGAGGAATAGGAAATTCCGTTATGGATCTCACCTTTTCTGGGTCTGGCCGCACACCTTCGTTTGACACAAGGTGTCCAAGTATTCTTATTTCTTTTGCTCCAAAGAGATACTTTCTTGGATTAAGTTTCAGTCCTCCTTGTTGGAGATACTTAAGAATGGCCCTCAGTCTTTTTATATATATATATATATATATATATATTCATCAAATGTCTCTGAGAACACTATAATTTCATCTAAATAACTAAGACACATCGTTCTCTTCGGGTGAGAAGATTATCCATCATCCGGTCAAATGTTGCTGGTGCATTACACAAACCAAACGGCATTACCTTAAACTCATACAGGCCCTCACGGGTGATGAATGCAGTTTTCTCACGATCAGCCTCATCTACTTCGATTTGCCAGTATCCCAAGTACATGTCCATGGTTGAGAAAAACTTAGATCCCTTCAGACAATCTAGTGTATCGTCAATTCGTGTTACAGGAAGGCTCAATGATGTCATTCTTCATCATTTTCTCTACCTCGTCACGAATTATTCGACGTTCAGTTGCTCTCCGGCTTATTGGTTGATGGTCTCCAGTGCTAATCCGGTGTTTCACCGACGATTTGTCTAATTTGCTCTTCACCTGTGGATTGAAACATTTAGAGAACTCTTGAAGAATGTCAAGTAGCTTCTTCTCTTGTTCCTTAGTGAGATATGGTAATAGTCGAGCTAGAAGATCTTGTCTCGTAGTGGTAGCGCTAATTTCGCCTACAGACTCGGCATGGGAGGTTTCTATGACTCTCAGCTGTTCTTCAAATAACGTCTCAGCGTTTGCTACACACACGCGACTTGGAAGGATCTGCTGTTCTCGGCGACAGTTAAGTATCCACAATTCACCGAATCCGTTCTTAAACGAGACGACAGAGGCTGGGATGACCAAGTTATTCTTCAGTGGTATGCTTCTCTTACATTCCACTACAAGATCCATGGGTTGATGCATGGAATGACACGTGACAGTTACCTTTCTGTCGCTGACTGCAGGAATAATCACTTTATCCAGCACACAGTCTCCACACACTCAGATGCGTGTCTTCCTGTCCACAGTATCTCATCTCGACTAGCATAATCTTCGAGTGATCACAATCTATAATTGCCTGAGAAGCTTTCAAAATGTCCCATCTGAGAATGACGTCATGACTACACTCTTTTAAGGCAATGATTTCTACAGGCTGTGTATGGCCACTTATACCCACACGAATGGTAGGTTTTACATATTTCCCATTAACCACCTTCAGCAGAGATGTTTTGTTGTAGACGAATACAGTCTTCTGCAGCTGGCAATGGTACTTCTCCAAAATGACTGAATATGATGCTCCAGAGTCCACAAGAGCCTGGGCTGGTCGGCCATCCATGAGGATATTGACGTAGTTTCATTTGATGTAAGATCAGTCCCTTCCTCAGTGAGGCTCGACCGAAACTGTACGTCCGTGAGTAAATAGACATTTCCGTGATGATGTTCTCTAACATACAAGGGCGTGCTGAAAAGTAATGGCTCCGAATTTACGTGAAAATTGTTCAAGCTTTTTAAATAAAACAAGCTTTATGAACATTCTACAGCATTATCGTTCATGTCTACATATTTATTTCAGAAAATCGTCAAACAGGCGACGAACACATTTCTCCCAAGGAGAGCGTAGTTTGTAGATACCATCACTGCAGAATCTTTGTTGATGGAGCCACAATCCGCCTCTGCTTACACCGTGTCATCACTACCAAACTGACGTCCTCGAAGGTGTTCTTGAAGTTTTGGAAGCAGATGAAAATTGGATGGGGTAAAGTCGGTACCGTCTGAAGGAGGATCGATGACAGTGAATCGAAGGCGTCGGATTGTTGCAGATGTCGCAGCGTTCGTGCGTGGTCCGGCATTGTCATGCTGAAAACGAGGGTGCTCCATGTATGGACGAACTTTACTGCTGTCGGAAACTCCATTACAGCACGTTGTTTCTGACGCAACGACACAGCTGCGTACGCAAACTGCCGTGTTACACGATACAATTCGGAGCCCTTTAGTGGCAAAGGGATGCAACTTGCCACAGCGAAGCGAAAAGTCAACCGAGTAATATGCACGACACGTGACACCTCACCTCGGCCGACATTGAGAACGGTATACGAAAATTCGGTGGCATTACTTTTCAGCGCGCCCTCGTATAACCTTTTTGTAAAAAAAGCACTCGCAGTGTGTACGGAGACCAGGGCGACGACTGCGTTTACCTGCAGGGCTGAAGGGCGCAGGCCACGTGGTGCCCGGCGCGGCGTCTGGAGTGCCGCAACGGGCAGAAATGCGGCAAAGCCGGCGGAGGACCGGCGTCGAGGCCCGGGCATCGATCCCCGCCTGCGGCACCCGGCACTGCGCCCTACGGGCGCCGAGCGTCCACTCACCTTAATGCCACCCCGCGGCGCTCTTCTGATCTACGCTCCGCAGTGCATGGCGGAGGGTACCTCGTAGCACTAGGTACTATTTTCTGTTCGATCTGCGAGTCGAGCGAGGGACACAATGGTTCTCTACGCGTCTTCGTACGTGCCCACATATGAGAATAAGTTTAATATATGACGCGTATTAACAGAAAAAAATAGATCTTCGATAAATTAGCGTACGCTTGCTAGGCCAACGAGATAAAAGGCAATCTCAAATCGCGGCTGTCCTCGCCCGCCGTGTGTATACAAAATTTCGTTTTCTTACTTTGTATCAAGGCGTTGAAAGGTAACGACATGTCTTGTCGAAGAACAAACATAATATTTCACAATATTTACTGTAGTGATTACTGACAAAATTGTAATAAAGGCGAGTATTGTTTTGGAAGAGGCTAATTTGTTGTATCTAAAATGAAGTAACGGCAATATTTTACTATCAATTTCTTACTGGAGGATTAAATATGAGAGAGAGAGAGAGAGAGAGAGAGAGAGAGAGACTACCTTCTCGCTTCGTTATCTCATTTCTACGCAAAAAAATCGTAATAATTATTGGTAACAACTGAATTTCATAAGATTTCACGATATTCTAAATAATATATCTAGGCTTTAATCCATGGACGGAGACGACACAGTAGACGCAGAATTTCTGCTACTTTTTCGTATGGGCTGCGCCAAACTGTTAACGATACTATTTTACGATGCTTGCTGTCATGCATACTTGTCACGACTATTCTTGTAAATGGATACTGTACCGTTCTTTGTTAGAGGTATCATATTGCATGTATCCATTTTTAAAGACATTTGCTCTTTATTGCACGAAGCGGAAATTTTTGTTAGAGTTTCTGGATATCCTTACGATCGTTTAACGAGGATAGTTCCATGTAAACAACAACGTCGGCAACAAATAGTCTCGCAGTGTTGATGTTCGTATCTGATACGTCGCATATGTACACTGACTACTTTAGAAACTGTACAGGATGTTTATATAAATGAATATCGGGGTTTTAACGCCTTATAATATTTGTTACATTAAACTTACAGTTATAAATGATATGTCAAATGAAAGAGCAACTCAAACAGTTTTACCAAGAACCTTATAAATGTTCAATGTGAGCACCATTTGTCACACTGCACACATCAAGTCTATAGCCGAGCGGTGGATAGGCTGTAAGGGGTCCAATCACAGGGCCTGTTTTGCGTGGCCTCCACGTTCACCCGACCTAATGCTACGCGATTTTTTCCTTTGGGGCTTCATCAAGGATCGTGTGTACGTGCGTCTGCCACCAGCAGACACCCTGAATTAAGAAACCGGATTGAAGCAGCTGTTGCTACAATCACTGAAAACAGACTTATCAACGTTTGGGAAGAACTCGGCTATAGACAAATGGTGCTCACATTGAACGTGTATAAGGTACTTGGTAAAACTGTTTGAGTTGCTCTTTCATTTGACATATCATTTATAACAGTAATATTATAAAACGTTAAAACCCTGATATTCATTTATAAACACTTTGTGTATTACGCTTCCTTGGGGCGCACCCGACCGCCCTTTCCTTTCTGTTCAACATTCACCGTCGAACATAAACTAGTAGATTCTATTAATCTAATATTCGATCTGTCACTCAAATATTTCCGACGGTACTCTCTGTGATCGTATCTTCCTTGGCAGTTAACGATATGGTACAACGTCGAATAGGGCTGTTGGGACGCAAAAACTGACTGGGAGAGACGAGAAAATCGTAAAAGTCCGAGTGCGGTTCGCACGCTGAGGGTTCCGTAGAAATTTAATTATGTGTATGGATGGTGATGATAATAATAATAAAAATTTCGCGAGACTCAATGGCCTATTGCAACTGCTCCCAGTGGAGGCCACTCGGGCGACTAGCGTGACGCTAACGAACGGGAATCTGAACCGCGTATTTCTGTCAATTCCTCATGTTGTTGAGAAGTGAGGGCTAGTGTTGTTGATAATTCCAATATAGACCAATTGGTACTACGAAAAGAAGTGTGAATACGAGGATAAAGGAGCATAGAAGTCTTTGCCGACTGGGAAAAACAGATAAATCGGCCGCTGCGGAACATGCACTTCAGTCAGGTGACCATGTAGTTAAGTTTTCTGAAACTACAGTTTTAAGTGCTTCCACGAACTATTATCCACGACTGTATAGGGAGGCTATTGAAATTTATAAACATGAAGATAATTTAATAGAAGAGGCCTTGAAATTAAGCGAGATATGGGCAGTGGCGTTACAGAATCGATAAGTGATTTTTATCTATGACGGACTATTATCGATAGTTACATTTTACCTTTGACTAGTTTTCTCTCTGCTACTACGTGCGAGCTAGACCTCGCCCACTTTCCTCGGCATTTAGGCCGCTCTCCGACGCCCGACTCGTCAGTCAGCAGGACCAGCCATACCTCTGAGGATGTCCAACGTAGTATTGGACGAAACGTTAGGAATAGAAGAATTCCATGGACCACGGCCATATAACCCGGAAGAATTATCAACAACAGTACCATCCGGTCGTGAAAGCCTTCATTGTACGATTACTGAGGGCTAGGTTAAAAAGAAGACTGAAATTTTCGTGGTCCGCCCGTGATTCGACCCCGCGACCTCTCGGTTTCCAGGGACGCGGCTTACCATCGGGCTCATCATGTATGTTTTAAAGAGTCAAGTTTGCCTGTGTCAAAATGTGTGACATATGGCCGTATCTTTTGACTGCATAGCCTTAGAAGGCTAAATTTTTTACACCGCCAACCGACTGTGTGCCTCAGTATGCGACGTAAATGTGTACCTGATACCTCTGCCTGTTCATGAGAAAAAAAGACCTAAACAGCACGACAGAGAGAGGCAACGAAGTGATTCTACAAGGATCCCATTTTTACCGATCCATGTACGGAACCCTAAAAACGAAAGACGGTCGAAGACATGTAAAGGTACGTGAAATCTGCTGTGCGTAGTGTTCCTCTCATCGGTCTGCGAGAAGAAACCTTTCCTTCCCCACGCGTCTGTAAACGAATACTGTTGCCATAGTGCTATTTTTAGAGATTCACTATATAGAGAGACGAACGCCACTCACGCTGAAACTGTGCTCGGCTCACACAGATGACACCTACACGACTCTCTCATCTTCAGTTAAGGAATTGTTGGTACTAGTTCGGTGCGCCATTATACGATCTGAAAGGTCCGCGAGAGGTCGTTGTAGCAAATATGTTATCTGGACGAAGGCTCCTGATTTTTGCCGACTTCTACTATTTACGGACTGGAGCAAGAGCGAACCAGAGTACTTCAGTTTGAAAGAATAGTAAGTGAAATGGTAACCAGATCTCAGATATCTGCTTCTTTAGTTTCCTGTCAGGAAAGCTCTGAAAATGAAAGTTCTTGGAAAATCTATAACTGTTTTTGATGCCAAATGTTGCAGAGATGTTGATACATAGAGCTAGTTAACGAAATAGGTGCAGGTGAAAGAATTGATAGAGACAACCCCATTTGGATATTCTGAGGGTTATTTCAAAGATAGCGAATTAGCTTTGGAGATATTTACGTCAATGCCAGTGACTGCGGCATTTTTTCAAATGTCTGCAACTTTCAGAAATAGTGCAAAGATGAGCATACTTGCACCTAGTGTTCACACTGAAACGGCATATACAGGGTGTCCGAGGAGAAATAGTGAATATTCAGAAACATTTAAGGAACCATCACTCGAAGCAAGAAAGTTCTAAAATGCATACCTTAAGAGCACTTCTTCAGAAGTGTGAAACAAATATCTTCTTCTGCAAGCTCACTACTTTCCACATTTTGAGAGTAGGTAGTGCCAATCAAATTAAAAAAAAAACTTGTCTAGTAAACATGGGCTCCAAAATGTGTACCTTACTAGATATTAGCACTTGTTCAGTACAAGATATTTGTTTAACAATATCGAAGATGAAGTGCTCATACCTTTTACGGTATGAATTTTGTTGGCTATGTTCACTAGACTTCTCTTCTTCGAACGATCGCTTCTGTCATACCCTTGATTACTCACTATTCTCCCGGGCAAGCTGTGTATGCACACCTTCATTTTGTATGTAGACTTTTAACATTTTAGTATGCAAATATACGTTGCCGCGGGCTGTGGTGGCCGAGCAGTTCTAGGCGCTACAGTCTGGAGCCGCGCGACCGCTACGGTCGCAGGTTCGAGTCCTGCCTCGGGCATGGATGTGTATGATGTCCATAGGTTAGTTAGGTTTAAGTAGTTCTACGTTCTCGGGGACCGATGACCTCAGATGTTAAGTCCCATAGTGCTCAGAGCCATTTTATACATTGCCCCTGCAGAGAGTCAACATAGGTCTGGCTCTCTTCAGCGTCGCCAATATCTTATGTTTTAAAGACTTTAGTTTGAGTTATTTACGTAATGACACTGACTTTCATCACAGCCTGTGTTTATCATCAAGGTAACATATTGTAAGAACAGTTATTCCTTCACGCCTATCGCACTGGACAATATAGTATACGTATATCGTTAAATTAACTTCCACTATTTCCGGAATGGAAATACAATTAAGAAAAGTGGAAACATAACGATTTACTTCAACTCTTAAATTCCTTGTACAAGGGACTTGACAACAAGTTCTGTTTCTAAAGAAATTAGATTTATCGAGGTTTGAATTAGCAGCAGTCGATTGTGTTGACAACTACACTAAATCGCTCAGTGTTTCCTTGCGAGGACACGCACGCCAGATTTGGAATCGATAGTTGCATCACTAATGACTTACTTTTCACAGAAAGAACGCTGCTAGTTCCCAACCGTGACCCAGTTGATGGATACTTACAGGCTCATGGAACTAAGTTCAGTGTTCAAACTAATCCAGCAGCTGCCTGATATTTTTATGTAATCGCTGTGTTTTACGTTGTTACAAGAAACGGTGAGTAGATGGGAAAGTTTTCTCTTGAGACCGGCAAGTTTGGCCGAGCAGTTCTAGGCGCTTCAGTCTGGAACCGCGCGACCGCTACGGTCGCAGGTTCGAACCCTGCCTCGGGCATGGATGTGTATGATGTCCTTAGATTAGTTAGGTTTAAGTAGTTCTAAGTTCTAAGGGACTGATGGCCTCAGGTGTTAAGTCCCATAGTGCTCAGAGCCACTTGAACCATTTTTTTTTCCTCTTGAGTCTGATTTATTTGAAATTAATTGTAGTCACCTCGAAAAGTATTTATAAAACACTTCACACTAATGAATAGCAACTTCACTTGGATTACTTTAGGGAGCAAAACGTTACTTGGGCAGGGTACGCAGTAAAAGCAGTGCAGCCACTAATTGCCGTCAAGGCCGGCAGTCTGTTGTCATATTCTAACCGAGCGTGTTGCACAAGTGCCCGAGAGCTCTTCTGCGCTGGTACCAGCCCCCTACCGACACAAAGCTCTTAAGCGACTGATATTTACAATGACGACACACTGATTACCCAGCATTTCGCAGCACGCAACAGATATCACTTCACCAGGAGAAAGTTCCCAGAAACCTGGCAGAGATAAAAATATCACCGAGTGATTGGCAACACTACAGCACACGGCCGCGAACAGCGCACCCAAAATAAACGCGCAGTCCATTTACTGAGCACATGCACGCCTGTGAATGCTAAACACCACATGCTTAAACTGGTGTCCTACCAAGCAGTGCGTAGGCGGTTCTGCCCCTTACAGCGCCATCTTTTTTCTTCACTTAAAATTACGTAGAACGCACTCGTGGTCGTTTTTTGTTTCGAGCAGACAGGGAAAACTTGCTCAGACCTGGCGTCTAACACTTAATCGTGACCTCGACAACACTCCGCATCTTGTACGACGAGGGAGAGTAAACATCACATTCTCGACTTCTGCTTAAATCATTTCTAAACGCATTCACGATAGAGCTCAGGATGCACGGAGACAAACTCGGGGGCATATACTCAACAGCTATGTCATGGTGCTCCTCAATTAGTTGCTTGTTCCATCAATCATATCCACGATAAATGTTATGAAGAGGAACGTGTTAATGTTATATGCATTAGAAAAAGACGTAATATTTATATCGATAAATGCTGACAATTTGCGGTTTGTTCTGTAAAAATGACAAATTACCTGTATTTTCATTCGAGTATTTCTTTATGGTATAGAAACTTTAAAGGAGAAACTAATCTACATTTGAAAATACGTCTATCTGTCAGATATTTTATTTCCCTGCGTAGATTGTCAAACACTTTTGTAGCGGCAATTTCACCGCCTTCTGCGCTAAACTTAGATCCATTAAATGGTAACACAGATCACATTTCCATCTTTCGTGATATTTGTATCTCCGTTACGCTTCACTCAGATGAGTTACTGATAAATTTCATAGGTGAATAAATGTACTGTTAGGTTGTATTTAATATTTGTAGCTCCTTGGTAGGTCTACTGTATGGTTTAGTTTTCGTGAATATGCACACCTAAGAAATTTTAACTTCCTACGCTGTTTCTATTTCTTTTTGGTGGACCACGATAATAGGAGGTCTGATTCTCTTGACAGTACAAAGCTGGACGAGCTGCGTTGTTTTCTTCGAGTTTAAAGACTGCGGATTAGTGCAAAACCAGTCAGTGACTTCCACACAAACATCGTATACTACTTTCTCTGTTGATTATTTACTCGGCTTGATGTGCCTTATAATTAAAATAAAACGGCAGATCATTAACAAAGCAAGAACTCCAGTGGGCCAATGATCCATCCCAGTGGTACTCCCGTTACAATTTTTCTGCACCATTTCTTGGATGATTTTGAAGCAAGTTACCAAATTTAATAATGTGTATCAATAGACATTTTTTGTTAAAATCCAGTTCAGTTAGCCCAGAGACTACCGCGATGGACCTAAATGTCATTCTTATTTATATATGCGTAAAACTAATAGACTTAATTTTTTCGTATTATGTTTAACTGCACACCGTACAGAGCGACCCTAAAAGATGGCTTATTTTACATATACATAAAGCTTAAAAATTATCAGAGTATGCCGTGACTAACACTCAAAACTAATTCTGCAGCGCACAATTTGAAAGAGAAAATATGGAAGACATTCCCTTCGACTCTTCTTTGCATCGACAAGTGGCGTTTACCAGTGCTCTCTCGCACCCACCTAAAAACCGTTTCGCGACGGTTCTAAAACGAAAACCGGTCTCTGTGTGACCCAGTTCAGTCTTCATCGACTGTATACGAAACCACGCCGTCAGCACAGCTGTCGTAAGAACTCAAATTAGCGCATCTGTACCGAAATTATTGACAGAAATGTTATGATAAACTATGTTATTTGACAGACCAGATTGCACAACCTAAAGAGCTGTCACTTCCCTGGCACACCGCTAGCTAGCAATCTGAATGTCCCGTGTATCGTGACTGCGACCTTTCGCTATGATAGGAAACTAGTCAGTTTTACAATTATAATACATCATCTCAGCGAGAAGTATGGCAAGTTTGACCATTTACATGATTTATTACCTTGTGGTTTTCATTTAAACGCACGCACGCACAGAGAGAGAGACTATACTACTGCATTTTCAGAAATTCTTTTATGCAGTACAAGGAGCAGCCAGGCAGATATGATTATAGTTTGTATTTGAAGATTATGTTACTAAGCATTAAATCCTTTATATCGAGACTTTTCTGGTCGAATGCCTTTCGGTGCCACACTTGGACTTCCTAGAGCATTCACGAATGTTCCTGTTGTTTCCAAACTGTGACTATGTCTTGACAGTGAACTCCGTAAGAGAGTAAATGTACTGTGAGGTTGCTTGCTCTCAAGCATCCGCAACATGCCATTACACAGCACGCATTACACGCTTTTGAACTACAAACATTTCCCTCAATGACGAGTTTCTCCAGTGTACGAGGCCTGCAATGGCCACTCACGCGTTACTAAGTTATACCTTACCCTTAACAAGCTGTAATGAGGGAACGACAAAAACAAGCGAGGACATTTGAGCCTGTCCTGTTAACGCCACTCCTACACACACCGTCCTTATCCATCCCTATACACTGTTCGTTCTCTCTCTCTCTCTCTCTCTCTCTCTCTCTCTCTCTCAAGACAGCATTTATGCAGTTTATGCCTATTTTGAATTAATGAATTTGTGAAATACAGAGAAGAAAAAAATTGATATCTTCGAGCTATTCGACAAGATTTATTTACATCACTATGAAAAACTAGTTGAAAAGAAACAGTTGAAGTTCATGTCTATGCAATACTCATTAATTGAATTTAAAAATAACATATCGATCTGTACACAAACATATTATTTAGGCAAATGCAAAATAAATGGTTCAAATGGCACTGAGCACTATGGGACTCAACTTCTGAGGTCATTAGTCCCCTAGGACTTAGAACTAGTTGAACCTAACTAACCTAAGGACATCGCACACATCCATGCCCGAGGCAGGATTCGAACCTGCGACCGTAGTGGTCTCGCGGTTCCAGACTGCAGCGCCTGGAACCGCACGGCCAATTCGGCCGGCAATGCAAAATAACAAAGAATCTAACATCCCTAGTCGATTTTATTCCTGTTTAATTAAAATCTATACTTTCCCGAACAATGAGCCATAAAATGAAACTTTATAATCATTTTACTAGCTATTATGTAATTCATTAATTACAAATTTTACAGTAAAATTTTACCCAACTGAATAATAAATCTTAAATGCTGCGTTGTAGCCATTAAATTGGGAATTTGCTCTAAAATACTATTTTAAGCGATGTATGTTGTGGTGCAAGCCACATCATCTGTGTACAACTACCACGACCTACACCCATTTGAACCCGCTTGGCTTGGTGTATTTTCAACTGCTCTTTCTAGTCCTTTCCCCTCAGATAAAATTACAATGTCACCTGCAAAGCTTAAACTTACTTTTTTTTCCTCGCTAAATTTCTCTTTATTTCCTTTGCTGCTAAATGTAAAGATTGAATAACACTGGTAACAGGTCACAAACTTGTCTCATTGTTGCTTCCCTTGCATACCCTGCGTGTCTTTATAGCTCCGATCTGATTCCTGCATAAGATGTACGTACTGTATTTTATCCTTGCTACCTTCACAACCTCAGGAGGGCAGTCCAGTCAACATTTTGCGTGTTAGTTATCACAAAAATGACACAGGTACAGCACAGGGTTCTTCAGATCATCAACACAGCCCTGTCCTTTTATCTCCGCGTTCGCAAATGAAGCGCGTGCCGTGTCAACACGACGCCCCCAACGCGAATTTCGCTCACGTAAAACTTGAGCTGCCGAGTCTCAGAAATGCGCACGCCGGGAGCTTGTCATTGTTCGCGGCGCGTTTCGAATGTGCAAGGACGGTGACGCAAAGCGAGGCGTCTTCACGAAAGGTAAGGTCGAGTTCTGCGTGGTCCGGGCGCCTGACAAACATGGTAACAGCACGTTACACGGCATGTCACGCCGATCTCTAACGCAACGCCTCCCACGAGTGTCGCAGCAAGACGAAAAACAAATATCAAAAGCTCGAAGAAGCCACCGCACCGGAATATGCCTTCAGAGAGGAACTTGCGGCAGCGTCGTGTATTTTGTGTGGGTCTTTTTTTTCTGACCGCTCGAAGCGCGCCCCCTGTATTCGGTCGTCGAGGCATAGCAGACGCCGCGCCCGTAAAGACGTTTATTGAACAACGCTGCCTGGCTCCCGATCAAGTATTCCGCGTGCCGACGTAACTAGTCCATCTCATACTTACACACTACTTTATTGCTCGCCGGATTAAAAGGTGCTGACCGACATTTTAGTTCAGAATCAACGAAGTTAAAAATAGAGAATCACGCTTCTGGCACACACAGCTCCTTAACGTCTGTTGGTCTAGATTTCCGTGTACAACAATTATTTCCGCCATTCAACATTAAAAGTTACTCACTTGGAAACTGCAAAATACGCTTTGATAATCCGTTTCAAATGGCAAGTATACACGCTGCCATCTCTGCGACACGGAAAGAGAAAGAGAAAGAGAGAGAGAGAGAGAGAGAGTTATAAAACATGTCATTCAAGAATTTAAAGAACACGTTAAACTTTAATTACAGTAACCTTTATGTGCCTGGTCTACACAACTTCCAGATTACTAACAGGTACTTATCATTCGTCCAATTTTTCGAAACCATTAACAGTGTGTCAGAAGTCTACCTTCGGGTACCTATTGTTGTATCATCCTACGCCTGAATTTCTTACGTAGGAACAATCATTACTGGACTGTTCATGGCATATACAAGGTCCATGGAAGACTTCATGTGTCATGATCCCTGTTTTCCTTTAAACTTTAATTCCGTATGAAAAAAAAATCAAAACAGGAATCTTCAAGGTGTTAATTTACACATCCAATAGCTTTCATACTAATATGAGACTATTTCGGAAGACAAAGTCTAAGAAAAAACAACACTTTCATGAGTGAACAGGAAGAATTGTTAAAAATAGTATTATCGTGTAACCACGCCCACAAAGATTACGGCCAGCTGACGCTCAATAATCTTCGGCTACCTCAGTGTCTGCATCGTCTGTGTGGTGCATACGGCTAACGTAAGCTACATTGCGACACCGCCTTAGTTTCCGTGCTTGCACAAATAAGACACTTAAAAACTAGAAAGAGGAAGGGTACTGAACTGAAATTTTATTTTTAGTTGCCGTTGAATGTCGGCAGTGTTAGCATACAGTAAAAATCACCACTAAAAACTAGTGTCGTCTGCTAGACCTCTCCGTGATGCTACTGCACATTGCACGTAATTTTTTTATGTAACGCGCTTACATATCAAAGTAAAATGTCCAACGGTGTATTAGTGGTTGAATATAGTCATTGTACCTCCCAATACGCGTCCCCAAAATCAGTGCAACAACAAGAATTGAAGCAAAAACTTACCATATACAGCGAAATGGGTCGATAAGGCTGCCATTTTGAGAGCCGACTGCAAAGACCACGGCATCTCGGAACTTATCGCATTGTCAGCAGAGTCGATACGCGGACGACAGGAGCAACCGTCATGGCTATCAAGCAAAACAAAATCTCCTTAACTGCAATTCATTTCCGAATAAGTTTATAATTAATTAATTCACTGCACAGCACCTCGTATCGCTGGCTGCACTCACTACTGCAAGCACGACATTTTCCGACACTAGAGCGCACTGTAGGACGGGCTACGAATTCGCCATCTGGCGGCCTGAGCCGCAACTTCGTGGAGTTAGGAATTGCGCGCAGCGACTCTGCTGGCAACGAAGCCAGCTGTTTTTGCTAGTGCTTTGTTCAGAGTTTTGTCACTAGGGGGAGATGTGTACACTTCAGCGTGGAACGATAGCGGCTTGTTCGGAGTTAAACCGGCAAATTCCTCAGCTGCAGAATTAAATGTGGACAGTTTGTCCCTGTTTTGTTTTGTTGTAGGGCTTAATTGTAAGGATTTCTGTGGTCGCAATCAGATGCAGTATCCAGCTGTAATAAATTAGTGCGTGCACACAATAACAACCAATAATAATGATTTTCAGAGAAACATGTCGTGATAATCCCCTAGAAAAAAAGAAACGTTAAACTGCCCACAATATCTACAGAGTACTTATGTTTTGATTTAGCTGAATTAAAGCAGTTTGGGTTAGATGTGAAGTTCCAACGTACAGGGGTCAATTAATTTCCGTTGCTATTAGGTATACACATTGCACAGCGTGTGGACATTTTTCAGTATTAAGCTAAATAAGACTACTACGGTACTTAAAACCTTAAAAAAATGAAGTTACAGAACGCAATTTCTGTACGTCTCATGCTCGAGAACCGTACAAGCCTAGTGGCCGTGCGGTTAAAGGCGCTTCAGTCTGGATCCGCGTGGCCGCTAAGGTCGCAGGTTCGAATCCTGCCTCGGGCATGGATGTGTGTGATGTCCTTAGGTTAGTTAGGTTTAATTAGTTCTAAGTTCTAGGGGACTGATGACCTAAGAAGTTAAGTCCCATAGTGCTCAGAGCGATTTGAACCATTTTCGTACAAGCCTACGGCTATCTACAATGTTTGGACGTTCAACCTTTTCCAAAAATCAAGTTTTTGATTGGAAACACATTCCATATAGGCCCATATAAATTAGACTGTAGGTTTATATTTAATAATCACACTGCGCTTGGATACTTCGGCGAGCTTCGAGGCCAATCTGCTACAGCTTCAAATACGTGGTAATCATATGAAATATGTATCATCCACTTGGTCACAGTACGTCTTGTGGTCAGCAGTTTGAAAATGATTCAAATACGTAATTACGTGAACTACCCTGAAGTGCATGGCGGAGTGCAGTTTCTCGACTAGTACGTATCGAGTGTCTTATCATTCTAATTCGCGCAGGGCACGTGATTAGATGCATATATAGGAGCTATTGTCACTCACTCATATTTTATTTTTTCATTCCCATCAGATGTGGCTAAAAATACTTGTAAATTTCGTACTGTGAACGATCGGTTTGTTTGACTTTTTCTGAGTAGGTCTTCGCGAGTTGTTAGTTGACTGACTTGCTAGCCAATGCACACCAAATACTCTTTATGGAATAAATTTCATTTACTACACGTCTATGGTCACAGATTTTTTGAAATCATACTACCGGTTTCAGTCTATAATGACCACCTTCAGATCTGTTTTATAAAATAACTTGTTCTAATATACAGGAGCCATAGTGGTATCGTCAATTGGTAAACACAAAATCAGCTCTGTAGAGCTCTAAGGCCTTATTAATGAAACATTATTTGGGTTTCACACTTCGGTAGAGGTCCATTGAATACTGCTCTAGTGTTTTATAGGCAGTCCCTTTAGCGGACGAATAGCCTGTCCTACACAGTTCTCTGGGGTTGCTTGCTTGCTACGATCACAAGCGCTTTATCAAACATTTCGAAATGTGCTCTTTGTAAAATAGCGTTAGGTTCGCTTTTATTGTTACATCTACAGCGGCACGGTGGAAACTCGTTTATCTGACCTGCATTAATCCATACGTCCGGTGCATCGGGATATTTTTATTTATTTTTCAGTGCAATAGCGATACAGTATTTGATACTCCAGAAGTAATGGCGGCAACAATCTACGATGAGTATAATTAAATTCGCCCAACCCTTACAAACATATCCTGGCAAGGTGGCGCCTGACAAGTCAACATACAGGTGCGCAGCACAGTATTGGCATTAAAGAGAAAGAAGTTTGTAGTATCCATGGACAAAATGTTGGATAAAGGAGAATCGTCGAGGAAAAATCACTGCTGAATTTGGTGTTGAAGCATTTCCAAATATTTTAGGACGTAGGTGTTACAGACGTGAATGACTGGCTGCGAAATGCCAATGATTTCTGATGACGAAGCTACAGCCATTTGTTTGTTTGCAGACAGAGACGATAATGATGATGGATCAGATGACGAAACTGGCGCTCGGTCTGTGGATATTTCGACACACAGTGTTCCTGTTGCGAAACGCCTGCGTGATCATGTTGCACCTATACGATGTACGAATCTCTCTCAAAAGAAATATTTGCCTAACGTTTATGTATGAGTAATGTATAATTCGTGTATTTATTTGAGAAAAAATATAAGGTGTTTGTTTACAATATATAATCCATAGCACTATATTTTTCTGATTTCCTATTATGCTGATTTTCGATTCTCCGTATGACTTAACGGTCTCACCTTGTCAGGATAAACGAGGTTCACTGTACTTCTCAAGTCATCGTACAGTGTGTGATTTTGTTTGGAATGACAACAAACAAGATTCAAGGTCAGAAAGAGGGGGAAGGACGAGGTGGACAGAGAGAGAGAGAGAGAGAGAGAGAGGAAGGGGGCGGGGGAGAAGGAAATAATGAGAGAGGGAGGCAAGAAGAGATGGACAGAGACAGGGCGAGGAGATGACGGAAGGGAAGCAGTTTAGGACGGGTGTCCTGTCGCAATACATATTTAACAACTGAGAAACATTGCCGGATTCGCTAGTGAACAGATTTATATGGGTATGTTGTTATTTTTTATCAACCATTCATGTATCTATTCTTTTTATTTTGTTGTTCTTTTTCATACAGCCGTAGTCAATAAAACACCAAGCAACGCTTAATCGTTCTTCGACATCGCGTTTCAATATGAAAATCGTGGCACAGCTGTTGATGTGATGGTGGTTTCAGTGTTTTGACGTACAGACACTTGTGATTCTGATTCCTTAACTCTCATCAAAATAAAGCTGGAATCCTAAACTGCACAGTGCCTCAGAATACTAATTGATATGAGGTGGTGTAAATCACAAAGGCTGCAGCGGGAGTGGAGACGATCACGTGCAGTTTGCAGCTGAGACACGATTTCATTAAAACTACCGCTGAAGCTGCTTCCTCTCGCTGTTACGATTGTTTTTCCCTTTGTGATGAAACCAGGTGCAGAGAGGGCAGCAGGAGAGCGGTAGGTTGTGCGATGGCAGACCGTGGTAAAATGCAGCACAGTCCGACGAAATGTGTCACAGTGCACAACACGATTGATAGGACTTCGTATAACAGACGCGTTAGGTTGCAGTTTCTAAAAGAAAGGATGGAAATCGGTGTATGATATCACTCTGGTGACGCGTAATCGTCACAGATACAAACTTTCGCTTCTCTGTGGAATTAAACTGCTGAAACATGTAATAAGCTTGCAGATAATCGGTGATGTATAAGATACATACTGAATAAATCTTAAGTCATTGTAGCTCAATAGAAGAGATTATTACTCAAAAGTAACTGAAAGCTACAAACATGGCGATCTTACATGCACCTACACAAAAGAATATAAAGCGCGTAGGGCTCTAGGGAACTTCCTTTGTTTCATATAAAAGAAGAAAGAAGTTTTTCCGTCGACTCCAGATCCAGTTGGAGGATATACAAAAGATGACATTAAGATATACCGAAGAGCCGAAGAAACTGGTACATCTGCGTAATACCGTGTAGGGTCCCGGCGAGCACGCAGAAGTACCACAACGCGACGTGGCAAGGACTCGACTGTCTGAAGTAGTACTGACACCATGAATCCTGCAGAGCTGCCCATAAATCCGTAAGAGTACGAGGCGGTGGAGATCTCTTCTGAACAGCACGATGCAAGGCATCCCAGACATGCCCAATAATGGTGGCCATCGGAAGTGTTTAAAACTCAGATGAGCGTTCCTAGAGCCACTCTGTGGCAATTCTGGACGCGTGGGGTGTCGCATTGTCCTGGTGGAATTGCCCAATGGACATGAATGGATGCAGGTAATCAGACAGGGTGCTTACGTACGTGTCACCTGTCAGAGTCGTATCTACAATTATCAGGTGTCCCATATCACTCCAACTGCACACGCCCCACACCATTCCAGAGCCTCCACCAGCTTGAATAGTCCTCTGCTGATATGCAGGGTCCATGGATACATGAGGTTCACCCGTACTCGTCCACCCGCTTGATACAATTTGAAACGAGACTCGTCCGAGCGGGCACCGTGTTTCCAATCATCAACAGTCCAATGTCAGTGTTGACGGGCACAAGCGACGCGTAACGCTTTGTGTCGTGCAGTCATTAAGGATGCGCGAGTCGGCCTTCTGCTCCGAGACCCCATACCGATGGTGTTTCGTTGAATGTTTCGCACACTGAGACATGTTGATGGCCCAGCACTGATTTTGCAGCACTTCGTGTAAGGATTGCATTTCTGTCACTTTTTTACGATTCTCTTCAGTCGTCTTTAGTTCGTTCTTGCAGGATCTTTTTCCGGCCGCAGCGATGTCGGAGATTTGATGTTTTACCGGATTCCTGATATTCACGGAACACTCGTGAAATGGTCGTACGGGAAAATCCCCACTTCATCGCTACCTCGGAGATGTTGTGTCCTACCGCTGGTGCGCCGTTCAGACTTACTTAAATGTTGATAACTTGCCATCGTAGCACCAGTAACAGATCTCACAACTGCGCCAGACACTTGTTGTCTTATATAGGCGTTGTCGACCGCCGCGCCGTATTCTGCCTGTATACATATCTCTGTATTTGAATATGCATGCCTATACCAGTTTCTTTGGCGCTTCAGTGTAGCTTTCTTAACTTATGCAGACGATTTAACGATTCTAGCAGACCGTCAAATCACAGCAATCAAAGAAATAAGAGAACGCAAAGAATGCATTGAAAAGCTCTTCAACAGATCTCTTTTGGGAAAAAAGCTGAATTCATCTGCACTAAATTTAAAATTTAGAAACTGAACACGAAATACAGGCAAAAAAAGAGGATTAGACACTTCAACTTGAGATCACACAACCACCAGGGTTAGAGCAGGACAGGGGGTTCGATTACAGGAACTCAAGAGAACGTACGGGGAATACACGACATCCGCAACAAGAAGTACACGTTCACACACACAAAGTCCAGGCGAAACGACACAGCGATCAAACCTGAAGGTCTCTATGCAAGCGAAACTTTTATTGTAAAGAGGTAAGGGGAGATTAGGAGATATATCGGAGAACGAAAGGAAAAAAAAAATAAAAAGCCATGAGTCCCACAAACTAAGGGGCCGAGAAAGCCCAAATACGAGAAGCAGTGACAACAGTAGCCAGGAATTTGTCCATTCAGAAGGTAAACTGAATCAAGTGGACGGAACTGAGACAGAATGAGAGCCGTATCGGAGATCAGGAAAACGAATCTAAAAGCACCACGTCATCCAAAAGACTCCATACGTAAATGATATTATAAAATAATCGAACAACTTAAAGTTTCTACAAGAAAATATGATACTATTGTGTGGCGTAAAACAGGAATCTGTACGAGTCGAGAAATACTACAGGACGATATGCAGACTACATCAACATTTATACGTCATCATCAGCTCTCAAGTTTACTCTTTGGCAGCTGCGTAACACAAAAAACGATCATTGTAAATTACCTTCAAAAAAAATGGTTCAAATGGCTCTGAGCACTATGGGACTTAACATCTATGGTCATCAGTCCCCTAGAACTTAGAACTACTTAAACCTAACTAACCTAAGGACAGCACACAACACCCAGCCATCACAAGGCAGAGAAAATCCCTGACCCCGCCGGGAATCGAACCCGGGAACCCGGGCGTGGGAAGCGAGAACGCTACCGCACGACCACGAGATGCGGGCAAAAATTACCTTCACCAACTGTTCTAGTAGTATCGCTTCTAAGTGTATCAGTTGTCATGTTGTTGTTGCTGTTGATGATGTTGTGGTCTTCAGTCCGAAGACTTATTTAATGCAGCTCTCCAAGCTACTGTACCCTGTGCAAGGGTCTCCATCTCCGAATAACTACTTCAACTTAAATATTTCTAAACCTACTTTCTGTATCCATCTCTTGGTCTCCCTCAACGATTTTTAACTTCTACACCTCCTCCAATTACCAAATTGACGATCCCTTGATCCCTCAACATTCGAGATTCGAGCGTGCATGGAGGCTTTCCGGCAGTCGTTCTTCCCGCCAACCATACGCGACTGGAGCAGGAAAGGGAGGTAATGGCAGTGGCACGTAAAGTGCCCTCCGCCACACACCGTTGGGTGGCTTGCGGAGTATAAATGTAGATGTATATGTAGATCCTAGATGTATATGTAGATTCCTTTTTTTGCATAATTCGATTCAGTATCTCTTCAATCGTTATCTGATCTGCTCATCTAACCTTCAGTATTCTTCTGTAGCACCACATTTCAGGAGCTTCTATTCTCTTTTCCTCTGAACTGTTTATACTCCACGCCTCTATTCCGTTCAAGGCGACACTCCAGAGAAATAGGCTCAGTAAAGACTTCCAGATATTTATGTTAACAAATCCCCCTTTTTCAGAAATGTTGTATTGTAGCCAATCTTCATTTTGTATCCTCTCTACTTCAACCGTTATCCGTTATTATGCTGCCCAAACAGCAGAACTCAGCTACTTTTAGTGTATCATTTGCTAATTTAATTCCCTCAGCATCGCCTGATTTAATTCGACAGTAGTGAATAATTACTTATTATTAACACCGTCTACTCATTAGCTTTGGTGTATCACATATAGCCCCAACGCCTATTTCCTTCGTTCAGATTCAATACAATGTGTTGAGTACACGGCTTTTGAAAGCAGAAATTCCTCCCTGTCTACAATGGAAAGCAATATGTACCACAGCTTAATAAACTGTGGTACATATTGCTTTCCATTATAAATACGATCGGAAACATGTAGTATAGTATTGTGTGAGCAATGGGAGATGTTAGGGACGAAGCCTGTTGTTCGATTGACTGTTCGATGTAGGAATTGTATTAGGTGTAGGTATACTTCTATGGTCCTGCAATATCGGCGAAAGCAATTAGATGACGACCCAGGGCGTCAGTTTCAATGAGCATTAAGTTTTCAATAAACGATTCCGTTACGAATGATTTCAATAATTTCTAAACGGGAAAGTTGAGCATACTGAAAGGCAAAAAAATTTTACATATCAGCTGCATCAGCAGTTTCGGTCTCCAGGACGACTACGTTTTTCACAAAATTTAAAAGGGGTGTAACATTTTCTAAGAAAACATATTTATAGCATTTTCATTTAGTTGAAATTTAAGAAAATGATCCCACCAATTTATCCAGAGACACATCGGCTGCCGGCCGTTGTGGCCGAGCGGTCCTAGGCGCTTCAGTCTGGAACCGCGCGACCGCTACGGTCGCAGGTTCGAATCCCGCCGCAGGCATGGATGTGTGTGAAGTCCTTAGGTTAGTTAGGTTTAAGTAGTTCTCATATGTTAAGTCCCATAGTGCTCAGAGCCATTTGAACCAACCATTTGAACTAACACATCGGCTTGGCAATCTTTTTCTTATATGCAAGTATTGCAGTTAACAGTTGGTTTGGCTTTTCGTACTGGTCCGTAATTTTTCATTGGGAGAAATCATCCTTCGAATAATATAACAACGTTTCTGGTATCTTTATTTAGGGTATTGTAATCACCGGCGTTTCTGAATCCGTTTCTCCGCTCCGTTTCCAGCCTGGTTCAGCAACAGTAATCCAATTTTCAAATAAAAAGGCAGTCTCTGTCGCAGGTATTTGTCTTTAATTTGATGCGTTTCGCGCTAGTAGTGCATCTTCAGAATTTCTGTAACAACAATAACGTACCTATTACATAATGTTGCGATCACGAGGCTATGCAACCCGTGCTAAATAACTATTGATTTAAGCAACTTGTAAAAAGGTCTTAGACAGCGTAAATCGTAAGAGTCAAGAAGTAAACATTGACTGGAGCGCAACCGCACTCGTCAAATGTAAAACCGGAAGCTTGAAAAGATAAATAAATTTTTATGAATGCCCCTTCTAAAACAGATAACTGCTAGAATGGATTTTCCGCATCTATGGGCACGAAGGAGCTAGCCGGGAGTTATTAGACAGTCACAGTCACCAAATCGTTGAGAAAGCCGGTGTGTGGATAGGCTTGCAGCGAACAGGCACATCGTGCAACAGTAAACAACAAATGCGCTACGCCGCGAGAGCGAGCAGCGTATTGCACTGACCTGACCTGCCCTGATCTGATCTGACTGAATCAGTGTAAGAACTGAATAGAGCAGAGGTGTACAAATTCTCCCTCCAGCCTGTCTGCCCGTATCTTCGCCGCAACCATTAACGCAGCTCAGCCTGCTGCAACGCAGACACAAGAGTACATCTGTACTGAAACACTGTGGTTAAAGCAAGGCAACTTGGGTTTCAGCAAACATGGCAAGGTCCACGGGACCCGTCCAGCCTGCTGCGCCTCACAACAGGTTGCGCTATCAACCCATCGTCACTACAGAATAGCCAGGTGTGTTTTCATGAAGGTAGTTTCGCTGCACCTCATTCATCATAAAATGAACAAACCGAACTTAACGAAGGTTGAGGAGAACTCAACAATTGGGGAATATATACCAGTCACGAAAGACGGACCAAGTCCAGCAGGGAGGCAGTGGGGAGTGGTTGGGTGATTCGAAGGAGAGGACCAAACTGTTACGTCATCGGTACCAAGTCCAGCAGGAAAAAAGTTGTCCTGTGTTTCTGAGGCAGCTTAAAATAAATCGGTAGGTGTCTCGCAGCGCAAATTGTGTAAAAACTTGCTGAACACTCATTCTGGAACCTCGAGTACGTTACGACATTTTTGTAAATTTGATCAGCAGTTTTCTCACTCCATAAATATTTTGAGGCAGGACAAAGATTTACTATTGGCTGACAAGTGTATGGAGATTTGTTCTAAGGACTTGAGAAAGGACTTGAGACCATCAGCAAATTTAGGACAAACGTTCATTGAAACAGGAAAAGTGTGTGTGTGTGTGAATTTCTAAGGGACCAAACTGCTGAGGTTATCGGTCCCTAGGCTTACACACTACTTAATCTAACTTACGCTAAGGACAACACAGATACCCGGTTGGTTTGTTGATTTGGGGGAGGAGACCAAACAGCGAGGTCATCGGTCCATCAGGATTACGGAAGGTTGGGGAAGGAAGTCGGCTGTGCCCTTTCAAACAAATCATCCCGGCATTTGCCTGAAACGATTTAGGGAAATCACGGAAAACGTAAATCACGATGGCCGGACGCGGGTTTGAACCGTCGTCCTCCCGAATGCGAGTCCAGTGGGCCTCCTCTCTCCTGAATTCCTGCTTTGCGAAATATGAGTATTCGATGATAATGTTGATAGTCTGCTGGCAGACTGCGTACAGAGAAATTCCAATAAAAAAAACTAAAGATGAACATGATGTAGTTGGGATTCACAGTCATGTAAACTTTGTAGATGACATGGCGGTCGCCTTTTGACTGTAACATTATTTATTTGTAAAACCCAGTGTTGCAGTTTCGACCATGTGGAAATGATTGCGCTTTAGGGACTTCAAAACCAGGAATCACCTGATATCACATTTCATAGCACTGGGTTTCTGTATACGACCTTCTTATGTCAACTGCACTCTATGAACCGCATTGTAAATACGTTGTTCGTATTCTGCTATCCGTAATACTGAAGTAAATGATTACATATTTATTTTTGCTTCATATGAAACAGAAGCCGAAGTCGTCGCACAGTGTTCTGTGGACTTAACGCCTATTTATTATTACTTACGAATCCGGCTGCGAACTGCTCCATTTAAGTGTACTGTAGGTATATATTGATCGTATTCAACATTATTTTTGTTCACAGCCGTTTTTCCTTTTCTCTCATGTTTAATGGACAATGGAGAGGCTGATTCTAGTAAACTCATTTCCGCTAAAAAGTGTTGTTTGCTGTACCTGTTAACAACCTGTGAACACGTTTGCGTAACTACTGCTGCATTTTTAACATTTAGAAGGGAACGTGCTGTAGTCATACGACTGCAAAGTACATCCATTCATGCTCTGCAAAGCAATGTGAAATGCATTGCTTTCATTGTCAAGAAGCAATACCATTCAAAGCAGAATGACATATTCATTCTGTGACAAGATGTAATTAAGCTGAATACCAATTCTGTGAAACGCTGCTAACCTAGAGTGCTCCATTAAATGAGAGAAAGGACGCAAAACAGTTACACACAAAAGTAAAGTACAATAAAAGCAAAATACTTGCATTGCATTTAAATCTGGCAGTACATACAACTGGACGCGTTAGCGGTAAGAAATATACATAAATCCACAGAACACTATAGGACGAAACCAGCTTCTGTTTTATATGAAAGAAAAACAAAAGTAGGATTGTTTAGCCCCATTTTTACAGATGCGAGCAAAAATCAGAATACGAACAACATATTTACAATGTAATTCAAAGAGTGCAGTACACAAAAGCAACCGTAGTCGAAAACACACCGCAATGAAATCAGCTTCTGCTTTGGACGAAACTAAAATAAATATAGAAGACATTAAATCACCCAACAATAAGACGAATTGATAAGCTAGCAACGAACCAAGTTCGTGTTACCGGAAATCCCTGTATGAGAACTAAGGGGGGGGGGGGGGCGGCAGTGGTCTCTGTACTATCTGAGAGTCGAACTGCAGCCATCTGAACGAATCGGCCAAAGATGCTCGTATTCCATTTGTTGCCTAATTACAACGTGGCTGCCACGAAATGTCTCGAGCAAGCAAAATGAAAATAAATTTCGGTACTGCTTCCACATCTGCCTGTTATATAGAATACTGATATAAAATTCAAAACCAGAAATAAGTAAAGAATTATTTATGACTTACAGACCGATGGGAACTTTTTTACCTAATTACAACACGGCAAACTATGGAGATGACAAGAATCTGATGGAATATCGAAGCTCCGTGCTCTGAGATCAGAGATCTACACTGAGGACTTTTGGGGTCTAATTATACTTATATTTAAATGTATTATAGAGTATAAGACACAATCAGATGTGTTTACTAAATATTTTGAACCTCATTTCTCTCTACTCATTGCGTTGTATTACAGCAGCCTTAATTTAATTTCATATTCGTTGACGCAAATACTCAACGCATTTGAAGATGTGCATCTATGAGTACATATTACTTCCGTTTGAAACGTACACCTTACCAACAGATTGGCGTGAGGCAAAGGCCGTGAGCCGTCAGGACTGGAAGGCAAACAATGAAGCGTTGCCCCTTTCGTACCCTGTGGCCCCGCAGTAGCCTCGCTACTTACCCCTCTGCCACTGAGGTGCGCGGTCGACTTTACTTCGGTCACAGCCTAGTTCACCAACGTCAATTAAAATTAAGCACAACTTAAAATATTACTGTCTCTGTAAGAAATTTTTTTTGCTACCGAGCAACAATATTACACTCTAACTTCTGTTGATGCCTTTCAAGTCGGTTGTTCGTCGTCAGACGCACATTTGTATAAAATGCGACAGAGGACTGCGGGCTGCACGAATACCTTATCCGGGCCGCAGTGTGACGACCACTGCGTTAGACTGTATTTTCATTCCAGCTAACAAATAGACTGAAAGCAAGAGACTAGTGTAACCTATTGTTAAACACCGCCGGTAGGAATGCGCTGATTGTCCTTCTACAGTCGGCGACAGATCTCAGTAATACTGTCGCTTTTGAAATGGATAACGGACAATGACTCTCCTGTTTCACAGTTCTTGACGTTGTTAAGTTAGAGCCGGGTTGTATGAATTAGGAAGTTGACAGTTAAACGCGACCGTGTTTTTCCAACAACGTAGAGAAATTTCGATGCTATGGATAGATTATTTCGAGATAGCCAGCCGGGGTGGCCGAGCGGTTCTAGGCGCTACAGTCTGGAACCGCGCGACCGCTACGGTCGCAGGTTCGAATCCTGCCTCGGGTATGGATGTGTGTGATGTTCTTAGGTTGGTTAAATTTAAGTAGTTCTAAGTTCTAGGGGACTGATGACCTAAGAAGTTAAGTCCCATAGTGCTCAGAGCCATTTTTTTCCAGATAGAAAACTAAAAGTAAATGAAAGATTTGCAAGAAGTTTTTAGTGCACTTTAGCAAAGACGTTGATAATTTCCGGAGAGCGGCGCGTAAGTTATGCAGTAGGGTTCCAGATGTGACTTGTAACGAGTTTTGTAAACACAGTAAACACCAGATTCAGGAGAAAGGCTTGTGTGCTTTGAAGTGCCCGTGTTTCGCGGTTATAAGTGCAGTCCCTGTTCCGCTTTAACCTGGATAATCGGCAGCTCGTTTTAATTTAACTTTGTTTTTCGTTTCCAGTTTTCCACCGCCACGACGACTTGTACGAATTCATAGTCACGACAAGATTGAATCATACGATGAGCAGCAGTTTCTTATGAAGTACACTGAGGTAACTAAGGTAATGGAATAGCGATATGCAAATATACAGATAGCGGTAGTATCGGGTACACAAGCTATAAAAGGGCAGAGCACTGGTGCAGCTGTCATTACACTAAGCTGATTCATAGAACAGGCTACCAACGTGGTTATAGCCGCAGGATGGGAATTCACATACTTTGAATGCGGAATGGTAGTTGAAGCTACACGCATGGAACATTCCATTTCGGAAATCTTTAGAGGGAATTCAACACTACGTGATCCACAGTGCCTCGAGCGTGCCGAGAATACCAAATTTAAGGCATTACCTCTAACCACGCAATGGCCGACGGCCTTCACTTAACGACAAAAGGCAGCAGCGTTTGCGCAGAGTTGCCAGTGCTAACAGACAAAAAACACTGGGTGAAATAATCGCAGAAATCAATGTGGGACGGACGAGGAACGTAGCTGTTAGAACATTGCGGCAAAATTTGGCATTAATGGCCCATGGCAGCAGAAGACCGACACGAGTGGCTTAGCTAAGAGCACGACATCGCCTGCAGCGCCTCTCCTGAGCTGGGCATGGTACTGGTTGGACCGTAGACGACTGGAAAACCGTGGCCAGGTCAGATGAGTCCCGATTTCAGCTGTAAGAGCTGATGGTAGGGTTCGAGTGCCACAGAGCTCACAAATTAAAGGTCGAAAGATGTCAATAAAGCAGTGTGGAAGCTGGTGGTTACTCCATAAGGGTGTGAGTTGTGTTTACAAGGAATGGACTTGGTCCTCTGGTCCAACTGAACCGATCCTTGATTGGAAATGGTTATGTTCGGCTACTTGGAGCCATTCATCCACTTCATGTTCCCAACAACGATCCTCCATGTCACTAGGCCATAACTGTTCGTAATTGGTTTGAAGAACATTCCGGACAATTCGAATGAATAATTTGGCCATCAGGACCCCTCAGCATCAATACCATCGAACGTTTACGGGACATAATCGAGAGGTAACTCCGTGCACATGCACCTACCTGCACTGGTGACATTCACGCAATTGTGGACGGCTACAGAGGCACCATGGCTCAATATTTCTGCAGGAGACTTCCAACAACTTGTTGAGTTCACGCTACGATGAGCTGCTGCACTGAACCAAGCAAAAGGAGGACCGACACGATAATAGGAGACATCCCGTGACCTTCGTCACCTCAGTATACTACACCGTGCTCCAGTGTTCCAATGTCTTCACATCACCAGCTTTTTAAGCAAAGGGTACGTTCTTTTTCACAGATTCGTAAGACAGTGACAGATATATAAATATTTTACGAAGAGAAGTAGGGCCGGGGAGGGGATTATTAATGTGTTTCGGGATCCTGACAGTACTTTGATGTAAATAATATGTCGCTCTTTAGTGATGAGCAAACAATACTGATGTGTTGTTAGTTGTGTTCTTTGTGCCACGCCAAATGACTGATAATAGAGGATAAATGTAACCGTTGCTAATTGTGTACCGCCTCTTCGCCGTAATATCTCAGTATGTGGCGTTGCGTGCACGCCAAGGAGATGATACAATAGTCAACGCATTAGACTATGATTTGCTACGAAAGTAACGAAATTTAGATCTTAATATCCTGTCGACTTGGAGGTCATCAGATACGGAACACTAGCTTAGTTGAAGAAGAGTGGTAATCCTGTAACAGGGCACCAGGGTCAGTCTTGTACAATAAACCATCTCGACAAAAGATGAAGGGAACCTTTTAGAGTAAAACGTTAGCTGTATGCCATTAGAAGCGATATCAGTGTTTAGAGTAATAGGGATTTTATGAGACCGGGATGGAGTTCACAGACGCTGCACGTGTACAGCCTAGGGGCCTTCACTAGGACCTTGTCTGGCTCTCGTGTGTCCCTTCCTCCCAAGAGCTGCGCAACTGAGGTCATGAACTCGCTCGACTACGAGGGGCGATCAATAAGTAATGCAACACAGTTTTTTGGGCCAGTTTCCGTTGAAAAAATGCTGAAATTATTGTGGGACATCGTGGAATAATCCCGCTTCAGCCCTCCAGCATCATGAAGTTTCGACAGGTGGCGACGCTATCAGTAGCCTTCAAAACGACATCTGCAACGAAGGTGCGTTCCAAGCGCAGAACTGTCACTGAGTTTCTTTTAACGGAAACCCATAGCATTGCAGATATTCATAGGCGCTTGCAGAATGTCTGCCTGGCACTGAACAAAAGCACGGAGAGTCGTTGGGCGCCTCGACTGTCATCATCGGAACAAGGTAGCGCAGATCTGCCCGATCTCGCTCGTGCCGGCCGGCCGCACACAGCTGTAACTCCTGCGATGTTGGAATGTGCGGACACTCGCATTCGAGATGATCGGCGGATCGTAATCAACACTTCGCTGCTCAACTGGGCATCACTGTTGGTATTTTGCAGTGTGTCGTGAGGCGATCACTCTGTTTTTAAAATAATTGAAAAGCCACGATCGCTTCAATCGTTTGTTAGATGACCGGTTTCAGCACTCTGAAGGTGTCATCATCAGATCTGTGAAGGTATAACATAACAGGCTTGAGGGAGGGCTTACATGAGTTAACTATATAATTACAATTATTACAGAACCACATACCTGAAACGTAGATTAAAACCATATGGACATCATGGCATATGAGGCAGACCATCTGATAAAAATCATTGTCACAACTAATAAAAAATAATAAAAAACTGCTCTCATGGTCGTTCTTTCCATAAAATATAAAACTGAAGTCACCAGATGAAACTACCACTGCTCTCCCAACACCGGTCGGCATCATCACTGCCCTATTCCGCGCAGGCTTACCTGCTGTGATTCTAGCGGTTCACAACCGGCCACCAGATAGCGCTGTCCAAGCAGGGCAGAGAGAGTCCCACGGTATAACCACTCATTACTACTAAAACACAACTTAACTATAACTGCTTGTCACATACCCATGCAAAGCCCACATTTGCGCATACATTTCCTGCACATACTACAATCACTATAAAGTACATCAATTACAAAGTAAAAGCATCTGAGCCACAGACATTATCCATTAGCGCCTTACAAAACTACATATTATAATTTACCTTTATTCATATAAGGACGTCAGGAATATGCACACAGAAAGCTGTTCATAACACGACTTAGGTACAATGTGACGAGCGATTAAAACCTGTATGCTGGGCTTAACCTTTCTAGGCAGTATGATCTTAGGTATTGTAAGCATATTCACTTGCTATAAAGTCTCTCACCATCTATACATTCTTTATGAGCAAGGTACGAATCAACTACGAAAACCTGCACAGGCACATGGAATTAGGGGATCCCAGGTCAGAAGCAAACCGAAGGGCACAAGAACAGGGGGGAAAATTGTATACGGACCTAGATGCACAGTGACTATACGTTCGCTCCCATCGGCATGGCACTCGTTTCGTCCATGGGCCTCACCGAATGAGGAATAATGACAAACTATATTACTATTATACCAAAAACACAAGCGTTATAGCTTCATACACAAATATATCTGTAAAATATAAAAATAAATAAAATAAGAACGTAACGAAGACACGCTTGGTGGGCAATGGTAATCATCGAGTAAAGTTTTACTGGCGAAGCTGGCCAACTACACTTCGAGCCTTATAACACGTATTTACTTTACCAAGGTAGGCCCTCACTGTTGGTATTGCTGACACATTCGTCCACCAGGGGGTAAATGGTTTGTGTCAACTGGGTTCCTAGCTGCCTAACAGAAGATCGTACAGAGCAACGAAGGAGCATCTGAGCGGAATTGCTTGCGCCTTACGGGGTTGGTCGTGACAGTTTTCTGTCAACACCGTCACAGGCCATGAAACATGGGTTCATCACTTCGAGCCGGAAACAAAAAGGCAATCCATCGAGTGATACTACATCGCCTCTCCTTCAAAGAAAAAGTTCAAAGCCGCACCCTGAGCCGGTAAAGTTATGGTGACACTCTCCTGGAACTCTGAATGTGCTATTCTGTTTCGTGTCCTCCCTCGCGGTGCAACAATCAGCTCGGAAGTATATTTTGCTAACTTCGACATCAGCGTGTTCGTAGCTACAAAAATGCAAGTGAACTTCTCCTACTCTATGGCAACGCGAGGTCTCCCAGAATTCTGCACACCCGGGAGGAGCTCACAAACCTTCATTGGACTGTTCTTCTCGTCAGTTCTACAGCCCGTATCTCGCACTTCCATGTGGTTGGCCCAATGAAGGATGTACTCTGCAGGAAGCAGTACGTGGCTGAGGGAGAGATTATTGATGCAATAAGACGTTGGCTCCATCATCTGTCAGCAGTGTGGTACCATGCTGGCATACAGGCCGTCCCAGTGAGATGGCGTAGAGAGATCTCACTGAACCGAGGTTATGTTGCAAAATAGGGGTTGCAATCCTGAATGAAACCAACCTGCTTTCATAAAAAAATGCGTCACTTTGGAACAGAAGAGAATCTCTCTGGTTTCGTGCGGCTAACAGAAGTGGTAAAGGCTGCCAGTCTTACTTGCAAGATGAAAGCAGAGCTGACCATTTGCAGCATAGTCGACAGGACCGATTGCGGACCTCTGGTACAGAGCCGAGTGGAGGGTCTGAATCAGAGGCTCAGACGGTTCTGCGACCGTGTAGGCTGCAGATTCCTCGACTTGCGCCAAAGGGTGGTTGGGTTTCGGGTTCCGCTGAATAGGTCAGGCGTCCACTATACGTAGGAGGCGGCTACACGGGTAGCAGGGGCTGTGTGGCGTGGACTGGGCGTTTTCTTACGAACAACTTAAATTGGAAAGAATACATCGAAAATGTTGTGGGGAAGGCTAACCAAAGGCTGCGTTTTATTGGCAGGACACATAGAAAATGTAACAGACCTACTAAGGAGACTGCCTACACAACGCTTATCCGTCCTCTTTTAGAATACTGCTGCGCGGTGTGGGATCCTTAAAAGGTAGGACTGACGGAGTATATCGAAAAAGTTCAAAGAAATGCAGAAAATTTTGTATTATCGCGAAATATGGGAGAGAGTGTCACAGAAATGACACAGGATTTGGGTTGGAAATCATTAAAAGAAAGGCGTTTTTCGTTGTGACGGAATCTTCTCACGAAATTCCAGTCACCAACTTTCTCCTCCGAATGCGAAAATATTTTGTTGACACCGACCTACTTAGGGCGGAAGGATCACCACGATAAAATAAGGGAAATCAGAGCTCGTACGGAGAGATATAGGTGTTCATTCTTTCCGCGTGCTATAGGAGATTGGAATAATAGGTAATTGTGAAGGTGGTTCGATGAACCCTCTGCCAGACACTTAACTGTGATTTGCAGAGTATCGATGTAGATGTAGATGTAGATATTCAACGCCTCTCGTATTAACAGCTGTTCGATCGCACTTGCGGAAGGCGGAGCTACTTGGATCTGGGTGACGAAACTCTGCAGTTGATGTGGCACAGGACTGCCACGAACGTGCCGACAAATTAACAAAACCAGCAACGTTTTAGTAAACAGAAAGGTAAACAACATTCGAGGTCTATATAGAAATAAGAGTTACGTTCCGTATTACCACTACATTACTTCGAATGTTCCGCGTCGTGTGGAATCAGAAGACGCAGGCGATAAACATGGAGCGCTTTAGTACGAAATTTCATGAGCGCGGTAGCCTGCTGGAATTCTCAGTCGACCAACGGAAGCAGCTGCGTATGAAATGTGGCATAAGCACCATGGTGGCTCTCCTTGGCTAATAAACATGAAGCAAATAGGGTGGCTGCAACCTTAAATGATTCTTTCACAACGCTGCAGAGCAACAATTCTCTGTGAATCTTGGTCAAGACTAGTGAGATATTGTTTTCGCTCCTAAGTTGTCATTTACTTCGTCACTCGCGTTCCCAGAGCCGCCTACGGACTTGAGAAGCATCCTACAAAAATGCACTGCTTAAGAACTAACCTTCCCTCCCTCCCCCTCCCAACGTCTCCCGCTCCCTACTCCACTACCATCACTTTCCTCTACGACTTATCGGACTCTGTACAATCGTTGTGTAACCGAGGTCGACGGGTCGATAACGCATTCTGCATGCCGCACTTGCGCTTTCAACACACCGCACGCGGCTAGTGGAGGCAGAGCGGCCGTTTTATTTTTATTTATTTAATTCTTTTTGCGGCCTGCTCCGTTACAATATCCGCAACGTATGTCTGGGTCTAATTTACACTGGAGGTACGTGATGAATATGGCTGAATATAACGAATTACAACTGTGCGTTTGAAAGTGTACAGTTAACTATTTTTATAACAGTAAATTTCAGTACGTTTCACATTTTTTGATGGGATGTTTCACAATAATACAGAAAATACAGGGTTTTCAGGTAGAGCAATGTTTTTTTCTTACTTAGGCAATTAATACAACCATTTACATGTTGGGAAAGTTCATTACGTTACAAAATCTGTGAAAATCTCTCACGTATAGTTTTATTAAAGCTGATTCGTCTACTGGCAAAATGGTTCCCTTTTCTGTTATACGCTTCCTCAGTGCGTATCTCTTGTTGTTAACTTCTCGACACATCCATAAAAGAAGGTCTACTGTTTGGCCCCCCTCTGTGCAACTGCTAACAGCGTTGGGGACTAGTCTGCACCGATGGTAGTAAGACATCAGTTTACTGTGCCCGGCTAACGAGATGTAAGATTTCATGACGGTGGTAACTTTGCGGAAAGCCAATGTCGAAGCTTTTGCTAACGGCCCTTTTGTAGTTTAAACCCACTCCCTTTCCCATTTTTCCTTCACATTGCGTCGTCATTTTATTTTTATCACACAGAAGAGATCCTGTTGCAGCTTTCAGTTGCGTTTTCTCGCGCTGCCCGTTTGCAGAACTTGCCAGCTAGTTCACTACGAGGATTTTCTCCATGGCCTTCTGTCCGTTCGAAGTAGAGGCACCATTTCCTCTGACGCAATTCCTAACTTTGTTTCTGAGTTCATCTATCAAATACGATTCTCGGAATTTTTTAACGAGTGCAGTGTACCGTCATTATCCAAACGTATTACAATTACCTTTTGCATACGCATTTGTCTTAGTTCATCAGGTTTCTCTACGGAATGCCAGATGGCTAGCTGTTCTGCTCAGTTACTGATGTACCCACCTTTTGATCTGCCTTTAACTGTTTTTTTATTTATTACAGATGAACATTTTAAGACATACATACATAAATAAGCACTGAATACAAACACAATTAACATTTTAAGAGAAATAAGTGCTAGAACACAAAGGAAATATTTTTGTACTGTATTGAATAGTTAAATGTGCAAACTGCACCTTAAGTTTACTTTATATGAAACTTTTCTTTATATTTGAACTCACAAATATGCGTTGAATGCAAATACACTTTATAAGAATTAAGTACAGGATTCACTAGAATTATTTTTGCACTGTGTCCGAAAGTTTTATGTTCAAACAGTACTTTAAATAAAACATTCCTTTCCTCGTAGTAAACTGTTCCATTTCCATCACTGAACCACAGGCTAAATTAATCACTTATAAACAGATGACAACAGTTGGATCTTATGAAATTGTCTTTTAGAATGTTTAACATTCCTCACACCAATGCACTAATCCACAATGGGCTGATTAGTTTTCAAGTCTTGAAAATATTCTTTTAGTCTTCCATATACATATAGGACAGTGGTATTTGTAGTGGTAGAGACAGGAGCTGTTACATTTCAAACAATACCCTGATATTGTTCACAAAATAGCCCTGTTCTGGATAGTTGTGAAATAGAAATTTTCTTTTCTGTCTTGTTGTATTTTTCTTAACCTTTTCCGTACCTAACTAAAAAGAATAGTGCCACTGGTAGACGGGTGTGCCATGAATGGTTGTTGCCACCTCTAGACATCTTCCGCTCCACAAATAACTCCACCCAGTTATACTCCTGAAGTTCTTCACGAGCTGCTGTGTTTGCCGAGTGGAACCAGTTTTGTATTCTAAAGAAATATAGAATGGATCGAAGGTACAACTTCAGTAGTTTTATATTCTTTAACTACTTCCTAGGATTTAATAATTATTGGTGTAAGAAGTGCTAGATTGCATAATGTCTGATCAACATCGTTTGTAAGCCTTAACACTGTCCATGTTGATGAAGCTCCGCATTCTCCGAATCTTATTTGTGCATGAATCCGAACGGGAGCAGCGTATACCAGTTTTGGTGTGCAGTGCCTGTGCGAACAATTTTCATTGCTTGCTCTACTGAGCCTTCCCAAATCAGAAAACAAATGAATGAGTTTCGCGCATTTTTCAGTGATTTAATGTATGTATGTATTAAATGTAAATTTAGAGACGTACTCTCAGGTTTGTTATTTACAAGCTGGACAAAGTGTGACAGTCCTAAAATTAATCATCGTTACTATCATAGTCATTGTAAAATTATGTGAAGTTGCTTTTCTGTTAAACGCTGCAGCCCACTTCCTTGATGCTATCAATTAGCAGCCAAAAGATATAGTCCATGAATACAGAATTAGGACACCCAAATGAGCTCCTAAAGCGTCGTTTTTGAACTCAATTACCGATGACGATAAAGTAAGCAGTGTAAAATACGGAGCAATAACTTCAGAGAAAACATGTCATGCGGAAATTCGGTTACTGTTTAACATTTTGTTTAAAATTGTGCAACGTCGTAAGCGGTAAGACTTTCTCTGTAAATCTGTTCCTTACTGCGTCAGACGTCAGGTGCATGCCTGTGAATTCTTGTTTCCTTGACAATGCACTTCCACTTTCACTTACGCCAAAAGAAAGGCTATGCTGAACGTTTTAATTGGCATTTCATAACAGAAAGTGCAATGTTTCTCTTACTTATCTTTTGGATCGTTAATATCGACAGTCATTGAACACATTACGTTTTCATCCTGTATACTTTCCAATTTTTTTATGTTGCAGGTGGAACTGAAGGTGCTGATTGTTTTTATGAATTAACTTCATCTTCCCCTTTCAATAAGCTAATTAGTCTATTTCCATTTTCTATCTTCGGTCACATAGCTACCGGGTTAGTCAAACTCTGGCTTGTAAATTTTTCAACTCCATATTACGACTTGTATTGACACAACAGCGCTGTTGAAATACCTAATTAATATACAAAGATAATAAAGTGCAGAGATACATGTGAACTGAAATAAACTTATTTGCGTTTTAAGTTTTTTTTACTTGTTGCAATATTTGAGTTTACAGAAATCAAATAAAAAATCTTTTAGAATACCATGTTTCCACAATGTGATAAAACCAAACGTTATAATTTAGTACATCGCTAATTTGAATGTGACAGGAATACAGGCTGTTACTTAGAAATGGAACCTATAACGATTCAAGAGAACTCTATATACAAATTCACAAAATGAACTGATCGATACGCTTCGCGACGACAACTGAAGAGGCCGATACCCAAAGAAACACGGACTGCCGAACCTCCTAAAAACGTTTCAACCTGCAGTCTGTATTTACAGTCATACGTTGTAAGCAGTAAAATCTTCCCTGTACATTCTTTTCACTCTCTACACACCACCTGCGCCATATGTTAGATGCACGTCGTCGAGTTCCTCTTTTTTTGGCAACTAGCCGTGGAGTGCAAACAGCGCTGAACTCCACATTCGACACACTTTAGATAACCCTGTTTTGTTTGTCCGATCTCACCACCACCCTACGGTTACAAAAGTTAATTTACGGGCATTGGCTTTTCATCTCCAAATACTCAGTTGAAGATCGTATTCTGTCAACATAATTTCTACCCATGGTTCGGGAAATCATGAATGTTACGTGCAGTATATTATTATCTAACTTCGTGTGGATCAACCAGAATCACATAACAGCTGCAATTCCTCTTGTTTCTTTGTTGTTTCCTGTTTTTCCAGCCTTTCTTCGTCTTCTGCCAATGTTATCTTTTCCTTTCTTCTATCCATGTTGTGCATGATTTCTTATTTCCTCTACCTTGAAAGTCTCTTAAATTTCGAATTCGTTCTTAAAAATTAATCTCTGTTATTTTCGTTTCTTTCAATGTTGTTTGTTTCTAGTTATTTCCTTATTTCGGTAATCCATGCTACTGTCCACTTATTTTTATAGGCCTGCAGGAATATTTGTTTCATTAGCTAGTTCTCGTTCATTCGGTGGAGATGTCCAAAGGAGATAAAATTTCACATTGCTATTACTTTTGATATTTTATGTATATCTTGCTTGATCTGCTCATTACTTCTCATCTTTCAAACATCTGTTATTTGTTTTGTGCCCATTCTTTTTCTGTCTTTCAACTATCACTATCGAGTCCAGTCTACAATTCATCTTCAAGATTGCACATGCACATAAATATTATGAGTTTACCACTGGGGCGCCGTGTCTTAGTTTTGTATTTCTAGATATGTATTTCTTGTCGTAAATATGTTTAGTCAAACCTTATGCTTTTTCAGTTTCATTAACTCTTACGTTTTAGATTGGTACATAAGTGCGTAGCTTTCTTGTTTTGCATGTTGGTATACCGGTTGTTGTGGTCGTCTTTATCGACTTTTATTTTTTATTTCTAGCTAACTGTTGCTATATGAATTTACATATTGTCATTTTGTCATCTGGAGATAATAAGTGGAGCTGTGGGCGCTAGAAAATGGAGTGCGAAGTGGGGAAATCCGAGACGTCTTGCAGACGCAATCCAAAAACAACGAGAAGGAAGACTGCGTGAGGTGAAGCTACTCTACGACAATGCCCGCCTACATTCTACTAGACTGACAAAAAACAATATACCGTAGTTGGGCCGGGATGTTATTCCACACCCACCTCATTCACATGATTTTGCGCCCTCAAATTTTCACATTTTCCGCTGTCTGTCGAACAACCTTTAAGGAACTTCCTTTCCAGATAAAAATGCGCTCCGAAAATGGCTCGACGAATTCTTCGCCTCAAAACGTGATTTATACGGTCGCGGAATCGAAAAATTACAACAGGATTGGCAGACTGTTGTTAATAGTGCAGGAGAATATATTATTGTCGGCTAATCTCTCTATTATGTGTATCTGCTGCGTTTATAAAACTTGTGGAGAAACGCTACTAACTTATGCACCAAGCGAATATTTTGCAGGTGCTCTAGTTAATTTTATTGTATGCCTGCACCAAGATATTTAAATTTACTTATTTGCTTTATTTTATCCGTTTGTGTTCCTAGGCATTTTAGTGCACTTTTTTATATTTGTCACGTGTTTTTCTTTTCAGCTGGAATTTTAAGATCAGTTTCATTGGATTTTTCAAGAAGATTTATTTGAGCAACTGCTTGTGTCAGAATTTCTAGAAGTACTTTTAACGCTCCTCCTCCACCATCCTATCCAATAAAGAATCGAACTCCCATGTACGAAACACCTGGAACGTCTGATATGTGCAGTGTCGTGCGCTTGCGCCTAATCTCCCTGCAACCCACATTACACGCGGGTTACGCGGGCAGCCTGCTACTGTCACGCGACCAGTGCGCCAGCAGAAGAGCGCTGCCCACAAACCTCTTCCCTACGCCGCAAAAGCGACTGTACCGAGGGCTGCACTTAGGCCGGCACACGGGCCCGGAGCCCAATGCTTATGTATTTCTTCAGTCGGAAGCTCACTCCGCGGCTGTCGCTATGCTGTCACTGCCAATCGAGCCAGTCTTCTCCTCGTGAATCCAGCAACGTGGTCATCCAGAAGAAGATGCAACGCCGATGTAGTGACCGGCCAGAGTTTGTCTTTAATTTGGCTTTACCAGACTTAGACATTTTTCTCGTTCTGAGCTTTGACTCTAACTTGTCCCTTCAAGAGTTTGTTTCTGCGCCAAGTGTGGCAAGAACTTTTAATTGGACACACGATGTGTGGCAAGAACTTTTTTCTACACGCGATGTGCCAAAGATTTTAGAGTTTAGTAATTAGTGTATTCAATTACCAGGCCTTCTGCCTGAAGAAGTGTTTTGAGTTTAAAGCAGAAAAGTTTATTTTGTTCGTGAGTGTTTCAAGGCTTGTTTCCCAGAAGGAATTTTGTGTCCTCTTCGTTCGAATAAGCTTGGGGCCGTTTTACTTTTTGACTGCCTATAGCAGATTCTTCATTATGTTTACAGCGCCATATGCGTCGGACTATGTGTTGTAGAGTGATATAATTTTACAGGTATATCCAGTTGATGTGTTCTGGACTTGTAAATCTGTATTTAAGAACGCCATGAGTTGAGCGCAAGTGGTCTTCGTTGATCGCCACAAACAAGTAACAAACTTTGTAACTAGTTCCTAACAGGAAAATGCGTTCACAACTAAACGTAAGTACTTGGAATGCAAGTTTTGGTTGAAGAAACAACACAGCGAAAGCTTCTACAGTCCGAGTTCGTTCTCCACTAGTTTGACTACCCAATGTTTGAGACCTCGCTCTCCTTGAGCGGAACACATTGGGGCAGACTAACACGTAAGTTACGAGTTCACAGTTTCTACAGTTGACAAATGAGTCTGACAGAATACCAATAGGTCCACGAGGTCCCTTGGCGGCGAAGGCGGCGTGCGGTCGAGGCGGCGCTGGATCCAGAGCAGACTTATCTTTTTTTGTTTTTCTTTAAAAAAATAAAAAATTCTTTATTTCAATAATAATTATACAACATAACCCACTTCCTTTTATGATTAGTGGGTCCTAATTTGATCAAAACATCAAATGCAGCTAATTATAGGTTTAATTAATTTGTGAGCTACAGGTATAACTAATGACAATGGGCAGCTAAATTTCTACTATTACTATTATTAGTATTTAGTGCATAATCTCTTAACTAAAACTCTACTGCCTGCAGCGTCACAGTTGTATCAGAGATCTATATAAACCTACTTTATTGCCTTGCCCATCGAGATAATCCCGATGGGCGTTCCCCTGCCACTGGGCAGGCCAAGATGTTATTCGCTGCAGGTTCCTAATAACTAATTTCCTAACCTAAGTCCTACTAACTAGTTCTAACCTAAGTGCGGTGCTTTGTCTAGTATTGGTGATATTATTCCCCACTCCCCCTAGTTCTGTACATGGCGGATTACAGACTACGAGAAAAGTCGGCCTATCCACGTGCAGGCGGTATAGGAGTAGGGCGCGTATTCAATATTTAGTATGTCTCAATTTTTACGTTAATTTATGTCCCTCAGGTATTCCTTTAACACTTTTCGTGATACCTCATCTGCTAGTTTATTGAGAGTTTGAAAAATGTCTTCTTGTCTTATTAGTTGGTAAGTGTCACGGTCAGGTAATTGGTCACGTAATGTAGAAGCAACATCATTGAAAAGGGGGCACTCGTAGATCACATGATCGGGGGTACCCTACTTTTCTTTGCTGACCGTGTCGTAACTGCCGTGAAGTGGCGCGGGCGCGATTCTAAAGACCAGCACGACCGAGGAACAAGTCACGTGACACTGGCGGGTACAGCAAAGGCTCGTGGCAGGAGCGACCCCTTTTGCTCATTTACGCGCCCTCTGCGCTTTGTTCCGGTGTAGGCGAAGGCCCTCTGCAGGTAGAGCTGCAAATGGCGGAGCCGGAACGCCGTGTAGTCGCAGAGACTGAGCTGTCAGCCAACCTGGCTGCAGTGTGCAGTCGTGATGTACGTACAGGGTGAGAATTATTGAACTATATGAAACAAAAGCGTTATAACTAATGAACGGCTTGCGTTAGGACGTTCAAACTGCACGGTTTGCCACCGGGCGTGATGGAAATTACACTGAAGAGCCAAAAAAAGAGTCGCACGTGCCTAATATTGCGTAGGGGCCCCGTGAGCACACAGAAGTGCCGCAACACGACGTGGTATGGACTCGACTAATGTCTCAAGTAGTGCTGGAGAGGTCTGACACATGAATCCTGCAGGGCCCTCCATAAATGCGCCTGAGCAGCATGTTGCAAGGCTTCCCAAACAGGCTCAATAATGTTCATGTTTGGGGAGTTTGGTGGCCAGCGCAAGTGTTTAAACTCAGAAGAGTGTTCCTGGAGCCACCCTGTACCAATTTTGAACGTGTGGGGGTGTCCCTTTGTCCTGCAGCCATTACTCAAGTCCATCGGAATGCGCAATAGACATGAATAGATGCAGGTGATCAGACAGGATGCTTACGTACATGTCATCTGTCAGGGTCGTATCTAGACGTATCAGGGGCCTGCACACGCCCCATACCACTAAAGAGCCTCCACCAGCTTGAACGGTCCCCTGCTGACATGCAAAATCCATGGATTCATGAGGTTGTCTCCAGTACATGTCCATCCGCTCGATCAAATTTGAAACGAGACTCGTCCGACAAGGCAACTTGTTTCCAGTTATCAACAGTCGAAGGTCGGTGTTGACGGGCCCAGGTGAGGCGTAAAGCTCTGTGTCGTGCAGTCATCAAGGGTACACGAGTGGGTCATCGGCTCCGAAAGCCCATATCGATGATGTTCCGTTGAATGGTTCGCACGCTGACACTTCTTGATGGCCAAGCTTTGAAATTTGTAGCAATTTGCGAAAGGATTGCACTTCTGTCACACTGAAAGATTCTTATCAGCCTTCGTTGGTCTCATTCTTGCAGCATCTTTTTCCGGCCGCAGAGATTTGATATTTTACGGAATTCATGGTACAGTCGTGAAATGCTCGTACGGGAAAATCCCCACTTCATTGCTACCTCGGAGATGCTGTGTCCCATCGCTCGTGCTCCGACTATAGCTGCACGTTCAAACTCACTTAAATCTTGACAAACTGCCATTGCAGCAGCAGAAACTGATCTAACAACTGCGCCAGACACTTGTTGTCTTATATAGGCGTTGCCGACGGCAGCGTCGTATTATACCTGCTTACATATGTGTGTATTTGAATATGCATGCCTATACCAGTTTCTCTGGCGCTTCCGTGTAGTACGTACGTTATGCTTTGGTTTAGCGACGAAGCCCACTTTCATTTGGATGGGTTCGTCAGTAAGCAGAATTGTTGCATTTGGGGGACTGTGAGTCCGCATATCGCAATCGGCAAGTCTCCTCACACTCAACAGAAGACTGTGTCATGTGCAGTGTCTAGTCACGGAATAACTGGTGCTATATTCCTTGATGGCACGGTGACTTCTGAACGGTTCGTGAAGATTTTGGAAGATGATTTTATCCCCATTATACAAAGTGACCCTGATTTCGAGAAGATGTGTTCATGCAAGACGGAGCTCGACTCCATGGAAGGAAGAGAGCGTTTGATCTTCTGGATAAGCACTTTGGGGACCGCATTCTGGCTCTGGGGTACCCGGAGACCACTGCATGGGTCTCGATTGGGCGCGATATTCTCCGGATCTGAAAACATGTGACTCTTTTTTTGGGGCTGTATTAAAGACAAAGTGTACAGCAATAATCCCAAAACCATTGCTGAGCTGAAAACAGTCATTCGGTAGCTCATCGACAACATCGATGTTCGGACACTTCAATGGGTCATGCACAATTTCGCTATTCGTCTGCACCACATCATCTCCAGTGATGGCAGACATGTCGAACATTTCATAACCTAAATCCGAATATCTGTAGTGACGTTTACATGTTGAATGAAATGTGTACACGTCGTAGTTTGTAACTAATTTTCGTTTCTTTTCGTATAGTTCGATAATTGTCACGACGACTCTCTGTGTGCGTTAGTGTCCCACGGACGCGGGAATTGCGAACATTACAAGGGGAAAACTTGCATCTATTTCACATACATCGTTTCCAGAATCTTAACAAGGGCGACAATGCCACACGACTTCAATTTTGTCACTGGTTACTATAAGTGACAGTCGTCATTTGGCTTCCATTAAAACTAGTCATTGATGAAGCCATGGAATCACTAACACACTTAGTAATCATCGATGGTCGCAGGGAAGTCCAGACGATACAGTGCATATCAATTTCCATGTTTGTTCTTCGATCAGTGTTTGGTGCGGTATCATCGATAACATGTTAATACGTCATGTCATACTAGAAGAGCGAATGACAGGACGGAGTTACTCGCGGTTTTTTGAAAATTCGTTTGTTGAACACCGTTTTCTTTGTCCATGCGGACTGCGATGTGCTGCCAGCACGACGCTTTTTCCTTCTAGTTTTACTAGACGTGTGAGGGAAACCGCTGTGTATGTGTAAACCTGACAGTTCATTGAATAGTATCCAAAATAACAGTGTACCTTAAATATGTTCTAGCTCAGGATCCATTTGGAATGGGGAATGTGTACATACGATGTGTTTTGCTTCAAATGATCATTCCTGGAATAGTTACGAATACTGACCGTTCTTCGTGGGACACCCTGTATACAGGGTGTTACAAAAAGGTACGGCCACACTTTCAGGAAACATTCTACACACACAAACAAAGAAAAGATGTTATGTGGACATGTGTCCGGAAACGCTTAATTTCCATGTTAGAGCTCATTTTAGTTTCGTCAGTATGTACTGTACTTCCTCGATTCACCGCCAGTTGGCCCAATTGAAGGAAGGTAATGTTGACTTCGGTGCTTGTGTTGACATGCGACTCATTGCTCTACAGTACTAGCATCAAGCACACCAGTACGTAGCATCAACAGGTTAGTGTTCATCACGAACGTGGTTTTGCAGTCAGTGCAATGTTTACAAATACGGAGTTGGCAGATGCCCATTTGATGTATGGATTAGCACGGTGCAATAGCCGTGGCGCGGTACGTTTGTATCGAGACAGATTTCCATAACGAAGGTGTCCCGACAGGAAGACGTTCGAAGCAATTGATCGGCGTCTTAGGGAGCACGGAACATTCCAGCCTATGACTCGCGACTGGGGAAGACCTAGAACGACGAGGACACATGCAGTGGACGAGGCAATTCTTTGTGCAGTTGACGATAACCCTAATGTCAGCGTCAGAGAAGTTGCTGCTGTACAAGGTAACGTTGACCACGTCACTGCATGGAGAGTGCTACGGGAGAACCAGTTGTTCCCGTACCATGTACAGCGTGTGCAGGCACTATCAGCAGCTGATTGGCCCCACGGGTACACTTCTGCGAATGGTTCACCCTACAATGTGTCAATCCTCATTTCAGTGCAAATAATCTCTTTACGGATGAGGCTTCATTCCAATGTGATCAAATTGTAAATTTTCACAATCAACATGTGTGGGCTGACGAGAATCCGCGCGCAATTGTGCAGTCACGTCATCAACACAGATTTTCTATGAACGTTTGGGCAGGCATTGTTGGTGATGTCTTGATTGGGCCCCATGTTCTTCCACCTACGCTCAATGGAGCACGTTATCATGATTTCATACGGGATACTCTACCTGTGCTGCTAGAACATGTGCCTTTACAACTACGACACAACATGTAGTTCATGCACGATGGAGCTCCTGCACATTTCAGTCGAAGTGTTCGTACGCTTCTCAACAACAGATTCGGTGACCGATTGATTGGTAGAGGCGGACCAATTCAATGGCCTCCACGCTCTCCTGACCTCAACCCTCTTGAATTTCATTTATGGGGCATTTGAAAGCTCTTGTCTACGCAACCACGGTACCAAATGTAGAGACTCTTCGTGCTCGTATCGTGGACAGCTGTGATACAATACGCCATTCTCCAGGGCTGCATCAGCGCATCAAGGATTCCATGCGACGGAGGGTGGATGCATGTATCCTCGCTAACGGAGGACATTTTGAACATTTCCTGTAACAAAGTGTTTGACGTCACGCTGGTACGTTCTGTTGCTATGTGTTTCCATTCCCCGATTAATGTGATTTGAAAAGAAGTTATAAAATGAGCTCTAATATGGAAAGTAAGCGTTTCCGGACACATGTCTACATAACATATTTTCTCTCTTTGTGTGTGAGGAATGTTTCCTGAAAGTTTGGCCGTACCTTTTTGTAACACCCTGTATATTACAAAATGATCTGAAGAGGCGAGGCAGTTTACCTTCATTCTATTTCATTTCCTTTCTAGAACTATTGGTTCAATTTTGTGATTTTTTTACCTCCAAATTCCAAATCCTTACAATGTTTTGTGGAACTAATTTGAGCAGAAAAGGCAATAAGCAGTACTCATTTCTAACGGCGGTTTTTATTTTAAATGGTTGAAATATTTTTCGCATCAATTTCACTTTACGCATAGTTTTTGTTAGAGTTTCACGAATAATGTTTACTAATTTTGCTTAACGCCAACCTCCCTGATGATTTTGACTTGTCCACGGAAGTAAATGTTTTCCGACAAAGATATTTCATGTATTAATTACAGGCATCATCAGTGGTTTATAATATAGAGAAAATTATCTAATTACGCGATGGTTGCCCAGAAAGTAGTGCACTGTATTTCCTTTCTCAGCCGAAAAGAATGCTACGATTGCGAAACGTCACGTGTGTAATATTTGAAGTGTTCTGAGTGAGCGCGCCAAGTTTCCGTCACTTCCGACAGATAGCGTAGCTGCAGGACAGTTTCAAAATGGCGTCTGTAGGTGATGTACGTTATAAGCAACGTGCAGTCACTGAATTTCTCACTGCAGAGAAAGAATCTGTGGGTAATATTCACAAACGTTTGTGCAAAATCTATGGAGCATCTGCTGCCGACAGAAGTACAGTTAGTCGCTGGGCACGGAAGGTGAGGTCATGAGAAGGCGGTTCGGCGGAGCTCAGCGATTTGTGCAGCAGTCTGGGTGGCCATCCACGGCTGTAGCAGCTGACAAGTTGCAGCGAGCTGATGACGTCATTCGCGAGGACAGGCGCATTACGACTCGGCAGTTGGCGGTGCATCTGTCAATCAGCAAAGGAAGTGTGGACGCAATTATACGCACTCTAGGTTATTCAAAAGAGTGTGCAGGGTGGGTCGCGCGGTGTCTAACGGTGGATCACAAATCGCACAAAAAACATTTGTCTTTATTTGCTGCAACGTTTTGAAGCTGAGTGGGAAGCCCTCTTGTCCCTGATTGTGACAGGTGATGAAACCTGGGTTTGAGCCCGAAACAAAACGACAGTCGATAGAATAGCGCCATTCCCACTCGTCACAGAAGAAAAAATTCAAAGCAACTGCCTCGATAAGGTGATGATCACTATGTTCTGGGAGTGTGAAGGTATTATTCTCATTGATGTGATGCCAAGAGGCGGTACCATTAATTCAGAAACATGCACCGACACATTAACAAAACTCAAGACACACTTCCGGTGACTTCGGCGCCGCAGCAACCCATGATGTTTTGCTGCAACACGATAACGCTGGGCCCCACACAAGTCTGAGGACTGCTGGACAGATCACAAAACAGGGCTGGACAGTGCTACGCCATCCACCCCACAGCGCTGACCTAGCCCCCTCGGACATCCACTTGTTTGGTCCATTAAAGGATGCCATTCGTGGAAGACACTTTGAGAACGATGAGGAGGTGATTCACACAGTGAAGCACTGGCTCCGCCACCAGGACAAGGATTGGTACCGACAGGGCATACACGCCGTTGTTTCGCGCTGGAGGAAGGTCATAGAGCGGGATGGAGATTACGTGGAAAAATAGGGGGGTTTAGATAAAACACAGTTCTTTCGTGCGTGTAATTCTCACTATGTTCAATAAAGAATTGTTGAAGAAAAAAAAATGAGGTGCATTACTTTCAGGTCACCCTCGTACATCTGTGGTGTTTCCCAACAGTACATTTAAATTACGAAACTATTTCAAATTACACTTTTCTGGTGTCAATTTTAGGTTCGTACATGAATCGGTAAAAACGGAAACTTTATAGGATCACTTTGTTGTTCGTTTGTCTGTCTGCCTGTCCGACTTTTAAAACCACTTTTTATCAGGAACGGGTAGAAGTATATCGGTGAAGTTTATGTCACATACTACGAGTCTTTATCACTTGGCGGTGTAAAACTTTGGGGCTTTTGAGTCTGTACAGTGAAAAGATACGGGCGTTAACGTCACACACTCTGAGGCTCGCAAACTCACTCAGCAAAAACAATAAAGCACTTCTCTTTGACCTGGAATCATGGAAGTTGACAAGAACCAAAGCACAAGTAAAGGCAGAAAATATGAAAACTGCTAATTTGTAATCATATCACGCGAAAAGGAAAGTTTTTATCATTTGTTATCCAAATGCCCTGTCCGTCTGTTAAAACCCCTTTTTCTCAGGAATTACCATACCAAATCCGAAATTACGGAAAAAATTGAAACTAAAAACTTATCATTAAAACATTCTCGAAACACTGGGAAATCCCGGGTCCGATATCTCGCTCGTATCGATATCGATAACAGGTAAGGACAGTCGAGGTTCTCGATTCCCGGGATGGATGAAGTACCCACATAAACAGAGAGGCCGCGAGTCCTACTCGCTATTGGCCAGATTTTGTTTCCGTGTGTCCATTGGTTCTTCTGCCGGCACTAGACACACAATTGACAGTTCGTCACATTTATTGTTACAGTTCGGTTTTGATTGATTGATTGATTTTAACAGGAGACCTAAAACAGCTTAGGTCTGACCAGCCACTGACCGCACCGAAACTAGGTTTATTGTGCGGTATCGCTGCCTGTATATCTAGTAAAGCCAACCAATGCCCTTAAATAGTGCAAGAAGTCCCTCTACCAGTTTTTTGCCAAACACAATTTCTTCAGGTCTAATTGCCCCGAAGATTCTGTATCTTTTACTCTCCACTACCATGCATTCAAAGATTAGGTGTGATGCAGTTTCTTCACCCTCATCACAGATCCTACATTTAGGGTCCCCTTCCATTATAACCATTGTGTGTAAGTGTTTTTTGAAGTTCCGATGGGCGGTCATCAGTCCAGTCATGAGTTTGATCTCTTTCCTGATCAATTCCAGGCTTACAGAGCTTCTTTTAAAACATGGCTTGGGCATCATTACCTTACCATGTTTTTGTTTATGGACCTTGGTCCAATATGCTACGTGCTGTTTCCTAAGCCAGTTCCATGGTTGTAATTTGATCATAGCCTTGGTGATTGTCAAGACAGGTTCCGGTCTAATAAATGGAGTTGTTGCCCCCATTCTAGGCCAATCTATCGGCTTGTTCATTGCCACAGATCCCCGAGTGGCCAGGGACCCACGCTAGGTACACCCTATTGCTTCCCCCTAGCTCCACCAGAGCCCTGTGGCAATCTACAACAATCTTAGACCTTGATGCAATGATCTCAGGGCTGCTTGGCTGTCTGAGTAGATGTAGATACTACGGTCATTGTTGCACCTTGTCATATTCTCCTCCACACATGCCCTGATTGTAGTAATTTAGGCTTGGAATACAGAGGCCAGTTTCCCTAGAGAGATGCTGCTCTCCAGTCTTGGCTGAAACCCGTACAACCCTGCTCCGACGCCTTGATCTGTTTTCGACCCATCAGTGAACCAAACGATGTCCCCCGTATGGTGTCGAACTGTTTTCTCCCACTGGTACCTACTTCCAATTATTATGTTGTAAGGCTTGTCGAAGAAGTTGGAGTTATTATATAGTCGGCAGGCATTTCCCCAGCCATACCTATATTGACCTCACTCACTATGTTAGTATGTGATTCTGGGTATCTGAATGAGACCCAGTTTTGGCCAGCTTTAAGTCTGTATGCCCCAGCCGCTGCCTCCATCTTAACCCAAAGGTGTAGTGGAGGCATATCCAGCATGGCTTCCATTCCAGCGGTTGGTGTGCTGCTAATTCCGCCCGTTGTGGCTAAGCAGGCCAATCTCTGCACCTTAGCAAGCTCTTTAGCAGCAACCCGCTGTTCTACCTTCTTCCACCCCACTATGGTCCCATAGAAAGTCCTAGGTCTAACCACTGTGGTGTATATCCAGTGCACACCCCTGGGGCTTAGGACCCAGTTTTTGCTACAAGCCCTCCTAGTACTCACTAAAGTACTTTTTGCCTTGGAGCAGATGCTCTTAATGTGAGGGGTCCAAGTTAGCTTCTCATCCAAGGTTACCCCTAGATATTTTTCACAGGTAGAGTTTCATCGAAGAGCTTTAGATTCCAACTTGCATGCTGAATATGTCTCTTCGTAAATGGCACCACATCAGTCTTCTTAGGATTAACACTCAGATCCTGTTTAATGCACCATTTTTGCACAATGTCCCACCCTCCTTGTGCCATATTCCTTACTGTGTCAGTGAATTTGCCGAGTATTACTATGACAAGGTCATCTGCGTATCCTTGGCAGAAGCATTGTCTGGAATTTAGTTCCTCAATGAGTTCGTTCACCACTAGATCCCACAATAGAGGAGACAAAACTCCTTGTGGGCAGCCTCTAGTGGTCTTAATTACCATCTTTTCACTCATCATGACAGGCTCTACCTTCCTTCCACTAAGCTTGGCTCTGGTCCACCTACGTATAGTGGCCCCCAGGTCATGCATCTCTGCTGCCCTTACCATGGAATCGAAGGTCGTATTACAGTTCGGTACTTCATTATGTGTAAAGGAAGACGCAAGGTGTGATGTAGGGGAGGGGTGGTGAGTGCAGGGGGGGGGGCGGGGGGGGGGGGGGAGGCGGGCTTTCTTCATAAGCTGAGCGGCGCGGTGTCTTTGTCTAGCAGCCAGCCGCACTCGTCAGCTGGCAGGTATTTCTGGAGGTCGGGGCGGACGTCGTAACGCCGTCAGAACGCCGTTCTGTGGCGCAGACGGGGCGCCGTTCTAGCGCCGGGACGCACACACACCTGTGGAAACCCGACCTACTCCGTGTGGCTACTAGGGCCCTCGCGCTGCTAGATGGAACACAGGCTCTGCGCTGCCAAGCACGTGTAAGTTCCGGAGCGGGGGTATACAGAGGGAGAGAAGAAGTAACACACGTAACAGCTGGATCACTAGTTTAGCTGTAACGCTCATGTACGGTGGTGAGATATGTGGCAACAGATTCGTTCGCGGTTTGTCAGTACCTGCTTAACACAGCTTTACCCACTTTTTCTTCCCTCTCTTCCTTTTCTCGGCAGATTTCCGTGATCTTTGGAGAAAATTGTCGAATGGTATCTATTGTGTTGCAGAAGAGCCAACACTGTGTTACGAATGGAGGCCGAAATGCACGCGTTTTAGCTCACGCAGGCTGGCGTGAGGAGGAAAGAACTATGCTGACCTGAGGTCTGGAACATGACAAGGAATTAGAATTCAGAAAGCGGACGTAATTAGTTTGATACTTAACTTTAATCCATTAATGATGAACGCCGCTCTTGTCGGTACATGATTCACAATATTATCAGTTCAGAATACATTCTTGAACAATATGGCGCCTTGCTAGGTCTTAGCAAATGACTTAGCTCAAGGCTATGCTAAACTGTCGTCTCTGCAAATGAGAGCGTATGTAGACAGTGAACCATCGCTAGCAAAGTCGGCTGTACAACTGGGTCGAGTGCTAGGGAGTCTCTCTAGACTAGACCTGCCGTGTGGCGGCGCTCGGTCTGCAATCACTGATAGTGGCGACACGCGGGTCCGACGTATACTAACGGGCCGCGGCCGATTTAAAGGCTACCACCTAGCATCCGTTTCCTCTTCAACAGCTTAGCAATCGTTCAATGCACACCTGAACGATGTTTGTCTACAATAAATGGCTCTGAGCACTATGGGACTTAACATTTATGGTCATCAGTCCCCTAGAACGTAGAAATACTTAAACCTAACTAACCTAAGGACAGCACACAACACCCAGTCATCACGAGGCAGAGAAAATCCGTGTTTGATCACGCACCATACAGCCGGACTTGGCTTCCTGTGATTTTCATCTCAAATGAACCGATAGCTATGAAGACACCATTTTGACACAGACAACAAACTGCAGAACAGCGTACAGAAGTGGCGGAGAGTATATGCGGCTACTTTCAGTGACGAGGTTATTCGAAAGTTGGTACAAAGCTATGAATATCAAAGTCGGAAGGTGTAGCAAAGTGTTGCGAATAACAGATTTTTGATTTTCACTGCTGTTTCCATTTCGCGACTGATCGGTCCTTACTTTACGAATAGCCCACCGAGCGAGCTGGCACAAAGGTTAACACACTGGACTCGCTTTCGGGAGGAGGATGGGTGAAACCCGCGTCCGGCCATCCTGATTTAGGTTCCCCGTGATTTCCCTAAATAGCTTCAGGCAAATGCGGGGATGGTTCCTTTTAAAGGGTACGGCAGACTTCCTTCCCCATCTTTCCCTACTCCATTGGGATCGATGACCTCACTATTTGGTCCACTCCCCCAAATCAACCAACCAACCGAATGGCCCACGCAGTCTAACGCTGTCATCACAGATCACCGCCACCACAATGCTCAGGTGAGTCAGATTTTATTGTGGGCCTAGCCAGTACCGGCAATGTACCTAGCTCCCTAAATATCTCATGTTGGATCATTTTCTCTTTATTATCGGTGGTGCATCGTCTTTCGGTCGCTAAATTTGGTGTTACACACCAACCGTGACTTCTCAACCCTCCGCACGAAACGTTTCCCAGTCTCAAAGGAGGTTCGTCAACTCACTGTCAGCTGCTGCCAAGTCCCAATCTAACTTATTGCTCAGGCTTCGCTACAGATCAGTCTGTCATCACAAGGTGCCCTCCAAATAAAATTTTCTCAATAAGCTTTGGTAGGAAATGCATCCTTGCGAAACTACGGCTGTAAAACGTTAGCCAATAAGAAAAAAGCGAAGGTAAATTTGTCGGATAAGCGAACCTGTCTTAGGTGTGTCTAACAGAGGGGTTTTGTCCAACTAAGCTGCTGCTGCTGTGTAATGTTGTGACTGATGTCAATTTTTCAGCGATTTTGAAGACAGAAATTTCGAGGATTTGCTGTAAAAACGTGATTTGAGAAAAAAGGGTGTTTCAAATTTAGTTCGTGTTATTGTATTTTACACACGAATTCATGGTTTCGCGGCGAAATTGGCTGATAAAATTCTCTAGAGCTACGTGCCGCGTCAAGTGGGATAAAATCCACGAGCTTTCGGTTGAGTGTTCCTCGGCCACTGTCAAGTGGTAACTGTTTTTTGGTTGCTACCGCCGACCTTATCTAGCCTCGCAGCCTTCTACGACATCGCTGGTGCTCGCTCGAGAGTCGCATATGGTAATGTTATCGTTGCACGTCCGCCTTATCCGCTCCAAACTTCCGATGAGTGGGTCCCAAGCCGTACTTAGCTTCGTGACAACACCCCCAATAAAGGCGTCGGCTTGGATCCGCTCATCGGAAGTCTGGAGCGGGTAAGGCGGGCGTGCAACGAAAACATTGCCTTGTACGGCTCTAGAGCAAGCACGAGCGGGCACCAGTGATGTCACAGGGGGCAGCGCGGCTATATAAGGACGGCAGCAGCAACCAAAAGACAGTTACCACTTGACAATGGCCGAGGAATAGTCGGCCGAAAGCTCGTGGGTTTTAAACCACGGCTTGTAGATCGAGAGAATTTTACCAGACAATTGTACTTCCCACTACCGCTTGTCGACTGTCGTAGTGGAGTGCGGTGTCTACATTACAGCTTATTATTTTAAAAATTAATGACATTACCGTACTTTCAACGTGACTGATTTAATAGTGAAGCTGCAGTTAGTATATATAAGTCGCCTCTGACGTAAAAAATTAGGAGTTTAAAGTTTGCCTAGCGTTGGATTATATAATGGTAAGACAGAGATTTAGGAACCAGGTTTTAAATTGTAAGATATTTCCAGGGGCAGATGTGGACTCTGACCACAATCTATTGGTTATGAACTGTAGATTAAAACTGAAGAAACTGCAAAAAGGTGGGAATTTAAGGATATGGGACCCGGATAAACTGACTAAACCAGAGGTTGTACAGAGTTTCAGGGAGAGCGTAAGGGAACAATTGACAGGAATGGGGGAAAGAAATACACTAGAAGAAGAATGGGTAGCTCTGAGGGATGAAGTAGTGAAGGCAGCAGAGGACCAAGTACGTAAAAAGATGAGCGCTAGTAGAAATCCTTGGGTAACAGAAGAAATATTGAATTTAATTGATGAAAGGAGAACATATAAAAATGCAGTAAATGAAGCAGACAAAAAGGAATACAAACGTCTCAAAAATGAGATCGACAGGAAGTGCAAAATGGCTAAGCAGGGATGGCCAGAGGACAAATGTAAGGATGTATAGGCTTATTTCACTAGGGGCAAGATAGATACTGCCTACAGGAAAATTAAAGAGACCTTTGGAGAAATGAGAGCCACTTGTATGAATATCAAGAGCTCAGATGGAAACCCAGTTCTAAGCAAAGAAGGGAAAGCAGAAAGGTGGAAGGGGTATATAGAGGGTCTATACAAGGGCGATGTACTTGAAGACAATATTATGGAAATGGAAGAGAATGTAGATGAAGATGAAATGGGAGATACGGTACTGCGTGAAGAGTTTGACAGAGCTCTGAAAGACCTGAGCCGAAACAAGGCCCCGGCAGTAGACAACATTCCATTAGAACTACTGACGGCCTTGGGAGAGCCAGTCCTAACAAAACTCTACCATCTGGGGAGCAAGATGTATGAGACAGGCGAAATACCCCCAGACTTCAAGAAGAATATAATAATTCCAATCCCAAAGAAAGCAGGTGTTGACAGATGTGAAAATTATCGAACTATCAGTTTAATAAGTCACAGCTGCAAAATACTAACGCGAATTCTTTACAGACGAATGGAAAAACTGTAGAAGCCGACCTCGGGGAAGATCAGTTTGGATTCCGTAGAAATATTGGAACACGTGAGGCAATACTGACCCTACGACTCATCTTAGAAGAAAGATTAAGGAAAAGCAAACCTACGTTTCTAGAATTTGTAGGCTTAGAGAAAGCTTTTGACAATGTTGACTGGAATACTCTCTTTCAAATTCTAAAGGTGGCAGGGATAAAATACAGGGAGCGAAAGGCTATTTACAATTTGTACAGAAACCAGAAGGCAGTTATAAGAGTCGAGGGACATGAAAGGGAAGCAGCGGTTGGGAAGGGAGTGAGACAGGGTTGTAGACTCTCCCCGATGTTATTCAATCTGTATATTGAGCAAGCAGTAAAGGAAACAAAAGAAATATTCGGAGTAGAAGAAATAAAAACTTTGGGGTTCGCCGATGACATTATAATTCTGTCAGAGACAACAAAGGAAGAGCAGTTGAACGGAATGGACAGTGTCTTGAAAGGAGGATATAAGATGAACATCAACAAAAGCAAAACGAGGATAATGGAATGTAGTCGAATTAAATCAAGTGATGCTGAGGGAATTAGATTAGGAAATGAGACACTTAAAGAAGTAAAGGAGTTTTGCTATTTGGGGAGCAAAATAACTGATGATGGTCGAAGTAGAGAGGATATAAAATGTAGACTGGCAATGGCAAGGAAAGCGTTTCTGAAGAAGAGAAATTTGTTAACATCGAGTATAGATTTAAGTTTCAGGAAGTCGTTTCTGAAAGTACTTGTGTGGAGTGTAGCCATGTATGGAAGTGAAACATGGACGATAACTAGTTTGGACAAGAAGAGAATAGAAGCTTTTGAAATGTGGTGCTACAGAAGAATGTTGAAGATTAGATGGGTAGATCACATAACTAATGAGGAGGTATTGAATAGAATTGGGGAGAAGAGAAGTTTGTGGCACAACTTGACAAGAAGAAGAGACCGGTTGGTAGGACATGTTCTGAGGCATCAAGGGATCACAAATTTAGCACTGGAGAGCGGCGTGGAGGGTTCAAGTGTGCACCTTCCGCACACTCGTCGCTGATTCCGTATCGTTTTACGGCCGTACCTCCGGAAATGTCCAGTTTCGACATGCCTTTAAATGGAAAATTTAGATAGAATCGACGTCCCCTACCCTGCTCTCACCTTATTATCAAGTTTGTTTTCCTCCTCCATGTATATCTATATATATACGATGGAAGTTCAATAAGCAACGCAACACTTTTTTTGTGAAAGTCGGTTGGGCCAAGATTCCAATGCAGCACACTATTCTCCACTCTTTTTGGCTACGAAACCCTACGTTTCAACGCAGTCTCCCATCAATGCGATAGCCGTACGGCGCCTTACTGGGAAGGCCTGTACGCCAGCATAGTAGCACTATACTGGCCGCCGTCGAAGCCAACGTCTTGGTACATGAAGAACCTGCGCACCATCCACGTACTGTTTCCGCGAAATGCATAATTCATTGGGCCAAACGGATGGAAGTGGGAAGGTGCGAGATCGGGATGTGGGACGGATCAGGAAGAACAGACAAGTGAAGTGTTGTGAGATCCAGCGCTGGCTTGGCCACTTCAACATTGTACGCCGAGTGGAGCGGTGTGAAACACTTGTGCCGGCGTCAGCACCGCACTCCGTCATCAGCTATGCTACGCAGCGCCGCGTCTACTGCGGATAAGCCCCCGCCGCCGTGCTTCTGTGCTGAGCCACGGGGGGCCAGTTCCTGTCACCTACTCGTCGTTCCACTGTCCTTCAACCTTCGACAAATGCTCACGACAGTAGCATGAAAACAGACAAACAGCTTCGCCGTTTCCGAGATTCGCGTTCCCAGGCGCCTCCTGTATGTTAAAGTCAGTGGATATTCCCATTCGCGGCCCACGATCGTCGATAGAATGACTCCCTACTCGTCAGCGCTCGACTTTCTCTACTGGCCATTAAAATTGCTACGGCCGGCCGGTGTGGCCGAGCGGTTCTAGGCGCTTCAGTCTGGAACCGCGCGACCGCTACGGTCGCAGGTTCGAATCCTGCCTCGGGCATGGATGTGTGTGATGTCCTTAGGTTAGTTAGGTTTAAGTAGTTCTAAGTTCTAGGGGACTGATGACCACAGATGTTAAGTCCCATAGTGCTCAGAGCCATTTGAACCATTTTTTAAAATTGCTACACCAAGAGGGAATGCAGATGATAAACGGGTATTCATTTGACAAATATATTATACTAGAACTGACATGTGAGTTCATTTTCACGCAATTTGGGTGTATAGATCCTGAGAAATCAGTACCCAGAACAACCACCTCTGGCCGTAATAATGGCCTTCATATGCCTGGTCATTGAGTCAAACAGAGCTCGGATGGCGTGTACAGGTACAGCTGCCCATGCAGCTTCAACACGATACCACTGTTCATCAAGAGTAGTGACTGGCGTATTGTGACGAGCCAGTTTCTCGGCCACCATTGACCAGGCGCTTTCACTTCGTGACAGATCTGGAGAATGTGATGGCCATGGCAGCAGTCGAACATTTTCTGTATCCAGAAAGGCCCGTACAGGACCTGCAACATGCGGTCGTGCATTATCCTGCTGAAATGTAGGGTTTCGCAGGGATCGAATGAAGGGTAGAGCCACGGGTCGTAACACATCTGAAATGTAACGTCCACTGTTCAAAGTGACGTCAATGCGAACAAGAGGTGACCGAGACGTGTAACCAATGGCACACAATACCATCAATCCGGGTGATACGCCAGTATGGTGATTGCGAATACACGCTTCCAATGCGCGTTCACCGCGATGTCGCCAAACACGGCTGCGACCATCATGATGCTGTAAACAGACATAGATTCATCCGAAAAAATGAAATTTTGCCATTCGTGCACCCAGGTTCGTCGTCGAGTACACCATAGCAGGCGCTCCTGTCTGTGATGCAGCGTCAAGGGTAACCGCAGCCATGGTCTCCGAGCTGATAGCCCATGCTGTTGCAAACGTCGTCGAACTGTTCGTGCAGATGGTTGTTGTCTTGCAAACGTCCCCATCTGTTGACTGAGGGATCGAGACGTGGATGCACGATCCGTTACAGCCATGCGGATAAGATGCCTGTCATCTCGACTGCTAGTGATACGAGGCCGCTGGGATCCAGCACGGCGTTCCGTATTGCTCTTCTGAACCCACCGATTCCATATTCTGCTAACAGTCATTGGATCTCGAACAACGTGAGCAGCAATTTCGCGATACGATAAACCGCAATCGCGACAGGCTACAATCCGACCTTTATCAAAGTCGGAAACGTGATAGTACGCATTTCTCCTCCTTACACGAGGCACCACAACAACGTTTCACCAGACAACGCCGGTCAACTGGTGTTTGTGTATGAGAAATCGGCTGTAAACTTTCCTCATGTCAGCACGTTGTAGGTGTCGCCACCGGCGCCAACCTTGTGTGAATGCTCTGAAAAGCTAATCATTTGCATATCACAGCATCTTCTTCGTGTCGGTTAAATTTCGCGTCTGTTAGACGTCGGCTTCGTGTTGTAGCAGTTTTAATGGCCAGTTGTGTATGTGCGTTGATCACTGTGTCGCGCCCGCATTCAGCCTATCGGTGGTCAGTGGTCTGGCTGATCGGTGTGTGTGTGTGTGTGTGTGTGTGTGTGTGCGCGCGCGCTGACAGGGCCAGCATCCGCAGTGTTGTCCTATCGCAGGGCGGTGTAAAAGCGCCGACAGCCAGCAGTTGGCCACGTGCTAGGCACGTGCCGGACACATTCCTCCGTCGCGCGAGGCCAGCCTGCAGCCTGCAGCCTGCAGCCTGCTGTAAGGCTTCACTGGCGCCGCGCGATGAATCACCAGTCCAGAGCACGGCGACGCGACTCCGAGACTGCAGCCGTGCTCCGCGGAATGAGTGAGTGAGTCACCCGTGCAGACAACCGACCTACACCCGCCACTCGACAGCCGCCAGTTACTGCCTTCCGCCACTTTGCGAGTCGTCAACGTGTCCAGACTGTGGCTCATCATTCATCCTACTAAGCACACGGAGCTACACGGCTCTGTGGTATGGCAGTTCATCCGGATGGGGGGAGTGGCGGCGGGGGGGGGGGGGGGAGGGGAATGTCGGTTGACATCCAGGTAAAACATATCGCAAGAAACATGACGCTGAACCAAACGACAGCACTGTGATGCAGGGGAGGCCACACCAGTCCCGGTATACTCGTCACACTCCCCCTCATCTTTGTTACAATCTGCGACGGCAGCACTCGAACAGGACACAAAGCCGCACTTCTGAATGCGGTCTCCGATGACTGTGAACATTATCGTTTCTATTCATTTCTGACATAATTCTTATAATAGGGCGCATGCGTAGAATCGGCAATAGCTAGAAAATTAAGCTACATTCCTCTTTCAAATGGTTCAAATGGCTCTGAGCATATGGGACTTAACTTTTAAGGTCATCATTCCCCTAGAACTTAGAACTACTTAAACCTAACTAACCATGCCCGAGGCAGGATTCGAACCTGCGACCATAGCGGTCGCGCGGTTCCAGACTGTAGCGCCTAGAACCGCTCGGCCACCTCGGCCGGCCATTCGTCTTTATTTAGTTTCCTAAGGACTCTGGGAGATACGAATCGGTTACTCTTCTAACATGCGGACATTTAACGAAGAGCGTCTTTATCATAAAAAAAAGCAGAAAAACAGGTAAAAACCTGACCTTTCGCCGACCGCGGTGGTCTCGCGGTTCTAGGCGCTCAGTCCGGAACTGCGCGACTGCTACGGTCGCAGGTTCGAATCCTGCCTCGGGCATGGATGTGTGTGGTGTCCTTAGGTTAGTTAGGTTTAAGTAGTTCTAAGTTCTTGGGGACTGATGACCACAGATGTTAAGTCCCATAGTGCTCAGAGCCATTTGAACCATTTGAACCTGACCTTTCGCAGAAAGACGTGCAAATTTACGTGAAGCATTCTCCAGTATATTTCCAGTTAAATCAGTCAATGTGGAACGTAAGAAACATGTATGGAATCCAATAACTACATTATTTAACAAAGAAAGTAAGCCACCGGAAGGGGGAAGCCAAAAATGTGTGATAACAGAACGTCAAAAGCAATGAAACTGGTTCCTCACACTAAAGAAACTAAATACACAATTGTTCCGACATTTGAGGCAGATACAGCAAGGATCTTCAATATACTCACTTTTGAACAGAAATAACATATTTACAAAAATATTCGTGTGATCATCAATAATATTAAAGTCATTTCTTGTTCAAATTTCAGCTGAGATGGTTTCCCTTTCATACCATAGATCCTTTTAACTGCGTGTGGTTCAATACAGAATGAGACTGCATACAAAGTTGTTAACTGTCAAGCAAAGTGCCAGTCATAATAAGAACAGACAAAGAAAGAAATACAGGGTGTTTCACGAAGATATGCAAATATTTTAATATCTTATCCTGCAAGTAAAACTAAAGAAAAAAGTTCATATCAACATCCGTCCACAAATGTTTAGATTTTGCCTGAAATTTAGCAACTTCGCTAGTATGAATCCATCTCAGAACTGTATGAGGTTAACGTAAAGCACGATTTCCATTAATTTTTTTGTTATTGGTCTGGTGAATCTAATAAAACATGTCCCAGACTGTACAACTTCCTTAACACTGAACTTTGTTTTCTCCGGTTTAACATGAATTCACATCTGCTATGGTATTAAGAAAAGCACATTATCTGACACATTGATACAGCTTCACTTAACGTTATTACCATAATTTTTTCAAAATTAAATTCTCTACAACTTCTGTTGAAAAATTTGGGCAATTGTGCTGAATTTGGCAGGTCGTGGTGGCCGAGCGGTAAAAAAAAAAAAAAAAAAAAAAAAAAAACTGTTCTAGGCGCTAAGTCTGGAACCGCGCGTCTGTAGCACACCTTCGTGGTGTAGCAATTTTAGTGGCCAGTAGTGTGTAACATCGTTGGCTACTACATTTTTACTGTTGTTATATGTTTGCTGAATTATGGTGTTAATTATTTTATTAGGATAGTTATTTGACAGTTTTGCAGGTGCGCCGTCATATATTTACAAAGTATAACACTGGTCATACAGATGGTATATGCAATGTTTGGCTGCGCGTTTGTTTATGGTTGCTGTATGTTCGTAGTAGCCTACGAACGTATGCATTTTAGCCGAAACAGATCTGTAGTGAATAGGAAGAAATAAAAGTTACGACCACACAGCAGCGAGTCTGGAAACCTCTTATAAATGTCACTTGCTGATTTATGCCACAGTGCTGGCGCTGCGTTAGATATACCCCTGGGTCGCATACCCGGTAATCTGAAGAGCAGGTGTTACATTTTTTACGTGGTAACTCTGGTGGCTGTACCCTATCTTCGAGGTCTGAACGTAACGCAGGAGCGCGTGTTGCCTGCGCTGGCCTGACCTTCCTCGGTACGGAGCGTGTTCCACTGTTTCCCTGGCTAGCACCTCCTCCAGGTCTGTCACCCGCTGGAAAATGCTGTTCAGAGGCCGCTGAGAGAATGGCCGCACGCATCACCCACCAGTCATTACGGCGAGTGAACTCTGGCGCAGAGTGGAAACAGAATGTGACTAAATACCCGTATCCGTCACCCCAGCTGAATCAGACTCGTTGCAACCGCGTTGTTTTCGCCAGAGGCGAGAGACTGAGATTCATTACTGGACCAACACGCAGGAAGTGTATTCCACCAACAAAAGACGTAGCTTACGATACCCTTCTTCGAGTGACATTTTAGCACTCCTCGTTATTTTGAAAACGCTTACCAGTAAGGTTTGACACAGGAGCAGGGAAGATCTAAAGGAATGCAGATCATTTCATCGCAGGTACATTAAATGAGCACGAAAGTTTCACGGAGACGCTGATCAATCTCCAGATGTAAATGTAGATCTCCGTCCTGCTAGGCAGGTAAAGGGTTTCTGTGGCTTCCCCTAAACTGCTTAAGTCAAATGCTGGGATGGATCCCTTGACAAGGATCCGACCGATTTCCTTCCGCAACTTTCCCAGTTGTGAGCTTGTGGTTCAAATGGCTCTGAGTACTGTGGGACTTAACATCTGAGGTCATCAGTCCCCTAGAACTTAGAACTACTTAAACCTAACTAACCTAAGCACATCACACACATCCATGCCCGAGGCAGGATTCGAATCTGTGACCGTAGCGGTCACGCGGTTCCAGACTAAAGCGCGTAGAACCGCTCGGCCACACGGCCGGCTCTGACTTTGTGTTCCGAATCCAATGACCTCCCCGCCGAGGGCACGTCACACCTAAGCCTTCCTTTTACAGTGTGGGCAAAATAAAACGGCCGTGGAAGATATTTCAGGCAAACAAACTTACATCATTCGCCCCTGGTGTGGGTCGTGTACGTTTTGTTACCTGTCTTAAGTTGCAAGCAATATCTTCCACGTCGATTTCACACTGACGGGAAAAAAAATCGCAACACCAAAAAATAATGAATGTAGAGTAATGAAATTTCGTGTATACATTTCTCTAGGTAACATATTTAAGTGTTTAACATTGCAAGATCACTGGTTAATGTAAACTCGAGATAAGCCATTACAAATGTGAAATGCTGGTACATTAATAAGCGATGTCACCGGCAGAATGTTAAATGCAAGCGTGCAAACGTGCGTACAGTGTGTTGTGAAGGTGGACGACGTCAGCTTGTGGGATGGAACTGCACACCTGTTGCACTTGGCCGGTCATACAGCGACGACTAACGCTGTTTGTGGATGACGCTGGCAACATGTCGACTCTCCGCAAAGTATGCTGGGTCACAACAGTGTCACATGTGCGAGTGTTATTCTGTTGGGAAACACCCTCTGGAATGCTGTTCACGAATGGCAGCACAACAGATCTAATCGCGAGATTGACTAACAAGGTAGAGTGCGTGAGATAACCACAAGAGCGTTTCTGCTGTCATACTAAATCACAGCCCAGACCATAACTCCAGGTGTAGGTACAGTGTGTCTAGCACACAGACATGTTGGTTACAGAGCCTCAACTGGCCTTCTCACAAACTCATTTTGGTACCGAGGCAGAACCATGTTTTATCAGAAGACACGACAGACCTCCATCCAGTCCTCAAATGAGCTCTCGCTTGACACCAAACGGCGGTGGTTTGGGACCAGTGGAGTACACGCCACAAGGTTCCAGGGTCGGAGCTGTACTTTAAGTAACCGATTTGTCAGTCACTGTGGTGCCAACTGCTACTCAAAGTGCTGCTACAAACGCACTACGATGCGCCAGAGCCAAACGCCGAAAACGCTGGTCTTCCCTGTCGACTGTGGCACGTGCCCGTCCGGAGACCGGTGCCGTTGCGACCCTACATTCTCGTGCCTCTGCTGCCAACAGTTATGTACAGTGGCTACATTCCTCACAAGTCTTTCTTCACTAGCTCAGAAGGAACAGCCCTATTCAAGACGTCATTCAAAGTTAGTGAGGTGCTGACAGTGGCGTGTTTGTCGCCTTAAAGACATTATTCACTAACATCGACTCACCACGATCAGTCTCAAAGGTAACTAACGCTCCCGACCGTTACAGCGTGTATTTAAAACTAAACCTGATTGGCGCCCTCATAGCGGCGCTTCTTGCGCCCCACACATGCGTCAGGTGCGAAATTTGAATAGACATGATGTTTCAGATGTAGAAGCACTCCTACAAATTTTTGTTTACGTCGGATAACTCTTTCTCGGTGTTGCGATTTCTTTTTGTCGGTGTATTTACGCAGACATCTCACTTCTGGCAACAACGCCGTTGGAACTCGAGTCCAAGGGAGCTAAGATGACAGACACAGGTAGTTCATTCCATCGACAGAGAGGTGGCGTCGGTGGCGCCGGTCCTGACGAAGCGCGCTCTGGCGCGAGTATCGTGTGGCGGGCCAGCCTGCAAATAGCAGGGCCGCCGCTAATTATACAGGGCGGCGCGCCGCTGGGCTGCGGCGTGGGCGGCAGGCAGCAGCCGTGGGAGCGCAGGGGCCTTGGCGCGGGTGCCAGGGGCGGGGGGAGGCGGCGCCAAAAAGCACACGACCTGAGGGGAGGGGGGCAGGGGCGCACTGGACTCTCCAGCACTTCCCGCGACTCTGCGGCACTGTCACAGCAGTCGCACCGGAATGGGCTACCTCAGGGCTCCGTACTAGCGCCTGTTTTATTTGATCCGCAACTCAGTCTTTCATTTGTGTGGATGGCTTACCATTTTCTACCTACTCAACACGTGCGGACAGTTTTTTTTTCTTTTCCGTAACCTCCGCCGTCCTTGTAGCATCTTTCTATACCTTCTGTATAATTTATGCTAAAACCAACTTTTATTTTATTTTTTGTAGCTCACAGTATTAGATAAGCTTGTTCTGCCTGATTGTAGAATATCGTATGTATATGTTGTATGTCAACCGGGGACCTAGAAACGACGGAGAGGCTCCGTCCCTGCAGGAGCCGCAGTGGTCCACAACGACTACGTCAGTCCGCTTCACCCCCCCGCCCCCCCCATGCAGACCATTGTGGCCGAGCGGTTCTAGACGCTACAGTCTGAAACCGCGCGACCGCTACGGTCGCAGGTTCGAATCCTGCCTTGGGCATGGATGTGTGTGATGTCCTTAGGTTAGTTAGGTTTAAGTAGTTCTAAGTTCTAGGGGACTGATTACGTCAGATGCTAAGTCCCATAGTGCTCAGAGCCATTTGAACCAACTTCACCCCTCCGCCACCCCACACCGAACCCAGGGTTATTGTGCGGTTTGACCCCCCTGCTCCCCCCCCCCACCCCCCCGCCCCACAGGGAACATCTCACACCAGACGAGTGCAACCCTTATGTTTGCGTGATAGAGTAATGGTGGTGTACGCATACATGGAGAACTTGTTTGCGCAGCAATCGCCGACATAGTGTAACTGAGGCGGAATAAGGGGAACCAGGTCTCATTCGCCGAGACAGATGGAAAACCGCCTAAAAACCATCCACAGACTGGCCGGTTCACCGGACCTCGTCACAAATCCGCCGGGCGGATTCGTGCCAGGGACCAGGCGCTCCTTCCCGCCCGGAAAGCCGTGCGTTAGACCGCACGGCCAACCGGGCGGGCTATTGTAGCATATACCGGGTGATCAAAACGTCAGTATAAATTTGAAAACTGAATAAATCACCGAATAATGTAGATAGAGAGGTACAAATTGACACACATGCTTGGAATGACATGGGGTTTTACTACAAAAAAAAAAAAAAAATACAAAAGTTCAAAAAACGTCCGACAGATGGTGCTTCATCTGATCAGAATAGCAATAATTAGCATAACTAAGACAAAGCAAAGATGATGTTCTTTACAGGAAATGCTCAATAAGTGCACCATCATTCCTCAACAATAGCTGTAGTCGAGGAATAATGTTGTGAACAGCACTGTAAAGCATGTCCAGAATTATGGTGAGGCATAGAGATCCCTAGAGATGTCAGTCGATCACGATACACTTGCGACTTCATGTAACCCCAAAGCCAATAATCGCACGGACAGAGGTCTGGGGACCTGGGAGGCGAAGCATGACAAAAGTGGCGTCTGAGCACACGATCGTCACCAAACGACGCGTGGAAGAGATCTTTCAAGCGCCATTTGTCGGTCATTTTGTGAACTTGGTTTTTTTTTGGTTCTAATAAATCGCCATGTCATTCCAAGCATGTGTGTCAATTTTTACCTATCTACATTGAAAGGGTACAGTACCGCCCGACATTTAAAATAGGTACAACATACTTCATTATTTTTGTCAGAACAACACATTTTTTTTTTGTAAAATAACTCAATTTCAATTAATACAGTGAAGCCGGATACCAGTGTGGGAAAGAATGACAATTTATTGATTTAATTGATCACATGTGCACTCCCACAAAGTAAATCCCTACATCCAGTTTGGTGAGATCTGTGAAATGAATGAATGTATGGTCGTCTGCTAACCGCAGATAGTGAATGTGAATATATGATCATCTTTGAGACGATCCTTTGGCCACCTTTGGTGGGACCAAAGAGATGAATTTTACCTGAGCTTTGAGGGCCTGAAATGTGGCTGACCAATACGGTAGCAAGGTGCTCCCCCACTTCGACAGAGGTGTGAGAGGACCTGGAGAACGGCCATGTTTCAGCACTCTGCTGCTGGATCTTGTGCTGTTAAGACCTGTTTTAGTTGTGCTCTGTAAAGACAAAAGAGTGGAGACATGGTATGCATGTGGAATATTTAAGAGTAGGTTGAAATAATAATTTCTCTATTTCAGGAACTTTTCTGGGGAGAATTAAATGTCAGGCAGGTAATATTAATGGGATCGTAGTAATCTTCAGAAGTGGCCAACGGTCACAATGAAACCACGTGTAGCAATAAGTTGAAATACTTCCATGTGCTTATGTTGAATTACTAGCGTGTGTACCATAAGTTGAAATATTTAAGAAATGGCGTGCGCAGGATTTGAAATTAGAGACAAGTACTTCCACGTGGTGAGTACTGTGTGAGTCTCAAACTGTGTATGAGACAAAAGATAAAGAGAAGTACTCATCCATGGTATCAGTTGAGGACTCGCATGTGTGAAGAATACGTTCTTAATATTACTTTGCGTGATATGATTCCGTATGACGCTAGATTCAAACTCTGAGAGAGAAGCAAGGTGAGTCGGCCGACTATCCAGCAACGCCACTTGGCTTGCATTGCACTGGAAGATGTGCATATACCTCCAGAGCTCATAGTAGGAAAGTAGAATTACGAAGTGGGGCAGTGTTGTGTGAAACTGGGATAAATATTAATTGAAGTGGGAAAGCTGAAAGTGATAGTGTTGTGACTATTTAGTGTTTTGTATTTCATATTGTAGTGTGATGTATGTCATGTAATTTGGGTATGTGTGGTTTGCATGGGAGAGTAGCAAGGTAGTTTCAAAATATTAGTGAGTTATGCTTGTTCCTTCGGTACCGCTCGGTCTGGAGGAAAGTTTCGTGATGATTGTGAGAGTTGAAGTGTGAGGTATAATAAAAGATCCACCATCCTATCCAGAAAGTGCACTGTAGCGTTAAAGAATTACGAGACCCTAATATAGAGATTCACCAATGTAAAGCCATGCCCACTGGGCGGAATTTCTCATGTGTTATTGTTGTAGGTTATAGAATTTGTGTGTTTAGGTTAGAGAATTTATCGGAATAAATATGATAGTGAAAAGAAAAAGATTGGTGGACTTCTCCTTCGAATTGTATGTTGTCATGATGTCCCGAATTTATAATGTGTGCGCCATTCATATTCAGTGCGGTGGCCATGTGTTGATAAAAGCCGTTAAATAAAAGACAAAAAGAAAATGTGGTATTGCCAGTGCATAGTGAACAGTCAGAGTCCTGTAAATCACTGATTGTCAGATGTGCGCTTCCGTTGCGTATTATTCATACAGGAGGATAATTTGTAACTTAATTGTGAGTACGAGAGTTCATGTTGCTCGATAAATAAGAATGAATCCACTAGCTTGGCAGACCACTCATCTTGCAGGCCTGACTGCTTGATGCCACAGTATGAGCAAGGCATGTGGGTGCCTCTCATAATTTCGACCCTTCCAGGATATTTTGCTGTTAGGCTTATTGCTGTTAAGATTTTTTTTGATGGAATATATTGTGATAGCGCTATGAAGTAAAATTTTTTTTTGTTTGCAAATTCTCTCTGGGTTGGTGAGGATCTTTTATTTTTTTATGTAATTAATTGCTATATCGTCCAAGGCTGGAAGATCGTTGTATAATTTTTTTTGCGTAATGTCCGTAGTAACTAAGTCGCAGTCGAAAAGTGTAGTCACCATGGAGAATAGCGATTCTGGGGTGAACGTAGCAGTGCAGCAGGAAGTAGGTGTCGACCATGGGCTAATGAGCGGGAACGGCAAACACTCGGAAGGGGCTGAATTGTTCAGTGGACTGCTGCTAGGTGATCCTTTGAGCGGCGGGCTTTGTTCACAATCGGGGGCTTTTCCCGACGACGCGGGCCAGCCGGGACTAGGTCAGGTATGCAGTGAAAGTGCAGCTATCCTTAGCGAAGCTACAGTTTCTCAGGCGAACGAGGTGAGCGTACCGAAAGTAGCAAATGACAGTGTGCTACTGCAGTTTTTACAGAAGATGGATAAAGATAATAAGGAAAGATTAGAAGCGATGAATAGAGATAATAAGGAGAGAGATAGGGAAAATAAGGAAAGATTGGAAGCGATGGATAGGGAAAATAAGGAAAGATTGGAAGCGATGGATAGAGATAATAAGGAGAGAAATAGGGAGACTAAGGAAAGATTGGAAGCAAATAAGGAAAGATTTGAGGCAAATAAGGAAAGATTGGAAGCAATGGATAAGGGAAATAAAGAGGCAATGAGGAAGCTACTCTCAGTTATCGATGAGCGTCTGTCCGCAGTTAATAATCGGTTAGATGAGGGGGAGAAGAATCTGGGTGCGTTGAAGCAATTATGTGACGCTGTGAAAGAAAAAACCAATAATTTGGAGGTACGAATAATTGCAATAGAGAGGGATATCACAGAACGTAGGGACGTGTTGCCAGATGAGCGAATCAAAGAGGTAGTGGAGGACTTACTTGCAGATAAACAAGGGGCATTAGACAGCATGGAAGCTCAAGTCACCCAGCAGGAAGTGGCGCTAAATAAATACAGGGATGAAGTTGCGGAGGTAGTGGTCAGAATGAATACAATTAGTGCAGATGTAGAAAAGGTGAGTGTAAGAGGCGAGACAGGCTCTGACAGTACGCAGCAAGAGGTTTATGCCGAACAGGAAGAGATACAATCACTATTACAGTTTAAAGAGGCGCAATTAGAAATAAATAGGAAACATAGGGAAGAGCTAGCACAGTTGCAATTAACATGCAGTAGCGGAGGTGACACACTACCAGGTAGATTGCAGAGGGAGAGGGAGATAAATTCAAAAAAAGAAAATAGGCAGAAAGAGGAAGACGAACTCAGAGAGTTAGAAGAACGGTTGTGTCGGATAAAACAGGTGGCAAATCCAACTGGGTATAGCCCAAGGTCGGAAAACATAAATGCGGAAGAAGAATGTAGGAGGCACTTCGTGTCGGTACAAAAGTTCACTTGTTTTCCGGATCCTGATAATTACCAACATCCATGCCTGTGGCTGTCTCAATTTCAAGATTCATTACCTGCATCGTGGGGACCGCTCCTCAATATGAAGTTTGTGTGCAACCATTGGAGGGACGAGGTTAGAGCGAAAATGCAGGAAGTTATTAACGACTGTAGTAGCTACAAGATATTTTGTGACAAGTTTTTAAATGACTTCTGGCCGAAAAGTAAGCAGGATCAGGTTAAGCAAAGCATATTGATGATGCCAAATTGTAACGCAGGTAGAATTAGAGATCCAGTGGCGTGCTATCAGGAAATGCTGAGACTAAATAGATATTTGGATGTGCCATACGAAACTGGGGAGCTCATTAGGATCTGTATAACGAAGTTGCCAGTGAGATTGCGAAGAGATATAGTGATAGCAGGCAGAGGGTTAGACGATTCCGCGTCACTTCGACACTTGTTACAGGAACTGGGTAATGAGAGCAACATTGTGAACGGAGACACGACTCATAGATCACACAGAGTCGAGGACAGGAACAGCAGAAACTATCAGAATGACAGGAGAGCATGGAATCAGAGGAATGACGGAAATGGAAGATGGCGAGGAAATAGGGGGCAGAATTCATGGGGATATCGACCATCAAACCGGGAAAATAGAAGATGGGACAGAGATGGAAGAAGAAGGGAAAATCAAAATGATGGGCGAAGAGAGGATAGGCAGTCAGTGGGTTCACGACAGGACAATCACTGTCACAATGACGGAGGGACAAGAAGGTGACTACATGAGAGACGGGTACAAGCCAGGACTATTAATGATGTAAATATTAGGTATATCGATTACGGAAAACTAAGGGAGAATCTGTTGGAGGACGTAGGAGATGTGGGGAGTGAAGTCCACCCAATAATTAGCGTAGAAATAAATAATATAATCGTACCTTGTATCATCGACACAGGCAGTGTAATGAGTGTTTTGAGGGAAGATGTGTTTAAGTGTTGTAGTCTTACAAAACCATGGCCAACGTTGCCATTGCAAAGGACAACAGTGAGAGGGGCAATTACAGGAAAGGGAATTGAGGTGAAGTTACAAGCGCAGGTAAACTTTGTGTGCCAGGCGAAGAGGTTTAGTACAGTGTTCATGATTGTGTCATCCCTAACTGTTGAAGGGATATTAGGCGTTAATTTTTTGAACCAATATAAAGCAGTCGTTAACATGAGAAATCCTTCGATGGAGTTGAAACGAGATTCGGAGGAAATTACATTGAGATTCGACGATTGCTTATATGCTAAAGATAACGCACACTTAGCATTATGTCTGGCGGTAAAGTCCGGTAAACAGGCACAGGATACGAGGTTCAAACAAGAGAAGAAGGAAATTCATAAATGTTTGGAGGAGGAGATCAGGGAGAAAATCTAGCATTTACGAGGGACCACGGTCTACGGGGAATTGCAGAAAATTTTATACGAGAATAGAAAGGTATTTAAACATGCTGCGGGTACAATAAGAAATTTTGTGTATAGATTCAAGGTCAAGCCACATAAACAGTTTAGGGCCCAAGTGTACCCGATACCCGTTGTGTACAAAGAAAGAGTGGAAGCTGAGATCGAAAGCATGCTATAACAAGGATTATCGAACCAGCATCCAGTCCGTACAACAGCCCTTTAGTTTGTGTTGAAAAAAAGGATGGGTCAATTAGATTAGTTTTGGACGCAAGAAGGATTAATAAGATAATAGAGCCAGAGACAGATCGGCCGCTGACACTTGACGAATTGCTACAAAAGTTCCATGGGATCAGAGTTCTCAGCTCAGTTGATTTGAGAATGAGTTTCTGGCAGGTGGAGTTAGATAGGGGGTGTAGAAAATACACTGCTTTCTTGTGCTACGGGAAATCGTATCAATTCCGGAAACTACCATTTGGGTTAAATGTATCATCCGCGGCATTTATCAGAGCTCTAAATACTGTCATACCTAATGAAATAAAAGATAAGGTAACACAGTACGTGGATGATGTCCTGATAGCCGAAAGAAACTGGGAAGACCACAATAGAACGTTAAGCATATTGCTCGGTGCATTGGAGAGACATGGGGTAACCGTGAATTTGGGAAAGTCAGAATTTGGACGAAAAGAAATCGAGTTTCTAGGTCACATTGTGACACCAGAGGGAATAAGACCAAATCCAGACAAACTCGAAGCAATCAGAGATTTTCCGGTGCCAAGAACAAAACGTCAGCTACGGGGTTATTTAGGATTAATCAATTTTTACAGGAGGTTCATTAAGATTGGGGGTGCAGCGACACCCACACTATGTCAGCTGACTGGAAAGAAAACGGTATGGAATTGGGACCCTGTCGCACAGGAAGAGTATGAGGCGTTAAAGAAGGCACTGCTATCGGCACCTCTTCTCGGGCATCCAGACCTAGGGAAAGAGTTTTGTATGGCCACGGACAGTTCCCGTAGTGGACTTGGGGTAACATTGTTCCAAGAGCAAGAGCAAGGAGGAGAAGTAATACAACAACCTATTGCATTTGCGAGCCGAGTGCTTAGCAAAGCTGAGAGAAATTACACGGTAGCTGAGCTTGAAGCTTTGGCAATAGTATGGGGTTTTAGTAAGTTTAGATACTATTTGTATGGGAGGCATACTAAAATCTATACTGACCACAAGTCACTACAGTTTCTGATGTCGGCCAAACTTAACCATAGACGACTCGCTAGGTGGGCACTCTATTTACAGGAGTTTCAGTTTTCGGTCAGGTATATTCCTGGGCCACAGAATATAATGGCAGATGCGTTGTCAAGGAACCCAATAGGTCATGGTCAATGCTTTGATGAGGAGGTAAACGAGAACAGATATGACATATTGTATATGCAGGGCGTGCCGTTCGAGAAATACATAGGGGCGGTACTCACAAATATCGCGAAAGAGCAGGATAAAGACGCGTCATGGAGAATGGTGAAGGACAGAGTTAGAGCGAACTTAGAAGCCAATATAGCGCGCTTTTATACAATTCGGAACGGGGTCCTTTTCTACCGTAGAAATCCGAACACACAGGACTGGGTGTTGTGTATACCAAATGAAATAGTCAACAAGTTGATCTGGTACACGCACCTAAGTTACGGGCATTACGGGGCAAGGAAATGCTGTAAGAAGTTAAGGGAATCAGTTTATTTCATTAGTATGGAGAGGAGGATCAAGAACGTTCTTGGTAGTTGCAAATTGTGCCAGAAGGCAAAATCGTTAACTATCTCATGCAAAGCACCGCTTTTTCCGATAGTGCCAGGTAGATTGAGGGAATTCAGAGCAACAGATTTGTTCGGCCCGCTACCTAAGTCAGTACAGGGATATAGATATGTTTTAGTAGCAGTGGAATTGGTGTCAAAGTATGTGACTTTTACCGCATTGAAACGTGCGACGGGAAGGACAGTGGCAGCAGCGATCGTTAAAAACTTTTTGCTAGAAGTAGGAACTGTAGAAAAGTTCATAGCTGACAATGGACCACAATATAGACCCAGACAATGGCTAACCACACTGAAGAGAAGGATAAAACCGGTGTTCATATCCCGATACCATGCTGCAAGTAACCCCGGTGAAAGAGTGGTAAAAGAACTGGGAAAGTTGTGTAAGATCTATTGCCATAGGCAACATAGAAGTTGGAGTATTTTTCTCAAAGTTTTTCAGGACATCCTCAATGAGCTACCACATGGAGCAACTGGTTTATCACCAATTACGGTACTAAAGAATGAACCACCACCAGATCGAGTCAGGGAGCTGGTAGATTTTCCGCGATCAGGAAAGCAGAGGCGCACAGAAATTGTCAAGGTTGCGATAGAGCGTATTAAGAAAGCAGCTAAGGATAGGCAGGAGAAGCAGAAAGGAAAGATCCGTAAGATCGAATTGGCTGTAGGAGACAAGGTTCTAATTAAAACTCATCGATTATCAAGGAAGCACAGATTCCTAACTAGCAAATTCTTTACGGTGTATAGTGGACCATTCAGAGTGAGGCGGATTGTCCATGAAAATGCTGTACTGATTGAGACGATCAAGGGAAAACAATCTCGTGGGCTTCATCACATTTCTAACATCAAATTATGGAAAAGTTAAGGATAGATCGAAAGTAGGCAAGTTATGGTAGATAGTCAGTGTATTTATTTGTGGTGTGTAACGTTGTGCAGGGGCAAATCGAACATAAGAATTTTCAGGCGGGATGTCAGGAAGTATGACGGAATAGACTGGTCGAATGAGTCATGAACAGGAGTCGACAGAGTGGTGTATGTACGTATTTTTTGTCATATGAATAAGGATCAAGCAGAAACGACGTGATGAGTAATGAGAGGATAAAGATGGTAGATAGTGAGAGAAGCGACGTGATAAATAGTAGTGGATAAAGGTGATATTTAAGGAGAGAAGCGACGTGAAGCAGTGTGATTAATAAAGAGAGATTCGGCGTGATGAAACAGTGGTAAATAAAGGTGAGTAGAATTGAATAATGTGGAGATGTCTTAGATGTATGTTACAGAGAGGCCTGTGTATGCTGCAATCGAGATTGATGCGAATGGCGAAGGAAGACCAGGAAATGATGGAGTAATGGACGGACGGAGAGCCGAAATACGAATGAAGAGATGAGGACAACTGCACAACGTGAAAGGGCATAAAGGGAGTATGAGATCCAGATGGTGAACTTTGTGGAATACTGACGTAAGATGTAATATAAGTGTAAATCTAATTCTTACCATAACAGTTGCTATATGAAAAAAATAATTTGTTGTTGTTGTTGTTGAAGCCTGGTACCAGTATAACTAAAGAAAACGGTACTAAGAATGTGTACAGTTATTTTGCAGGATGAATAATTTGTGTATTTTTTGTTCTTAGATGACATGTCGCAACTCTAAGTTGATATTTAGCAGAATGAATAATCGGTAAATTGAATGCGGAGGTAAGCCGATGGAGAGAGGTGCCAGAGTGAAAGGACGAATTCGGAGACTGGAAAGCTATCTCCGAAACAGCTTCATGTGTTATGTGGTTGAGTATAAGGGAGCAAAGGTATGGTATGTTGTCGTGAGTGTGGTGGTGTTAAGGTTAGCTGACTTCTAGACCTATCCTGTTAGTGTATTAATGGATTGAATGAGAAGGAAAATGTGATGTCTGGTGAGTGAGAGTCGTAGAGTAGTGTGATCAATGCGCACACTCCTGTAAAGGGGATGCTACCGATCCATAACTAAAACATTATTGTGCTTTGTTGTTTGATTGGGATGAACCTCGATGGCAGGTCAGGATCTGACATGTGGATGGTACATATGTGTCCTAGAAATGTTGTTATATATAATAAAAAAGGTAAAATATATAAAGAGATACTAATTTCAGTCTGTCACAAGCACAAAGGTGCATTGTATGTTGTAGATTTAGGGTCACCAGTTTCTAAAATGTTTATTGTGTTAGGATGTTAAAGTAGTTTACTATTTAATAACATGTGGTAGGTAATTGTGAGCTGTGTAGATAATTCCTTATTTTTTTGTTAGAACACTTTCAAGGGGTATTAATTTCAGTCTGTCACAAGCACAAAGGTTCACTGTATATTGTAGTTTTAGAATAAACAGTTTCTAATATTTTCACTGTGATAGGATCTTAGAGTAGTCTACTATTTGATATTGTAATTATGAGCTGTATAGATTGCTTATTATTCCTTTTGTTTTTTTTACACTTTCGTGTTTTGTATGAGGGACGACAGGTACAATCAATAGCACAAGTGTGGGCTGTATATAGAAAAGAGATAAATGTTGATGTGGTATGTGTAGAAATCTAGGGTGTATAATTTTATGTTTTTTAGAACAAAGATTCTTTTATTACCAATGTATCTAATAGATCATACATGTAATCAATGAGTATTTAAATACTGTAAGAATATCCTTTTGTCTGTAATGTTGCGAGATGCACGGAAGGGTCTGACTGATTGGGTGTCGTAGCGCTGAGATGCTACACAGAATGCGCCCATACCGCTAGCGGGGCCGAGCTGACGTCGCCATTGCGACGGGCGACAGAGCCGCGGCACTCCCCACTCCACTGCCGGTCGGGGTGCACTCCACGCGCCCGCTACAGCAGGTCAACGGCCTGAGGCGACACGCACGTACCACTGGCCATTCACAAGTTCCGCCACCTTTACGACTGGGGAAAGTATCCCACGGAGGCAACAGCGGGTGGTTTCTTCTGCTCAACGGCGCGCGCGGCGGCGCAACGGCAGAATGAACGACGCGCGGCAGAGTCCGGCGGGCATTTTGTAACAGCAACTATTAACTAGTAGTGGACTGTGGAGCCGTGAAACAAGATGATTGCTCGTATGTCTCCATAAGGTGGAAAGTGAAGGCCTGGTATTTCCGCGTTATGAGCGGTGAAAAAGATTTTGTCTTTAGCAGACAGGACGATTGTTTTGTTTTGTCTTGACCACTGAACGGTGGGATCCATAAACTTTTGGCAGTGACTTGTTAAGTGTGCTTTGTGAATTGCATGTGGGACGCTTGGTATTCTTGAAGAGGACAGTTGTCGTTTGGTGACTAATTATTGTATGAACGCAAGAAACTAAAAGTGGGACATTGACATTTGCATTTGTAGTAGGAGACTTTTCTTTAATTGGCGCGAGAATAAGTGCTGTTTGTTGGAACTTATGACTTTTAATTACATCATGAACTGAAAGGACAGAACCGAGGGTAATAGTAGTTGTAGGGCCATTTCTGGATGACCAGATTCGTGTGGATGGTACTGTGAGAGTGACTATGACATTTGTGTTTAATGCGAGATACAGTTTACTGTTCAGTGCGTGTTCAAAATGCCGATTTGAGTGACTTAAAGACTTTCGTCCGGGTAACCATGGGAGAGCTTTGACACCGAGACAGTGTTTCTAGGAAAACTATCAGCAACTTTTTGACCCCAAGAAAATCACAGAATGAAATGTTTCCGTGTGACTCGCAAGATAGGGAATAATGTATTTGTAATTGTGTAAATGTTTTTTTATATGTTTCATTCCTGAAGGGACAGCAAGTGTAATTGTATTTCATTAACATTTGTGTTTAGAATAGTTAGTGTTTGTTTTTTGTTTGTTCTGGGTTATCAAGTTCACGTAGCATGTTTATTAGAAATGCTTTAATTATTAGCCAGTGGCGTAATACTAACGTAGCGGCTCTTGTTGCATTGGTCAGTAAGGTTGTCACAGGGGACAAGAGTTTGCATTGCACAACAAATATCGGAATTAACTGATGTATTTTGATGTCGTGGACAGTAATAATCTTGTTGGTGTGTTGACTGAAGCCACTTATTTGCATTATCACAGTGGTGATATTTCACATTGAAGTGTAATGAAGGATAGTCAAAATCCAAGTTCTTGTCGTCCAAATGTGTAACAACAGAGAAATGAGCAGTACATCTGCATCTACATCTACATTTATACTCCGCAAGCCACCCAACGGTGTGTGGCGGAGGGCACTTTACGTGCCACTGTCATTACCTCCCTTTCCTGTTCCAGTCGCGTATGGTTCGCGGGAAGAACGACTGTCTGAAAGCCTCCGTGCGCGCTCTAATCTCTCTAATTTTACATTCGTGATCTCCTCAGGAGGTATAAGTAGGGGGAAGCAATATATTCGATACCTCATCCAGAAACGCACCCTCTCGAAACCTGGCGAGCAAGCTACACCGCGATGCAGAGCGCCTCTCTTGCAGAGTCTGCCACTTGAGTTTATTAAACATCTCCGTAACGCTATCACGGTTACCAAATAACCCTGTGACGAAACGTGCCGCTCTTCTTTGGATCTTCTCTATCTCCTCCGTCAAACCGATCTGGTACGGATCCCACACTGATGAGCAATACTCAAGTATAGGTCGAACGAGTGTTTTGTTATCCACCTCCTTTGTTGATGGACTACATTTTCTAAGCACTCTCCCAATGAATCTCAACCTGGTACCCGCCTTAACAACAATTAATTTTATATGCTCATTCCACTTCAAATCGTTCTGCATGCATACTCCCAGATATTTTACAGAAGTAACTGCTACCAGTGTTTGTTCTGCTATCATATAATCATACAATAAAGGATCCTTCTTTATATGTATTCGCAATACATTACATTTGTCTATGTTAAGGGACAGTTGCCACTCCCTGCACCAAGTGCCTATCCGCTGCAGATCTTCCTGCATTTCGCTACAATTTTCTAATGCTGCAGCTTCTCTGTATACTACAGCATCATCCGTGAAAAGCCGCATGGAGTAAGATACGAGAGCTACTGGTGGATTCAAGCACTTATTGCTAACTATTTATTGCGTGTATTGATATGGAGCCTGAATTCTACATGTAACTAGTGTACGAAATTTTTTTTCTTTTGTTGATTTTGTTTTGTATTTAGACTTTGCTGTGTAAAGGGTTTTACCCCGCAATTTATGAATGTCAGATTACTTGCTCTGTGTTTGGACGGTGAGCTATTTAAAATTTCATGAGTACAATTAGTATTTTTTATTTGTTTTAGAATTATTGAAGTGTGGAGTACTCCTAAAAATAACGGAGATCCCGGTAACTAAGCCAATTTTTTATCTCACCATTATTTTTTATTTGTGTGATGTGATGTTTTATTTGTCATTTGGATTGTTGTAAATATGTATGTGTACGTTACTCCGGATTGTGGAGAGTACAATAATGCAACCACTGTGTCAATAATTTGGTAAAGTAACAACATTTGGTCGTCAATTTGAGGTCACCAGGGGCTAAGGTCTCCTCCTGGTTATTTTGATGACTTGCTACGTTTGTTCTAATACAGTTTTCTTTAAAAAAAATGTTCGGAACTACCCCCGCATTGCAAGGATAGTACCGTGCCATTTTTTTCTGCATGGGTAGCCGGTGGTGAAAGGGTACAGTACCGCCCGACATTTAAAATAGGTACAACATACTTCATTATTTTTGTCAGAACAACACATATTTTTTTCGTAAAATAACTCAATTTCAATTAATACAGCGAAGCCGGATACCAGTGTGGGAAAGAATGACAATTTATTTATTTAATTGATCACATGTGCACTCCCACAAAGTAAATCCCTACATCCAGTTTGGTGAGATCTGTGAAATGAATGAATGTATGGTCGTCTGCTAACCGCAGATAGTGAATGTGAATATATGATCATCTTTGAGACGATCCTTTGGCCACCTTTGGTGGGACCAAAGAGATGAAATTTACCTGAGCTTTGAGGGCCTGAAATGTGGCTGACCAATACGGTAGCAAGGTGCTCCCCCACTTCGACAAAGGTGTGAGAGGACCTGGAGAACGGCCATGTTTCAGCACTCTGCTGCTGGATCTTGTGCTGTTAAGACCTGTTTTAGTTGTGCTCTGTAAAGACAAAAGAGTGGAGACATGGTATGCATGTGGAATATTTAAGAGTAGGTTGAAATAATAATTTCTCTATTTCAGGAACTTTTTCGGAAGTGACCAACGGTCACAATGAAACCACGTGTAGCAATAAGTTGAAATACTTCCATGTGCTTAAGTTAAGTTGAATTACTAGCGTGTGTACCATAAGTTGAAATATTTAAGAAATGGCGTGCGCAGGATTTGAAATTAGAGACAAGTACTTCCACGTGGTGAGTACTGTGTGAGTCTCAAACTGTGTATGAGACAAAAGATAAAGAGAAGTACTCATCCATGGTATCAGTTGAGGACTCGCATGTGTGAAGAATACGTTCTTAATATTACTTTGCGTGATATGATTCCGTGTGACGCTAGATTCAAACTCTGAGAGAGAAGCAAGGTGAGTCGGCCGTCTATCCAGCAACGCCACTTGGCTTGCATTGCACTGAAAGACGTGCATATATCTCCAGAGCTCATAGTAGGAAAGTAGAATTACGAAGTGGGGCAGTGTTGTGTGAAACTGGGATAAATATTAATTGAAGTGGGAAAGCTGAAAGTGATAGTGTTGTGACTATTTAGTGTTTTGTATTTCATATTGTAGTGTGATGTATGTCATGTAATTTGGGTATGTGTGGTTTGCATGGGAGAGTAGCAAGGTAGTTTCAAAATATTAGTGAGTTATGCTTGTTCCTTCGGTACCGCTCGGTCTGGAGGAAAGTTTCGTGATGATGATTGTGAGAGTCGAAGTGTGAGGTATAATAAAAGATCCACCATCCTATCCAGAAAGTGCACTGTAGCGTTAAAGAATTACGTGACCCTAATATAGAGATTCACCAATGTAAAGCCATGCCCACTGGGCGGAATTTCTCATGTGTTATTGTTGTAGGTTATAGAATTTGTGTGTTTAGGTTAGAGAATTTATCGGAATAAATATGATAGTGAAAAGAAAAAGATTGGTGGACTTCTCCTTCGAATTGTATGTTGTCATGATGCCCCGAATTTATAATGTGTGCGCCATTCATATTCAGTGCGGTGGCCACGTGTTGATAAAAGCCGTTAAATAAAAGACAAAAAGAAAATGTGGTATTGCCAGTGCATAGTGAACAGTCAGAGTCCTGTAAATCACTGATAGTCAGATGTGCGCTTCCGTTGCGTATTATTCATACAGAAGGATAATTTGTAACTTAATTGTGAGTACGAGAGTTCATGTTGCTCGATAAATAAGAATGAATCCACTCGCTTGGCAGACCACTCATCTTGCAGGCCTGACTACTTGATGCCACAGTATGAGCAAGGCATGTGGGTGCCTCTCAACATTATTCCGTGGTTTATTAAGTTTTCAAATTTATACTGACTTTTTGATCACCCTGTACTTTACACCATGTTCTTCCTCTGACACACTTGATTTCTTTTCTGCAAGCTCCCACTGGATGGCACCGTTTGCTCGAAGGACGCTGCTGTTCTGTACTGGTTAACTGAGGAGACCAAACAGCGAAGCTCACCAGTCTCCTATTCAGTTCAAATGGCTCTGAGCACTATGCGACTTAACTTCTGAGGTCATCAGTCGCCTAGAACTTAGAACTAATTAAACCTAACTAACCTAAGGACATCACACACATCCATGCCCGAGGCAGGATTCGAACCTGCGACCGTAGCGGTCGCTCGGTTCCAGACTGCAGCGCCTAGAACCGCACTGCCACTCCGGCCGGCTCCTATTCAGTTACCAGGACAGAAGCAGTGTACCCACCCAGCCTGTCTGCCTGTACAGTAAAGTCTGGGAGCAAAGGTGAGAAAGTTTTTATGGTGCGTGTTCAGGCAGAACATGGGAACCAGTCTGGTATTCGCCTTGCCTGGCTGGCACACCGACTCTTCAACGTTAATGCGCCTCGCGCATTTGACATGGGGCCGGCGTACCTTCCCGTCCCGGAAGCAGTCGCGACAACACGCGCGGTTTCACAGGCGGGTTTCAGAAGATCTATTTGTCACAGTGGCAGCCTGGATTCGGCACATAAACGTATTTGCTGTTTGTTTCCAGTAATTTTTAACTGGAGTGTGATTAGAATATGTTGTAAGTTGATAATATACACTTCATTATCGAATGAGTGGTTGTTTATTTCATTTAACAATACACCGGAACATTTTTGCCAGAGTAGACGTTGGTCTACCTTCGACAACGATTTATTCTTTCACATTCGCAACAGCAAATTCGAGAGGAAGGAGAGAGTGAAGTAGAAGAGGAGGATGGTGACGGTAAAGATGGTGCAGTTTCCGCGGAATCTCTCCAGCTCCAGAGCAGCAATGCCTGTGCCGTCGCCGACAGCAAGGCGGTTTCATTCCACGTATCTACCGGAGAGATGAATAAAACACAAAAAAGTCATTTCAGGTTTTGATTGTCTGTATGTAAGGTGTTCACATTTCTGCACTGTACTAAATATGAAACATAGCTGTTTCACAGGAAAAAGGAGCTGTTTTGTTATTCTGTAATGATTAGCAGAATTACGAAATATTTTAAGATTGTATTTTCACATATAATAATAAAATAATATTCCACGGTATATACCTCACTTGTCAGTTTATAAATAAATTCCATCAAAATAAACCCTGAAAACATTTTATTATAACAATTTTCTTGCGCTGGTTATTCATTACAAGGATAGAAAATGTGACTGAAACATGATGGAGCAAATATGCTACATGCCGAAAATTTTCATGAATCGTTCCAATTTTTTGAATTAAATAATTAAGTCTTATTTTGTTACAGGCAAACTGACAGTACACCAGTATCAATTTCTCATTCATCTAAGCTCAAGACTGAGGAGACAAATATTCTGGCAAGCAGACAGCTCTTTATATAACATTGGCTCTACCTTTTTCTCTGACTCCTGCAATTCATTTTATCATTACATAACTGTTTTGCACTGTCGCCTTATCTGTCACCTAATATCTTTCCCTTCCTCTGTTTCTTTTACCTTTCACCATTCCCTCTAAAGCATCTGTAACCAAGCATTGACTTCTCAATCAGTGCCCTAACAAGTTCTTTTTTTCTCTTACAATCTCCTGTAATATTTTGTGTTTTATCGTCTACGATACTTAAACTTCTCCATTCTTAAATCTTTATGCCAGCGAATCTGCTTCATCCTCCTCCAATCCAAGCCTCAAAGGCCTTCAATCTCCTCTGTGATCTGTCATGTTTAGAGGGCACGTTTCTGCGTTATACAAAATCACACACCACACAAAACATTCACCCACCCTTTTCCTCAGTTGTTTGTTCAGTTTTCCACGTATTTTGTTCTTCCTGCTGAATGCCTGCGTAGGCATTGCAGTTCTGATTTTTAGTTCTTAGGTGCATGTCATTAACGTGCCTATGTATTTGCAATGTGTTACTTATTCAATTGTGTCCTGTCCTAAACTTATGATTGTCTGCTTTTCAGCTGTACTTGTCACTATACTCTCGAGTTTCACAGTAATAAACATGTTCTCATATTCTTGGCATAATAAGATGTTCTGCCATTGACTGTCAGTTCGTCATCAGCCATGTGGCACCACGTTATCACCGCATACATTCTATACTTTTTCCACCGATAGACATACCGTTGTTCCCTTGAAAACATATCTCTACAATTTCCTTCAAATATACACCGAGGCGGCAAAAAACTGGTATAGCTATGCATATTCAAATACAGTGATATATAAACAGGCAGAATACGGCGCAGCGGTCGGAAATGCCTTTATACAAGACAACAAGTGTCTGGCGCAGTTTTTTGACCGGTTACGCTGCCACAGTGGCAGGTCATGAAGATTTAAGTGAGTTTGAAGGTGGTGTTATAGTATCTGCGAGGTAGCGATGAAGTGCGGATTTTCCCTTACGACCATTTTACGGGTGTACCGTGAATATCAGAATACGGAAAAACGTCAAATCTCCGACATCGCTGCTGCCGGAAAAAGATTCTGCAAGAACGGGACCAACGACGACTCAAGAGAGTCATTCAAAGTGCCAGAACTGCAACCCTTTCACGAACTGCTGCAGATTTCAATGCGGGGCCATCAAGAAGTGTCAGCGTACGAACCGTTCAACGAAACATCATCGATATGGGCTTTCGGGGCCGAAGGCCCACTCGAGTACCCTCGATGGCTGCACGACACAAAGCTTTACGCCTCGCCTGGGCCCGTCAACACCGACATCGGACTGTTGATGACTGGAAACACGTTGCCTGGTCGGACGAACTCGTTTCAAATCGTATCGAGCGGAGGGACGTGTACGGGTATGGAGACAGTCTTGTGAATCCATGGACCCTGCATGTCAGTAAGGGACTGTTGAAGCAGCTGGAAGCTCTGTAATGTTGTGGGGCGTGTGCAGTTGGAGTGATGTGGGACGCCTGATACGTCTAGATACGGCTCTGACAGGTGATGCGAACGCAAGCTTCCTGGCTGATCACCTGCATCCACTCATGTCCACTGCGCATTCCGACGGACTTGGGGAATTCCAGCAGGACAATGCGACACCCCAGACGTCCAGAATTGCTACAGAGTTGCTGCAGCAACATTCTGAGTTTGAACACTTCCGCTGGCCAGCAAACTCCCCATACATGAACATCATTGAGTATATCTGGTATGCCTTGCAACGTGTTGTTCAGAAGAGATCTGCACTCCCGCGCACTGTAATGGATTTGCGGATAGTCCTGAAGGATTTGTGGTGTCAGTTGCTGCAGCACTATTCAGACATTAGTCGATTCCATGGCACGTCTTGTTGCGGCAGTTCTGCGTGGTCGCGGGCGCCTCACGATGTTAGGCAGATGCAACAGTTTCTTTGGGTCTTCAGTTTTGTAAGTAGGCTGTTTAGGTTTTCTTATTGGTAACGCCATGTAGCGCTCTGTATGAAAATCACTGGATGTGCTGTGTGCAGTCTGTGGCCAGTTTGCATTGTTGTCTGCCGTTGTAACGTTGGGCAGTTGGCTGTTAACAGCGCGTAGCGTTGCGCAGTTGGAGGTGAGCCGCCAGCAGTGGTGGATGTGGGGGGAGAAATGGCGGAGTTTTGAGATTTGTAAGGCTGGATGTCATGAACTGCTATGTATATTATGATTTTTCAACACTATTAAGGTAAATACATTGTTTGTTCTCTATTAAAATCTTTCATTTGCTAACTATGCCTATCGGTAGTTAGTGCCTTCCGTAGTTTGAATCTTTTATTTAGCTGGCAGTAGTGGCGCTCGCTGTATTGCAGTAGTTCGAGTAACGAAGACTTTTGTGAGGTAAGTGATTTGTGAAAGGTATAGGTTAGTGTTAACAGGGCCATTTTTTGTAGGGATTTTTGAAAGTGAGATTGCGTTGCGCTAAAAATATTGTGTGTCAGTTTAAGGACAGTCAGTATAATTGTTGAAAGGGGACGTTTCATAGTGTAATACGGTAAATAGTTTCCCGTCTTACTGGCTCAAGTAGCGAAAGTTTAGTTTAACGACCATTTACCTCTTAATGAGCAGATTACGAAAGCAATTTAAATTTTTAAAGTCCGACAATAATCATAGGAAATTTCTTTCTTTCTTTCTTCCGCTTACGCCATAGTCCCGCAGCGATCGCAGGGTCGGTGTGGTTACAACGGATTTAGCAATGTTAGTGTGTAGGGATGGCCGGATGTCCTTCCTGCCGCCACCCCGTACCCCCCAGGACGGAATCAGTGTACCCCAACGGTCTGCGTCTAGTGTAAATCGTGCGGACGTGTTGAAAATGTCTGCGACGCGTGTAACTGAGGCGAAACGTGGGGATCAGCCCGGTATTCACCTAGCGCGATGTGGAAAAGCGCCTAAAAACCACATCCAGGCTAGCCGGCACACCGGCCCTCGTCGTTAATCCGCCGGGCGGTTTCGATCCGGAGCCGGCGCGCCTACCCGAGTCCAGGAAGCAGCGCGTTAGCGCTCTCGGCTACCCTGGTGGGACAATATTCATACCAAATACTGGTGATCAAATATTTATTTGGCCCTGGAAGCTGTTACGTGGACAACCATCAGCTGCGACCGCGTAAGCAGGCGACCGTTCTGCAGCTGAGCAATGGGCGAATTGCCCGTACACGTGCGGTCTACAGACACAGGGCCGCTATCTGTGCCTGGTGTTCATATACCAGGCTGTGGAGGCTAAACCAGGATCGCCAGCAGCGCCAGGTTAGCGGTCGGAGACCTGACGAGCGAGCCGGTGGTGAGCCGGCAGGCGGACTGAGGCCTGGCCGAGATAGAAGGGAGGCGCCAGTCTGCGCAGCCAGGCAGCCAGCGAGAGAAATGCCAGCCAGGCGCGGCGCCTGCAACCCCTGCCGGGCGCGGCCGCAATGCGGTCTGGCCGCCGCCAAGTGCTGCGCCACGGCCGGCGACAGAGCCCACAGTGGGCCGGCGCTCACTTGCTGGGCGCGCAGTTGCGTCATGTCGAAGAGCGATCACAGCCGTAATGATTTCATCGGAGTGCAGGTCCTAATCGGAGGCTGCACAATTTTTTCGTCGGACTCAGGGGCTGATGAATTACCGTCTCTGAACAACAACAGCGCTGTGTAAAGCTGTCAGTTTAAATATTTGTAACCAGCTGACGAAAATGTTCAAATGTGTGTGAAATCTTATGGGACTCAACTGCTAAGGTCATCAGTCCCTAAGCTTACACACCACTTAACCTAAATTATCCTATGGACAAACACACACACCCATGCCCGAGGGAGGACTCGAACCTCCACCGGGACCAGCCGCACAGTCCACGACTGCAGCGCCCTAGACCGCTCGCCTAATCCCGTGCGGCTAACCAGCTGACGAACCCGGTGTTGTCCGGGTATTCATTTTGCCAATTTTATGTTAGGAAAGAGCCGGCCAGGGTGGCCGAGCGTTCTAGGCGCTTCAGTCTGGAACCGCGTGACTGGTACGGTCGCAGGTTCGAATCCTGCCTCGGCCATGGATGTGTGTGATGTCGTTAGGTTAGTTAGGTTTAAGTAGTTCTAAGTTCTAGGGGACTGATGACCTCAGATGTTAAGTCCGAAGTGCTCAGAGCCATTTGAACTATTTTTTTGCTGGGAAAGAAAACAAAAGTGAACTGTGTCTGTAGTGAAGTATCGCTATCGAAAAAACTTCATTTTCGTGAGTCCGTAAAATAAATATCAAACTATGAAGCTGTTCAAATGGTTCAAATGGCACTGAGTTCATCAGTCCCCTAGAACTTAGAACTACTTAAACCTAAGGACATCACACACATCCATGCCCGAGGCAGGATTCGAACCTGCGACAGTAGCGATCGCGCGGATCCAGACTGTAGCGCCTAGAACCGCTCGGCCACTCCGGCCGGCGATACTGTTGTCTCTGACTGCTTTGAAGTGCCTAACCCGACCATCACGCTACTTTTCATCCTCTTAAAAACAGCTACTCTCCATTATAAGGGAAGACACCACACTAAAACTTCAATTTCAAAAATTAGTGGCTATTTCACGTTATTGGGATGTTCACTCTCAGATCCCAGAACGATTTCTCTGTATTCGAATTACGAGTACCTCTAAGAAATATTAGAAACACGGACTGCGTAAGGGTCTGCGACACACTGAAAGATGCCAAAGATAATTTTTCATTTCTGTCACCATCAAACAAAGCCATCTTCACCGCAAACTTGGCATAAACTCAAACTGGGAAAAACACGTTGCATGGTTTCCACGAAAACTAAAGCGAAACAAGTGGCAGCCAGTTGTTGGAAATCACTTTTCCTTTTGGCTGTGTAGATATAAATCTAGGGAATACACTGGAATCCTCTTCATTACAATCAGCAACCTCCATGGAAATAGGCACTGCCTTACAGTTAAATATTCCCTACCAGTGCATCTCCTCAAGAAGAGAGATTTTTATTGAGATAATTCAAGAAAAAGGCTGCCCGATCTTGAAATTACGACAAGAAGCCTCATATAAACACGAAGGGAAAACGTTATGGTGCTGGTGAATTTTAATGGATATCTCTCTTTTAGTGACGTTCATTTTTTGATAAAATGTTAAAATTCATTTTACCGAAAGTTTGTTTTTCTAACTTCATTACCAGCATTTTCTATCATAACTATTAACCAACCTGAATGAAATTTTTACAGGAAGTAATCTTGATATGTTTGCATACTTCTATGCATTAATATTATCGAAAATGTAATTTGTTTATTTTAAAATCACATTTTTGTACCAATAATTAAAGAAAATTTAAGGTTGAAATTTTAAACAAACACTCTAAACAAATTGTTAATACTTATCAAGAAATGAATGCACAGGACCATTGTAGTGTGTCGTGGGAATGTATTTACAAAATCTGGCATGCGAAAATTGTGGAGTGAGTACCACAATTTGGTTCTCAAGGATACCATTAAAATCATACTAAAAGTTAAAAACTAGTAAACCAAAGGAGTTATTGATTTTAAAACTTGCCACATTTTTACGTAACAGACACGATTTTAAAATTTGGTTGCTATCCGTAATGTAAAAGAAAAGTTAAATTCTTGGGTGGAGTCTTTCCTTAAGCATTGCGCCGTATATACTACATGTTCATATATAAGGCTATGCCGAAACTAATCCCCGTCATTCCTCTGAAGGCAGCTGACTGCTTGCACTTCTCTTGCTGTAGTCATTTGTTACTAAAAATTATTTTAACAGATGTTGAATTGTTGCAAAACGGCGACCAGTCACGTTTTTATAATAGTTTATTTTGCCTTTAGTAGTTTCATGCTGGTTTGTGCATCTTCTGACGGTGGGAGAAAGTATGCATTTAATTGCATGTCATTTGCTTGCGTTTTCGCTGCAAAGATTTTGTATTCGGTGTAGATTTTGATTCTAAGAACCTCTCAAGGGGAATGCTGCGAATATTCTCTAGAAAGGACCTGTTGCCAGCCTTCATTGGCGAATATTTTACAAATTTCAGCAGACAATTAGCCGCCTTTGTGTTGTTTCCAGGGAACAGCACGTTGAAGTAGTCTCTTTCAGTCCACCATAAAATTTATTTACAGTATTAATAAGATTGTCAGTGATTAAATTATACTACTTTTAAGTATTTACAAATTTTTCAATGATTCTGAATTTTTGTTCGTCATTGTAACTTCTGTGCGCAGGCCACACAAGACAGAAATGATTTTAAGTTCCCAGTTTGATGCTTCTTTAAAGCCATTGCAATTCTTCAGAGACGCTTTTCTGGATATTGGCAGTCTACATTTTATATCCTCTCTACTTCGGTCACCACAAGTTATTTTGCTGCCCATATAACAAAACTCATCTATTACTTCAAATACTTTGTTGCCTAATCTACTTCTTTCAGCATCACCTGATTTAATTTGACTACATTCCATTATCCTTTCAAGACACTGTCCATTCTGTTCGACTACTCGTCCAAGTCCTTGGTGTCTCTGACAGAATTACAATGTCATCGGCAAACCTCAGAGTTTTTATTTCTTCTTCCAGGACTTTAATTCCTACTCCAGATTTTTCTTTGATTTCCTTTACTGCTTGCTCAATGTACAGATTGAAAAACATCCGCGATAGGCTACAACAATGTCTTACTCCCTTGTCAACTACTGCTTGCCTTTCATTTTCCTTGACTCTTATAACTGCCGTCTAGCTTCTGTACAAGTTGCCAGTAACCTTGCGCTCAGTGTATTTTATCCCTAATACCTTCAAAATACCAAAGAGAGTATTTCAGGCAGCATTCTCAAAAGCTTTCTCTAAGTCTACAAATGCTAGAAACGTAGGTTTGTTTTTCCTTAACTTACTTTCTGAAAGAAGTCGTAGGGTCAGTATAGAGTTGCGCATTCCTACATTTCTCTTCAATCCGAACTGTCTTCCCCGAGAACGCAATGTTTCAAGCATTTATTTACAAATTATCATTATTGTGATGATTTTCTATCAATAATGAGTTACTTAATACTTTTAATTAAAAATATACAAATGTCAAATAGCAAACTAAAAAGCAAAAAAAGAAAAAAATTAAAACGTAAAATTACGGATTAAAACTTAAAAGAAAAAAGCGAAACAAATAATTAGAATAATTTCTAATTCTTAGATATTTTAATTTGGTATGTTGAAAATACTTTGACAGCACGCTGTGTACAGCTCATTTTCCAAAAATGGTATTTGAGAAACCAGTTTGATTGCACGTCGATGAATGTGGCGCGAAAGCTTCTGTAATGCAAGTTGAAACAAAAATTTTCATTTTTAAAAATTAATGGTTATGATTTATTTTGCAAAATTTCAAATTATTACAGAAGCTGATTACATACTTTTCAAGATATTTAATTGCATGTATCACGGTTTCGAAGATATTACCTCTAAACCAAAATTCGAGATCACCATTTGGGGTGTTTTTACCCCTTGAAAGTAAAACTGGGCAAAAACGAAAAAATACGTATAGCGTCGTTTTGACCACTCTGCATACCTGCCAAGCTTGATCAGAATCGTTTACGTACGCCTGGCAGTATCCCCCTGTCAGTTGCAAACGCAAGGGGCAGCGTCTAGCGGTCAGGTCCTACAGGCGCAGGAGTTGCAACAAGCGCTCGTTACTCCCTGATACAGGCAGCACGCTCTCAGCAGCGGATGATCGCTAAGATGCTGCGAATGATTTCCTGCTGTCACCCACCAAACATCCGCTCAGGAATAGGCAGTGCGGGTTTCGAATACCGACGAGAAGAAGGATGGTTTAGCGCCACGTGATTTCAAATGTTCAAATGTGTTTGAATTCCTAAGGGACCAAACTGCTGAGGTCATCGGTCCCTGGACTTGAGTGTAAGTGGCTGGCTCTGAGCACTATGGGACTCAACTGCTAAGGTCATTAGTCCCCTAGAACTTAGAACTAGTTAAACCTAACTAACCTAAGGACATCACAAACATCCATGCCCGAGGCAGGATTCGAACCTGCGACCGTAGCGGTCTTGCGGTTCCAGACTGCAGCGCCTTTAACCGCACGGCCACTTCGGCCGGCTGAGTGTAAGTCCCTGGACTTAACCCTGTGTTGCCTGACGGTACTTACAAGTACCAGTAAGTTTTGACTCTCATTTTCTTGTGGTGCAGTTTCGTAATCTGAGAGCCTGTCGGTACGTAACAGTAACTCTGCTCTACTGTTTCATAGATGTTATTGTGCAATACATAGATCTCACTGGCGGTCAGAGCTTGAAATTGTTTTTCGCGCGCTGCTGTGAAAACAGAAGATTGTATGTCCTTGTTTCCATGGTATTGCCTGAATTTGTGCGCAGTTTATTGAAACTTCCGTTGAGTATTCCATTGTACGTACTTACCTTCTTTGTTTTTTTTATAACAGTTTGAAGCATTACGTTACAAGTGAATGAGATAAAGTGGAAAATATAAGGCGGACTTATTAGTACCGTCGGGTTGTGCGAACACTTTATTGTAGCAAGAATGCGTTACCTCTCACTAGTTGTTCTGTCCACTTTTTCTCACACAGAAATCCGTAAATACATTTGCCTGTGGAACAATTAGAAGAAACAGGAAAGGTTTGCCAGGGAATTTACCTAAAGAAAAATGTCTAAATCAAATCACAGAGAGTCATCTTTAGACCTAACAGTATTTCAATGGAAGGAAAATAAAGTAGTGTATTTTGCGTCAAACTTTCATGGCACTGAACAGAGAGTAGTGACAAAAAAAACAGAAAGATGGAACTAGTATGACTACACCATGACCAGTTATTGTATGTGATTACAATAAAAACATGGGTGGTGTGGATCATGCAGACAGATTACGTACAACTTATGGTCTTGACAAGCGATCAAAGAAATGGTGGCACCGTCTCTTCTGGGGTGCAATAGAAATTGCTTTTGTCAATGCTTACGTCATTTTCAGTGAACTACATGGGGCACTGCCACTGCTGGAATTCAGGCGTGCTGTGGCACTAGGGCTAATGAATGAACAGCAAGTGCCAAATCTCAAAAAGAGAAACTCTGGTAAAGATGAAATAACTCTCCCAAAGAAAAGGAAGGATAACTTTTCTGTTCTGAAGGATGTACATCTTGGCAACCGAGGAAACCATTTTGTAGTGTTCAGTTGTAAAAGAGGACGATGCGAAATGTGTGCGAAAAATAAAATTCAGTCGAGACCACATTCACAATGTAGTACATGTAAAGTGTATTTGTGCTGCAATGAGAAAAAGAACTGTTTCCTACAATTTCATGAGGTATCACTAAATACGTGATATGTATATACTGTCAAAAATTTATAGCTAAGTTACTATGTATTGTGAAGTTGCTCTAGAATAAATTTATGCGAAATTAAAAAAAAATCAGAAATATCGTATTTCTCTTAATTAATTTTCTAATGTAAAAATATTTAATATTTATGTGGAATAAAGTACAAGTTATAAAAATTGGAGCATTTTTCTGCGCATGTTGTGATTCTGTCTATGGAGTCTGACGGTACCTCTGAGTACCAGGAGAGAAAAAAGGTGTGAAAAATAAAATAAAAATTTACAAAAAATTCTACCGTCATTTGAGGCCACAATAGCATAAATTCTGCAAAGAAAATGTTAAAAAGTAAATTTTTTCTTACGTCAGGAAACAAAGGGTTAAACTAACTTATGCCAAGAACAAAACACACACCCATGTCCGAGGGAGGACTCCAACCTCCGGCGGGAGGGGCCGTGCATTCCATGACATGACGCCTCGATCCACGCGGCCGCTCCGCGCCGCTCAAGTGATTTCTTTAGGTGTACGTGATACAGACTGACCTACCATAAATTCCGATATTCAGGGTGTCCCAGGAAGAACGGTCAATATTGAAGGAACGATCATTCGAAACAAAAATGTCTAGCAACCACGGTCTCTAAGATACATAGCTTGAGAGTTCTGGGCGTTTATTCAGAAGAAGAGATGTGCTTAACAGTAAGAAAGATGAACAAATGCTCATAACTGTTGAGGTACCTGTACCCAGTACTCTGTACATAGCCCTGACATGAGCTACTATGCCTCCGACATTTGCACAGTGACAGATCTATGTAGGCCTAACCCTGTTTTGTATTCATTGGAATGCCTCAATAACATTTTTGACGAGGGCAGTTATTTGATGAGACTTTCTGTATGTTCGGTACTCCATGTATCTAATACCGTGTAATATTTAGCCAATCTCAAGATGTCTGAAGCAGGCGAAACGTTCATTGTTAAAAAAAACAATAAATACATCCCTACAACAAAAACTGTTTCTTCAGTCATATCATTTTCAGTTAGAAACAAGTAAAGGACTAAATTTTGAGCCGGCCGAAGTGGCCGTGCGGTTAAAGGCGCTGCAGTCTGGAACCGCAAGACCGCTACGGTCGCAGGTTCGAATCCTGCCTCGGGCATGGATGTTTGTGATGTCCTTAGGTTAGTTAGGTTTAACTAGTTCTAAGTTCTAGGGGACTAATGACCTCAGCAGTTGAGTCCCATAGTGCTCAGAGCCATTTGAACCATTTGACTAAATTTTGATTAATGGGACTGGCATATGATTCATTCTGTAAACCTGAGAGGCGTACACACGATTACGCAACATTTTAGCAGTCAGTTCGCTATTTTCTCACATGGTATACAGGGTGGTCCATTGATAGTGACCGGGCCAAATATCTCACGAAATAAGCATCAAACGAAAAACTAAAAAGAACGAAACTCGTCTAGCTTGAAAGGGGAAACCAGATGGCGTTATGGTTGGCCCGCTAGATGGCGCTCAATGGATATCAACTGCGTTTTTAAAAAAAATATGAACTCCCATTTTTTATTACATATTCGTGTAGTACGTAAATAAATATGAATGTTTCAGTTGGACCAATTTTTTCGCTTTGTGATAGATGGCGCTGTAATAGCCACTAACTTGTAAGTATGTGGTATCACCTAACATTCCGCCAGTGCGGACGGTATTTGCTTCGTGATACATTACGCGTGTTAAAATGGACCGTTTACCAAGTGCGGAAAAGGTCGATATCGTGTTGATGTATGGCTATTGTGATCAAAATGCCCAACGGGCGTGTGCTATGTATGCTGCTCGGTATCCTGGACGACATCATCGAAGTGTTCGGACCGTTCGCCGGATAGTTACGTTATTTAAGGCAACAGGAAGTGTTCAGCCACATGTGAAACGTCAACAACGACCTGCAACAAATGATGATGCCCAAGTAGGTGTTTTATTGGCTATCTCAGCTAATCCGCACATCAATAGCAGACAAATTGCGCGAGAATCGGGAATCTCAAAAACGTCGGTGTTAAGAATACTGCATCCACACCGATTGCACCCGTACCATATTTCTATGCACCAGGAATTGCATGGCGACGACTTTGAACGTTGTGTACAGTTCTGCACGCGTTCTATTTAGGGACGAAGCGTTATTCACCAACAGGGGTAACGTAAACCGGCATAATATGCACTATTGGGCAACAGAAAATCCAGGATGGCTGCGACAAGTGGAACATCAATGACCTTGGCGGGTTAATGTATGGTGCGGCATCATGGGAGCAAAGATAATTGGCCGCCATTTTATCGATGGCAGTCTAAATGGTGCAATGTATGCGGATTTGCTACGTAATGTTCTACCGATGTTACTACAAGATGTTTCACTGCATGACAGAATGGCGATGTACTTCCAACATGATGGATGACCGGCACATAGTTCGCGTGCGGTTGAAGCGGTACTGAATAGCATATTTCATGACAGGTGGATTGGTTGTCGAAGCACCATACCATGCCCCGCACTTTCTGTGGGGAAAGTTGAAGGATATTTGCTATCGTGATCGATCGACAACGCCCGACAACATGCGTCAGCGCATTGTCAATGCATGTGCGAACATTACGGAAGGTGAACTACACGCTGTTGAGAGGAATGTCGTTACACGTATTGCCAAATGCAATGACGTTGACGGACATAATTTTGAGCATTTATTGAATTAATGTGGTATTTACAGGTAATCACGCTGTAACAGCATGCGTTCTCAGAAATGATAAGTTCACAAAGGTACATGTATCACATTGGAACAACCGAAATAAAATGTTAAACGTATCTACATTCTGTATTTTAATTTAAAAAACCTACTTGTTACCAACTGTTCGTCTAAAATTGTGAGCGATATGTTTGTGACTATTACAGCGCCATCTATCAGAAAGCGAAAAAAGTGGTACAACTAAAACATTCATATTTCTTTACGTACTACACAAATATGTAATAAAAATTGGGGTTCCTATTTAAAAAAAAAACAAAAAACGCAGTTGATATCCGTTGAGCGCCATCTAGCGGGTCAACCATAGCGCCATCTGGTTTCCCCCTTCAAGATAGGCAAGTGTCGTTCTTTGTAGTTTTTTCGTTTGACGCTTATTTCGTGAGATATTTGGCCCGGTCACGATCAATGGACCACTCTGTATATTCATTATAAAAGTAACTTAGATGCCTGCAAGGTACCGACAACATTATTTGTATACGATAGAAGCAATAGCATACAGCCCATCAGAAGCACCAGTCTGAAGACACACGTGCTGCCTCCGTGCTGGGACATTTCTGATGTTTTCTAGACACCAGCAGGCCCGCCTTCACAGGCTGGGAACTCTGCTAAGCACTGGGAAAGATGCAGTAATGCACTGCTTCTATAAGCACGTACTGTACATTTAGTCTCTAGTGGGAAAAAACTGCGTTATTTATTCACTGTAAATTTTTACGTAACGTTAGGCTACAACGTACTACAGAAACACTTGCCTTCATTTACGCTCCCCGCGAGGAACGGGTTTTGGTTGGAATACTATCTACGCAGAATGTCTGCAAGATTTTGACACTAATAAAATAACAACGCAGACGACTACTAAACATCCTTAAATGGGGGGAATGTTGGAATGAAGATGTGAGCATTGCGTTCAGAAGACCAAGATCTTGTTTCATCCTGGGCTAGGCTGAGCTTCTTACACCACGTTCTGTTGAGAGTGGTTTACGAAGGCACTTTTGTGGACACCATCCACGCATGCTTTTAACCAGCTGTACTCACAGTGTTATAGGAGAGGCCTGCTCTTGCAGATTTGTCGCAAATGTCAGCAGCGCAGGCGAGCTGCGGCAGCGGCAGCGGCATCAGCGCAGCTTACCTGCAACACAAACAAATGCCCACAGGTGAGGAAACGTCTCCAATTATACAGTTGTCGGATAAAAATATGCAAACATCGAGAGAACTTGAACATAAATGCAGATGCTTCCGACGCCGTAGCTTGGAATGTTGTATACGGCCCGGAACGCCACCTGGAAACGTCCTCAATACGTCGCAAGACAATCGTGGTCGGAATAGTGTTATGTGTGTAGCTGTGAATGTATTGTGCGGACCTAAGCTATGGCGGCCAACCGTCCCGGATTCTGCGGGGCCGTCCCGCATTGGAAGATTTAAAATTATACGTTGTCATGTTGGAAGTGAGATCTGAAAGCTGGAGAGATCTGTAGAGATTGAATAAGAGTCCCTAACCGCTCTTTCCACCAACCTGTCGTCTTCTAAAGTTGTGTCCCCAGCGCAGAATACAGCTCGTCTGTCGTGGGATCTTCTTTGGCGGAGGTTGCTATGCTGTCGTCTCGAACTTTAACCTGTGTTTGTGCTTTTATTGTGGAATGCCACTTGCCCAGGTTAGTCTCTGTATCTACAGAGGGCAAGATCTGATGGTAGGCTACACTTCTCATTAATGTATCCTCTTTGTTTATATTTTAAAATATCAATTTTTACACTGTCTTCTACAACACTCGACACAGATTTCTTAATACTACCGACAACTTACGATATAGAGTACGATATGTCCATCCGAAATAGAGATACACGTCCGACTCTGAAGAACATCCGAAACAGAGTGACTATCGCAGCCGAAGTACTTCGTCTCCCAGGCACGCCAAAACAACACGAAGATGTCTGAAGCACTTCGGTTGCAATACCGTTACTCTTATGTTCTTCAAAACTAGTGAAATTTAATGAACAAAAACGGTAGGCTCGTAGGGTAACTGGGTAAAAACTGGGTTAAATACAATGAAGAGTACATAAATAATTAATAAGAGAAGTCAGGCATTTTGGCGCCTAACACCCGAATATGCTGACCAATCAGAAACAAGTTCAGTACAATTGACGGACTCTCCCACGGGAATGGTACGTACTGTACCATCTGCTGCTTGTACCTAACTCCAATTTTGTACCATATGCTACTTCACGTGTACCAAGCTGCATATGACGAGCTTCTAGCAAGATAAAACATTGGCGGCCACAGCCAGAAACATCACAAAAATAAAAATCTCCCGAAAAATGCCTAATTTGTCCCGCATGTCCCGCATTTCGGTAATTTTCACGTTCCACCAACTGCAGATTATTCCCACTATCGCAATCTCTACGAATCAGGATATGAACTTTGGATTTATGAGTGTCATTTTGTGCAGTACCTTTCGTTGTCTATCGTATATAAAAAAGAAATAAATATATAGTATGACTGGGTGAAACACCACTTGCTCTTAACCCAGGGTGACCACTCTTAGTTCTCTAAAGTTGGCAGCGATCTGGAAAAACAATAGGTTCCACGCAAAAGTTCAACGGGCGATTTTTTAGGTTGTAAATTAGTCCGCGCAGAGACTCGACACTGTTGATTTGTGTTTGCATGCTTCGGCGAGGTCCGTGAACCGATCTGCTTGTTTTACTTAGCAACGCCGTCGACTGTTTTAAAACGAAGTCGTCAATTCACGAATAACTTGTAAAAGGAGTTTCCTCTTTTTACAGAAGTTAAATTGGATTTCGGGAAATTCCAGCTTAGACAGTCTTCAAGACCGAATATGCAGTGAGAAATCTAGAAGTATTCCCCGATGGTCGTTAAATGTGGTACTAGATGCGTAGATATGGAAATGATTAACAGTTGTAAGCGAGCACACGAAGCAGGTATTAGTGAAGCCATTTTCATTGTGTACTTAAGGAAATATTACAGGGCGGATATCTCATGCAGAAAACGCATTCGAATGTTGTTTATTCGTAGCAAGAATGTGTAACGTAAGAAGGAGAAACCTCCATCAGCGAGCGTCGACATTCGGCACTGTGGAGTCCGTTCGGCGATATCGCTCCTCGCGTTGGTCGGGAGCGGACGACTGTCGTGCGAATACGGAATGCGCGGGTTCAGGGGCGCCGTACCCCGCGCCAATCAGGATCATAACGATGCCACGCGACTAGCGCCTAAGAGGACTCACACAGTGTCCGATCGGCGGCCGTGTTCCCTGCGACTTACAACACAGTTCTCACTATTAATCAGTCTGAGCAAAAGGCACGTTGGTCACTGTACAGCAATCGCCACAGAAAGCAGTGGCTACTGCATGCCTATGAGGAATTTATGACAAGCTACGGTATTTGCCACAGTGGTAACACCAGCTCCCCTCAGATCACTGTCGGGCTGGGGTAGCACTTGGATTGGTGACCATCAGGTCTGCCGAGCGCTGTTGGCAAGCGGGGTGCACTCAGCCCCTGTGAGGCAAATTGAGGAGCTACTTGATTGAGAAGTAGCGGATCCGGTCTCGTAAACTGAGATACAACCGGGACAGCGGTGTGCTGACCACATGCCCCTCCGTATCCGCATGCAGTGACGCCTGTGAGCTCAGGATGACAGGGCGGCAGGTCGGTACCCTTGAGCCTCCCGGAGCCTTTTCAGACGTAGTTTTTTACAGTATTTCACATCAAGACAATCACAGTCAAACACACCAGGTTTTCCCTGGAGCGATTAGAATACAATTCCGGCCTTTGTGGCCGAGCGGTTTTAGGCGCTTCAGTCTGGAACCGTGCGACCGCTACGGTCGCAGATTCGTATCCGGCCTCTGGCATGGATGTGTGTGATGTCCTTAGGTTAATTAGGTTTAAGTAGTTCTAAGTTCTAGGTGACTGATGACCTCAGATGTTAAGTCCCATAGTGCTCAGAGCCATTTGAACCATTTTTGAGAATACAATGAAGCTTGCTTTGCTTCTATCATGTGGCAGAAAGTGAATGAACTGCGTAAGGGAAGTAAGTTAAAAGCTCCATATTCGAATCGATGGCACCTCCTAAGCAAGCCAAATTGATATTTACGGTTTGGTGCAGAATGTTGCACATCTATGTCGATGTTCCGCAGACCGCCGCGACGTGATTGACACAGGCTACCTGTCATGCTACCACATGCCAGTTGAGGTTACTGTTAGTGTTGTCTGCAAGGTCGTTCATGTACATATTATCTTGAATCGCGGGCAACCGTAGCGAAATTGTTCAAATGGCTCTGAGCACTATGGGACTGCTGAGGTCATCAGTCCCCTAGAACTTAGAACTACTTAAACCTAACTAACCTAAGGACATCACACACATCCATGCCCGAGGCAGGATTCGAACCTGCGACGGTAGCGGTCGCGCGGTTCCAGACTGTAGCGCCTAGAACCGCTCGGCCACTCCGGCCGGCCGTAGCGAAATGTTTACATTTTTATTTGATGATAAGAAACACCGCTCTGGCTGTAGAAAGTTTACTTAAACTACGACCGGTTTCTCGCCAGTTTAGGCGCATCCTCAGATTATATAAATTGTGCCTACAAGATTATTTTACGTTTCTTGAATCCTCTCCCCATCCCTCACGTTACTGATAAATTAAGAAAGAAAGAGTAAAATGATGTTGTAGACACAATTTATATCATACGAGTATACGCGTAGATTGGCGTTTAACTGGCCGTGGTTTTAATAAATTTTTTCCGCGGTGGTTAGCTGCGCGGTCAAAGGCGCAATGTTACGGTCCGTGCGGCTCCCCCCCGTCGGAGGTTCGAGTCCTCCCTTTGGGCATGAGTGTGTGTGTTGTCCATGGCGTAAGTTAGTTTAAATTAGATTAATTAGTGTCTGGGGTTAGGGACCGATGACCTCAGCAGGTTGGTCCCATAAGACCTTACCACAAACTACCAAAGTTTTTTAATAAATTTTCTACAGCCAGAGTGGTGTTTCTTGCCTTCATATAAAAACATTAACGTACAGCATGAACAACAAGTGCCCCAAGACACATCCCTCTGGCACGCCTGACGTTACTTCTGCATCTGTCTCGACTCACCATCCGACAGAATGTGCTGTTTCCTCTGTACCAACAAACCCTCAAAATATCACTAGATGCCCCATACTATCGTACTTGTTACAATAAGCGTAAGTGTGGTACTGAGTCAAGTGCTTTTCAAAAATCAAGAAATACTACATCCATCTGATTACCTTCATCCAAGGCTGGGAGGATGTCATTGGAAAAAAGCGCAACCTGAACTTCGCACGGTCGATATTTTCGGAACCCGTACTGCTCTGCGTGTATCAAGTCATTCAGCTCTCCGGAAGCGCCAAGTACATCTGAATCTCCCATTCATTAATAACTGAAAAGTCGAAAAGCGAACACCGCTGACCTGATGCGGATAGTAAAGAGCTCTGCTTAACCAGGGTTCGTGACACCCGCACGGAGTGACATTTCTACGGAGGGGGATGTGTTGACATTTGCACGGAGCCAGGTAGTGGACAGGGTGTAGGACACACTGGCCTGTCCTCCAGTATCTGCGGCGTATTCTGGGCAGAGGCGAAGCCCATCTCTGCACAAAGTTCCCTGTGCCCACATCAGTTAGTTGTGTACGCACTGTCGACCTCTGACTGGCAAATAGTGTTCTGTGTTTTAGTTCTGAGATATTGAAGTTCATCGAGACTGCCATAGAGACGTCGTTACTGACTTACAACCGGCATTAGTATATAGTGGACTACACAAACAAACAAAGAGTGACTTACTACCTTAGTGCAAATTTGAAAAAGAGTGAATGCACAGAAAGACTACCCACAAAAAAAGTGAAGGTGGAAGGGTAGCCCTTTTTGTATTCCAGATGGAGCAGCAAACGAAGTGTGAAAACATTTTGTCAGAGCAAAGAAGCGAGCAAAAGAAAGAGACGGAACAGCTTCAACAGTTTGCGCTGAAAAAGTAGGGCAGCTCTTCAATCGAGGCTACGATTTAGTAATGTCGTTACCACCACACAGACGTGCGGAACAATCGTTACATCGCATTAGGGGAAAATAGATGGGAACTACACACAATACAACCCATACTGGAGGAAATTCTTGCAAGAAAATAATCTACTGATGATTGATGGCAGCAATTTCTTACTTGCAAATAATAACAGGGGACCGATTAACAGGTGTTTTCCAGAGAAAAGGGAAGACCGTGTTTATCAAACTGCGAATCATTCCTTGTGAATGGAACGTTCAAGAGTTCGAGCAAGCAGTTTGGACAGTTGTTTATACTCGAAGCCGACCTTAACAGTTCTTGGGAGGAAACAAACACCATTTCAGTTGTTTACACTTTGCTGCCAAACAAAAAGCGAGAAACATATGAACCTTTTTTATAGCTATTAATACTAACACGCCTGGATGGAACCCTGCAACTCTGATAATGGACTTCGAAATTGCCATCGTCCAAGCAGCTATTAGTTTGTTTCGTGGAATACAGATTACTGGTTGCAATTATCACTTTAATCAATATTTGTGGAAACAAGTTCAGTAATGCGGCCTCGTTCTAACCTATAAGGAAAATGAGGAAATCTGCTATCACGTAAGAACCACTGCAGCACATTTCCCCTGGAAATGCTGGATGATGATTGTTGACTGGGTATTCAGGAGAGCACGCCTGAAAATCGAAAGCTTAAGAACTTTTATGACTATTTTGTGGACCAGTGGCTCGATAACGAACATATGCCAAGAGACATGTGGCACTGCAGTGGAAGACGCCACTGCACTAATAACATCTCAAAAGGACGGAGCCGAAGAATAAACATGTTAACATCAAAGGTTCACTCGATGCCTTCGGAGGAATGACCATAATTAGGTTCGGCGTAGTCGTTGATACGAACATACTACATACATCAAAAAAAGTTTTACATCACCCAGGTTCCCAGAACTCCTCAAGACAGACGTTCAGTGTGGATATTGTATCACAGACACAGTCCCTTTGAGTGTTCGAAGATGTCGCTCAACCCGCCGAAAGATGTGAACAACCATGCATGAGCAGCGCCTATTAGTCGGAGGGGGTCCGACAGCCGATCAGTTCCAGTCATTCCACCAGGTACACGGCTCGTGTTGTCTGTAGCTCAACCATGCCTAGACGGTCAGTACCGCAATTCGATCGCGTCTGCATTCACTTTGTGTCAGGAAAGGCTATCAACAAGGGAAGTGTCCAGGCGTCTCAGAGTGAACCAAAGCGATGTTATCCGGACGTGGAGGAGATGCAGAGACACGGGAACTGTCGATGACATGCCACGCTCAGACCGCTCAAGGGCTACTACTGCAGTGGATGACCGCTACCTACGGTTTATGGCTCGGAGGAACCCTGACGGCAACGCCACCATGTTGAATAATGCTTTTAGTGCAGCCACAGGACGTCGTGTTACTACTCAAACTGTGCGCAGTAGATTGCATGATGCACAACTTCACTACCGACGTCCTTAGCGGGGTCCATCTTTGCAGCCACGACACTCTGCAGCGCGGTACAGAGTGGCCAGCAACAGGCCGAATGGACCGCTAAGGATTGGCATCACGTTCTCTTCACCGATGAGTGTCCCATGTGCCTTCAACAAAGCAATCGTCGGAGACGTGTTTGGAGGCAAGCCGGTCAGGCTGAACGCCTTAGACACACAGTCCAGCGAGTGCAGCAAGGTGGAGGTTTCCTGCTGTTTTGGGGTGGCATTACGTGTGGCCGACGTACGCCGCTGGTGTCCACGGAAGGCACCGTAACGGCTGTACGATACGTGGATGCCATCGTCCTACCAATAGTGCAACCGTGTCGGCAGCATATTGGGAGGCTTTCGTCTTCGTGGACGACAATTTGTTCCCTCATCCTGCACATCTTGTGAATGATTTCCTTCAGGATAACGACATCGCTCGACTAGAGTGGCCAGCATGTTCTCCAGACATGAATCCTATTGAACATGCCTGGGATAGATCAAAAAGGGCTGTTTATGGGCGACGTGACTCACCAACAACTCTGAGGGACCTACGCCGAATCACCGTTGAGGAGTGGGACAATCTGGATCAACAGTGCCTTGATGAACTTGTGGATACAATGCCACGACGAATACAAGCATGCATCAATGCAAGAGGACGCACTACTGATTATTAAAGGTATCGGGGTGTACAGCAATCTGGACCACCACCTCGGAAGGTCTCGCTGTATGGTAGTACAACATGAAATGTGTGGGCCGGCCGAGGTGGGAGAGCGGTTCTAGGCGCTACAGTCTGGAACCGCGCGACCTCTACGGTCGCAGGTTAGGATCCTGCTTCGGGCATGGATGTTTGTGATGTCCTTAGGTTAGTTAGGTTTAAGCAGTTCTAAGTTCTAGGGGACTGATGACCTCAGATGTTGAGTCCCATAGTGCTCAGAGCCATTTGAAACATGAGCAATAAAAGGGTGGAAATGATGTTTGTGTTGATCTCTATTACAATTTTCTGTACAGGTTCCGGAACTCTCGGAACCGAGGTTATGTAAAACTGGTTAACGGAAGACCTCACCCCAAAATTTAACTTTTCTTCTACTTTGCCGATAGCAACCAAATTTTAAAACCGTGTCTATTACATAAATAAGTAGCAATACTCAAGTCCTGAAGCCAATAACTTCATTGGTTTTCGGGTTTTGAATTTTTAATATGATTTTAATGGTGTTCTTCAGAACCAACAGTTACTCACACCACGATTTTCGCATGCCAGGTTTTGTAGACACATTAACAAGACATTGGTCAACGGTCCTGTGCATTCATTTTATGGGAAATATTAATAATTTATTTAGAGTGTTTATTTAAAATTTCAGCAATAAATTTTGTTTAATTATAGGTAACAAATATGATAACAAAATAAAAAATTACATTTACAATATTATTAATGCACAAAGTGCAAACATATCAAGAGTACTTCCTGTAAAAAATTCATTCAGATTGGTTAACATTTATGATAGAAAATGCTGGCACTGAACTTAGAAAAACAAAATTACCGTAAAATCGATTTAAACATTTTGTCAAAAAGTGAATGTTACTACAAGACATGTACCCCTTAAAATTCACCGGCACCGTAACGTTTTCGCTTCCTGCTCATATGAGGCTTCTTGTTGTAATCTGAAGTTCAGTGTAGATTTTTTCTTTAATTTTCTGATTAAAAATCTCTTACAGCCTTCTTGAGGAGATGCAATGATAGGGATATTTTATTGTAAGCCAATGCCTATTCTTTTGGAGTTTTTTGAATGAACTGAAGAGGATGTGTTAGATTAAAAAACCCAACTGATGATTGTGATATTTGTCGCCGAAACTAGTTTGGGATAATAAAGAAATAAACGAATAACAAGGTATTTTGCATGGACGCGGACCCAATTTCTGATATTACTGTTTTACTAAAATAGATGTTGAAATTCACTGTCAGTTCTCATTATGTTGAATTTCATTGTTACTTCTCATTAAAACAAGTGTCCTGGAAATAAGTTCGCCACGAAACGCGTCAATGAGCCACGCTGGAGCGACACGTGGTCGGTGACTGCTGTGGTGTCAGCGAGACCCAGCTCGCACGGGCAGCTGTGCGGAACTGCTGGACTTGTAAGTGCCTGCGACTGCGACAAGGCGGTTGGCGAGGTCAGACTCCGTGCAAGGGTCGTCACTCCGTGCCAGTGTTCCAACCCCGTCCACCACGAGGCTACCCCCAGTCACGGTTAGACAGCGTGTTCGTCGTGAATGGTGCTACGCTGGAAGGAAGCGGGCAGCGATACATTCGTCTTGGTCTCGTTTGAACTGGCGGGCAGCCCGGTGACTGGCGAAACGCGAGTCCGCTCCGGCGGCGCGACCCTGGCGCGTCCTGAATTAGCCCGTGAAGAACGCAAACTGCCCGGTGAGGTGTGCGCCAGCTACGCCGGCCGCCGGCCGCCGGCGTTCCCGAGGGCCAGGCAGCGCTCACACTGCGGGCCCGTACACCAAGTGGGGCGGCTTCAGCACTGGCGGTGGCTCACCTGGTCGCGGCCGAGTCGCTGCAACACGCGACTCGCGACTGCGGCGCTGTTGAGTCCCGCCAAGAAGTCGCCGGCCGCGCGATTCCACGGCGCGGCTGGAGCTCTGTAGCGTGAGATGCCGGCGTGCTCGTGCGCGCGGCATGAAATGCTTTCTTACGAGGAGGCGTTGCCTTTCGCTTTGGTAATCAAACGAAACGTACAGACGCCACCGACGTCAACGAAACTACTGCGTTCATCCTATGCTAACACCCCGAGAAAAACACCGACATTTTTTTCCAGTTTGTCAGGAAACGAGAAAGAAAACTCTCCAAATTTTTTTTAACTAGTTCAGAATGTCTCTTACGTCTTTTGATGACTCATATGTGGAGCTGAGGACTAACCTAACAAAGAAAAATATGCAAATGTGGAATAGTACATTATATCACGACAGGAAACACTAATGATTAGTTTGAGGTAACAAAATCGTTATTTTACGTATACATTTATTTTCAAGATAGTTTTACTAACAGTAATTTGTTCACGTTTGTAATATTCAAATATGATGAGCCAATACTTTAAAATTTAAGGTACTCAGAGAATAAACCAGCAACCACTGATGAATCAGATGAAATAGGTGAAACTATAGCATTCCGATTTGATGCACTTCGGCTTGCGTCGGATGGTTATGAATGCACGGGTACTGGTACGCGCGAAGTGTATCGAAAAGCCGGCCGTTGTGGCCGAGCGGTTCTAGGCGCTTCAGTCCGGAATCGCGCTGCCGCTACCGTCGCAGGTTCGAATCCTGCCTCGGGCATGGATGTGTGTGATGTCCTTAGGTTAGTTTGGTTTAAGTAGTTCTGAGTTATAGGGGACTGATGACCTCACATATTCCCATACTGCTTAGAGCCATATATATCGAAATTTATTGTTCTGTGGTGAACTTTAAGACCTGTTGTACTTCCTTCTCTTAGGTTGCTCGCAGATGATCCTGTAATTTACCGTCTAGTAAGGTCATGCGAAGTCCAGCATCCATCTACAAAAAAATGCACAACACATTTCAAATCATTTAATAACGGCAGAAGAAAATGCTTGTCAGGACCACCCGATTCAAGTATTTCATAAAATTTTTCCTTGATGTTTGACATTTGCCCCAAGAACCTGAAACAGAGTCTTCTCCTCTTTCATCATTTTCCTTTTACGAAAATTGGAGACAATGCCATCCTGAACATTTCTCACGAGTATGAGATCCTTTTCATCTGAAGCTCATTATTTCTGAAAGAACTACCCATCAAAAGGTTGCAGTATTTTGTTCTCTTCGGTGACAAATCCTTGAGTGTGAGACCTCGAAGGGAACGAGCTATTGATACGTAATCAGCACGGTTTCAGAAAACATCGTTCTTGTGCAACGCAGGTGCTCTTTATTCGCACGAAGTAATGACCGCTATCGACAGGGGATCTCAAGTTGATTCCGTATTTCTAGATTTCCGGAAAGCTTTTGACACCGTTCCTCACAAGCGACTTCTAATCAAGCTGCGGCCCTATGGAGTATCGTCTCAGTTGTGCGACTGGATTTGTAATTTCCTGTCAGGAAGGTCGCAGTTCGTAGTAATACACGGCAAATCATCGAGTAAAACTGAAGTGATATCAGGCGTTCCCCAGGGAAGCGCCCTGGGACCTCTGCTGTTCCTGATCTATATAAATGACCTGGGTGACAATCTGAGCAGTTCTCTTAGGTTGTTCGCAGATGATCCTGTAATTTACCGTCTAGTAAGGTCATGCGAAGACCAGTATCAGTTGCAAAGCGATTTAGAAAAGATTGCTGTATGGTGTGGCAGGTGGCAGTTGACGCCAATAACGAAAAGTGTGAGGTGATCCACATGAGTTCCAAAAGAAATCTGTTGGAATTCGATTACTCGATAAATAGTACAATTCTCAAGACTGTCAATTCAACTAAGTACCTGGGTGTTAAAATTGCGAACAACTTCAGTTGGGAAGACCACATAGATAATATTGTGGGGAAGGCGAGCCAAAGGTTGCGTTTCATTGGCAGGACACTTAAAAGATGCAACAAGTCCACTAAAGAGACAGCTTACACTACACTCGTTCGTCCTCTGTTAGAATATTGCTGCGTGGTGTGGGATCCTTACCAGGTGGGATTGACGGAGGACATCGAAAGGGTGCAAAAAAGGGCAGCTCGTTTTGTATTATCACGTAATAGGGGAGAGAGTGTGGCAGATATGATACGCGAGTTGGGATGGAAGTCATTAAAGCAAAGACGTTTTTCGTCGCTGCGAGATCTATTTACGAAATTTCAGTCACCAACTTTCTCTTCCGAATGCGAAAATATTTTGTTGAGCCCAACCTAAATAGGTAGTAATGATCATCAAAATAAAATAAGAGAAATCAGAGCTCGAACAGTAAGGTTTAGGTGTTCGTTTTTCGAGCGCTGTTCGGGAGTGGAATGGTAGAGAGATGGTATGATTGTGGTTCGATGAACCCTCTGCCAAGCACTTAAATGTGAATTCCAGAGTAATCATGTAGATGTAGATGAGACGCTTGTTCAGAAAACTTTCATCTGGCAGAATACGATCTTTAGCAAAGTTCCTCTCTTAGACCTTAAGTAGGGCATCATTCAAATGCCTCTCGCGGCTCTTGTGGCAAGACATGCAGTTTTTCATGTTAATGTCTCACACCACTGTTTTTTTGGATGAGCGATTTATATTCTAGGCGCATTTTCCTATGATTGTCAGCGTTTGAGGTCAAACGCTTCCCTTCTCTGGCGATATTTCAGTTCTGTCAGAGGCGGCAAAGGACCTGTAAAGCTGTTGAATGGAATGGAAGTGTCTTGAGAAATGAGAAAAGGGCAATGGAATGTGGCGATGTTGAGAGAATTATGTTAGGAAATGAAACACTAAAGGCAGTAGACCAGTTTTGCTTTTGGGTAGCAAAATAAGTGATGGACGAATTAGGATGCAGGAGGAAGGCGAGTAAAACATTGCTGAAAAAGAGGTATTTGTTAACACTGAATATAAATTTATTTGTGTTAGGAATTGTTTTTTGGTGGTACTTGTGTGGAGTATAGCTTTGTAAAGAAGTGAACTGTAGGTACTAAATGATTTAGACAATCAGAGAATAAAAGCTCGTGTTGTCGTCGTAGGCACAGAAAAATGATGAAGGTTAGATGGACGAGCTTTATCAATACTATTATACAAAGACACAAGCTGTTATTGAACATTGTTACCAAAAATCTCAAAAAGTTTTTTCTTGGCTGATTTTCTCCAAATTTTAACACAATGCTCAAATAAATATTTGTATGGACATGCTTAATATACAGGGTGTTGCAAAAAGGTACGGCCAAACTTTCAGGAAACATTCCTCACACACAAAGAAAGAAAATATGTTATGTGGACATGTGTCTGGAAACGCTTACTTTCCATGTTAGAGCTCATTTTATTACTTCTCTTCAAATCACATTAATCGTGGAGTGGAAACACACAGCAACAGAAGGTACCAGCGTGACTTCAAACACTTTGTTACAGGAAATGTTCAAAATGTCCTCCGTTAGCGAGGATACATGCATCCACCCTCCGTCGCATGGAATCCCTGATGCGCTGATGCAGCCCTGGAGAATGGCGTATTGTATCACAGCCGTCCACAATACGAGCGCGAAGAGTCTCTGCATTTGGTACCGGGGTTGCGCAGACAAGAGCTTTCAAATGCCCCCATAAATGAAAGTCAAGAGGGTTGAGGTCAGGAGAGCGTGGAGGCCATGGAATTGGTCCGCCTCTACCAATCCATCGGTCACCGAATCTGTTGTTGAGAAGCGTACGGACACTTCGACTGAAATGTGCAGGAGCTCCATCGTGCATGAACCACATGTTGTGTCGTACTTGTAAAGGCACATGTTCTAGCAGCACAGGTAGAGTACCCCGTATGAAATCATGATAACGTGCTCCATTGAGCGTAGGTGGAAGAACATGGGGCCCAAACTAAAATGAGCTCTAACATGGAAATTAAGCGTTTCCGGACACATGTCCACATAACATCTTTTCTTTATTTGTGTGTGAGGAATGTTTCCTGAAACTTTGGCCGTACCTTTTAGTAATGCCCTGTATGTATAATATATAAATATATATAATGTATAAAGGAGAAATGTTAGCAAAAATAATCATTCGGATGGACATACGCAATATATTTTATACGTGTAATATATAAATATATATAATGTATAAAGGAGAAATTTGTTAGCAAAATATCGGAAAGCTGTTGATCAATTAACTTGAAATTTTTACACGATACTTTGACAAACGTTTGAACAGAAATGCTTCCATATTTCGTGATATACGTGGTGTATGAATATGTATATAACGTGTAATGAGGAAACGGTATTGACAAAAATCCAATAGCGTGCTAGTTTTCCGTTGAAACCTATTGTCAGGAACAAAATGCTGCACTGTGCTGTGAAAATATGCGGGATTCATTTTCGTTCACGCAGTCAGTTACTAACTACGATAACAGTTCGTGTTAACCATTAGACAAATTGTTTCGTTCATGCATATTATTTGCCGTTGTACATAATTGTGAAAAATAGTTGTATACATAACAATGTGCTGTTTTCTTTTATTGTTTGCCATCACTGTACAAAAACCTGGAAACTTCTATTTATGGCAGTTTACGAGCGGCGAGGAGCAAATGCAGAAAGACAAATTCCCGGTGAAGGCAGGCTGATGACTTGGATCAGGGCGTCTGCGACAGATGCGGATTTTGGAACTCGACAGGGTGCTTGCAACAGAGACTCATGGAATTCAGGTATCTGGTTAACACCGTTTATTTGCGATCAGACTAACTATACACTGAAAGCTAATTCTAAACATTAGCAAAAGCAAAGGAGGCATCTGGTTGTACAACAGAAGTGAGTGTCTGAAGCCACGGGGGCGGGTGCTAACAGAAGTAGCGAAGACTAGCAGCACGTTCAGTACAAACTTGAGAGCAGCACTACAAGTGGGGAAAACAGACATGTCGGAGGCTGCCGAGGCCGGCCACGAACGACACGGAGTCGGCGCCGCAGCGATCTGGCTGAGAACTCCCTCCGAATACAAAAACATGGGTTTTAAAGAGTCGTGGCGGTCCACCATTCCTCCATTCCTCGGCCGAACCACCAATCCACCGGCACTTAACTCAGGTACAGTCTTCTAAGTTTAAACACTTCCGCTGGCCATCAGACTCCCCTGACATGTGCATTGTTGAGCTTACCTGGGATGCCTTGCAACGTGCTGTTCAGAAGAGATCTCCGCCACCTCGTACTCTTACGGACTTACGGGCAGCCCTGCAGGATTCATGGTGTCAGTTCCCTGCAGCACTATTTCAGACACTAGTTGAGTTCATCCCCCGTCGTGTTGCGGCACGTCTGCGTATAATTTTATATAAGATTGCATTTCATGGGCTTTTATTTAAATGGTCATTTTAGTATATAAAGTTGCCATCCTTCCACCGTAAAACTTTTCTTAGAAGTTAAAATCAAGTTGCACCTTCGGTGGCAAGTTAATCTTTTGATGTTAGTGTTTTGTACCATTTCCATCCCTCCTACGAGGTGCATTGTTTGTGTGCTTGTGTGAATTGTTAAAACTTTTACTTTAAGGTAATCTGGTGTGTTGCAGATTTGCACCAGTTTTGTCTTTCAGAGGTTGTTGTGAGCGGTCGTGACTACGGCAGTGTCAAAAGGGAGCGGCTAGGTTCTCAGCCCGAAAGCTCATACACTTAGAAATTTGTTTCTTTCTGCCTCTGAATAAATTTTAACTTGATAATTAGAGGGTGCTTTCTGCTTACAACTTTAAATCTGTTTCTAAAAAAAAAGCTTTTAGGAATAAAATTCCCATTTGTTAAAAGCAATTTGATTTTGATTTCATCAGTTACTCCCTGGCAACTACTTCCACGCTCTTATAGTGTGGTTAAATGTGTTAATGTTCTTGATGGATCGCTAGTAAATGAAATAAATTTTTAAGAATATTGTTTGAAATTAAATCCACGGTTCAGTCACCTACTCAACGTAAATTCACTTTACACTTCATAAAAATGCACAACATTTTAGGGTACACTTACGGTATTACAAAAATGCGGTGCCTGACTTAAAACTACAAAGAATGTCGTACATAAAATGATTTTTTGTAAAGTGCTTATACCGCCACGTGGCACCATCGAATAATTTCCAGGTTAAGACATCCTGTATAGGAGTGACGTGTCGATTATACCGAGACAGAGAGTCATTAAGTTTTATTCGTCAAAGATGCTGACTAAAAGCGGAGCTTAGTAACCTCAGGACCCATGCGATGATCTTAATACCGTTGCCATGTGTTCACTACGACATTTAAAACTACATTTACGACTAAAACCGGATATTACGTGCATATTTTACGTTTCTATGTACGATAACTTCGGACGTCTCGATCTCGGTAACGGATAATGATATCGAAAAGATTTTCGAAGCTTCCCGCGATCATTATCTTAACAAGATATGATAAACTTTCGATAATTTCCACGAATTGAAATTATAGAAGTGGCCGTGCACAAAATTGGAACTTTTGGTACCCAAAAATCACTGTCTTTCTTCGTTTTTTCAGGAACCGCCCATGAACAAATGGTGCTTTTATAATCCACCTTATGCCTACCGTCGAACACATATAATGCGAAAGCACCAATTGGTTTTCTCAACTTGCCTGGGCTGGAGGAAGTGTGTAACGTGTCAATTTTGACGCTGCACTGCAGGATAGCCACGGTATGCCCGTTCTTCCGATAGTTATACAAATGATCGCTTGGCCATGTGTTATCCAAAACACTTGATCACTTAGCTCTCGATCAATAGAACCGGGTAGATGACCCCTGAAAAAACGCACTTTCACGCCGGTTTTTTCTTCTAGATGTTACACTACTGGCCATTAAAATTGCTACACCAAGAAGAAATGCAGATTATAAACGGGTATTCATTGGACAAATATATTCTACTAGAACTGACATGTGATTACATTTTAAAGCAATTTGGGTGCATAGATCCTGAGAAATCAGTACCCAGAACAACCACCTCTGGCCGTAATAACGGGCTTGATGCGCCTGGGCATTGAGTGAAACAGAGCTTGGATGGCGTGTACAGGTACAGCTGCCCATGCACTTCAACACGATACCACAGTTCATCAAGAGTAGTGACTGGCGTATTGTGACGAGCCAGTTGCTCGGCCAGCATTGACCAGACGTTTTCAATTGGTGAGAGATCTGGAGAATGTGCTGGCCAGGACAGCAGTCGAACATTTTTTGTGTCCAGAAAGGCCCGTACAGGACCTGCAACATGCGGTCGTGCATTATCCTGCTGAAATGTAGGGTTTCGTAGGGATCGAATGAAGGGTAGAGCCACGGGTCGTAACACATCTGAACTGTAACGTCCACTGTTCAAAGTGTCGTCAATGCGAACAAGAGGTGACCGAGGTGTGTAACCAGTGGCACCCCATAGCACCACGGCGGGTGATACGCCAGTATGGCGATGACGAATACACGCTTCCAAAGTACGTTCACCGCGATGTCACCAAACACGGATGCGACCATCATGATGCTGTAAACAGAACCTGGATTCATTAATAAAAATGACGTTTTGACATTCGTGCACCCAGATTCGTCGTTGAGTAAACAATCGGAGGCGCTCCTGTCTGTGATGCAGCGTCAAGGGTAACCGCAGCCATGGTTTCCGAGCTGATAGTCCATGCTGCTGCGGACGTCGTCGAACTGTTCGTGCATGTGGTTGTTGTCTTGCAAACGTCCCCATCTGTTGACTCAGGGATCGAGACGTGGCTGCACTATCCGTTACAGCCATGCGGATATGCCTGTCATCTCGACTGCTAGTTATACGAGGCCATTGGGATCCAGCACGGCGTTCCGTGTAACCCTCCTGAACCCATCGATTCCATATTCTGCTAACAGTCGTTGGATCTCAACCAACGCGAGCAGCAACGTCGCGATACGATAAACCGCAATCCCAATAGGCTACAATCCGACCTTTATCGAAGTCGGAAACGTGATGGTACGCATTTCTCCTCCTTACACGAGGCATCACAACAACGTTTCACTAGGCAACGCCGGTCAACTCCTGTTTGTGTATGAGAAATCGATTGGAAACTTTCATCATGTCAGCACGTTGTAGGTGTCGCCACCGGCGCCAACCTTGTGTGAATGCTCTGAAAAGCTAATCATTTGCATATCGTAGCATCTTCCTCCTGTCGGTTAAATTTTGCGTCTCTAGCACGTCGTCTTCGTGGTGTAGCAATTTTAACGGCCAGTAGTGTAACTAAAACTTTGTGACTACCACTGTTATGGCCTGTTCATAGTCATAAAATTGTATTTATGTCTCTCGCGATCCTCTTACCAGTTTCTGCGGATGCAACATTCGATTTCCAGTTCAGTGAGCGAATTACTTGCATAACGGCTCTGCACTTCACATGCATATTTGATTCCGTACGTCAAGGAAGCCAGACGGGTGCCTCGGAAACAAGAGCCTTCGGTGGCGGCGGGCCAGACGTGCCGTGGGAAACCCCTTGTCTGGGTATCGATCCCGACACCCTGCCCTCGGACAGCCGCCCAGGCGCCGTACAGCCACGTCCGCCGGATCCCGCAGTCCGCTCATTAAGCGCTGTTAGCGCCGCACGTCGCTCCCTCGGAGAACCAGCAGCCGTTGTCTCGCGAGCTGTCGGCGACACTGAGTCGCTGTCGGTGCTGTCTTCACTCCGTATACTCGCCAGACCCAGTTCTCCACACCACACTATTTGCTAGCCTCCCCGACTCTGCATACGTAAAGCTAAACCTGCATGTCCCCACAGCTTCTTTCATTATCAAACTGAAGAGCTCTTTATACGTTAGTATATGTCCTATCAACCGAGCCTTTCATTTAGTTGAGGTGTGACATGAGTATAATTTATTTCGATTGTCTATCTCCCCATTATAAAACCAATCTACCCGTCTAATCTTTAGCATTCTTTCGCAGCACCACATTTCAAGAAATCTGAACCTCTTAGTATTACCAGTCTGCGCTTTATATCCTCTCTGCTTCCACCTAAGTCGCTTATTTTGCTACACAAATGACAGAACTCATCTGCTACTCTTAGTGTCTAATTTCCTAATCTAATTCCTTCAAGCATCGCCTGATTTAGTTCCACTATATTCCATTCATTAGTGTCTACTTTCCTTAATGTTTTCGAGTACTACCTGCCCCGTCAAAGCGCTCTTCAGAGTCCTTTGCCGTATTTGACAGCATTACAGTGTCGTCGGCAAACCGCACAGTTTTAAGTTCTTCTTTTTTCATATTTCTCCTTGGATTTCATTTATTGCTTATTCGTTGTACAGACTGAATAACATCGTTGCTACGCTGCAGCCGTTTTGTAATTTCAGAAAAAAATGTAGCCCACAGAAGGTCAATGCTACAGTTTAAAAACGGAATAATAAACTGTACTACAACTACAGGGATGGCTAGAGATGATAGTCCAAAATATATTGCAAGCTACAAAACTACCCACTATAACGTTGGAGTAGAAAGACTGTTAAGTTCCCTTTTCTCTTGTTACTGTGATATCAGCTGATTTTCAGACAATGCCCAAAGCAGGTGAATAACGACAACAGCGAATAAAATAGATTATCTTTTTTTTTTTTTTTTTTTTTTGAAAGGACGAAAAGGTAATGCAATATGATTGGTACAGACAACTTTACGACTCAGTGTCAGTTCAGTTACAATTATTTCGTAAATAAGTGCAGGTAGTTCACGCTGTTGAAAGGTCGTTGAAAAGTTCTCACGTAATGAATTTTATCCGTGGACATCCCGTGTTTAATGTCGAGTTGCTACAGAAAAGCTTTTCTCGAATCTGGGGTGGCAATCTTGGGAGATGCTCGCTCACTATGTTCTAAAACAGGGGTTTCCTGGCATGGGTGCCTTAGCGCACATTTGAGGTGTGACAGATACGCACTTTGTATGAATCTGAACAAGTATTCCGCCTTTTCGATACCGCATGAGACGTGAGAATTTTCGCACCTTCTGAACAGAATTTCTGTCTATCCAATCCGGTGAACTGTCTCCCCTATTGGACGCCATGTGTGCCACGTCAGTCAGTACTAAAAGATCGCTCAGACTGTGCACCGTCTGTACAAATTTTTATACGTATTTGGATGCCATGTCAGGAAAACTTTTCCAGTGTTCTCCTCTCTTTCAAGTTTTAAGGCGCTTTCTCTATCGTCACGTTGCTTGCATGCATGTTTTCTCTCATCCAGCAGAGTCAGGGCTGAGAATAGAGAAGTTTTAATTCTCTTCATTCACTCCCTGTCTGTCTTCGCTTGCTGACAGTGTAGTTTGAAGATGTAAGCGTCTCTTTTTGCTAATAGTAGGAGGTGTTAGTTTCATATTCATCAGTCCATACTCTGAACAGCTTATAATGTGCTTGTTTCTACAACTTAGAGGTGAATGTTGGTGATTGTAATTTTATGAGAAAGTCGTGCCGCATTGAGAAACGCCTTTGGCTTTATGACTGCCAGCCCAGTTTACGCCTCAAAGCCGTGGCATTCTCTCTCCAGTTTCGCGATAACACAAAACGAGCTTCCTATTTTTGAACTCTTCCGATCTCCTCCGTCAGTCCTATGTGATGTGGATTCCACACAGACACCAGTACCACACAAGGGGGCGAACAAGCTTTGTGTACGCATTCCCTTTACTAGGCCTGTTCCATTTTCCACGTGTTCTGCCAGTGAATCGCCGTCTTTGGTTTGATTTCTCCGTACATTTTCTACGCAATAGTTCCAATTTAAGTTAGTCGCAGTTTGGTTATGTACAGATGAGGAACGTTCATTTTAGTTCTTCTCTCACTGTTGCTGACAATGTCTTACTGCAATGTTACTCTTCAAAAATAAATACACAGGCAACTAACATGAAATATTGAAGTTATATAAATAACTCTTCATATAAAATATAACTTCAATATTTCATGTTAGTTGTCTATGTATTTATTTTTCAAGAGTAACATTACAGTAAGATTCCATATTATATTCTTAAGTTTGAATAAAACTTTCGTAATTGCGAAATGGACTTCCATTTAAGAAACGTAGTTCCTACGACTTCTCCCATGATTAGGAGACCCTTATCTGTCAAATACAATCGCGGTTACACTAAGCTGTTGTTTCAGTGTGAAGATGTTTTCGTCGTGTGCAATAGCCAAATTACCAGTGGAATGTTGCATACGGTATATAGCCGCTCTCTACGAAAATTACACTTCGGTAGTTTTGGTACAGAACATAAATGACGTAGTAAATGGTAGGATTACGATTGGTAGCATTAGTAGGGAAAGAAACATAAATGAATGTGTGAGAGAGGAACTGGGAGCAGACGATTTCTCTTTGTTTTTTGGTTTGTATGGCTGCTTGTTTTGCCCATAATTAGAACTGCACGTCGTCAGTATTAGTTCATTGTATATTCTATATCCATACAGAATATAAATCGATTTTTAAGTAGTAAAAATTAGTAGATAGCATAACTCCTGCGCTTTTATGCAAGCAAAGCATTTACTTTCCATGCAAGTACAGTTTGCATGCACAAACATAAAAATGTACGTAATTATTGTTGTGATTTTGTACTCAATAGAACGTTCTTCATCTTGATCAAAGGCAACAGTTTTCTGTTACTACTGATAAGTTGGAAAGTTGTTTATGAAAAACAGAAAAATATTGTAAGCTCAAGAAAGTATTGAACCAGTCCGATATGTTTTTGTTTTGCGTTTTCAATTTACCTCTTTTTTCGAGGAAATTGCGTTTCCTAGCGCTATGTGGTAAATCTGTACTGTTTTACTCGTTTTTACTACAACTTCCCTCTGTTTCACCTTAAATATCAACAATTTTTGAATAAAACAAGAATTAAAAATTTACAATTTCAATTTTATTACAAATACTTTATATTTTTAAATAACAACCAGGAGGAAAACTTCGTAGAATAAAAATGTTCCATAGCCTTCGCGGCCATTTGTATATCCTCACTCGGTTCCACCGCTTCCGGTTTTTACGGGAATCTAGCAAGACGCTGATCGCATACGGAAACAAAGCGATCGAAACGAGGTAACGACCAGTAGGTAGGCAACAAACCTGACGTGCAGACAGCGCGGCTACCATCTTAAGTGACCAAGGCTACTGGGAAAACTGGTGCGCTCACTTATGATGGTCTACAGTAGCCTGATGTAGTTTTACAGGTGTAATAATGTGCAAAGCTGGTAAATGTGATGGCGAGTGGGTCTTGTTCACTCGTTTTTATTTCTGAACTCAAACCACTTACAAACTCAGATTATCTTCAACGGACAGAATCGGATTCATTTCTTAATAAAGCGCACAATAACTCATCAAACATGCTGTCGACGAATGGTGAGAAAGGTAAATAGTTCCTGTCAAACTGATATTTTCTGTTCTGTTACTGTGGAAGCGGTGAACTATGTGACTCCAGTACAACGAAAATAGGAATTCATTGAAGAAACCTGATTCTGTCGCTCGAAAAAGAAATAAATAATGTTTCAGGCTGTTTTTCACCCTTCCACGTGAGCAAACGTAAAAACGACTACCGACGCATCTTTTTTTATTAGTATAGGGAATTTAGGCGAAATTAGGTTAACTGTACTACTACATGTGCATGTTTAATACAACAAGCCATCCAATGGTTAAAAATCAGTGCTCGATTTCAGCTGTACATGTGAAGAGGTGTAAGTGGCGGCTTCACTTCGGACAGTGCTTGATGTGAGAAATTGGGCCGCGTTATGCGACTGTGTCGGGCTGCACTCGCGTGCAGCGGGGGAGCGCATGCGATCGACTGCCGGGGAGGGAGGTTGGGCGACCGGCCGCCAGGTGGCAGGGGGTGCCGCGGTGGGCGCGGTCGCCGCCGCCGTATGGATTTGCCGCCGTCGGTCATCGAACCGGCGCCACTGACCTCGTCCACTAACCGAATCTTACCCCCCACTCGGCAGTCGGAGGGGTGCCAGTCTGTCTGGCGTGCATTTGTGAGCAGGCTGTCGCTACCTAGACTGCTGCCTCGTTGTAGTTTCATTCGTATGTGGATATTTTTAGAAGATACCGGAGATGTCGTAGTATTACCGTTTGAGAGCAAACAAACAAAGCTAAAATTCATACATACCGCCATTTACGTGCTTGCAGGTCTAGTGTGTCAAGGATGGGGCAGGTAGTAGGCTCTAGCCTTGAAGCGGGAACCATCCCAGCATTTGCCCTCAAGTGATTTAGGGACACCGTGATAAACATAAATCACGATGCCCTGACCAAGACTAGAGTCTTCACATTCCCGAATACCAGTTCGTTTAAAACTGAGCTAACTCATTTGGTTTAACCTAGTGTGCAATATAGTTTATTAAGGAAATCATATAGTAATGTACGAGACTAGTTCTACGCTGCTCTTTCATTCCTGGCTCCCTGTCACTGCACGCTAAACACACACATTGTTTCCTAATGTTTCCTACCAGCTAACATCAGGACCATAGCTACGGTGTTTGAATTACATTTTGTGTATCGTAACTTCGCATTTACTAGGTTGAAAAACAGAGCCAGTACCCCTATAACAGTGGCCCCCAATCTCCGAGTATTTACGCCCTGAATAGTGAAATGTAAGTGTATGAGGACTAGAAACTAAAAGCTTGAATTGTGTTTCACTGACGAAACTAAATTATTTTTAAAAGATCATTCGTACGACTAGAATGGTAATACTAATACCGCCCTAGTGGCGCAATGGTCAGCAATGGACTCGCATTCGGGACGACAACAGTTCAAATCCCCATGCGGCTATCCAGATTTCGATTTTCCGTAATTTCCCTAAATCGCTCCAGGCGAATGCTGGGATCGTTCCTTTGAAAAGCGGACGCTGATGACCGCGCAGTTGAGCGCCTCGCAAACCAAACATCATCATCATCATTATTATCATCATCATCCTTCGAAAAGGGCACGGCCGATGTCCTTCCCCAGACTTTCGTATTCCGAACTTATGCTCCGTCTCTAATGACCTCACTGTTGACAGGATGTCAAACTCTACTCCTCTCCCCTTCGCCGGCCGAAGTGGCCGTGCGGTTAAAGGCGCTGCAGTCTCGAACCGCAAGACCGCTACGGTCGCAGGTTCGAATCCTGACTCGGGCATGGATGTTTGTGATGTCCTTAGATTAGTTAGGTTTAACTAGTTCTAAGTTCTAGGGGACTAATGACCTCAGCAGTTGAGTCCCATAGTGCTCAGCGCCATTTGAACCATTTTGAACCTCTCCCCTTCCTTCCTTGTAATAGCGATAAGTTAGCAATAATTACATTTATTTCAGATACTAGCTTTAACGCGTGACACATTGTGGTGAAGGTTACAGCTTGTGAAATCAATCACGTAATCCAATGACTATACACTTAGTTTGTACCATACATCTATGACAGTAAAACTGAGACAGATGCATCGTATAAACTTAAATATCTCATGAAGATGCCTTCTCCGAGTTCTAGACAGTTCCCTCAAATATACCACAGTCTGCTTCATTATTCACTTCGCAACAATAAACAAACTATCTAAGAGCACAACACGACGGTAACTATGTAAGGGGTATCACATTGCTGTAAGGAACACACTATGTTGGTAGCTTGAGGCCTTCTAATTTCTGCCAGTTCAGTAGTGAGGAGCCTAGCAGTCAAGTAATTTACAAACACTAGACTCTAGTACAATGTACACATTTAATTTGGTTAAGGCCTTGGTGGAGCTAGGGAAACAGTGGAGCAGAGGAGGCAAGTGTCTGTCCTCAATGTGGATAGCCAGCTTTCTCCTCTGAGAGCACCGCTGGCGATACGCTGATAATTACTTTTTCATTCTATAAGCAAAGGTTGTTAGAATAATATCAAGTGCTCATTGATTCGTTAGTTCGCGGGTTAATAAAACACTTACAAAAACTAAGTATCACTTACCTTTCTTCATATTAAAAATTGATATCATCGGAAGAAATTCTTTTTCAATCTGAAGTTTACTTAGGATGATGGTAGAGGGGGGAGGGGGGGGGACGGGACCTAATATTCGATTGCCCGATTGCAGTGAAGCGTAATGATCTCAAAAAGGCTCAGAACAAGATTAAGTGTTGTACATTGCAGAGCTTCACGAGTAAGGATTACAAAAAAAGGAAAAAGAGTTCACTGTGAAAGTGTCATGTGAAAGGATAGATGTTTTATTTTCGTCATAATTGTTATTTAGCTGTATTACATTTTTTTACCAAACCCCAACTCTATGATACCTAAGTAATCTTTCCAGTGTACAGCATAAATTGAGTAACATGTACGTTCTAACTGCCTTTTTTCATGAATTAGATTTAGTAACACTTTTCCCTCTTTGGACAATTTATTATATAATTTTATTCTTTGGCAGAAAATGCTGTTTTGAGTTTTATCTTTACTCATTCCTGGTAAATGTAAGTTTAGTCTGCATCTTATTGTACGCTCTTGGACAAACCTGTTTGTGCAGTAATTATCAGTGATATTCTTGACTCCCATAATTGATTGCTAAACGTATTTACACATGGTTTTAGAATTCCCAGTGTTTTCAACACACCTTTACAACCAGTTCGACTACTATTGTTAATTGTTATCCTTATGGCACTTTTCTGCAGTTTGAAAGCTGTGTTGACGTATTGCACATTTTCCCCCAGAAAAGAATTCCATACCGAAGTACCGAGTATAGCGTGAATAGTGTGTAATAAAAGACACTGGCTGTTAGACATTGATAACAGAACTCCAAGGGCATAACAAGACATTTTGTCTGCAGTCATCTTTGTGCGTTAAAACTGTGTTCGTTCTAATGCCAATCCGCGAGCCTTATTAAAATAAAGGGCACAGACGTAATTAGATCATGTGGGCTTATTAGGCTCAATTTTTCAGTGCACAGTTGATTAGATATTGTGTCCACATTCACTTCTCAACCCTCATGTTACTCACTGTATTCTTTTTCATCGAAAATTGCTAAGAAATGTTTTTTTACTGGTTAGTTATCACTAAAATTGTCACAGGTTCAGCCTAAGGGTCAACAGATCTTAAATACTGGCTTGGTGTGTATTTGAGGCGACTCCAGCCATACAGAGAGCATAAGAAAAAGTGCTCTGAATTCTTCTGCTATCATCCCAATTTGTAAACTACTTCCATTCCCCACAGGGGGGTGGCATGGGGGAGGGGGCAAGATGGCCACTTGCACCCTCCTGGAGTCTGGGCTACAGACCTTATATTCATTACAAAACTCTCGCGCACTTCTAACAATGATCGACTGCGATTCCCTTACATCGGATATTTAGCGCCCCTGAGCGCGATGTGACATGATTGTGGATTTTAAAAATGTACCAACTTTTTGCCCATACCTTTGCCCGCTCCCGGATGTCAGATATTTTACACACCTGTACATCTTTCAGATGTATTTAACATTAGCAACACATTTTACATCACTTCATCTTTATATGTAGCGAATTTCATCTTGCAGTTTCATCTGTATCTTCTAGTTCTGCCTGCTAAGAAGTACGAGTATACGAAAAGTCGTGGCCAGTCGTTCATTCATTGCAAGCGACCCTCACGCCGTCTCTCTCAACAGCCCCTGCTCTTTACCTTATTCCTCACAAGCGACGTTCACATTGACCCTCGGAGTCACCAGCCCACATAACGCGATCAAACACACTCGAGAGTTTTGAAATGGTCTCACTTTTCACTCGTGACAAACCCTAATTCTAAGGCTATATTTTATTTTTAACACATGGATCTATGCCGACAATTGTAAAAACGGCGATGGTACATTAGTCCTTACTAATGTAAAATTGCTACCTTCTGAAGAAGACAAATTTTTATTTGTCGAAACCTAGATAAAGAATTTCTTTATCCATTGCAACTGGTCGGCTGTTTATAATTTTATTACTGTTCGAATATTTTATAACTATTCCGGGTACAGTTCATCCCAACATTGTCTGCGACAGGCATGACACAAAAATAAGGTAAAGGAACTGTCAGTGACGTGTCATCCTTTACAAATTTGCGAACTGAGTCGTTAGAGTGAATATGTACTCAATACTGGTGACGGTTGCTAGGTAGCATAACATCTAATTGAATATCGTCCTATGACATTACAGGATATTGCCAAGTTGGTCAGCCTATGGGCAAATGCTCTATAGACGACTAAAAGAGAAATAAAGGAACTACATAAGTCGAAAACCGTGCGAGATTAATTTGGGTAACGTATAAGTGAATTATCGTTTAAGGGTTATGTTAAATCGGACGGGAATTTCTTATCCGCACCAGCATTTATCACAGTACTTTCCTCAAACAGGCTTAGTACCACTTGCTGTTGGGCGTAACTGACTTCTTAAATAATGGAGTCTTCTCTTGGATTTTTCGGCACCGGTACAATGGTAGTTATTCGTGTGAATCACAATACGAAATTAATTGGAAGCAACTCTCCATGAACGATGGCCACTAGTTACTGGTTCAAATTTCCATTAATACCATTATGCTAAATGCAGTTCGCAGTTGAGAAAGGATCAGTCACATCAGGGAAGTCTTAATATTAATTAAAAACGCAGCAGTGCAATTGGAAACATCAATGAAGGATATCCCCGGAGGAATGGTCTCTATTCAGGGATGTGAAGGAAACGATCACTCGAAGGAAAAACTGTCTGCTTAGCATCGGTTCTAAAATGCATACATTAAGAAATGTGAATTATTCGATAATATGAAACAAACATCTTCTGTTGCAAGCTCTTCGATTTCCATACCTGAGAGGTGGCAGTATGGATTAAAACAAGAAGAAAATGTCCAGTAAATATGTGCTCTAAATTGCATACTTTTAGAATTACGAGCACTAGTGAAACACGTCCTTTCTACTGAGCAAGTTCTCATAGCTCTTGAAATGTGCAGTGTAGAGCTCTTGTTTATTAGACTGTTTTTTTCTCGGTTTTGTTCATACTGCGTCCTTCAAAACTGCGGAAAGCAAACAGTTTGCAGTACAAGAGATTTGATCATAGTATCGAAGACGAAGAAGTGCTCATACCTCGTAAGGTACGCATTTTAGAGCCCGTGTTTTTTGCTGCGAATGGTCCTTCTCGTCATATCCCTGAATACTGACGCTTCCTCCTGGGACACCTTGCATACACAGCGTGTAAGGACAGTGTACCGAACAACATTACGTCAGTATTTACGTCATTTGCAGACTAATAGTTATAGCTGTTAGTTCAAATGGTTCCAATGGCTCTGAGCACTATGGGACTTAACTTCTGAGGTCATCAGTCCTCTAGAACTTAGAACTTCTTAAACCTAACTAACCTAAGGACATCACACACATCCATGCCCAAGGCAGTATTCGAACCTGCGACCGTAGCGGTCACGCGGTTCCAGACTGTCCGTTAGAAGTAATATGTTTTTAGGTTGATTGGTACTTTCAAGTACATGTGACAAGAGCAAAGCCTGGGCAGCAGGTTAGATGTAGACGTTTGGACAAGTGGAAGCAAAACCGTGTTTCTGTACTGGTAAACGTAGTCCAATTGGTGGTGCAGTTGTGACCGTACAGAAGGAAAAATCAAGCAGTGAATTATGTGACGTGTTTGCGGGAAGACGGTGAGAGAAAAAACAACTAACACTCAGAGGCGGGTATAAATTAAGGTAGCGATGGCCACATTAGCTGCATTTGTACCTCCCTAATACCCTTTGAAATTTTGCTGTAGTAAGTGGGAATAACTATGCAACGCGATCATCCACAAAAGATTGCGAAGATGTACAAAGAGCAATTCAGAGTCATGACGGTACTGATGTTAAGAGTCGAGCAGGGGCCTACGTAGGAGCTGGATGTAATGTATAGGTTTGTTCAACTTTAGGCAATGTGTATGTAAAGTCAGGCAGAGAATGTTGTAAGTGGTTTTAGCAGTGGAATGACAATGATTATGTGTTTTGCGACTTATCTTTGATAGTGAACTGCCATGAACACTGGATGCGATGGAGAATGAAAGAGTTGTCCACAAAAATATGTTATGTATTTGGTACGATAGAGTCAGACGCTGCACAGTAAGTGGTAAGAACAGTATAATGTGGCAACATCAGAATAGCACATCGAAAGGTACTTGCATTATGTAATCGTATAGAGTGTTCTATTGTTCCGCCTGTCGGCCAGTGGAGGACAATGAAATTAGTGCCAGTGGCAGGTAGTGGATTAAGGAGTAATAGACGAGACCTGTAACCTTGACAGGCGCCAGGAAGTGTCTACTGTGAGGTTACAGTAGCTGTTAGGGCATAACGGATGTGGCGTCCATTGACAGGAGTGAACAGGTGCCAGCCAGCTGTGTGTTGTCCAAGAGCCCGCTGACTTCTGAGGTGCGCAGTTTCCCGGCTGCCTGGGGAAGTTCACGGGCCAGCCTTCCGCGGTCTCCGACTTTTCCCGCCGCCAGCACAAACAAACATTTCTGGTGAAAGTGGTCCAAACAGCGGCGGGCGTGTGCTTGCGCTACCGCCGCTCGCTGCGTTTCCAGGAAATTTGCGCACTCCCGCCCGCGGACGCGTCTAACGCAGCTCAGATGACGGACGTCTGAACGAGTCTTTTATTTGTATTCCAAGGTTTCCCATTAGCTTCCTCTTTTTATTTATGCATGTAGCCTGTCTGCCATGCGCGACCGTCTAAAACTGTTTTCATCCGCAGTAACGTTCACACACCACTGGGTTCGCGTCACCGCTGGCTCAAACATTCGACCCGGTCCTCCTATGATATGCGCGCGATTCGTACCGAATTCTTCACTAAAAAACTACGAAAACTGAAGTAAGCTACGCACGCAAAACTTCTTAGAATCATTAAACAAGTCTAAACTACTGGAACTGTTGACTAAAGTAAATAAAAGAATTCGTGTCGAATAGACTCATCGGAAAAGCCAATTCTGCCATCATTAGAAAATTAGTGTTTGCCCCACATCTGCATGCGAGATTTCTGGGCAGTTGGACACCCTCATTCATAGGTTAGCATGCGGAAATATCGCCTCGGTGTCTTCGTATCCGTGTCGAAAGCTGGCTGTTATAGATCGAAAAAAATCCAGATTACGTCGACGTGAAGGAAGTTATTGATCTTGAGACATTCCGATACCCACGCACCAAAAACAATGCGTTGTGCGTGCCAAAGCTCTCGCCCTGCGCGGGCTTCGTCTGCCGCGTGAAGGCAGAGCGTACTTTGTACCAACACCATTCGTTCCCTCTCCTCTTCCACTCACAAATGGAACGAAGAAAAGAGGAATGTCTATAAGCTTCTCTACGAGCTCAGATTTTTTTTTTAACTTCGTCTTCGCAGTCGTTACGCGAAGGGTACGTAAAATCGTGTTGCAGTCTGTCGCATAAGCCCTGTCTCCAAATTTTGTCACTAGCGTCTCTCTAAAACAACACCGGCTTCCTCACACGGATTCCCATTTGACTTCACTGACCATTCCCGTGTTACTCGGGTGTCGATCGAATCTACCACTAACAAATCTAGCAACACGCCTCTGAAGTGGATCAATTTCTCTCTTCAGTGTGTGCTGTTGCCGAACAGTACCCGGATTCCACAAGCGATCTGCTTTATAGATTACCTACGCTTTCCTAGAATTCTCACAATAAACCCAAGTCGACCATTCGCCTTCCCTTTAACCGACCTTACGTGCTCGGTCCGTTCCGTGTCGCTTTGCAGCGCTACACTTACATATTCTACCGTGGTGAGTGTGTAAAGCACCACATCACTAATACAGTAATGTATTCAAACATGACATCATTGTTTTTTCTATTCGTCTGCATTAACTTGCATTCTTCCGCATTTAGAATAGGAGTTTGTAGAGCAGTGTAGGAGGAATGTGAAGGTCGTTGAGCTGATAAACTTGTAGTGTGTGGCACGTAACAGAGTCACAGTCGATCGGTGGCAAACCATTCGAAATATCGGAAAAGAGCCTTCAGAGAATAGCAGCGCTCTGAGTCACTTTTCTGAACAGTTAATGATGGAACTCTTTAACTCACCGTGACACTGAAGCAGTAAATTTTCGTTTTGTAATAACGCACGGGGATCTGTTCTCCATCACTCAAAAAGTCTTCTGTGTGTATTTTCAACAAACCTGTTCACGGCGTGCGGCAGTGACTGCATCATACACGACTATTCTTTTCCTCTTCCACCATTCCATTAGCGAGAGGAGCGCCGGAAAAACGAAAGCCCAAGAATGAGCTCCAATTTCTCTGACTTTCACATCGGCGTCATTTCACGAGACATGTGTGTGCCACGAAGTAATCTGTTGCACGACACTTTTTGCTAAATACACAACGCCCCTCTGTTACGAGAGGATTAAACTAAACCATAACTAAACTATGTCCAAACAGAACTCGAGAGACCGAGTGGTACCTACCACCTTATCATCTTCAGCTGATAGGTGTTGCTGTATTTGGATATGGAAAGCCATGTGATCAACACTAGGACTGTTGATACTTTTAAAAATATTGGGAATCCGCGTTATTGATATTTACATATTCTGTAAATCAACAAGCTAGCAGCCTGCCTAGAATTGAAACGAAAATGATTCCCATTCACGCTTGGCGATAGCCACTTGGATAACGATGGTAACTCCGTGTAAGTGGCATAATAAAAGGATTCCGATGGGTCCGGTTTCGTCTCATATCAGGCTCGTCCGTGTCAATTTATGTCGACTTTCCTGGTTTTTTCATTTCTGCCAACGCCAGCGAACTAAAAGTTATAGCGTCAAAATTGCGTGGTGAACCTAAGCGTTATAGTTCCTGTTGGTTCCAGCAAGCGCCGATTACGTCAGAATTACCCCTCACAAGTCTCCACTCAACACAAACACCAATCTCGCCATTTCGATTTTTGCTCATCACATTCAGCAACTGTTTTTGAAAAAGGCCGATGCGCAGAAATTCGCTGCAATGTTTTCACTGCTCGTACTACGGGAGAGGTTAGGGCAACAGAGCACACGTTGCTGCTAACCATCTGCGGTTAGCGTTACGTAATTACCGACTAATCAGTACCCGTCTATGCGCTACAGCAGCAGTTCCGACGGTCAGTTGCTCCTGACGAAGCCGGTGGAGGTAATCGTCGAAAACTCGAGGTTTTACCCCGAACTGAAGCAGCAAGAATTCCGAGAATGTTTTATGCATTCAGTCTGTACGTTGAACAGGCTATCAAGAGAAACGAGGGTAAATTTAGAAGGCAAATAAAGTTCAAAGAGAAGAAATAAAAAGTTTTAGGTTTACCTATGACATTATCATTCTGTCAGAGACGGCAAAAGACTTGCAAAAGCGGTTGAACAGAACCGATCTAGTCTTCAGAAGACGATATGAAGGGCTTATTTCAATAGTGGTACAAGTCAATGTTTGTTCATTCTGAGATACAGAGTCCTAAAGTTAAACGAGCGCTGAAAAATCTGCAGCTGAGATACCAGAAATAGTATATATACTTCAATATTTCTGGTATCTCAACTGCAGATTTTTCAGCGCTCATTTTAACTGTATCTAAGAATGAACAAAAATAGACTTATACCACTATTGATATAAGCCCTTCATATAAAGATGAACATCAGCAAAAGTGAAACGAATGTAAGAGAATGTAGTATAATTAAATCAGCTGCTGCCTAGTTAATTAGATTAGGAAGTGAGACAGTAAATGCAGAAAATAAGCTTTGCTATTTGTGTGGTGTCACCGCCAGACACCACACTTGCTAGGTGGTAGCCTTTAAATCGGCCGCGGTCCGGCAGTATACGTCGGACCCGCGTGTCGCCACTATCAGTGATTGCAGACCGAGCGCCGCCACACGGCAGGTCTAGGGAGACTTCCTAGCACTCGCCCCAGTTGTACAGCCGACTTTGCTAGCGATGGTTCAGTGACAAATTACGCTCTCATTTGCCGAGACGATAGTTAGCATAGCCTTCAGCTACGTCAATCGCTACGACCTAGCAAGGCGCCATTAGCATTTGCTGTTTATCTTGTGATGCATGTACCGTCAGACCGATGTTCACCAATTATGGATTAAAGTTAAGTATTCCAGCAGCTATGTACCTTTTTTGCTAGACTCAATTCCTTTAACTGTTCCAGACCTCACGCCAGCCTGCGTGAGCTTAAACGCGTGCCTTTCGGCTATCCCCTAGTGGCTTGGCTGTCTTGCCAAGTCACAACAATTTGCGTACAAGGAAACTGATAATAGCTGAATTACAGGTGATATAAAACGCACGGTGGCAATAGCAGGAAAAGCATTTCTGAAACGCATATATATGCTAACATAAAATATAAATTTAACTGCGTGGAAGTCATTTCTGAAGATATTTGTCTGGTGAAGTCTTGTACGTAACGAATATCTGCGTATGGCTCAGTTTCCAGGTGCAAGTCTTTCAATTTGACGCCACTTCGGCGACCTGGGTGTACGTCTCCCACACAAATTATCCAACCGGTGAAAGGGGAGCTCACTTTAACATGGAGTCGTTTCTAATGACTTCTCACTTCGTTGACGGTGCAGACTTAAAATTTCCGTGGTCCGGCCTGGATTCTATCCCGCGACAGTTACGTGCTAAAACACATTGAAGAAGATCGGCCATGTCCTTTGGGAGGCACTCGAAGTAACTGGTTGATGCAGCTCACTGCAGAACTAAATCTGAATGGCCAGACTGGGATCTAAAGTTCTGTACTCCCGAATATGAGTCCGGTGTCTTGCTTTCTAGATGCCTGTAGTGTCACTGTACAAGGAACAAGGTGAACTTTTGGAGACAGTCAGGCTGGTTGGAGGCTGTCAGTTAACGTGTAACGAGAATGGCAAAACCAGTGGTAGAAAAACCACCCTTCGTGAAAAAACCCACTTAAGAAACTTGCTGTTGTCATGCTGATCTGCGTTAATCCAGGGAGACTGTGGGGAACTTACGCTGGAACTGCTGGTCAGTCCTAGCAAAAACGAAAGCTTAGCTGTAGCACGTAGGAATTTCGCATTCAAAACTGGTCAAAATTATTTCACGTTTTTTTTGCAGTGGTATAAAATGAAATTCGTTATTTGACTTTAATTACAATATATGTCTATTTATAAAATATGTCTATTTATAAAATGCACAAACTTGACATGCAGATTATTACAATATATCTTTATTTAGTACAAACTGTTGGTCATCGTCCTCTTCATCATCTTTGCCTTCTGTAGTTTCAAAAAAATGGTTAAAATGGCTCTGAGCATTATGGGACTTAACATCTGAGGTCATCAGTCCCCCAGAACTTAGAACTACTTAAACCTAACTAACCTAAGGACATCACACACACCCATGCCCGAGGCAGGATTCGAACCTGCGACCGTAGCGGTCGCGCGGTTCCAGACTGAAGCGTCTAGAACCGCTCGGCCACTCCGGCCGGCTCTGTAGTTTCGACGCCATCATTTTCATCTACAGGTAAAGACGGTTAGCTTGCGACAATTAGACTGCTTACCTCTTGCGAAAATGGAACACTTTCTTGTGATGGCTTGGTCTGCTACGAGGTAAGTGTGGGTCTGAACTTAGTAACAACCTGTGCGGTACTTCTCTGTTACGACCTACACGCGAAAATTTACGAGCAAATTTCATTCCGTATTGCTATACGTTCTTGTTTCAGGCCTCATTCGATTCCTCTAACAACTGGCCTACAGGTAGAATTGCTTTAGATATGACTTTGGCACCATGCATTAAAGCTTTGAGAAAGGATACCAAACATACAAACCTGCGTACATTTTTGCAGTTCCACGAACAAAGGCATCAAATTTCTCAGTATCAGTGCTGTCGCCACTCGAAATTACTTCCAGGATTACTTTGAATCTTTTAATTAAATCGGCAATGAGGCCAATGATTAGAGTACAGCATCCTGGGTCGGCAAAAAGTCTTCTGGTTGTGATGTTGGCGTCATTTGTATGCCCTCATGCATGAAGTTCCTTTTGAAATAGCTCGAAGCGCGACTGAGAACGGCTATTTGATCAGTTGGACATGTTAATGTTTTTACAAGTTTCTCTTCTATGAACGAAAACGTCACATCCATTTTCTTCCCTTTAAAGCGCTTCCAAATATCGCACAAAGCTCTTCTTGTAAATATATTGACTGTTCCTAAAGACGCTACAACAAAATAAATGAAAAACTGCTGTGTTGCAATAGTTTAAATACTTAACATAACGTTGGAAGAGGGCGGGCAATACTACAATGTTAAACATTTGTCATCGATGTAAATTACATGTCCGTAAAAGAAATTTATCTCGACAAAACGTGACAGGCAAGTAAAAATTTGAAATCTCAAAATTTTGAGGTAACAGAAGTACCCGTAGAAATACTATCTATAAACGTATAATTTAAACAACAAAACAGTTAAGGTATCATGTAAGATAAAGTACATACCTTTCATTTACATACAGTATATGTTTTTATCTAAAGTTAACCACAAAATGGAGAGAAAAAAATATCACCAACAATACCGCAAGGACTTCACACGTATTTCCAACTATTTGCGACTGACTTTGCGACAGTTGATGTGAGCGTAGGTTAAAAACTTTGAAGATTAACACATTTGAAAGGATTTTTAAGTAACTTGGAGATTCTCATTTTTGATCGGTTTTAGAGTGCGAATACTCCCAAGTGCGCAGGCTCGGTGTACGAGATCACGCAGGAAGAAAAATGTAGATATCCTTACGACACCCTTAGCTGTGGAAGTCTAGCGGCTTTTGTAATCTGAAAATATTAAACCTCCGTTTTGCGCACATTGATGCCTGTCATTGAGTGTGCCCTCTTTAGTGTGTGTGTGTGTGTGTGTTTCCTGTAGATGAGTCTGCGGTGCCTTGATAGGGCTGTTCGTCGAACGGCTAGGGTGGAACACCGCTCCGATATACAGCGTATTCCTCTCGAATAATTCGGAGGGGAGCAAAACCTGCAGCGCTAAACAGAGATGCATCGACAACGTGCAACCGGAATTGCGGCTCAGTGTCCATTAATAGCCAAAGCGACCTGGGAAAGTTAGGAACACAGAGCAAGCGACGACAGTAGATCAGCAATTTTGTCCTTCGTTCCGCGGCATCTGCGTTCTGTGCCGTGTCAGGGAACAATACGAATAATGATAATAATTACACGTATTCATTTCATCAGGCAACCACAAAATTTCATACCAGTATGCCATGCACACTGCCACACCACTTCTCTGTAAGACGCAACGGTGTGTGTTTCTCGGCAGTACTGCTATTGCAGAATACGTTTTCTTTTTAATTTCACCACTGTAGCATGCAGTCTTTTAATAAAGAGCTTATTTCGTTTAACGAAGTATCACGCTTGTTCCTGGTGTGAAATTCCGTACCTGTTTTGTCAAAAGAAACATTGCTTCAGTACATATGGTGCAACACTTTGACGTTCTTTACACCGAATCCTGATATTCTGCCTTTTTCAGTATCGAAGTGATTCTGCCGGCGGACTGTACAGTTCTACAGTTGCAAATGGGCCGCCTTTCTCACTAGAAAGTACGCGACTCAGTTAAGTCTTCGACTTCTGTCGGCAGCGGTTCGAGAAACATCGGATGTGGCTGCACGCACGGCTGCGCAGTAGCAGGTTCGGAGAAGCGAGTTCAAAAGTGCGCCCTTCGGTAGGGCGCCGTGGAGGACTAAGGGCCCGTGCAGGCAGGCTGATAGAGAGGCCCTAAAAGTTAATCGGTCGCCCCCGGGAAGGAGCAACAGGTCGTAGGTCTCGCGGAAATCGGCGGAGAATCTTTCCTCGAACGACCTGTGGAATGAGTCGCCAGCTAACGTAAAGGTCTATTTCCTGGATGACAAGCGGCTCTGTAAGATTAAGAATAAGCTGTCCGTTCTGAACTTGTCGCCAAGAATATCATAAATTCTTCGAAAGACGAGGGCAATTCGGAAAGAAAGTTCCGATTGACAGCGAAATGGAAACCTCTGTAAAAATCGAAAATATTTATTTGCGATAGTAAGCTACACCTTACAGCTGCTCCTCTACATGGTCACCACCCCGACTTAGACATTTGTCGTAGAGTTGTACCAACTTTCCAATACCCTCATCATAGGAGGCAGCTGCCTGTGCTTTCCGCCAATTCTCTACTCTAGTCTAAGCTCGTTGCCTGAGCCGAAATGTTGTCTTCATAGCCAGCAGCTCATGTGAGCAGAGATAAAAGACAGGACGAGCTAATTACGGGCTGTATTGTGAGTGATCGATGGGTTGCCATCGTAAACGCTGCAGGAGCAGTTTCATCGCCTCGGAGAATGCGGCCGAAAACTGTCATGAAGAACGAAACGCACGGCAGTTATGTTATGTGGGCTGCACGACCTCAGGCGAAATCTCTCACCAGGCCCTCATACTTAGCGGCAGGCATCTTTACTTCTTCACTGTGCGCTCAGAATTGGAAAGAGCAACATGCCGCGATTGGTGGGCATACTGCAGACACGGCCCAACACACCTGTGCAAAACTTCATCGGATTTCCACAGTGGCTTTCATGTCGCGACCGATCAGGACTTAGTTTCTGAATAGTCGTCGTACATTGACAATTAGGAGCTATAGCAACTCTAACACCTTAAATCCTGTTGAAACAGAATCCCATCAGATAAAGTAAGCAAACACACTTTTAAATAAGTTCTGGAATGGCTAGCATTCACGAGCAGGCTTATACCCACAACTTCACTGGTTAGCAAAACAATATTGTGTGTAATCAGTAGGGCAAGACTTCCGTTGTGGCAATCTAAGCGCCAGTATGGAACCACGTGAACATTTTCCGATTGGCTAAAACGAGGACTGGGCGTTTGGAGGTTCCTTAACTGAATAAGAGCTGATGTCGGCTTCACTTCAGAGGACAGCAAGTGCGAGTGAGGGTAAGAACAGCCCTCCGTCTCCATTCTCGTAATCAGAACAAGATCTGTTGCTTTCCAGTGACAATGACCTACATGTGGCTCGTTTTGGACAAATGTTATCAGAATGTAGATTTGGTCTGTTCCTTTGTGTTGTTCTTTTTTTTGTAACATGGGTACATATAACTATGATTACTATGTAGTAATGTAGATATTTACTTGTGTATCTGTAGCATGCTTCCGACACGAGTAAACAAAAAATTAACGTGCGCATCAGTACTGTTCCCTCCTCCCAAACGCCTTCTTTCACATTGAATTGGAATATCTCCCACATCTCCTACCCAACTCCCTCAACCAAACGTCCACCGACATAAAACTCACTCTACACAACACCCAAAAGCCCGTAAATAAAAATGATTAAAATGGCTCTGAGCACTATGGGACTTAACTTCTGAGGTCATCAGTCCCCTAGAACTTAGAACTACTTAAACCTAACTAACCCAAGGACATCACACACATCCATGCCCGAGACAGGACTCGAACCTGCGACCGCAGCAGCAGCGCGGCTCCAGACTGTAGCGCCTAGAACCGCTCGGCCACTACGGCCGGCGCCCGTAAATACTACAATATCCTTACCCCTGAAGTCAAAATAATCTCGTCGTTTCTTTCATCTATGTAAATGTTTTAAATTGTCAACAGATCAACCTTTTATCTTTTAACAAACGGAACGCACAACCTGTATTTTGTGAAAACACACACTTTTTTAACGCCATGTGAAATAGTCCGTACATTTCAAAAATTTTTAATTCGTTTTTAATTCGTTTGGTTCAAGAGCGGCGAATTTTAAGCGATCAGTCTACCACCGTCCGTGTGGTGTGAAGGGATGAAATAAGAATAATAATATCAGTACTGACATTCAGTAACGAGTAACGGATACTATGTAATGTCTACATATGTCGAGAAAACCGATACCAAATTTAATCGTTACTTTTGAAGCCATATTCTCAGTGGTATTCAATACTATATGTTTACTTATGTTCAGACTCAACTGCCGATTCTCCCACGAAAAATTTCAGTCAGTCATGAGTCTGTGGGTTCGACCGTACTAGCGTTCGTGTAGAAAAGTCGAGTCCACACAAGTAAAGCTAGAGTGGCATTTTGAGGAGAGAGGGAGAGATCGGCATGATGTCTGCGGCGACTTTAAGCTGGACCCTGGCCGGGTTTTCAGGAAGACACTTCGCGCGTATCGAAATAATCCCCGCCTGCGGCCAGATTCCTGGCAAAAATGGAGTCCTGCCAGACATAACATAGCATAGGGGGGTAAGGCCGCGGTCACCCAAGGCAAGGTCTGGGAGAAGGCTGTTGGCGAGGGAGGCCGCAGCGCAGACCTCTGGGCGACTGTCTCAAAATAATACTGCCAGGCGCGGCAGGGCAGGAGCCGCGAGCCGCGGAGGAAGAAGTGACTGTCGCAAGCGTATTAATAGCGTGACGTCAGCCGGATTAACCCCACTGACAGATGGGCCGACGAGATAAAGTGCAGCCGGCTTCCCAGAGGCGGGCGAGAGAGAAAAAAAGCAGAAAAAATACTCGAGGCGCTTGGGCGGGACGCTGTGAGTTATCTCTCCTCCTACTGGCTGCGGCACTCAGTAATCTCGCCCCGGTCTCTTTCCAATACCTCATCGCCGCCTCTCTGACCATCTCTTACAGTCACCCAATATCTGCTATTCTTGAAAGTGATTGATTGAAATTTTTGGTGGGAGTATCGGCAGTTGAGTCTGAACATAAGTAAACACAATGTATTGAATACCACTGAGAATATGCCTTCAAAAGTAACGACTAAATTTTGTATCGGTTTTCTCGGCATTTGTAGACGTTACATAGTATCCGTTACTCGTTACTCAATTTCAGTACTGATACTATTATTGTTATTTCATCCCTCCGCACCACACGGGCGGTGGTAGACTGATTGGTTAAAATTCGCCGCTCTTCAGCCAAACGAATTAAAATTTTTTTGAAATGTTCAAAGTATTTTACATAGCGTTAAAGAAGTGCATGTTTTTACAAAATAAAGCACAGGTTGTGCGTTCCGTTTGTTAAAAGATAAAAGGTTGATCCGTTGACAATTTAAAACATTTACACAGATGAAAGAAATGACGAGATTGTTTTGACTTCAGGGGTAAGGATATTGCGGTATTTGCGGTCTTTTGGGTGTTGCGTAGAATGAGTTTTACGTTGGTGGACGTTTGGTTTAGGGATTTGGGTAGGTGATGTGCGAGAGATTCCAATTGAAGCCTTAGGATGTGAAAGAAGGCGTTTAAGAGGGAACAGTAGTGATGCGCGAATTAATTTTTTATATACTCGTGTCGGAAGCATGCTACAAAATACATATCTACATTACTACATAATAATCATAGTTATATGTACACAGATTACAAAAAAAAGAAGAACACAAAGTAACAGACCAAATCTACATTCTGATAACATTTGTACAAAACGAGCGACATGTAGGTTATTCTCGTTCGCAACAATCTGTACTGGTTGATGAAACCTGTTTACACCTTCTGCTCCTTTAGTTGTTCAAAACATTCATTTAAATCTGAATGAAAATCAAATTAAAGTGTACAGTTTCTTTTCTTTGCTTCAACAACCACCTATACTCTCTCTGCGATTGTCGTTTCCTGATCTTCGTATACTTGCAAAATATTCGGAGCCAATGGCAGTGAACAGAATGGATGATGACTGATAAAAGAGGTAACATCGAAAATAGTACTTTGTGAAAAAAGACATCGAATCGGTTACTAACAGAAAATTGCAGTAAGGGGCCACTATTTTCTATGGAGCTAAATAGCTGCAACTTTCTTATGTTGAAACGTTTATTTTTCTTTTACAGGATAGGTATTTTGGTCATCACCAGGAACCATGGACCCTCCAGGACAAATTATAGACAGGGAAGATGAAGTCGATTGAGATAAGAGATATGATACTGCGAGAAAAATTTGACAGAGCACCGAAAGACTAAGTCGAAACGAGGCCCCTGGGGCACACGACATTCCTTCAGAATTGTTGAGATGCTTGACAGAGCCAGCATGACAAAACTGTTCCATCTAGTGAGCTAGATGTATGAGACAGCCAAAATACGCTCAGACTTCAAGAACAACATAACAATTCCAATTTTAAATTAATGGATTGATGACAGGTACAAATACAATGAACCATCAGTTTAACAACTCATGGGTGTTATATACTAAAACGAACTGTTCACAGATGGATGGAAAAATTGATACAAGCCGATCCTGGTGAAGATGAGTTTGAGTAGCGGAAAAGTTTAGGAACACGCTAGGTAATACTGACCTTGCATCTAATCTTAGAAGATACGTTAGAGGAAGGCATACGAACACTATATCATTTGTAAACTGTCTACTACAGGGCAGTAGGTACTTGAAGCTTGCACAGGATAGAGTAGAATGGAGAACTGCATCAAACCAATCTCTGGACTGAAGACCACAACAACAACAACAACAACAACAACAGCATTCAAAGTAACCTTTTGAGAGTGTTGACTAGTACAAAATCTTTGAAATTATGAAGGTAACAGGGATAAAGCACAGGGACGGAAAGGTTGTGTACAGCTTCCACCATAGAACGTTCACCAGTGGTCATTACTGTTCTTCGGGTTTAGAGTTATTTTATCAGCCCTGGCAGGGTATATATAATAGTGGAAATCATTATAAAGGCAGGGTCCTACTAAGGTAGTAGTACACTGTCTGTAGCACACTGTAGCGAATCTATTGTGAAGATAGTTGACACATAGAAGACATAAAAATCCTGACGAAATTACATAGTTTCTTTCATAAGACAGATAACAAACTAAGGCATCTGCGTTTCCTACATTGAAAATGGTATAAAGGCACTCACTGTTCTGTTATGTTATTGAATTGTTAGTACTTTGTCCAACCTGCATTCTTCCTAATTACCTCAAAAATTCTCTTCAGCACCGATTTTCTCAGGGTTGTACTTCTTGCAGTGAAATTGTCGCCCACTCTTTTCGTATTGCACTTTTCAGCTCACACACGGTCTCAAACTGCCTTGCATTGCGATAAACAGGCCTTGCAAGTGTCCTTAAAGGTTTTTCCAAGGTTAATATCCGGGCTTCAAGCAAGCCAGGGCAAGAGATCAAAATCTTTATCTTCAAACCACTTTTTGGTTATAGCAGGAACATGCGTAAGTGCATTATCTTGGTCAGACATTCGTCTCGTAGATCCTCATACAGGGTGATTCAAAAATGACCGGTATATTTGAAACGGCAATAAAAACTAAACAAGCAGCGATAGAAATACACCGTTTGTTGCAATATGCTTGGGACAACAGTACATTTTCAGGCAGACAAACTTTCGAAATTACAGTAGTTACAATTTTCAACAACAGATGGCGCTGCGGTCTGGGAAACTCTATAGTACGACAATTTCCACATATCCACCATGCGTAGCAATAATATGGCGTAGTCTCTGAATGAAATTACCCGAAACCTTTGACAACGTGTCTGGCGGAATGGCTTCACATGCAGATGAGATGTACTGCTTCAGCTGTTCAATTGTTTCTGGATTCTGGCGGTACACCTGGTCTTTCAAGTGTCCCCACAGAAAGAAGTCACAGGGGTTCATGTCTGGCGAATAGGGAGGCCAATCCACGCCGCCTCCTGTATGTTTCGGATAGCCCAAAGCAATCACACGATCATCGAAATATTCATTCAGGAAATTAAAGACGTCGGCCGTGCGATATGGCCGGGCACCATCTTGCATAAACCACGAGGTGTTCGCAGTGTCGTCTAAGGCAGTTTGTACCGCCACAAATTCACGAAGAATGTCCAGATAGCGTGATGCAGTAATCGTTTCGGATCTGAAAAATGGGCCAATGATTCCTTTGGAAGAAATGGCGGCCCAGACCAGTACTTTTTGAGGATGCAGGGACGATGGGACTGCAACATGGGGCTTTTCAGTTCCCCATATGCGTCAGTTCTGTTTATTGACGAAGCCGTCCAGGTAAAAATAAGCTTCGTCAGTAAACCAAATGCTGTCCACATGCATATCGCCGTCATCAATCCTGTGCACTATATCGTTAGCGAATGTCTCTCGTGCAGCAATGGTAGCGGCGCTGAGGGGTTGCCGCGTTTGAATTTTGTATGGATAGAGGTGTAAACTCTGGCGCATGAGACGATACGTGGACGTTGGCGTCATTTGGACCGCAGCTGTAACACGGCGAACGGAAACCCGAGGCCGCTGTTGGATCACCTGCTGCACTAGCTGCGCGTTGCCCTCTGTGGTTGCCGTACGTGGTCGCCCTACCTTTCCAGCACGTTCATCCGTCACGTTCCCAGTCCGTTGAAATTTTTCAAACAGATCCTTTATTGTATCGCTTTTCGGTCCTTTGGTTACATTAAACCTCCGTTGAAAACTTCGTCTTGTTACAACAACACTGTGTTCTAGGCGGTGGAATTCCAACACCAGAAAAATCCTCTGTTCTAAGGAATAAACCATGTTGTCTACAGCACACTTGCACGTTGTGAACAGCACACGCTTTCAGCAGAAAGACGACGTACAGAATGGCGCACCCACAGACTGCGTTGTCTTCTATATCTTTCACATCACTTGCAGCGCCATCTGTTGTTGAAAATTGTAACTACTGTAATTTCGAAAGTTTGTCCGCCTGAAAATGTACTGTTGTCCCAAGCATATTGCAACAAACGGTGTATTTCTATCGCTGCTCGTTTAGTTTTTATTGCCGTTTCAAATATACCGGTGATTTTTTAAACACCCTGTACATTCTGATTAACTCTGTCTCTAGCATCTCAGTGTATACGTCACAGTTTATTGTAGTGACCAACGAAACAATGCGGGATTTACCTCCAGCGCAGAAGGCTCCGTAATCGTAACACTTCCATCACCAAAATTTCTGCTCATTCTTACCTGCCACTCTGTTCCCAGTTCATGCCAATAACACTGAAATCCGTCCGTCACATCGAAATTAAACTTATTACCATCACTGAAGATTGCTTTACCCCATTCTGAAAGTCCATGATATAAGTTTTACAGCAATCCCCAATTCAGCGTCCGCAGCTCGTGGTCGTGCGTTAGCGTTCTCGCTTCCCACGCCCGGGTTCCCGGGTTCGATACCCGGCGGGGTCAGGGATTTTCTCTGCCTCGTGATGACTGGGTGTTGTGTGATGTCCTTAGGTTAGTTACGTTTAAGTAGTTCTAAGTTCTAGGGGACTGATGACCATAGATGTTCAGTCCCATAGTGCTCAGAGCCATTTGAACCAACCCAATTCAGCCTGTTTATGTTTGGGTATTAGAGAAGATCTCTGCAGTCATTTCTTGAATCCAAAATTTCTGCCATTTGCAAAATTTGTCGTTACCGACAACTGTAAATTAGCAACAAGATGAGAAGAATTACGGTTTGTGGCCCTTGCTTTGCTCAAAAGAAATTGTTTCGATGACTCAAATAATTTTCTACTTAGTCCATATTTTTCGTTCTGGCCATATCGTGCGCTCAGTCTAATGAAATTATCAATCGATGTATTTGAACAGTTCAACTTCTTGGTGATTTTACGGTTAGTGAGTCCCATTTCCTTGTACGCACCGATTTTTGCTTTTTCGTCTCACGTCAACTATTTTCCGCGTGGCATCGTCACAATCTTGCTTAATGTACGCAACACGCACTGACGCTATCGGTGTCTGTTTCCTACCAGTTATAAAGGAACACACACACCAACTAACACCACACAGAGCCGACTGCCTTTATACTGAGTTCCTACCGTCTATCCTGGTTATTAAGATACGGCCTCATATTTGTGTTACTATTAACTATCTGGAGGTCGTACTGAAGTGCCCGACTTGGAAAGGTTTAATTTAATAAACTGCATTTGGATGCAAACACTTAAAACGCTTCGTTTGTCATGTAATTATCAACCTATGTATCTGTTAACGGCTACCGCGCTTTGTTTTTGTGTGGATTTCTCAGGACGTGGCGGATCATTTGGAGACTGGGATCACAGTCTGCATGGAAGTGTGGCGAGCAGCCTTGTAGTCAGATGCAGCGGAGTTAAGGCTAGCCTCCAAAAGGCGCACACAAGGCGAGCAGTAATTTTTGCTTCCGCCTTACCTGACGCGAATAGTCCTAGAGTTACATTCATCTGCCAAACGAGGATAGAAGGCAAGACAATATCGGCACCTCAAAACAGCGTGAGGATCTGGTTTACAGTCGCCTTCTGGGAGAGCCAGACTGGACATTCTACAAGTGATGTCATTCATCGTTGACTGGATTTGGCCATGGACCAGGAGACAAAGACAGATTTACGCAGCTGAACAATGCACTGGTATCGCGCCCTATCCTTATAACTTTTCTGTTAATAAATTATTGTAAAGTGTTGCTAATCGGAGTTGTCATCATTTTGCCATAGTGTCGCCTAACCCTACTTGGCCCAGTGACGAGCTGTTGTGTGCAAGCAGGCCGCCTCAGTAACAGCAGCTGGTTTATACACTGAAGCGCTAAAGAAACTGGTACGGATGTACAATCAAATTCAGGTATATGTAAACAGACAGAATGCGGCGCTGCAGTCGGCAACGCCTATATAAGACAAAAAGAGTCTGGCGCAGTTGTTTGATCGGTTACTGCTCCTACAATGGCAGATCAAGATTTAAGTGAGTTTGAACCCGTTGTCATAGGTGGCACTCGATTGATGGGACACAGCATCTCCGAGGGAGCGATGAAGTGGGGATTTTCCCGTACGACGAGTGTACCAGGGATATCAGGAATCCGGTAAAGCGTCAAATCTCCGACATCGCTGCGGCCGGAAAAAGATCCTGCAAGAACTCCCCGACGACTGAAGACAGTCAAATTGCTGCAGATTTCATTGTTGGGCAATCAAAAAGTGTCAGCTTGTGAACCATTCAACGAAACGTCATCGACATGGGCTTTCGGAGCCGAAGGCCCATTCGTGTGCCCTTGATGACTGCACGACACAAAGCTTTACGCCTCGCCTGGGCCCGTCAACACCGACATTGGACTGTTGATGACTGGAAACACGTTGCCTGGTCGGACGAGTCTCGTTTCATATTGTATCGAGCGGATGGACGTGTACGGTTATGCAGACAATCCCACCAATCCATGCACCCTGCTTGTCAGCAGGGGAATGTTCAAGCTGGTGGAGGCTCTGTATTGGTGTGGCGCGTGTGCAGCCGGATTGATATGAGACCCCTGGTACGTCTAGACACGACTATGTTGGGTGACACGATCAGCTGCATCTGTTCGTGTCCATCGTCCATTCCGACGGACTTGGGCAAATCCAGCAGAACAATGCGACACCCCACACGTCCAGAATTGTTACAGAGCGGTTTCAGGTACCGTCTTCGAAGTTTAAACAATTCCGCTGGCCATCAGACTCCCCAGACATGAGCATTATTGAGTGTACCTCGGACGCCTTGCAACGTGCTGTTCAGAAGAGATCTCCACCCCCTCGTACTCTTACAGATTTATATACACCCCTGCAGGATTCATGGTGTCATTTCCCTCCAGCACTACTTCAAACATTAGTCGAGCCCATGCCATGTCGCCGGCCGGTGTGGCCGTGCGGTCTAGGCGCTTCAGTCTGGAACCGCGAGACCGCTCCGGTCGCAGGTTCGAATCCTGCCTCGGGCATGGATGTGTGTGATGTCCTTAGGTTAGTTAGGTTTATATAGTTCTAAGTTCTAGGGGACGGATGACCTCAGAAGTTAAGTCCCATAGCGCTCAGAGCCATTTGAACCATGCCATGTCGTGTTGCGGTACTATTGCGTGCTCGCGGGGACCCTACACGGTATTAGGCAGGTGTACCTGTCTTTGGCTCCTCAGTGTTTGTTGATTCCAAGAGCAGGAATTGTCAATACAACGGAGACGGCGCAGCAGCTGCTAGCAGTGTTTTCCGGTAGAGTGATCGGATTTTGGAATCTCTCCAAACATAATTACACGGGTACACGACGACCATTATTGGTAATGTAGCAATGGATATGAAACATCCTGGCAGATTAAAACTGTGTGCCGGACCGAGACTCGAACTCGGGACCTTTGCATCTCGCGGGCAAGCTGTGAGGATTTGGTAGAGCACTTGCCCGCGAATGGCAAAGGTCCCGAGTTCGAGTCTCGGTCCGGCACACAGTTTTAATCTGCCAGCGAGTTTTATGTCAGCGCACACTCCGCTGCAGAGTGAAAATCTCATTCTAGTAATGGATACTTTAAACCTGCCTCGCAGATGATAGGGAGCCTGGGGACTCTTAGTACACGACGTAGATACACTACTGGTATTGGCCAAGTCATTGACTATATTCTGTATACACATGAACGCGTGTACTTTCGAATACACGAGGCTTTCAAACGTTTGTCTTAGACATGTTGTCCCAGAATTCAGATAACTATTCGCATGCCCCCTGTTTCCGCCAAGGTTTTCGGCAGATTTGCCTTGACTGTGAGGCAGATGTCGGAACTGTGAATCCGCTCCCAAATATTGCAAACTGCTGCACCGTCTGCTCCACTGCCAGATCGCCCTGTATTTGGCTAAAACGTCCCTCATTTCGCAATGACTTGTTAGTCACACAGACCGCTCTATGCAGAGAAAGTTGTGGCGAGAATGGACGATGGTCCGCCGGTAAACGTTTTCTTGTTGAATCACTGGCTCAATATCTCGTGCTGCTCATCGTATGCACTTCGCCTCTGGGCGTAACTGAGACGTAGCACGTCGCCACTTCACGGAGGGTGGATCCCGGGAGCTTCTCAGGGCCAGTTTTAAGACTGCGGAAGGAAGGCTGCTCGAATGTAGCATAAAAAGCCAAGGACCGGTCATCCGAGCGATGCGTGAGCGGTCGCTACTCACTGTGGGCGCCGACTGGGGCAGGAAGGGCGCGTGGGTGGTGACGGTGGTTGGAGCGCGCGCGGCCCATCTGGCGGTGTTTACAGGCCTCGGCGCAGCCGAGGGGCCCGCATTAAGTCAGGCCCAGAGGTGAGTAAACAGGGCGAGGCGGCGCGGCGCGCTCCTAAATCTGGACTCCCGGGAACAGCCGGGAGCGACCGCGCGTCTGGCTGGACCCTCCCTGCTGTGCTCCTGCAGTAGGGGGCGTCTCGGGATCCAGCTGATCACATTGTAGTGGATGGTACAGTGCAAGTTGCGCGGCACCGCCGCTAACCTACGTGGCAGTGTGGTGTGTTGCTTCTCGACCACTACAACCAGGACTTCCAGAGGGACGGGGTAGTATTCGCAAGCACATGTAGCACACGAATACACAGTATGCTACACGAGCTGCCACGGAAACGTCGCCTGCAGGAACTACAAGCACAGTGCTCAAGTAATCTGTGATGCTTAGAAGACATCACGATCAGTTCGTCTAGCAGAGCCAAGGGCCTTAGTTGAGAGAGGAAGAGACTACACAAGTTTGTTAATATTTGTGCTGGTAAGTTCCTATGGGACCAAACTGCTGAGGTCATCGGTCCCTAGGCTTAAACTAACTGCCGGCCGGGGTGGCCGAGGGGTTCTAGGCGCTACAGTCTGGAACCGCGCGACCGCTGCGGTCGCAGGTTCGAATCCTGCCTTGGGCATGGATGTGTGTGACGTCCTTAGTTTAGTTAGGTTTAAGTAGTCCTAAGTTCTAGGGGACTGATGACCTCAGAAGTTGTCCCATAGTGCTCAGAGCCATTTGAACCTTAAACTAACTTACGCCAAGGACAACACACACACCCGTGCCTGAGGGACCGAGAGAGGTGGCGCAGTGGTTAGCACACTGGACTCGCATTCGGGAGGACGACGGTTCAACCCCGCGTCCGGCCATCCTGGGTTTGGTTGTTTGGGGGAAGAGATCAATTAGCGAGGTCATCTGTCTCATCGGATTAGGGAAGGACGGGGAAGGAAGTCGGCCGTGCCCTTTCAAAGGAACCATCCCGGCATTTGCCTGGAGCAATTTAGGGAAATCACGGTAAACCTAAATCAGGATGGCCGGACGCGGGATTGAACCGTCGTCGTCCCGGCCATCCTGATTTAGGTTTTCCGTGGTTTCCCTAAATCGCTCTAGGCAAATGCCGGGATGGTTCCTTTGAAAGGACACGGCCGACTTCCTTCCTCGTCCTTTCCTAATCCGATGAGACCGATGACCTCGCTGTCTGTTGTCCTCCCCCCAAAACAACCAACCATGCCTGAGGGAGAGCTCCAACCTCCGACGGGGGCAGCCGCACGAACCGTGACAAAGCGCCCGAGACCACGCGGCTACCCCGCGCAGCTTTCTTAATACTGTGCCATATCCCTATGAGGCCACGAAAAGAGAACAACGCACAGTGCTACCGAATTCCAGGGATACTGATTACTACATTTCATCGGCGATTTAGCGGGCCTGTTGATGTGCCTTTCGACGTCTTCGTGCAACCCCGTGAAGACGGCTACTGTCATCTTGCGAGACGGGAGTGTAGAGTGTAGAGAAAAGGTCGACTTTTAGTTATCGAGACTGTTGAAATAAACAACCTAGTTGTCGTGTGACTAGGGCCTCCTGTCGGGTAGACCGTTCGCCGGGCCAGTCTTTCGGCTTGGCGCTACTTCGGCGACTTGCGCGTCGATGGGCATGAAATGATGATGATTAGGACAACACAACACCCAGTCCCTGAGCGGAGAAAATCGCCGACCCAGCCGGGGATCGAACCCGGGATCTTAGGATTGACATTCTGTCGCGATGCCCACTTTTTTTCAAAATATCATTTTGTTCTAGATTGTTCGTTGAATTTGTTCGTGGCGGACGTCCGATGACATCCGTTCAGGTTGATCGTTGATCCGTTCACTCAGTTTTTTTTCTTGCGGAGGGTAGCTAAACACTCTGACCGAACACGCTGAGCTACCGTGCCGGCAGAGACAATCTGTGGCTGCTGGTGGTTGGGTTATTTGGGGGAAGAGACCAAACTGCGAGGTTATCGGTCCCATCGGGTTAGGGCAGGATGGGGAAGGAAGTCGGCCGTACCCTTTCGAAGGCACCATCCCGGCATTTGCCTGAAGCGATTTAGGGAAATCACGGAAAACCTAAATCAGGATGGCCGGACGCCCACTCAGCTACCGGGGGCGGACAGCTTGAATGACTAACTCCTATTCACGGCACGAAGAGCACTCCCAAAGCATCGCATAACCACTTCCATCCTTAACTATACCCTTCACACACCGCAGGGTAAACGACTCATTGTGTAGCAGGTGAAGTAGGCGCCTCGCATCATATGAGAAGACACAAAATCGCGACCACAATATGCGCCTCCTGTCAGCTAACGTTCAGTTCCTGTGTTGTCTGGCCCCGCTGAAAACGAACAGCACTGAGTGCCACGGAGAACGATGGCTGCTCGTCAGGTACCGTACTCCACGCGTCCGTTGCACGCACATCCCTTCGCAGTGCTGGCTCGGAAAGTGGTTCAGATGGGCCACCATTTACCGACAGCAGCAGCTACCGTCGGGTTTGATACCGGAGCTCATTGGTCTCTGATCGTGTCGGTTAGGCTCTTTTTACGACCACTGTTCTGACGCCGTGTCACGTGGTTGCGAGTGATTCCGTCCAGAGGCGTTCGAGTGTCCGTGCTGGTACACTAACAAGCTCTACAACTTTCGCGACATCGTCACCGGCATGTCCAAACACAATAGCTCCTCGTTCCTGCCAGTCTGTCGTGAGACCACGTCGACTCATATTGCTCTGCTAATTCCGTACAAGAGCGACACACTCACACAGCTTCACTACCGAAACGTTCCTCAGCAGTGGAGGGTCGCATGAGCGCCTGGTGGCAGTTCTGCCCCGCCCGTAATGCTCCAGAGCGCTCAGTATACACTACTGGCCATGAAAATTGCTACACCAAGAAGAAAGGCAGATGATAAACGGGTATTCATTGGACAAATATATTATACTAGAAGCGACATGTGATTACATTTTCACGCAATTTGGGTGCATAGATCCTGAGAAATCAGTACCCCGAACAACCAACTCTGGCCGTGTTAACGACCATGATAAGCCTGGGCATTGGGTCAAACAGAGCTTGGATAGAGTGTACAGGTATATCTGCCCATGCAGCTTCAACACGATACCACAGTTCATCAAGAGTAGTGACTGGCGTATTGCGACGAGCCAGTTGCTACGCCGCCATTGACCAGACGTTTTCAATTGGTGAGAGATCTGGAGAATGTGCTGGCCAGGGCAGCAGTCTAACATTTTTTGTGTCCAGAAAGGCCCGTACAGAAGCTGCAACATGCGATCGTGCATTATCCTGCTGAAATGTAGGGTTTTGCAGGGATCGAATGAAGGGTAGAGCCACGGATCGTAACACATTTGAAGTGTAACGTCCACTGTTCACAGTGCCGTCAGTGGGAACAAGAGGTGACCGAGACGTGTAACCAATGGCACCCATACCATCACGCCGTGTGATACGCCAGTATGGCGATGACGAACACACGCTTCCAATGTGCGGTCACCGCGATGTCGCCAAAAACAGATCCGACCATCATGATGCTGTAAACAGAAACTGGATTCATCCGAGAAAATGACGTTTTGCCATTCGTGCACCAAGGTTCGTCGTTGAGTACACCATCGCAGGAGCTCCTGTCTGTGATGCAGCGTCAAGGGTAACCGCAGCCATGGTCTCCAAGCTGATAGTCCATGCTGCTGCGAACGTCGTCGAATTGTTCTTATCTTGCAAACGTCCCCATCTGTTGAGTAAGGGATCGAGACGTGGCTGCACGATCCATTACAGCCATGCGGATAAGATGCCTGTCATCTCGACTGCTAGTGATACGAGGCCTTTGGGATCCAGCACGGCGTTCTGTATTACCCTCCTGAACCCACCTATTCCATATTCTGCTAACAGTCATTGTATCTCGACCAACGCGAGCAGCAATGTCGCGATACGGTAAACCGCAATCGCGATAGGCTACAATCCGACCTTTACCAAAGTCGGAAACGTGATGGTACGCATTTCTCCTCATTAGACGAGGCATTACAACAACGTTTCACCAGGCAACGCCGGTCAACTGTTGTTTGTGTATGAGACATCGGTTGGAAACTTTCCTAATGTCAACATGTTGTATGTGTCGCCACCGGCGCCAACCTTGTGTGAATGCTCTGAAAAGCTAATCATTTGCATATCACAGCATCTTCTTCCTGTCGGTTAAATTTCGCGTCTGTAGCACCTCATCTTCGTGGTGTAGTAATTTTAATGGCCAGTAGTGTATTTTATAAGGGGTGCTAAGATTTTGGCGGGTGAGCTTAGATAATATTCCGTCGAAAATTCCTATTTAATTTGTTGCTTAGTCAATGCCTCATATATTAATTATTGTCACTCTTTGTTTATAGGAACGATAGGAAACCGCCCAAGGCCAGAACACGGACGAAGCTGCTCCATGAAATCTTTACAGTATTACATACAAACTAATTTTACATTCTTACGATTTGTTGTTTATAAGATACGGGAAAGTAGTGATAGATCCACAAATATTCATTTTTGTGAAAACGTTAGTAATGTTATAGCTATCCCTGTAGCCGAGGACACTCACTCTTAGAATTAAATGACGTTTAATTATTCTTAACTGCTGTTGTGGCCGAAATGAAATTGAAATCTGGTTGTTTCCCCTTCGCTGTGCGTGTGTAATTGTCTACTTTAAAATAGGTCGTATTTCTAAAGAAACGGTTTCACTGCTACAGTATTTATTTTAATTAATTTGAAATATTTTATGACGGCTGTGCAAATACGCAACTGTGTCGGGCCGATGCCTAAAGACAGAGGATTAAACCTCGGAAATTATGCCGGAGGTGGAATTTCGGTTACGGTTACGGTTACGGTTACCAGTATTTCTATATAGAGGGAGCCATATACCTTCCGTTTTACAGATACAGTATTTTCACTTCAGTTTAAGAGCTTGTCCAGCATCAAGCCAAGACTCCTGTCGTGAGGAACTAAAAGGGATTCCTGTGTTATTTAAAACAACATGCATTCTGATTGGCTCACTGATGCGCTAATACGATTGATTGCAATTTAGTGCGTTCTATCTTGTTGACGCAGTCATTAATAGCTTGGGAATCTACGTCAGTGGAGATGACGGTTTCAGTTGCATTTTTTGGTCTCCTGCTCTGATACCATTGAAGATTTTCGACGCATAAATATAGCATTTGGTTTCTCATACGAAGACATACGCAGCTGCCTGTACCTCTGGGTTTTACGCAACCTGCAATGTCTTCAAATACCAGGTGGAAGATTTTCATATTCGCTCGGTTGCTATACACGAACTGTTAATGGTACATAAAAAAAATCAACGGGGCCTTTCTGTTGGAAATTTAATGCAGCTAAATTTTGTACTGGGAAGCATTTTCGCTAGATACTATAATTTTCGAATTATTCAAGGTAAACGTACAAAAGTGACCCTCAAATGGTTTTTTTTTTTTATAAATCGTAAACCGTTGCCTCCAGCGAAAACGTGTCCCAGTACAAGGTTTAACAAAATCAAATTTCTTACAAAGAGGGCCTGTTCAGTTTTCCTGTAGAACTAATAGCGTGCACGAAACGAGTGAGAGAATACGATTACGTTGTGTGTGGTATCTGACGGCTACTTGAAACCCAGCTGTACGGGCAGCTGAATCACCTTGTATAGGAAAACAACGGAGCAACTTACAATAATCATCGAGAACTCTACAACTGCGTCTAAAATCTGCAAACCACTGCGAAGTGCATGGCAGAGAGTACATTCCACTGTACCAATAATTAGCGCTTCTTCTCGTTGCAGTCACGTACGGACCACAGTTAGAACGATTGTTTAAACGCCTCCGTGCACCCTGTAATTCGTCTAATCATGTCTTTGCGATACCTACGGGATCGATGCGTGTGGGGTCGTTGAATACTCTTAGATTCCTCATTTACAGACCGTTCTTGAAACTTCGCTAGTTGCTTTTCACTGGCTAGTTTGCATCTATTGGGAAAAAAGACGATTTTATTGCAATTTATAATATTTTAAAAAATCAGAACCCTAATTTTAGCTATGTGCTTTAAGTTATTTCAGTTGTTGGTTAAACAAAGAACAGCTATTACATTCTGAAATTATATTCACATGCACAAATGAGAGCTCCCTCTTGAGTGGGAGTGAGCTCGACACTCACTTGAAACTTACACGCTCATTAAGTTTGAACTCCTTTGTAGTGACCAGATGAGAAGGGTGTAAAGTTTTTGGAGGGTGTCCTTCGAGAATGAGTCTCTGCGTTTCTGAGCTTTCATCAGCCGTGTAACCACTTAGGTACAACCGATTCCTGTTCCGCTTCCCACTAATCATCCGTGTTTTTGTCTGCGTTTGCGCCTACTTATCAGTTTTTCTGTTGTCTGCAGTCGCTGTGATCGCTCTGCAAAGCAGAGTGTATGTCGGCACATTCAATGTTTTCGCAACTGTAGTACATGGCGAGTTAAATATTTTGTTGCTGCAGTCAAGTCTTACACATTCCACTGTCGAAGAATATCCTTATATACTCGTATTCAACAGAAAATCGAAATTAATTATTAAAATGAGAGCGGTATGAGGTAAGATGGAAGGATCTGCTCTACATGCACTGTAGAAACTTCCCTGAGTTACAAGTTCCCAGCAAATGGCTCCAGCAGTACGTTACTGTCGTGTCATATTTTCTATAATAGCTTCCGTCATTTCCGCGATAAAAGGAACGCAGAGAAACCGCATGGATAAAGAAATACCGATGGCGTGAATCTTAAAACACGGTTGAATACTTATTAAATACTATTGTTGGACCTACTAAGGCTGTATTCATTTCAACACTCTGTTAGTTAACTCATGTTCCATAGTTTAGACTGCACATTAAAACAATATTAATTCATCCAATTTAATAGTGGCCTAGCTCCATTACTCTGGATGAAATTACTTATAGAAGTATAGCAAGTAGTAACTCTTTTTTAGTTTAATTTACTTCAAGGCGCGTTTCGGTACTGCATCCTTGTTCAGTTGTCGTAAGACGCTTATATATTCGTCAGTTTAGTGTTTCCATCGACTGCATTTTGAAAGCTGCAGCTGCCTTTTCCTTAGTAATTAACAGCTCGTTACGCTGTTTTTGTATGCACTGCACAAACACTTTAACACTGATGCACCGATGCAGCAATGCTTCGGCCACGTGGACGAGTAATGCGTTAATCTTAAAGCTATTGTGCCCTACATATGAAGGCGGAATAAGGAGCTGTAAATTACAAAGCAAAACGCAGCTTTCAAAGTACAGTCGACGGCAGTGCGAAGACATCCTGTATGCCGCTGCGTCTTCCATACTCGCGTCACAGTTGTGGGATCGCGACTGACGTGAGCAGCATTGTGGCGGAACAATGAACTGCAGTGCCGCCGGCAGCCCACGATCCCGCCAGTGTGGGATTCCGACACGTGCTGACAGCAGGCATTTCTCGTTCTGACACGACGCATAGCACTAGCTTCTCACAAACATCCAACATTCAGATGAATAGCGCGCTGCACAAGTTTTTCTCGTATACAGAATGTAGAGGGAACTAGTCCTACTCACTTTGTGCAGTTGCGCTGAAACTGTAATAATTTGCGTATCGGTTTCCTCACGTTCCATATGTAATGGCCAGCAGTGTACTCCAGTTACTACGTTCGAAGCTACATAACGGGTATTCCACTGGTTAGGAGTCTCAGACAAAGTGTTACAAAAACTAAGTGAAGGAAGATACGAAACCAACTCTGTACAAGATGTACCTTTATGGTTGGGAAATGGAGGTACTTTACAAGAGATGCTGGAAGTGAGCTTCCCCGCCTGTACACACAGCTCGATTGCAGCTGCCAGAGTATGGAACGTGATTGCCTTGATTACATGGCGGGTGTAGTCGCGTAACTCATCGATGGTGCAGGGTTCGCTCTTGTACACATTACTGTTAAGGTGATTCGCCCAGAAAAAAGTCATGGAGGGGGAGGGGGGGGGGACCTGTCGACAACGGAAACATGATTCCACCGCTGCCCTATTCGCTTTAGGCCTTTTGTATGTTGCCCCATCTTTCTGGTACAAGTGTCAGTTCCTCGGCAGCCAACATGTTCACAAATTCATGAAACATTATCAGCCACACTTCACTGGCAACAGTAGTATCAAGAAAAGAATTGCACGGGAATATTCCAGCACCTCCTGTACGGTACCATCATTTCTCAGCCATGAAGGTACGTCCTGTACAAAATTTGTTTCATATCCTGTTTTATTAAGATTTTACAGCACTTTTCCCGAGACCCGTGAAGAGTGGGAGACCCTGCAAAATTGTTTTCATGTCACGGATCTGACAGTAACTGCATAGTGCTTGAGATAATTCAGTTCGTGGAGTTGATGGTGCCAGTTGGCAGTTCAGAGCGAGGGCCCCGCCAGTGTAAACACCTGGCAGACGAACGCAGTATCACAGCAGCGCAGACTTGCCTTGACTGTGTGGTGTGTGTGTGTGTGTGTGTGTGTGTGTGTGTGTGTGTGTGTGTGTGTGGAGACAATGGAGACGAGTGGCCGGCTCTGACTGCCTCTGAACGCACCGTAAACCACCAACGACGCACGCCTCGCCTGCCGTCACACAGGCCGGCCCTGACGCACGCCGCAGTCCTTCGCGGAGCTTCGCCGGGCAATTTGCTCTTGCAACTACTGCCGACGCGCATCGCCAAATTGCACCCAGCGAAGTGTATACACAGCTAAGAGCTGCAACTACACTAGTGGCACATTGCTTTGAGGAACAAGCATCCACTAAACGGAAACTCTCAACAAGTTTGTTCCACCTCTCGCAGATATCAGCGTTGCCGTGGGGATACAAAAATCCCTCCTTCGCCGAGAGCATCAATTGGCGGAACCTTCCGCAAACCACCACTACCATCACCATCACCACCACCGAGATCGTACTCTGTGCAGTGAGACATGGGGGTGTTTGATGTATGCCTAAAGTGGGGGTAGGACGTCAAAAATTTAAATAATTCCATTTTTCCAAACTATGCCAGTTTTGTAGCGAAAATCTTCCTGAATAGCTTGGTGTATAAAACATGTATGTTGGAGAGATTATTTGGTCTTAAATGTACCAAGATGCAGCGCCACACCCCTTTGGACACCACTCTTCTGTCATACGTAAGTGCAATTCGCTCTGTAGAATTGGAATGTTTATACTTGTGCCAGAGACTGTCATACGTGAAACAAGAACTTAGAATGTGTGGGGCATGTACAGAAAAGACTTGGCACTAGACTTAGAAGGCTGAGACAAGATGTGTCAGGAAAAAAATTATCTGATGGTAAGGGAATAAAAGAGACAGGGCGACTGACGGATGCAGAAATTGACAAGCTTCAGACATATTATAACTTGGCAATAAGAAGGAACACAGGGAACTTGAAAAATATGAAGCCAGCCATTTGGACCTTATGCTTCCGCAAAGTGTTCACAGACAATATCCACCTATCCACAACTTGTGCCCAAAAGGAAGTGAATCATGGTGTGGCTACAAAAGGTCAATTGTTGGTGGTGAAAAATATCATCATGGGAATTCTCTACCAACTACTTTCATGGAAGCCATCAAACCTATATTCAGGCGCCTTCCAAATGAAAACTTATTGAGGAAATATCTACATGGTGGTACCCAAAACTCAAATAGTTTTAACCAATGTGTAAGGGAAAGATTGCCGACAACTATTTTTGTGTGAAGAAATGCACTTGCTGTTGGTGTTTATGACACAGTTTCATGTTTCAATGATGGTGTGCAAAACAGGAAGTATGTTTTACAGAAAATGGGAATTAAGCCCGGAGTGAGCTGCATCAAAGCTTTGTATGCGATAGACAGAGAGCGTGTAGTGAAAGCAGATAAATCATTTTTGGAGGTGATAGAATCAAGAAGAGTGCGTGATAAGAGTGTGAAAAGGAAGAAAACTTATCTATAAAATGAAAAAGAACCTGCTTATGGTGCTCGACAATTCTAAAAGAGTGCCAAAACAAGCAGAAAATTTAAGGCCATTTTCCGCAAAACACAAATGTCTGTATCTAGGTACATGTAACATACGAAATTAATATCCTATTACCTTCAAACTTGATATGCTTGTTAAGCACAAACTCCTTAATGCAAAACTCTAGAATTTTCCAAATCTATTAAGAACAGTGGTAAAAACTGAGATAATTAACTATAAAATTTGAGATTTTTCTAAACATGAAGTTTAAAATGTAACAGCTGATTCATTTTTTCATAAATTAAATAAATTCAAGAGTATGGTTTGTGTGCTGTGCAAAATTCATCGAAGAAACTTATTTATGAAGAAAAGTGTACCTAGAATCCTGAATCCTTCCTGGTCATGCTCACAAAGTTTTACGAACTTATTTGTAAAAGCATAGACAGTGGAAACTAAAATGTCCTGTGGTGCCTCTCCTGCTCCAAGTCGGCCCGTTTGATGTCCTACCCCTCTTAAACATTGCCGAACATGAGGCACGTATGGATACTCAAATGAAGCTCATATATGATTTTCAGGCTAATTCAGCCGTGATTAACTGGACGATCTGCTGTAAAGAAAGGAGAATTTCAGGAAAAGTGGCATATGGTTTACGAAATTTTGACCCATGAATCAGTATTTGAGAGGGCAATCTGGTCATAGCAGAGAGAGAGTGACTGTTAGTAGGCATGAACAACCGTATGCGATATCTCAGAATCATCAAAGAGCTTAAGGAATGTGGTTTATAGGCATTTGCAGCGCAGTGGGAACGTTCTCCCAGATCGCTGCAGTGATACACAAAACAAAAGCCATCAGATAAATATACTTCTTCTAGAACAAGTGCTTTCCGCATCAGATCTGAAATCTACCTTGTTTGCTGGAAGGTTGCACAGAAACGTATAGACCGGTATTTGCAGTGATTTCGACTGTTGTTAATGTAAACTGCAAACGGAAAATCGTGAACCGTAGGTAGTCATGCAACACGTACCGCCGTGAAGTGATAATATAACAACTTTTGTTTAAATAGGAAAACGCATGACAGGGAAAATCATTGTAAGCAATATTTAAATGTAAATTTATACAACTGGTATCAGCGAAGTGGATAGGTTACTATGATACAATACTTGTGCCTGAAGAATACGTGGCATTACAGATAGCCGAACTGCAAGAAAACTGAACAAGTATGACCCAATATAGATCGCAAAGCATTTAGAAACATTCACTAATAGAGAGAGTGACTAAATTGAGTACATTACATTGGAACGAATAAACAAGAAGCAGGTTCTATAAAGGACCTCGAAATGAAGTCGCGTCACAGAGACACAAGGAACTGACATCTAAGTGTGGGACGCGTACCCAGGACATGAAAGATACGGCAACTTCGCGAAGAGAATCAAGAAAATAGTTAACGTGATAATCAACGAACTCATACAGCAAGTGTGTGTATTCTGCGCCCAGTCTAGCAACATCTCGTAGCCTCACTGACCAGCGCCCTGTAACGTGCAGCATTCGTCAGTAAAAACATCGCTTTCTGTACACAGCGTAGCGCGAGAGCAGTCTGTCGAAGCCTCGAGCCCGGCATTCCTAGTGCAGCGCGTAGTGATGTGATCCATCCGTGCGCCCGGAAGCATTCGTCCTGTAAATCTCACAGTCTGCTCCGCAGTCGATACCAGGAACAGAATATGTTTTCAGTAGCCCTGTCAAGACGAGTGGGTGAAATAATTGAAATGTGAGGATCAGATAATTGAAGAAATGTAGCAATCAACTTCCAATAATTCAGGAAGCCAATAGGCAGAAAGACTAAGGGATGACACCCTAACAGACTCAAGATAGGGGATCGAGCTTATGTGAGAGATTTTAGCAGGTTCAAAAAATGGTTAAAATGGCTCTGAGCACTATGGGACTTAACTTCTGAGGTCATCACTCCCCTAGAACTTAGAACTACTTAAACCTAACTAACCTAAGGACATCACACACATCCATGCCCGAGGCAGGATTCGAACCTGCGACCGTAGCGGTCTCGCGGTTCCAGACTAGCGCCTAGAACCGCTCGGCCACTCCGGCCGGCCTTAGCAGGTTCAGTAAGGGTGGGTACAAACTGAGGGGGAACCTGTTACTACAGGTTTATAACTCCGGTGATGATTGCGCAAAGGGAAGTCGCAAAACCAAGGGAGGGTGCAGCTGATATTCTCCACCTCAAGTTTATGCGCGGCCTGCATGATGGACAGTGCGTGTATCTGAGGGCTGATCACCTGACGGGCACCATTCTCCATCACGAATGGCTACATCCCAAGCAGGGTTGCGAATTTTCCAGTATATCTTCAACAGGATGAACAAAATGTGTAGCTGAGATGTATTTATGGCCCAGTCAAAGAAATGATGCAACCATCTTTCCAAAAAAGAAGCGGTGAGGGACTTGTTTGGGCAGGCGATATTGTTTCATCGTGGAGGTCCCGGCCTATTACTCAGGTGGCGTTCAGTTCAAGTGCAGTTACGTCGCTGCGCCGCACGAGTTAGGGACCGCGGGAAGTCGCCGAGGCAGCGGCCTCTGGAAGGTAGGGTGGCGTGGAGAGCGAGTAGACGGGCGCTGTGGTGGGCGGGATGCGTGGACGCAGGGGCTGCCACCAGCCTTCTGGTCGCTTCTGCAGACCTCACCCGGCCTCGGAGTGCTCGGGTAGCGCTGTACTGCGATGCGCTCTACGTGCGGGTCGCGCAAGTCAATTTGCTGTTCGTGAAGATGTTGTTGTGGTCTTCAGTCCGAAGACCGGCTTGAAGCAGCTCTCCACGCTGTCGTATCCTGTGCAAGCCTCTTCATCTGCAATCTGCATCCTTCTGAATCCGCTTACTGTGCTCATGTGTCGGTCTCGCCTCTACAATTTTCACCCCCTGCACTTCCCTCCATTACTAAACTGGTGATCGCTCTATGCCTCAGGATGTGTCCTATCAACCGATCACTTCTTTTTGTCAACTTATACCACAAATTTCCTTTCTGTGTTTATATTCCTACCTCCTCCCTGGTTACATGACCTGCCCATACAATCTTCAGCATTCTCCTTTGGCATTACATTTCAGATTCTTATATGAAACGCTTATAACCCACGTTTCACTTCTGTATAAGGCTACGCTCCCGACAAATACCTCCAGGAAAGACTTCTTTACACTTAAGTCTACATTCGAGGTTAACAAATTTCTCTTCTTCAGAAACGTTTTTCTTGCCATTGCGAGTCTACATTTTTTATCTTCTCTACTTCAGCCATCATCAGTGAGACTGCTGCCCCAATAGCAAAACACGGGGTTCCGGGTTCGATTCCCGGCGGGGTCAGGGATTTTCACCTGCCTCGAGATGACTGGATGTTTGTGTTGTCCTCCTCATTTCATCATCATCCAGGAAAGTGGCAAAATTTGGCTGAGCAATGGTTGGGAAATTGTATGGGCGCTGATAACCGAGCAGTAGAGCGCCCCACAAACCAAACATCATCATCATCATCATCATCATCATCATCATCCAATGGCATACCTCATCTACTACTTTAAGTGTCTCGTTTCCTCATCTAATTCTCTCAACATCACCCTATTTAGTTTGACTATATTCCATTATCCTCGTTCTGCTTTTGTTGATGATCGTCTTATGTCCTCCTTTCAAGACACTGTCCATTCCGTTCAACTGGTCTTCCGACTCCCTTGCTGTCTCTGACGGAATTTGCAAAGTCATCAGCAAACATCGAAGTTTACATTTCTCTTCCTTGAACTTTAATTCCTTCTCCAAATTATCTTCTTCCTTTACTACACGCTCAAAAAACAGAATAACATCGGAGATAGGCTGCAACCCCGTCTCACTCCCTTCTTAACCACTGCTTCCGTTTCATGCCGCTCTACTCTTATAACTGTATTTGTGATTATCACTGAAGCTAAAGAAATGAATTAATAACTGTGCCCCAGCGTGGACTTGAGCCCCAGTTTCCTTGTGTGCCGGCCATTACACTACTGTGGCAGTGTGGGTAACGTAGCTGCGTGGACTGCCCTAGTCGAATGCCCTCCCTAACACAAACTTCACGTCTTCAGCTTATTTTCCCCTTCTTGAATCGCCAAGGGTCTCTGGAATTGGAATAGCACCCGGGCTTTGGACGTAATGGGGAAATCGTGCCCGTCCTTATAACTGTGATTTGGTTTCTGTACAAGCTGCAAGTTGTAGAAAAGCTTCCACTGCCTGTATTTCACCCTTATTACCTCCAGAATTTCGAAGATTCTTCGAGAGGACACAATTTTTAAACTGAAAACATGTTTTAGTGAATGTTGCATGGTAACAGGTCTACTAAAGAGACTGCTTACACCACGCTTGTCCGCCCTATTCTGGAGTATTGCTGTGGGGTGTGGGATCCGCATCAGGTGGGACTACAGATGACATCGAAAAAGTACAAAGAAGGGCAGCTCGTTTTGTATTATCGCGAAATAGGGGAGATAGTGTCACAGACATGATACGTGAACGGGAGTGGCAATCATTAAAACAAAGGCGTTTTTCGTTGCCACGGGATCTTCTCATGAAATTTCAATCACCAGTTTTCTCCTCCTATTGCGAAAACATTCCGTTGGCACCCACCTACAAAGAGAGAAATGATCATCACGATAAAATCAGAGAAATCAGGGCTGGCACAGAAAAATTTAAGTGCTCGTTTTTCCCGCGTGCCGTTCGAGCGTGGAACGGTAGAGAGACAGCTTGAAGGTGGTTCACTGAACCCTCTGCCAAGCACTTTATTGTGAATAGCAGAGTAATCACGTAGATGTAGATGTAGAATATGTACATACATGAGTGATTTTTCTCTGTGCCTAAGAGTCTTCCGGCCGGCCGGAGTGCCCGTGCGGTTCTAGGCGCTACAGTCTGGAGCCGAGCGACCGCTACGGTCGCAGGTTCGAATCCTGTCTCGGGCTTGGATGTGTGTGATGTCCTTAGGTTAGTTAGGTTTAATTAGTTCTAAGTTCTAGGCGACTGATGACCGCAGAAGTTGAGTCGCATAGTGCTCAGAGCCATTTGAACCTAAGAGTCTTCCCTCAAATACGTCGCATGATTTACTACCTGATGTTTTCTGCAGAATCGTAACTACACCACTAGTGGACTACGCTTGTCAGTATAGACTAGCCGTTTTGCGTCCACTCGTCCTCATTTCAACACCTGACGTGCTGCCCACGGGAAAATAAGGTAGTTGGAGGTACTAACCAACCTAGAAGCATACTACTCCTAATGGCTATAATTATTAATCTGCGAATGAAATATATACTGATGTAATGTCAGCCGGCCGGTGTGGCCGTGCAGTTCTAGGCGCTACAGTCTGGAACCGTGTGACCGCTACGGTCGCAGGTTCGAATCCTGCCTCGGGCATGGATGTGTGTGATGTACTTAGGTTAGTTAGGTTTAAGTAGTTCTAAGTTCTAGGGGACTGATGACCACAGATGTTAAGTCCCATAGTGCTCAGAGCCATTTGAACCATTTTTTGTAATGTCAGTCAGTACCGTCCTGTCACATACGTCGCAAGTTTAGTCAGGATTTTCGCGGATGAGGCTGAAAGTCGCAGTGCTGCATAACTGCAGCGAAGCGCGGGAAGACTTGCGGAGAATCTACGCTTGGCGCAAGAACTGGCGGGAACTGACAGCTGATTCCTAATACAAACAACTACGAGTATCACATATTGCGTACACATCGATAGGAAACCCCAGCGTAGCATGATTACAGGACAGCTGAATAATCACAGGAATAAGTTACTTACATAAAATATATAGGAGTATGCATACGGAGCGATCTGAAGAGGAGCGGCCACATAAAATTAATAGTGAGCAAGGCACAACCAGACTGTGGTTTATTGGGAGAATCCTCAAGTCATATAATCAAAGTACATTCCTAGAACAGTCAACAAACATTTTGCTTCCTTCTACGTGTATCTCACGAGAGGACGAAGAAGAAGAAGCGAGAATCAGTGAGACTCGGGCCCACACCGAGGCCTATCAGCGCAGTCGTTCTCCCCGCGAACCTCTGAAGACTGTGACGAGAATAGGTGGAACTACCCTCCACCACACACCACAACGAGGATTGCTGGGTACAGATGTACATGTGGATGTAAGTCGGCGAATACTGTGTACCAGTATGGCTGAACAGAGCTCACTCCAAAACGACAGACGTCAAATTGCATACGGCAATTGAGATATTTACTGCTTGTTATTTACTCTACGACACTGTACTGGATTCCAACATTCAATAGGCAGGAAGCACACATAAATAAATACAAGAAATTCACGAACAGTCCCGAACTGCCCATCCACCAGAGATATCCCATACTCGTCTCTTGGTCAATAGCTCGTTGGTGAGCGCTACGGCCTCAGTGCCAGATGGTTGGAATTGTGGAATGAAAACATCCCCTAGTATCTACGTCACCTAGTGGTAGGCGGAACTTTCGTAACCGAGGTCTCCAAACTTCCTCGTGAAGAGCTCGTGCAACTCGCGGGCGGACAGGGTTCAGCGCGCCCGCCCTGTTTACACGCTGCGAGAAACTGCAAGTAGCCCGTTGCGGGCACGCTCTGGCGAGCGCCCAGAGCCCGTTGCTTGTGTTGGATGCGGTCTGTGTACGCGGCCACTAAACAGCCGACAATGCATACGTGCGCCGTGTGCGCTGACAGCAGCTGTTGGCGAAATCGGGATCCTCGGGACTAATTTACAAACTTCCAACGCGGAAAAGCAATCCGACTGAGTCTCAGTGCTGCTCGAGCCACGGATACAGGGGTTCACGCAGAAACAACACTCTTCTTACTTTCTCTTATTTTGAGCGGTTGAACATTTTAACTGGTACAAACACGTGTTGATGTTGTGGTGACGCTGCTTTCCACGCTAATATCCCCTTTCCAAGTCTAATCATCTCCGCATGGCTCCTACATCCATTTGAGCCTGCTTGCTCTATTCCATCCTTGTTCACTCTCTACAATTTTTACCGCCCCCCCCCCCCTTCCCACACACACGCATAACCAAACTAACAGTCGCTTTATGCCTCAGTATGGGTCCATCAATCAACCATTCTTTTAATCAAGTTCTGCCACACATTTCTTTTTGTTCCCAATGCGATTAAACTCTTCCTCGTCAGTTACCCGATCTGCCCATCGAATTTTCGGCATGAATCTGTAGGTACACATTTCTAAAGCTTCTATTCTTTTCTTGTCTGAACTGCTTATCATCCATGTTTTCCTTCCATACAACACTCCACTCCATTTAAATACCTTCAGTAACAACTTGCTTACGTTTAAATGTATATAAGATGTTAATAAAATTCGATTCTGTCACAAAGGCTTGCCTCGCTATTGTCAGTCTGCATTTCGTATCCCTCTACTTCGTCAATCATCAGTTATTTTCCCACGCAAATGATAAAACTCAACTACAGATTCTATTTCCATATTTCTTATTCCACTTTCCTCAGCATCGGCTGATTTAATTCGGCTACGTTTCACTACCCTTGTTCTATCTTTGTTGGTGCCCATCTCATTACCTCGTTTCAAGACACTATCCATTCCGAGCGGTCTAAGGCGCTGCAGTCATGGACTGTGCGGCTGGTCCCGGCGGAGGTTCGAGTCCTCCCTCGGACATGGGTGTGTGTGTTTGTCCTTAGGATAATTTAGGTTAAGTAATGTGTAAGCTTAGGGACTGATGACCTTAGCAGTTAAGTCCCATAAGATTTCACACACATTTGAACATTTTTTTTTTTTTTGCACACTATCCATTCCGTTGATGTGTTCTTCCAAGTCCTCTGCTACCTCTGACAGAGTTACAGCGTCACCACCAAACTTCATAGTTTTTATATCTTCTCCCTTAACTTTAATTCTCTTTTCCGAAGTTCCCCTTAATTCCTTCACAGCTCGCTCAGTGTACACATGATACGCTACAACCTTGTCTCACTTCGTTCTCTTATGTTCTTCGACTCATAACTGTGGGAAAGGGGGGGGGGGAGGTGTGAGGCAGGTTGCACAAGTCACAGCTTTTAATGTCTGTGCCTCCCCCTCCCCTCCCCCACTCCCCAATAAGACATACCGTCTTACTCACATTTAACGTGCCAGAGATGTAGAGGACACTAATACCAGTAACAATAAATACTAATCTTTTAATATAATGATCAATAATTTGTTTTCTTGCGTAGGCTGTTTCCATTTTTTAAATAGCTTCCAGGTAGTTTCTCCCACCCCACGGTCTTCAAGTTATCTGTGTTACTTGCTTTGTAGTGATAAACGGGAATCGTGTCTCATATTACATTCGACACATCTGCGTGGATGAAGTAACATCTGATATGGTGTCTTTAGTAAAGGTTTCTCACGATCACTGTGGTTAGATGTGCAATTATCACAAACGCGAATCTCATATGCAAAGAAGAGAAAAATAGGACCGTTGTCCGTGTGTTTGTGTCAGCTTACAACAAATTAAAATACGTTAGTCTGAAGGTTCAAGTTAAAATGCAAATGACGAGATCAACGTCTTAAATTGAAATGGACTGAAGTAGCCTGAAAACACCCAAGGTGGCGAAATTAGCTGATAGCTGAAGCATGAAATAAAGTGTTTATCTGAAAAGTAAAAACAGAATACGCAGCAAAATTCGCAGCGACCGTGAAGCTACGAGTACATGAACATGCCGTGAGTGAAGCGCGTTGGGAAAGGGGGTTGTGAGACTCACGACATCACCCTCCCCCCATAGAGCCCCTCCCTCTGGATCCATGCCTTTCTCCTGCTAAATTTTTACTTCCTTCGTGGGAACCTTATTTACATTTCGCAGCCCTTCTTCTCTAATTATTACCGAATCTCTTTTTTTCTGGAGGGAAATGCCTTCATCATCTACCATAACTGACTATTGCACTCCCATACTTCACAATTTCACAGCCAGACTCAGTCGAATCCAGGGCTGGCTCCTTTCCCGCTCTTGTCCATTTCTGACTCGGCTATATCGCTAATGACCAGATCGTCGACGTGACGTTTCTCGCTTTCGTTCCCAGTGGACGGGGCGCTCTTTTTACGGCAGTGGCCTTTCTGGGGTGCATGACTTGACAGGACACCTGCAGTAACGAGCGAGGCCGCCTCGTCGTCTGCAGTGCCTCCCACTGGGACCACGTGGGCGCTGGAGCGCAGCAGCTGCTGCCACCTGGCGGCCGACGGCGGCACTACGCTGTCGACGGCGGCCCCGCGCTCCGAAGATTCCAGCGTGTTGCCGTTGTCTCGCTTGTTGACACATCGACCAAACTATTTCGTAGACGGTTTTATGTGACACTGTTGCTGTCATTCGCTAGGGGGAAATACCGAGAGGGAAACAGACTGTGAAGTAGATCAAAGCCTGTCAGCAGTCTGTCCTTAACTCTATTCTGAGAGCTACTTGTTAAATACTCGACTGATCTTTTTCAGGACCTATAGTAATGACTGAATAAGTCAACCACATGCTGGCCGTTTGTTGATTACAGCATGCAAAGCGAAAAATGCGTTATAAGTAATAAGACTCACAAGTCTTCAAATTACTAAAAGTATTTATTATTCACAAATACGTATTTCCAGTTTGTTTATAAATTTTACTTTACTATTTTCAGATGATTAGAACTAACCTACAGATTTATGAGCTGTACATATAGTACAATCGCATTGTATTAAGAAAGAAGTCACGTGGAATGCATATTACATTTCTAGTCTGGTTTGGTTGGAAATTCTGTCAGTTGACGAGATCACTAGAGCACACTTTTTAATTTCCTGTAATTTCATCTAAGAGGCAACGGCCTTGCCACAGTGGATACACCGGTTCCCGTGAGGTCACCGGAGTTAAGCGCCGGCCGCAGTGGCCGTGCGGTTAAAGGCGCTGCAGTCTGGAACCGCAAGACCGCTACGGTCGCAGGTTCGAATCCTGCCCCGGGCATGGATGTTTGTGATATCCTTAGGTCAGTTAGGTTTAACTAGTTCTAAGTTCTAGGGGACTAATGACCTCAGCAGTTGAGTCCCATAGTGCTCAGAGCCATTTGAACCAGCCAACCGAAGTTAAGCGCTGTCGGGCGTGGTCGGCATTGGATGGGTGACCATCCAGCCGCCATGCGCTGTTGCCATTTTTCGGGGTGCACTCAGCCTCGTGATGCCAATTGAGGAGCTATTCGAACGAATAGTAGCGGCTCCGGTCAAAGAAAACCATCATAACGCACGGGAGAGCGGTGTGCTGACCACGCGCCCCTCCTATCCACATCCTCAACTGAGGATGATACGGCGGTCGTATGGTACCGATGGGCCACTTGCGGCCTGAAGACGGAGTGGTGGATATCTAAGAGCTTACGCACGAACTAGGCCAAGGAATTGGCGTGACGGGACCGGGGAAGCTCAAATATTTAGTTTCGTAGAAGGGGGAGGGATGAAGGAAACGAAGCTCAATTTATTGAAACATGATATTCAAAACTATAGGAAACGCGTTTTATTAATGATTAAAATATTAATGCCACTGCCTTACGAATTTTTTAAAGTCATCTGTCTTCTGACTGGTCTGATGGGGCCGCCACTAGCTATTCTACAGTGCCTACCTCGTTGTCTCAAAGTATACCACTTGAACCATTTCTGTTAAATTATTGCTTGGATGTATTCAAATCTGTATCTTTCGCTACAGTTTTTACCCTGTACATCTCCCACTAGTATCATGGAAAATAGGTACCTACTACCAGCATAACACGTTTAATTTTCAGAATATACACATGTAAATACCAGGAATGGTTTTATCGAGTGAGAGAGTAAAGTTTGCAAAGGATTCATTTGTTATCCACCACTTTTCTACTAGGTAGGAGAGATTTAGAATCACGAGAATATTTCCTCCATTCATATTTTTAGCAGTTTTTCACACTAGCTGGTAACACGAGGAAAAACATCACGAACTGAGGGTACAGCGCTACTGAACTAGAAGTCTTGAGTACGAAGACCGATATGGCATTTTCAGCAACAAGGTGAACAATGGTAGCGGCGAAATTGTTTCGAAATGCCCCCTCAAACGGCCCTGGAACAAGGAATATTTTGGAGGAATGGCTTAGCCACAGCATGGGAAATTGAAGGTACTGATGCAATACTCAAATCAATAATCTTTACGTACATTCGAACTAAATGCAAAAAACTGTCCAGATATTGGAAAACTTCATTAATCGCTCTTGTCTTTTCCCAAACTATATTTAGGCCAACAACACACGATAAGAGTTTTTTACGCAACAAAACAAAGATTTATTGTAAGCTTTATTTTTAAAATTGGACTTGTGTTGCTCTTGCACCAAACAACTTTGTTTTTCGAATACTATGTGAAATAAACATAATAAGTAACTAAAGAAACAGGACCTACTGGTTGGTTGACTTGGGGGAGGGGACCAAACACTGAGGTCATCGGATACATCAGATTACGGAAGGTTCAAATGGCTCTGAGCACTATGGGACGTAACTTCTGAGGTCATCAGTCCCCTAGAACTTAGAACTACTTAAACCTAACTAACATAAAGACATCACACACATCCATGCCAGTGTCAGGATTCGAACCTGCGACCGTAGCGGTCGCGCGGTTCCAGACTGTAGCGCCCAGAACCGCTCGGCCACTCCGGCCGGCGGATTGCGAAAGGATGGGGAAGAAAGTCGACCTTGCCCTTTCGGAGGAACCGCACCGGCGTTTGCCTGAAGATATTTGCGGAAATCATTGAAAACCTAAATCAGGATGGCCGGACGCGGGTTTGAACCGTCGTCCTCTCAAATGCGAATCCAGTGTGCTAACCACTGCGCCACTTGGCTCGCACCTACTCGTATTGGGACTTTGCAGGTTACTGAATGTTATGAGGAGTCTCATAATTTTAAAAAAATGTCTATCCTAATAAACCCGATGGATGCGGTGGCGCAATAAGAAGTTTATTGTTTATCTCCTCGTCATCAACTGAGTGTAGTATTCGCACAGCTCTATCACGGATCAACTTATTACAAAATTCCATGTCTGAGACTGGCTCAAAATTCGGGGCAAGCTTCGTGACATCTTCGCATTTCTCAAACTAACTGGCAAGGGCACTTTATAAAAACTTTCGTCGGGAAAAGTCAGTGTAACGAAATCATAATTAATAAGTTGTGGTAATGATGGACTACAGCGAACTGCGTTCTAGTATTCACTGGAGCATTCAAAGAACCTGTCTTTTTATATCATTAAGGGAGATGAAAATGTTAGATCCAAACAGTTTTTTTAAGTGGGACGAGAAGTCTGTAAAAGATCTTGTGTAAAATCAGTCACAGCGAACTTCTTGGATGCGTTTCACATGCCATACTCTGACTACCGTGTTTGTAGAATGACGACGCAAGTCCTCGATATGATTGCTTCTGGCCACAAACATTCGTCGTCGAAAGGACCATTTTCTACATTATTATGAACTGGTCCCTTGGACTGGTGTTATTCTTACACCATATGATGGACAAGTTTTCAAACTATGCAATGGTAGCAATTTTTTTTATTTTCGGCCGAAAGCGGACATGAATGGTTATTGTACCAATGCCTTCAATTGTTTCCAGAAAGAATAATCACTCTGCAGCAATGCGCGCGCAGATTTAACACTTCCTGGTGAGGTTCCCGGACGCACTTTCAAATAAGCGCTCCGCCAGTTAACCCCTCCGCGTTTCCTACAGCCGGCACCGCTCCACGGCGGCGCTGCCTGCAACGGACGATTACGCCGCTGCCAATGAGACGCAAGCATCCCCTCTCCGGAGCTCCAGAGGCGGGTGTAGTTAAGTTCGAACATTCATGCATCCCATTTTGTCTGTCTGGTACTTGAATAACATTTACAGACTTTCATAGTGGCCAGGAATGGAAGGTAGGAGACGAGGTACTGGCAGAAGTAAAGATGTGAGGACAGGCCGTGAGCCGTGCTTGGGTAGCTGAGATGGTAGCCGGCATGGTAGCTCAGCGTGTTCGGTGAGAGGGTTATCTACCCTCTGTAATAAAAAAAACTGAGTGAACGGACTAACGAACAACCTGAACGGGTGTCATGAGACGTCGGCCCCGAACACATAAAAAAACGAACAAAATAGAACAAAATGAGATCAACAAAGAATTAAAAAAAAAAAAAAAGATGGCAGAGCACTTGCCCGCGAAATGGAAAGGCCCGGAGTTCGAGTCTCGGTCCGGCACACAGTTTTAATCTGCCAGGAAGCTTCATATCAGCGCACACTCCGCTGAGAGTGAAAATCTCATTCTGGATTAAAAGCTACTACTAGCAAATGACTGCAACTACAGCAACAAAGTTATGTATTACTTTTACCATTTGATATCAGATCTAGAATGAACTAATATCTGAATTCTCTGTTCTTGAACCGCATTTGTTCCTCGCTCCTGTATCCTCTAAAGAAACAAACAGCGTGCAAAAGAAGACATAACACCTGGCAGATTAAAACCGTGTTCCGGAGTTGTGTGAAGTTTGGACGGCGAGAGAAGAGGCACGGGCGCAAGTAAAACTGTGAGGGCAGGTCGTGAGTCGTGCTAGGATTGCTGTCAGTGGAATACGTCCGGTAGCTTAGTCGGTGGAATACGTGCAACAAAACCCTAGAGAAGTTGTAGTATTAGAAAATTGTAGCGAAATGCAGGAAGATCTGCAGCGGATAGGCACTTGGTGCAGGGAGTTGCAACTGACGCTTAACATAGACAAATGTAACGTATTGCGAATACATAGAAAGAAGGATCCTTTATTGTATGATTATATGATAGCGGAACAAACACTGGTAGCAGTTACTTCAGTAAAATATCTGGGAGTATGCGTGCGGAACGATTTGAAGTGGAATTAATTGTTGGTAAGGCGGGTACCAGGTTGAGATTCATTGGGAGAGTCCTTAGCAAATGTAGTCCATCAACAAATTAAGTGGCTTACAAAACGCTCGTCCGACCTATACTTGAGTATTGCTCATCAGTGTGGGATCCGTACCAGGTCGGGTTGACAGAAGAGATAGAGAAGATCCAAAGAAGAGCGGCGCGTTTCGTCACAGGGTTATTTGGTAAGCGTGATAGCGTTACGGAGATGTTTAGCAAACTCAAGTGGCAGACTCTGGAAGAGAGGCGCTCTGCATCGCGGTGTAGCTTGGTGTCCAGGTTTCGTGCGCTTCTGGATGAGGTATCGAATATATTGCTTCCCCCTACTTGTACCTCCCGAGGAGATCACGAATGTAAAATTTGAGAGATTCGAGCGCGCACGGAGGCTTTCCTGCAGTCGTTCTTCCCGCGAACCATACGCGACTGGAACAGAAAAGGGAGGTAATGACAGTGGCACGTAAAGTGTCCTCCGCCACACACCGTTGGGTGGCTTGCGGAGTATAAATGTAGATGTAGATGCAGATGTAGCCAAGATAGTTTCTGTACTATTGTTTACGGAAGAGACTTTGCCGCTGCAATGGTAGTGGACACTCACTGGTGAGACTAGCCCTACATTAAACGTGTAGCGCAGCATCTATCCATCTCCATGTCAGGATGTCGTTGAACATCTCTGCTGTTTCTCAAGTAATGGTCCTATGCAAATAACCGGACACAATTTGCATTAAATGGCTCACAGTTTTTTGTTTTATATGAGCGAATAAGTATTTCGAATATTGCGTTTAGTTAAAAAATGTATATGTGGCTGGCAGGATGACTCAAATTCTCTGTTCTTGTAAGAGGCCTTCCAGATGCAAATAGATGACTGTTCCCAAGACGCGGCGTCTCCCAAACTGGATCACATGGAGCTTTCTAAAATTGCTATGGAAGGAAATGTGATCTTACGAAGACGAAGGAGGAAACAGAAAGAAAGATTTTAGGAATGCGAGTCCCGAGTAAAAGTTGGCGGACGTCATGGCGACCCCGATAAAAACTTTTGCGGTCGATGCAGTGGCGCCGCAGGCGGCCAGTGTGTGAAGCTGGGGCCCGGGGCCCCCAGGGACGCCGCCGCTTCCTCTGCGGATCCCAGACTCGGCGTCTGAGGTGCAGAATGAGGGTAGGCTGCGGCAGCAGGTGGTCCACGCCACTACTAAAAACATGCATCTGTTTCAGTACTGCGGTGCGAGCTGTCATACAATCGTAAAAACAATAGGCATAATAATATTGCATGAATTTAGTCGGCTGAATTTTAGAGTGGACACCTGATGTGAATTATCTCTCAAACACTGCGCTCCCTCGCGTCAAATACACAGCGGTGGTCGGTCAGATGTTTAGTTAATTAGTTAGTTAGTTGGTCACACGTACCATAGATGATCTGAACGATTCTTTTATCAAAAGGATGTGGAAAGAGTCAGTTGACAGCGTATGTTATCCTCCTCTGCCGCCGAGCAGTGTGTCAGCAGTGCGCAAGGAGCAGCAAGTGGCTTATTTAGCGTTCATATAAGTGTAGTAGTCAAGATGAAAATTTGTTTCAGTGTTCTTAGCGCACTTGTTTAATTAACTCCGTCAAATCATTGTGTAGTTTGGTATTTAGCAGGGGCAGATTTGCATTTTAATATCTGTGGCGTGTAAAGTCGCGTAGTCGTCTGTCATTTGTTTATTTCTTTCAAATAGTCTTCGGCAACAGTTTCCATTTCTGTTAGTGCATTAAGGTGCCTAACGTACATCACTGCGTTAGTCATTGGTTAATTGCTTACTGTACAATACAGTGAAACGCAGCAAGAGACTGATGTCAGAATTACTTTTACTTGACTTTGCATACATACTGCGAGATATGTGGCTTCAGCCGTCAAGCCTGGGTTTTCCTGGGAGCAGGAATTTTGCACCGCGGGAATATGACAGTGCGTTTTCCGTCGGCATAGGTAGCGCATTTGTATTTTCCCAGAAAATGAAACTGCAAGCGCATGTACTATTCAGCACACACGTGACGTTCGCGAACTGCATTGTGTGCAAGCAATTTTAGGTATCGGTGTTATGAACAATTTTTTATTATCTGAAAGAAATTCAATGAACAAATAAACATTTTACAACTCTATTAACGCAGAACAAAACCATTTTCATAGATTCCAATGTGTTTTATGTAGGAAATAAAGTGTGGAACATTACACGGAACATTGTGTTGTTCTGTATTACTTGTTGTATTAGTACTGATCATCAGTTAAGGACATTTAGTGAAGAACATCACTTGTCCGAGTAACTTCAGTAAGGGACGTCACGGGCGTGTCGGTGGTGGACCTGGGCTGCACTGCCTTCGAGTACCGCGAGGGCGAACGACCTCCACTGTTATCCACGGTTGCTCAACCAGAGACTCAGTCACGCTGCTGGTTCCGCACCTCCATCTCTGCGACGTTAGGACAGCTCCAATCTGGTCGGTGCAAGGGGGGTCGGGACCAAATTTTTACACTGCCTCAGCCGGGTTTCGAAGAAGACATCGATAGCTCTTTTAAACAGTTTCTAAAGAGAATTCAGTCTTCTTTGTTTTTACTTATATACAGGGTGATTCAAAAAGAATACCACAACTTTAGGAATTTAAAACTCTGCAACGACAAAAGGCAGAGCTAAACACTATCTGTCGGCGAATTAAGGGAGCTATAAAGTTTCATTTAGTTGTACATTTGTTCGCCATTTCAGCCAATAAAGTTTTTGGTCCCTTTTTCTTCGAAGGTGCTACTGTAACTGAACTACAGTATCTGGAGATGTTAGAGAATTGGCTGTTCCCTCAGCTCGAACAAGAAGCACAACAATTCATATTTCAGCAGGATGGAGCGCCACCACATTGGCACTTATCTGTCCGTAACTACCTGAACGTCAACTACCCGAGGCGATGGATCGGCCGCCAGGCAGCCCGTGACAGAGCACGTCATCAGTGGCCTCCAAGAAGCCCTGATCTTACCCCCTGCGATTTTTTCTTGTGGGGGTATGTTAAGGATATGGTGTTTCGGCCACCTCTCCCAGCCACCATTGATAATTTGAAACGAGAAATAACAGCAGCTATCCAAACTGTTACGCCTGATATGCTACAGAGAGTGTGGAACGAGTTGGAGTATCGGGTTGATATTGCTCGTGTGTCTGTAGGGGGCCATATTAACCAGCTCTGAACTTGTTTTTGAGTTAAAAAAAAACCTTTTTAAATACTCTTTGTAATGATGTATAACAGAAGGTTATATTATGTTTCTTTCATTAAATACACATTTTTAAAGTTGTGGTATTCTTTTTGAATCACCCTGTATTTCGGAAGGCATCACTTTCCATCCTCTTTTTGGCCAAACGACATTGGCACTTGGGACGAAAAGGGGGGGGTTCGATGTTTGATGAAATTCTACATCAACATCGATACTCCGCAAGCCGCCGTATGGTGCATGGCAGAGGGTACCTTGTACCACTACGAGTCATTCCCTTTCCTGTTCCACTCGCAAACAGAGCGAGGGAAAAGCGACTGTCTCCATGCATCCGTACAAGCCCTAATCTCTCTAATCTTATTTTCATCGTCCCTACGCGAAGAGTACGTTGGGGGCGGTAGAGTCGCTCTGCAGACAGCCTCTAATGGTGGTTCTCTAAACTTTCTCAGTAGTACTCCTCTAAAAGAACGCCGCCTTGCCTCCAGGGATTTCCATATGGGAGGAGGAGGAGGAGGAGGAGGAGGAGATTAGCGTTTAACGTCCCGTCGACAACGAGGTTATTAGAGACGGAGCACAAGCTCGGATTAGGGAAAGGGTGGGGAAGGAAATCGGCCGTGCCCTTTCAAAAGAGCCATTCCGGCAGTCGACTGAAGCGATTTGTGGACATGACAGGAAACCTAAAGCGGGATGCCCGGACGCGGTTTCGAACCGTTGGCCTCTCGAATGCGAGTTCAGTGTGCTAACGTCTGCGCCACCGCGCTCTGAATTCCCGTGTGAGTTCCCGAAGCATCTCTGTAACACTTGCGGGGTTGTTCGAACCTACCGCTAATAAATCTAAGGGCCCGCCTCTGAACTGCTTCGATGTCTTCCTTTAATCCGACGTGGTGCGGATCCAAAACACTCCATCAGTACTCGATAACGGTTCGCGGTAGTGTCCTACATGCGGTTTACTTTACAGATGAGCGAAACTTACTTAAAATTCTCCAATAAACCGAAATCGACCATTCCCCTTCCCTACTACAATCCTTACACGCTCATTCCATTTCACACTGCTTTGCAACGTTACGCCCAGATATTTAATCGACGCTACTGTGTCAAGGAGCACACTACCAATGCTCCACTCTAACACTTGTCTTTCCTACTGATCTGCACTGACTTATATTTTTCTACATTTAGAGCAAGCTGCAGTTCGTCACACCAACTAGGAATTGTGTCTAAATCATCTTGTAGCGTCCTACAGTCACTCAACTTCGACACCTTCCCGTTCACCACAGCATCATCAGCAAGTAGCCGCAAATTGCTGCTTACCCTATCCGCCAGATCATTTATGCATATAGAATATAACAATGGTCCTAGAACACTGCCCTGGCGCACTCCTGACGATACACTTGTCTGTGATGAACACTCGCTGTCGAGGACAGCATACTGGGTTCGATTACTTAAGATGGCTTCGACTCTCTCACATATCTGGGAATCTATTCCACATCCTCGAACCTTCGTTAATAGTCTCAAATGGGACACCGTACCAAATGCTTTTCAGGAATATGGTATCTGCCTGCTGCCCTTCATCCACAGTTCGCAGAATATCATGTGAAATTCGGGGGAAAGTGGTTCACATTCAATTGTTTCTGGACAGTTATTGTCAACGTTGATGGAGAGGCCGCCGACAACTTGGGGCTGTTTTTCATATCTTCAGTATGCGACGTAACATTTGGGAACGTGTTTCTTTCATATCGCACACATTCTAGAAATCTCGGCCTGTCCCAGTAGCTGGCTGTCTTCTTTTTTGCGACAAGCCCTACGATACCTGTTTCTTCTTTTGTCTCCGTTCTGCAGTGACCTCCGGCGCTCATCCACTATACCGCAAAGTACAACGCATTATTCTCTATTTTATTTATTTATTTATTTATTTAACCTGGCGAGATTAGGGCCATCAGACCCTCTCTTATACCTCAACAGGCACTCTACTTGTTTTGCTTTCATATGTTTTAGTAGCCATCTGTATATAGTAAAAAAAGTGAAATAAAGAATTACAAAGGTACACTTGGAAAAATAAATGCACATAAAGTTTATATTCGTAGATGATAAGTACTGCTACAATTAGACGATAGAGACATATTTTAGACAGGAGTGCTAGCAGCAGGGGGTATGAGGGAAACTGATGGTGAAGGGGGGGGGGGGGGGGGGAAGAATGGGGACATGATGAAAGACATTTGAGGAAATATAAGGGAAAAGAAGATTGTGTGGATAATGAAGATAGGAGAAGAGGAAGAAGGGAAAGGAACAAGATAGGAGACACTGGCGTTGCTATTTGATAGAGGGAAGGACTGGCCTTGTACATTAATTTTGTGGAAAACGTTATGAGGATGATAGTGGGAAATGTCTAACTTCTTCTTAAAAGCAGCAGGGGATTGAATTTTCCACTAATAAAGGGGCGTTTGTTCCAGAGGCGGGCAGCGGCAACAGAGAAGGTGTTTGCAAATGGTTTTGTTTTGTGAGTGGGCACCGTTAGGATACCAAGTAACAGTGACCTCGTGTTTCGATTATGATGGGATGAAAGGTGTTTAATCTCTGAAGCAAGGTACTGGGGTGCCGGTGAAGTAGACACAGAGTGTGGTAGTCACGCAATTTGACCGGGGCCAGCACCCTAGCTGGGAGTATGAAGCACTAACATGATCGTACCGGCGAATTCTGCAGGTGTAACTCGCACTCGTGGTTAGTTCTAACCGTCTTTTGTTTTCACTACTCGTCACTTGTTGAATTGCATCACAATAGTGGAGGTTCGATAGAACGAGTGCTTGCACGAGCTGGCGACGTTCCGAATCTTTTTGAGAGTGTAGAGACAAGCGGACGTCTTCCGGCACACTGCGACTGTATTCTCCGCCCAGTTGAGATGCTCATCCATTGTTACACCCAAGTTCTTAATTGTTTTCTGATATGGTATTGGAATACCGTCGAGCAGAATAGGAGGCAGCCGTTCGCGGAAATCGGAACATTAATTTCTGATGAGCTATTAACATTATTTGTGTCTTTTTTTCATTTAGTTTAAGCCCCAGGTTTTCGCCCATGTTGCCACTGAAGGCAGATCGTTATTCATCTGAGCGATTGCAGTGTTTATATCTTCAGTTCTGACGCTTAGGTGAAGCTGGAGGTCGTCGGCATGGAAATGATATTTACAGGAGGACAGAACCGACGAAATATCGTTGACATATAAGGAAAACAAAAGTGGTCTTAAGACTGACCCTTGTGGCACTCGTGAGTATACATGTTTCGAGGAAGATTTTTCATTCGCACAGGCAACACATTGCTGTCTGTCTTTTAAGTAGCTTGCAAACCATCTGATTGCAGTATCTGAGAAATTAAGCTGTCGCATTTTTCTGAGCAATAAGTAGAAGTAATCAGTGGCATAAGCTTTGCTAAAGTGTAGGAGCGTCAATATTGTTGCCTTTCGGCTGTCGATGGCACATTGGTCATCGGTTATTTTAATTATAGCAGTGTTTGTGCTGTAGTGTTTACGGAAACCGGATTGAAATTTGTGATATAGGTTGAATTCATGAAGGTGCTCAGCGATTTGATCACGAACAATATATTCAAGTGCTTTGGAAACAGCAGGCGGTATGCTAATTGGTCGGTAGTCAGTAGGCAGTTGCGGGTTTTCGATCTTAGGGACGGGTCGAATTACGCTTCTTTTCCATGCAGTGGGGTATATTCCGTTCACGAGGGAAAAATTGAATATGTCAGTACTAAGACAGATACTAAGATATCGGCAAAATTCTTGATCATGGTTATACTGAGACTGTCATTGCCTATCGCATCAGAAGAGATTCTCATTATTGCTTTTCTTCCCGTATTAGACTTGTCCAGAACCAGCTGGTCTGTCACGCTGGACTTAAAGCGGTTGCGCCCCGCGCACTGCGCTCTGGCGGAAGACGCCTTAACTCCTTTGTCACCGACAAGTGGACGGACGGCGCCGAGTCGCTGCTGCCAGGAAAACGGAAAGAAGGAAGAGCAGGAGCAGCAAGGGGTTGAGTTGCACGGAGCAATGAAAGAGAAGCCGGACTGGCGCGACGGCTGCGACGAGGCGGCGTTTAATGGCGCCCTCACTGGGCAGCCCCCAGGTGGCGCCGCAGTGAGTCCAGTGAAGTGGGGAGGAGGACGAACAGCAGCGGACGCCGCGTAGCACAATGGCGGCGCCGCAGCAGGCGCCTTTCCCGTCGGTCCGCCGCCGCCGCCTGCAGACACGACGCGCGAGGCTCAGCCTGCCGCCTGCCCCGTCCAGCGGGCACTGCCGGCGTCCGCTGCTGCCCCACTGCCTCCCTGGTATCCGCCGGCCCCAGGGTTCAGCCACTTGCTGTACATACATCGACGTCTCGCATCCTCCCTGTTGTTGTTGTTGTTGTTGTTGTGGTCTTCAGTCTTGAGACTGGGCCGGCCGGAGTGGCCGTGCGGTTCTGGGCGCTACAGTCTGGAGCCGAGCGACCACTACGGTCGCAGGTTCGAATCCTGCCTCGGGCATGGATGTGTGAGATGTCCTTAGTTTACTTAGGTTTACTTAGTTCTAAGTTCTAGGCGACCTCAGACGTTAAGTCGCATAGTGCTCAGAGCCAGCCTGAGACTGGTTTGATGCAGCTCTCCATGCTACTCTATCCTGTGCAAGCTTCTTCATCTCCCAGTAAGTACTGCAACCTACGTCCTTATGAATCTGCTTAGTGTCTTCATCTCTTGGTCTTCCTCTACGAATCTTACCCTCCACGCTGCCCTCCAATACTAAATTGGTGATCCCTTGATGCCTCAAAATATGTCCTACCGACAGGTCCCTTCTTCTTGTCAAGTTGTGTCACAAACTCCTCTTCTCCCCAATTCTATTCAATACCTCCTCACTAGTTATGTGATCTACCCATCTAACCTTTAGCATTCTTCTGTAGCACCACATTTCGAAAGCTTCTATTGTCTTTTTGTCTAAACTATTTATCGTCCACATTTCACTTCCATACGTGGCTACTCTCCAGACAAATGCCTTCAGAAACGACTTCCTGACACTTAAATCTATACTCGATGTTAACAAATTCCTCTTCTTCAGAAACCCTTTCCTTGCCATTGCCAGACTACATTTTATATCCTCTCTACTCCGACCATCATCAGTTATTATGCTCCCCAAATAACAAAACTCCTTTACTACTTTAAGTGTCTCATTTTACAATCTAATTCCCTCAGCATCACCCGACTTAATTCGACTACATTCCATTATCCTCGTTTTGCTTTTGTCGATGTTCATCTGATACCCTCCTTTCAAGAAACTGTCCATTCCGTTCAACTGCTATTGCAAGTCCTTTGCTGTCTCTGACAGAATTACAATGTCATCGGCGAACCTCAAAGTTTTTATTTCTTCTCTATGGATTTTAATACCTACTCCGAACTTTTCTTTTGTTTCCTTTACGGCTTGCTAAATATATACAGATTGAACAACATCGGGGAGAGCTACAACCCTGTCTCACTCCCTTCCCAACCACTGCTTCCCTTTCATGTCCCTCGACCCTCATAACTGCCATCTGGTTTCTGTACAAATTGTAAATAGCCGTTCGCTCCCTGTATTTTACCCCTGCCACCTTCAGAATTTGAAAGAGAGTATTCCAGTGAACATTGTCAAAAGCTTTCTCTAAGTTTACAAATGCCTTACCTTCTGAATTACCTCCACCATGCGGTTCGTTTACCGCCTGACCAAATTCCTACCTCTCCTCACTCACATTTCAGACCTCTATATATCCTACACTATCCGTAAACTCGACTCCCAGATGCCAATCCAGATCTGCAGCCGCGGCTACGCCGACACGTGCCACTAACCGTGCACCTATACATATCCTCCAGCAACCTACTCCCTCTCCCAGACACTGTAGCTGCTCCGGCGTATAGTCAAGCGCCGGCACGCCAGTCGGGGATGTTGGAGCAGAGAGGGCTGGGAAGAAGACGTCAGCCAATCGCACGCTGGCCGACCTCTCTCCAGGACGACAACGCGACGGCAGAGCCCTCTCCTCGAGAAGAACATAAGCGGCGCGCCGACTGGTCGCGGCCCAGTTCTCCTACAGAAAAGGCCAGCGACCTGCGTAGAAGCATCCACTGTAGTACTTCACTTGTACTGGAATCGTTATACTGAAAGACATTAATTATACACACATCAAAAATGTTTTGCATCAGCCTGGTTCCCAGAACTCCTGAAGATAGATGTTGACACTGTATCATAGTCACAGTGACAGTCCCTCTGGCAGTTCAGAGATGTCACTAAACCCGCTCAAAGATGTAAACCAACATGTACGAACACAGCCTATTAGACGGAGGGGTTCCGACAGCCGATTGGTTGCAGTCATTCCATCAGGAAGGAGGTACACAGCTCGTGTTGTCTGTAGTTCAACCTAGACGGTCAATACCGCGTTTCGATCGCGTCCGCATTGTTACTTTCTGCCAGGAAGGGCTCTCAAAAAGGGAAGTGTCCAGGCGTCTCGGAGTGAACCAATGCGATGTTCTTCGGACGTAGAGGAGATACAGAGAGACAGAGAGACAGGAACTGTGGAAAACATGCCTCGCTCAGACCGCCCAAGGGCTACTATTGCAGTCGATGACCGCTACCTACGGATTATTGCTCGGAGGAAGGCTGATAGCAACGCCACCATGTTGAATAATGCTTTTCGTCCAGGCACATGCCGAGCTGTTACGACTCAAACTGTGGTGTCACCGCCAGACACCATACTTGCTAGGTGGTAGCCTTTAAATCGGCCGCGGTCCGTTAGTATACGTCGGACCCGCGTGTCGCCACTATCAGTGATTGCAGACCGAGCGCCGCCACACGGTAGGTCTAGTCTAGAGAGACTCCCTAGCACTCGCCCCAGTTGTACAGCCGACTTTTCTAGCGATGATTCACTGCCTACATACGCTCTCATTTCCAAAGACGATAGTTTAGCATAGCCTTCAGCTACGTCATTTGCTACGACCTAGCAAGGCGCCATATTCAGTAATTAGAATGAATTCTGGTCAGACAATATTGTGAAGCATCTACCGTCAAGAGCGACGTTCATCATTAATGGATTAAAGTTAAGTATCAAAGTAATTACGTCCGCTTTTTGAATTCTAATTCCTTGTCATGTTCCAGACCTCACGTCAGTATAGTTCTTCCCTCCTCACGCCAGCCTGCGTGAGCTATAACGCGTACATTTCGGCTTCCACTAGTAACACGGTGTTGGCTCTTCTGCCAACACAACACAAACTGTGCGCAATAGACTGCTTAATGCGCAACTTCACTCCCGACGTCCATGGCAAGGTCCACCTTTGCAACCACGACACCATGCAGCGCGGTACAGATGGGTCCAACAACATGCCGAATACACCGCTCAGGATTGGCATCACGTTCTTTTCACCGATGAGTGTCGCATATGCCTTCAACCACACAATCGTCGGAGACGTGTTTGGAGGCAACCCGGTCAGGCTAAATGCCTTAGACACACTGTCCAGCGAGTGCAGAGCAAGGTGGAAGTTCCCTGCTATTTTGGGGTAGCATTATGTGCGGTCGACGTACGCCGCTGGTGGTCATATAAGGTGCCGTAACGGCTGTACGATACGTGAATGCCATCCTCCGACAGATAGTGCAACCATATCGGCAGCCAATTGGTGAGAAATTCGTCCGCATTGACGACTATTCGCGCCGCCGTCGTGCACATCTTTATCTACAGAGACATGGAAGGATCTATAGCTTTTCTTTTTCGATGGAACGCACAACTTTTCTTAACAGAATTTAATATCTCTTCAAAGAAGAATAGTGTAGCATTGCGCATGTTAAAAGTTATGGTGTTCTGTGTTGGCCTACTTAGCTGTAATGGAAATCCGTTTGTCGCTACATCACAATATGTAATCGCTAAGTAACTATATGCTTTAATCATTTGAGTTGCCATCAAGACCATTTTTTGTTTACGTCCTTTAGAATGCTTTATATCTGCGTAACAACTTGTCTCTCCAGCAACATTATTGAAATGGTGTTTATATGGAGGCGTTTGTTACTCTATTTCAGACTCTTTTATCCTGTGACGCCAAGTACCAGATATAATTGTGCATCCCTGCCTTCAGAATTCACACGATTTGTAGAACAATATAGCGTATTGTACCAGTGTTCCCACAGGTCACGGACTGATAAGTAGTTACGTGGAGCCATAATTAGCTTTAATGTGTCCACTTTAATTGCAAAGGTCGACGCTAGATTCGCTATTTGACTGTCAAAATACAGTATATACTTTTTATAAACAGGCATTCCTAAGACAGAAAATAATTTCAAATAATTTCACATGAAATTAGCATATCCTTTGAGCAGTCTGTGTGTGGCTGCGTGATGTTTGCAGTCAGTGGAAAAAGCTGTCATACACAAAGTAAGTGAGTGGAAAGGGGAGAGTCCTAATAACGGAATGAACAGATCGTATCCGCAATTCACAATGGTTCTCATGGCATAGGTCTAGACAAGGTGTATCAGAAATTTTGATTACATCTACATGTACATCTCGATAAACGGCGTCCACTTCGCCCTAAAGTATCAAACCAAATGATGGCGTCCGGTTCGTCGCATTTCGCACCCCGTCATGCTCCGAGCGCGTCCGTCCGCGTAGCAGAGTACTACTGCAGTCCACTGTTTGACATTTCCGTGCGGTCGCGGCGTCACGCCGCATAGGGAGCAGTTCGCTCACCTAGGACAGCGTCTGTAATCGCAGCAGAGACGAATGACGAATCATTTTAGCTGCGATACTGGCTGCAAATGGGGAAATGAACTGGCGTAAGTGACTCTGACAAAGTGCAAATTGTTGTGGCACTCGCCTGGAAGCGACCATCTGGGAAATAACGAAACTGGTAGGCTGTTCGCGTGCTGCTGTCGTGAGCATCTATAGAAAGTGGTCAACCGACATTTAAAACCACAAACGAGTACGGAAGTATTCGCGTGCATGCCTCGTCACAGAACATGGACGTCGGGCGTTTGCCCGCCCTTTAAAGCAAGATATCCAGTGGTCTGTGGTAGGTCTGCCGCAGGCACAAATGTTTTCGAGCACACGTTTCAGCGCAGATGGTCCAACATGGAGCTACACAGCAGACGACCGATACGTGTTCCACGTTCACCCAGTGACATCGTCAATTATGATTGCAATGGGCATAGTTTCATCGACAGGGGACTGTGGATCAATGGAAACATGTGACCTGGACGGGTGAATCACGTTCCCTGCTACAACAGGCCGATGGTGGTGCCCGGATGCGCCGCCATCCAGGCGGGCGACTGCTCGGACCATGCGCTGCACCATGCACGATATGGGGTCGGTGACATCTATGGACCACTTGCATATTATTGTGGCCCAACTGCATCCATTCATGCTCGATGCCTTTCCTGGTGGCAATGAGATTTTTCAGCAGGATAATGCTATCGGACGCCAGCTCTGCACTCACAAATTTTCGAGGATTGCTTGTTCTGTGATTAGACATCAGGTGACATATACCTACTGAAACTTACCACGGAACTGCCGAATCCATGGCAAGCAGAGTCACTGTTGTACATGAACCGAGACACTATGAAGCAGGTAATCACAGTGTTTGGCCCACCAGTGTAACTATACTTCGTGTTTCGCTCCTAGCCTGCACCTCTTCGGGATTCCTCCTACAGCCACCACATTTCCCTATTCCTTTCCTCTTCATGTTATCGCCCTGACAATGTTCCAGTCTCCCACTCCCATTTATTGCCAACCACCTCGTCATCTGCCATTATCGCCAGAGTTACTTCGTTTATACTAAGACCCACAACCTCTAGCTGCATACAAAGCATAACGTTTCCTCCCCTAAATACATTTTCCCAGCGTCATTTCAAATTACTGTGCAATCTCTTCTAAGACCTTAACCTTCCACATCGCTGTCACATTTTGCCTCACTCTGCCATGTTCTCCTGATATGACATGCTGTGACTTCTTCCTCTCTCCTCGGGTAAATAAAATGTTTTGTGGTAGCCATTTCTAGAATGATGACAGTTCATTTTCTAGACGATACCTCTCCTCAACAGGCACAAGCAGTCTTTTACAGCCGAGATCTCCAGAAGCTCAACCATCAGTGAGAAAATGTGCCGCATCGAAGACCAAATGTACTGAGAAGGAGCAACGCACTCACCAAGTTCCATGGTAATAGTTTGATTTTTTGGAGGTGATGACTCAACACTTTATGACTGCTCCTCGCACACTGCAGCCATTTAGGGGAGAATGTTATAGTTTACTACATTTTTCAGACGATCGCATCTATCCAGTACTGTAACAGAAGTTTAATATACAGTGTGTTCCAGAAATGTTGCAACAAACTTTGAGGGGTTGCAGAGTGCATCCTGAAGAACAAATCGAGGACAGGAACCCTTGTCCAGAAACGTCATCCAACGATGCTACAGTGAATCGAAGTTATATGTGCCGGCAGCAATCGTGACTCTATATGCTGAGACTGTAGGCGGAACGTCTCCCTGTGCTGTCTGTTGTTCAGTGAAGGCGACTGACTGCCACGATCGCCACTGGAGAAAATGGAGTTAGCTGCTGCGTAGACAGGTCTTGTCTTCTATTAGGACAATGCCCTGTTGTCTCGGTGGATGGCAGTTTCAGAGATGGATTCGATCTGCAGTTGACATCCCTCCTGTATACCGAGAAACAATGGAGATTTTGGAGGGATTCCAGCAGAAAATTAAACTACAGATCGAAACTAGTGTCGGAACCGCCATTCACTGAAGCAAGAGAGCACCGCATTCATAGGAGACAAGGCCATCCTGCGCAGCAGGTAGCTCCCTCTTCACCACTGTTGATCGTGGCAGTTAGTATACAGTTGCTGAATAACAGCCGTGTTCAAAACGGTGACATTGCGAGACGTTGTGCCTACGGTTGATCGGCCTACAGAGTCACGTTTGCTGCCTAACGGCAGGAGCCAGCGCCTATAGCTCCGAGGCTCTGTGGCGCCGTTGGATGGCGTTTTCAGACACGGGCTCCTATCCTCGATTTGTTCCCCGAAACACTTTCTACAACCCTTCGAAATATGTCGCAACATTTTTGGGGTGGCCTGTATCTTGTTACCCCTTTTTTGAAATGACACCGTTGTCCTTTTAAATGCTTCGGTCTTTTTTTTGGGTTGCAAAAATTACTGTGGAAAATTAAGATTTTTACACATATGCAGAAATATTCCACGAGACAAGATGGTCATGTGCCTAGTAATAAATATTCAATTGAAATTTAAATGCATTGTAATTGCCAAAATCTTGTCACTTCTGTATCTATCCGTCTTACATTGTAACTGCTCTACACATTAATAATCGGCAGATGAAATCAAATTAAGTAGAAATATTATAAAAATCTGTTACGAGTTAAAAACATTTTGAACTAGAAGCTACTGAAAATAATACAAATTTCATCATCAAGACAGACTTCAATGAAATTCAGTTAATTTTTAATATCACATGATCCATGGTAAAAGACCTTCTTCTGTTTCAAGGTACAAGACGGTGAACGACCGACGAAGTATTGCTCAACTGCTCTCATGTTATATAACTAGTTTCAAAAATATGTAAAATATTAGTTGTCATAACAATTTGTAACTGAATAATTAACGATATGTTCCAAATAGCTTTAATATTTTATAGAACACTTAGTTGTTTAAACCTCGAAAAGTTAACACATGCTGCACAAAACACCTTATGTCTAACAACAACAAGAACTACAGAAAATGGTGGAAGCTACTTATGACGGTCCCTAGTGTGCATTCCTTGATGTGATTCTAAAATTAGTCACTAGGCCCTGTCCCCTATAGTTTCAGGGAAGTGCGCTGAAAGGACCTGATTAGAAAACTAATAGCGAAAATGTTTCCTTTCCTCTACTTGTGGATATCGCCAGCCTTTGTTCCTCAATTCACTGCCTGAAAGTCCAACTCTTTGTAGGAATGAAAATGACTAATTTTTGGCATTATGAGTGATTTCTTTAGACACAACGTTAACTCTGCGTTCTCGACCGAAGTGTTTAGATTCGCATAGTGATGCTACACTTCGAACTTTTGTAGGTTTCTGTGCATGTGGTGCAACGTATATTTCTCAAGTAACATTTATGTCGAGAGGTAGGTCCCGTTAACAGAGGGCATATCAGCAACGAAGCCTTTTACGATTAAATTTTAATGTTAATGGCTCACATAGTGAGGTGATTCCGTACGTCGTCCATGGCAACTATGATTTATAAGTGATATTCGTAGGCCAGATGAGGCAGTAAAAAACATGGCTATTGTAAGTAAATCTGTACGATTGGGAAGAAGTAGGGAAGAGAGAGAGAGGGAGAGGGAGAGAGAGAGAGAGAGAGAGAGAGAGAGAGAGAGAGAGAGAGATACGGGGGAAGGGAGAGGGAGGGGTGAAAGACGCAATAGAGAGACTGCAGAATAGAGAGAGCAAAACAATATTTCTTAAATGTTCAAGCAGAACGTAGAGTTCATGAAAGCAAGGTCTCCGTAGCTCAGGCGGGCATCAGTAACATTAGAAAATACTAGTTTTTTCAGTGTCGCTGATATATGAAGCACGTGCTGACAGCGCGGTTGGAAGTTGAAGCATGTACTGCCTTCCCTTGAGGAATTCAATGGAAAGGCAAGTACATAACATTTAAAATAAGATGGCATTTTCCACTGTTGCTGTAATAATTTTATTACTGCAAACTATTTATTCAACAAATGAACTTGTATTCCTAACAAAGTCAACAAAGGGATGAATAAAAATGTGACTATGAGATAAATAAAAGCAGAATATTAAGAAAATACAATATTTTTGTATTTACCAGACAGGTTTTGCTGAAGTGTCAGCGCCATGAGTGGGATTTTATTTTCTTTCTATTAACAACAGGAAAAACGCTTTTACTGCTTGTTCACACATAAATTCAAGTTTGTCAAAAAGTATTTATAAATTTGAAAAACGAAGTTTTATATGTGTACGTTGTTACCACATGCTGTAGTTTTCCGGGTTTTTTATATTTTGCATTGCAATTGTTTTCCTTTCACAGATTTTCATTTGCTAACATACAGAACTTAATGTATAAAAGTTATTTGCCTCGAAATTTTACCACTGGGAACGTTATCATTAGCCTATATATATATATATAAACACACACACACACACACACACACACACACATACACACACACACACACATATATATATATATATATATATATATATATATATATATATATATATATATATATATATATGCTCAGCGTGTTCGGTCAGAGAGCCGATTGGCCTCTGTAATAAAAAACTGAGTGGAAGGATCAACCACCGAACTTCAGCAGGATGTCCTGCGACGTCCGCAACGACCAAACACAACGATAAAAAAAAAAAAAAAAGGGGGGGGGGGTAGCGTCTTTGATTCATAATCAAAACGTCTTCGGTCCCGGGTTCGATCCCCGCCACTGCCTAAATTTTGATAAATAATCAGCATTGGCGGCCGAAGACTTCCGGCATAAGAAGTCAGCCTCATTCTGCCAACGGCCTTGTCAAAGAGGGTGGAGGAGCGGATAGAGGTTCAGGGCACTCTCTTGTCCTAGGGGTGGGAAATTGCCCCTACAGGCGGAAGAATCAGCAATGATCAACGACATGAGGATGCAGAAGGCAATGGAAACCACTGTACGTAACGTGTATCCACAGGACATGTGGCCTGTAATTGAAGAAGTGTCATGATGATTTCTCTATTGGCAAAAGATTCCGGAATAGTCCCCCATTCGGATCTCCGGGAGGGGACTGCCAAAGGGGAGGTTACCATGAGAAAAAGATTGAATAATCAACGAAAGGATAGCGTTCTACGAGTCGGGGCGTGGAATGTCAGGAGCTTGAACGTGGTAGGGAAACTAGAAAATCTGAAAAGGGAAATGCAAAGGCAAAATCTAGATATAGTAGCAGTCAGTGAAGTGAAGTGGAAGGGAGACAAGGATTTCTGGTCAGATGAGTATCGGGTAATATCAACAGCAGCAGAAAATGGAATAACAGGTGTAGGATTCGTTATGAATAGGAAGGTAGGGCAGAGGGTGTGTTACTGTGAACAGTTCAGTGACCGGGTTGTTCTAATCAGAATCGACAGCAGACCAACACCGACAACGATAGTTCAGGTATACATGCCGACGTCGCAAGCTGAAGATGAACAGATAGAGAAAGTGTATGAGGATATTGAAAGGGTAATGCAGTATGTAAAGGGGGACGAGAATGTAATAGTCATGGGCGACTGGAATGCAGTTGTAGGGGAAGGAGTATAAGAAAAAGATACAGGAGAATATGGGCTTGGGACAAGGAATGAAAGAGGAGAAAGACTAACTGAGTTCTGTAACAAGTTTCGGCTAGTAATAGCGAATACCCTGTTCAAGAATTGCAAGAGAAGGAGGTATACCTGGAAAAGGCCGGGAGATACGCGAAGATTTCAATTAGATTACATCATGGTCAGACAGAGATTCCGAAATCAGATACTGGACTGTAAGGCGTACCCAGGAGCAGATATAGACTCAGATCACAATATAGTAGTGATGAAGAGTAGGCTGAAGTTCAAGACATTAGTCAGGAAGAATCAATACGCAAAGAAGTGGGATACGGATGTACTAAGGAATGACGAGATACGTTTGAGGTTCTCTAACGCTATAGATACAGAAATAAGGAGTAGCGCAGTAGGCAGTACAGTTGAAGAGGAATGGACATCTCTAACAAGGGCCATCACAGAAGTTGGGAAGGAAAACATAGGTGCAAAGAAGGTAGCTGCGAAGAAACCATGGGTAACAGAAGAAATACTTCAGTTGATTGATGAAAGGAGGAAGTACAAACATGTTCCGGGAAAATCAGGAATACAGAAATACAAGTCGCTGAGGAATGAAATAAATAGGAAGTGCAGGGAAGCTAAGACGAAATGGGTGCAGGAAAAATGTGAAGACATCGAAAAAGATATGATTGTCGGAAGGACAGACTCAGCATACAGGAAAATCAAAACAACCTTTGGTGACATTAAAAGCGACGGTGGTATCATTAAGAGTGCAACGGGAATTCCACTGTTAAATGCAGAGGAGAGAGCAGATAGGTGGAAAGAATACATTGAAAGCCTCTATGAGGAGGAAGATTTGTCTGATGTGATAGAAGAAGAAACAGGAGTCGATTTAGAAGAGATAGGGGATCCAGTATTAGAATCGGAATTTAGAAGAGCTTTGGAGGACTTACGGTCAAATAAGGCAGAAGGGATAGATAACATTCCATCAGAATTTCTAAAATCATTGGGGGAAGTGGCAACAAAACGACTATTCACGTTGGTGTGTAGAATATATGAGTCTGGCGATATACCATCTGACTTTCGGAAAAGCATCATCCACACAATTCCGAAGACGGCAAGAGCTGACAAGTGCGAGAATTATCGCACAATCAGCTTAACAGCTCATGCATCGAAGCTGCTTACAAGAATAATATACAGAAGAATGGAAAAGAAAATTGAGAATGCGCTAGGTGACGATCAGTTTGGCTTCAGGAAAAGTAAAGGGACGAGAGAGGCAATTCTGACGCTACGGCTAGTAATGGAAGCAAGGCTAAAGAAAAATCAAGACACTTTCATAGGATTTGTCGACCTGGAAAAAGCGTTCGACAATATAAAATGGTGCAAGCTGTTCGAGAATCTGAAAAAGGGAGGGGTAAGCTATAGGGAGAGACGGGTCATATACAATATGTACAACAACCAAGAGGGAATAATAAGAGTGGACGATCAAGAACGAAGTGCTGGTATTAAGACGGGTGTAAGACAAGGCTGTAGCCTTTCGCCCCTACTCTTCAATCTGTACATCGAGGAAGCAATGATGGAAATAAAAGAAAGGTTCAGGAGTGGAATTAAAATACAAGGTGAAAGGATATCAATGATACGATTCGCTGATGACATTGCTATCCTGAGGGAAAGTGAAGAAGAATTAAATGATCTGCTGAACGGAATGAACAGTCTAATGGGTACACAGTATGGTTTGAGAGTAAATCAGAGAGAGACGAAGGTAATGAGAAGTAGTAGAAATGAGAACAGCGAGAAACTGAACATCAGGATTGATGGTCACGAAGTCAATGAAGTTAAGGAATTCTGCTACCTAGGCAGTAAAATAACCAATGACGGACGGAGCAAGGAGGACATCAAAAGCAGACTCGCTATGGCAAAAAAGGCATTTCTGGCCAAGAGAAGTCTACTAATATCAAATACCGGCTTCAATTTGAGGAAGAAATTTCTGAGGATGTACGTCTGGAGTACAGCATTGTATGGTAGTGAAACATGGACTGTGGGAAAACCGTAACAGAAGAGAATCGAAGCATTTGAGATGTGGTGCTATAGGCGAATGTTGAAAATTAGGTGGACTGATAAGGTAAGGAATGAGGAGGTTCCACGCAGAATCGGAGAGGAAAGGAATATGTGGAAAACACTGATAAGGAGAAGGGACAGGATGATAGGACATCTGCTAAGACATGAGGGAATGACTTCCATGGTACTAGAGGGAGCTGTAGAGGGCAAAAACTGTAGAGGAAGACAGAGATTGGAATACGTCAAGCAAATAATTGAGGACCTAGGTTGCAAGTGCTACTCTGCGATGAAGAGGTTAGCACAGGAAAGGAATTCGTGGCGGGCCGCATCAAACCAGTCAGTAGACTGATGACAAAAAAAAAAAAAAAAAAAAAAAAAAAAAAAAAAAAAAAAAAAAAAATTGTTGGTTTTGTTTTTGGGTGAACTTCTGTTATGTCATTGTAGAGTTGTTTGCTGAAGCTAGAAGGTATATCATCTGCAGAGTGATATCAATATACTACTCCGTATTGTTTGCGTCTTACTATGGTTTCAAATATTTTGTTCTGAATGTGATAGAGAAAGATGTTGGCTAGGAATCCACTGCCTGGTGACCCCACAGGAAGCCCATCTTCTTGTGATTAGAGCTGTTTGTCAAATGAAATATAGTTTTCTTTGTGATTAGTTGTAGATTGCTTCTTATCTCTCTTAATGTGGGGGTTCAGAGAATGTCTTGCTGTTGTTATAATTGCTGTTTTATGATTCTGATTGTTTCTGTGGTCAGGACGTTGGCGAACATGAATGCGGTGTCGATTGGTGTGAGTGTGGCCTATCTTCATGCGACCGATTTTTTATATCAGCGCTTCAGTGTTATGTGTGGGGTACACTTGTATTGCACATAATATTTCTGTTCAGATGTTCAAATGTGTGTGAAATCTTATGGGACTTAACTGCTAACGTCATCAGCCCCTAAGCTTACACACTATTTAACCTAAATCATCCTACGGACAAAGACACACACCCATGCCCAAAGGAGGTATCGCACCTCCGCCAGGACCAGCCGCACAGTCCATGATTGCAGCGCCTTGGACGGCTCTGCTAAACCTGCGCGGCGAATATTTCTGTAAGAACGTGTCTATTATTCTGTCTAGGTGATAGGTGGGTCCATTTCTGACTTTTACAACTGCGTGTATCAGTATATCCTGCGTATGGAGTTTTACTGGGCTGATCAGAGTAGGTGCCTTGGGTTTCTTTTATTTTAGCCGTTTCACTTTCTGTTTTGTGAATATGTGTGAAATGAATTTAACAGGTTCCTGTTTTTCTGGTTTAGTTGTGTTTGGTCACTGGGTAGCTTTACCATGCTGTTGTCTTCTAGAAATTTCACGGTTTTAATTTTGTATTCCTCCTGTTTTATTACAATCATGATGTTACCCTTGTCTGTTTTTGTGACAGAAGCCACATTGTAAATTATTTAGTTATTTTTCTGGATGTTTCTTTTTATTAAGTTTTTGTTCCTGTAAATATGTTATTATCGTTTTCATTTATTATGCATCTAATTCCTTCTGTGCCTGTCGCTTACGAGGTCTTATTTTAAAGTGTAGTTTCAGTTTAAAACATCTGCATTAGAAGGCAGAGCAACGATTTTGATTGGCTCAGTACTCAAAGTGTTATAAGTAGCCCCATTAAGATGACGTGTAGGTGTAGTATCAAATACAGATAAAATTTACTAGGTGTTACTGTAGACTGTACACACAAGCTGTGAGTGCAGTGGGCAGATTAGATATAACATATGATTCAGAAGGGCTTCTCGTTAAGATCTAAGAAGGTCTTTCTTGAATCGTGTGCCACATCCTCCAGCCAGTAGTTGAGACGTGTTACCACCTGTAAGAGCAGAGCTAGTTGGCGCCAGTTATCTTTTCCTCGGCCTGGTGCGCACGGCACTTGACACCGAGTTCCAAGGCTGCAGGCGTGACGTCAGCAGGAGAGGCCACAATTTTAAGCTGAGCGCTCTGTTACCCACTGGCACTGCCGCACCTGTGATTCTGCAGTGAGCAGCGCCTCGCGTAACTACCGGCCGGACTTCTTCACAGCGTCATGTGGAACGTCACCGCAGCTGATGTTTCCATCAGCCGAACAATTGTTAAAGGGTCAATCGTGCTTATGACATGAAGTAGAGCTACGAGACACAGTTAAGAAGTTCCATGTTAGAGCACAGTTTGTTTGATGCTTGTACTCTATGGCTTAGCAAGCGCTAGCCGGTGAGAATTACCTTTTAGTATACAGAGTGGAAGACGGCTAACATAATGGGATGGAGTCGTCGGCAGATGGACAGGTCAAACATGGGGTGGGATGCATGACATCTGTTGTATCAATCGGTGTATTATTTGATATCCAACGTGTCTGGCTATTATGAGGTGACTAGAGGACAATGAAGCAAGCAAATAATCCTAATGAACATAGAGGATGGAAGCAATGTTTTCCCTGACACGACGTATTAAGACTGAGTACATGAAAACACTGGGGATGCAAAATGCATATGGGCAGTTGAAGACGAACATATTATAGCAAGTGTTACACATGGTCACCGTTCATGTGAAGAAAGGCTTCACCACGTCCCTTCACCTTCATCGATGCCGATACATGTAAAAAAGTCCATGCATGTTCCGAGGCAGTGAAAACAATTCACAATGCCTTAGCAGAATAAAATGGTTCAAATGGCTCTGAGCACTATGGGACTCAACTGCTGTGGTCATAAGTCCCCGAGAACTTAGAACTACTTAAACCTAGCTAACCTAAGGACATCACACACATCCATGCCCGGGGCAGGATTCGAACCTGCGACCGTAGCGGTCGTGCGGTTCCAGACTGTAGCGCCGTTAACCGCTCGGCCACTCCGGCCGGCCGTTAGCAGAATATATCGACACTATCAACATGGGTGGAATACACCATAGCTTTTAAATGTCCACAATAAAAAAAAATCAAACGGATTCGAGCTAGGGACCTGGGAAGCCGTGGCATCGGCGAGCCGCGTCAGATACACTTGTCGTCAAAATGCTATTAACCAGTACTTAGGTATGATGATAAAATTAAAGGAGAGCAGTTCAACACTTTGTAAGTTACGAAAAAACGTAGATTTACACGTTAGCACTGTTGCAACATTAGCATCATTGCACTTGTTCTTACGCTGGATCGTGATAAGCATTGGCTCCTAGCCATATGTTTATTAGGATCATTTGCCTCTTTCATTCTGCTCTACCCGTTCCTTCGTCTGTACGTATAGTAAACACCCCGTATAAACGTTAGTCAGAAGGTTGAATTGAAGAATCTTCCCCGTTGCGCATAAGTAAATTTACAGGACCAGTTATCAAGTTACGCGGTGCCTATAAATACCTGTTGCTAGTGTGAAGAGGAGCAGGGAATAAATTGGTTGGCTGGTTGCTGCATTAGTCCGCAGGAGTTTTCCACAACTTTAATAAACACAATAGATACACATAACAAAGACTTTGTCATCAGTGATATATTCTCCTTCACTATTTACGACAGCCCGCGAACGCTGGTTTAACTTTTCGATGCAGCGACTGTAGAAATTATATGGTTTTGTGGCGAATAACTCGTCGAGCCATGTTTGCAGGGCACTTTTTCCCGGAAAGGAAGTTCCTTGAAGTCGGTTTGACAGAGAGCAGAAAAGCTTAAAATCTGAGGGCTCAAGAGCAGGTTAACATGGTGGGTGAGGAACGACTTCCCAACCAAACTCCTGTAAAGAGTTTTTGTCAGTCTAGCAGAATGCAGGCGGACGTCAGCGTGGAGTGCTGTCGCTTCACGCAGTCTTCCTGCTCGTTGTTGTTGTATTGTGTCTGTAGGGCGTCTCAGTTACTGACAACAGATGCCAGCATTGATAGTTGCGCCTCGGAGCAGCAGTTCGCAGTACACCATTCCGTCGCTGTTCCACCAGATGCGTAACATTAGCTTTTTACAGTTGCGCGGAGGTTCAAATGGCTCTGAGCACTATGGGACTTAACTTCTGTGGCCATCAGTCCCCTAGAACTTAGAACTACTTAAACCTAACTAACCTAAGGACAATACACACATCGATGCCCGCGGCAGGATTCGAACCTGCGACCGTAGCAGTCGCGCGGTTCCGGACTGAAGCGCCTCAACCGCTCGGCCATAAAGGCCGGCTTGCGCGCAGGTACTGGTAGTTGCTGCTTTGTATAGGCTCAACTATTCCTTATGTTAGGATAATGACAACATTTCTTGTCACCAGTAACGACACAGGAGAACGACGGTTGGTGTTATTCACGAGCCAGTTGATGACGAACAAGCAGAGATGCACATATGGGCAACTCCTGATTTTCGTTATTTTGGCTCAGAGCATGCGGTACCCATACGCCCGATGTTTTAACCTTCCCCATTTCATGAAGACTTCGCACAATGATGGAATGATTACAGTCCATCACATTTGCCACTTCGAGTACACTGAAGTGGAATCATTGTGGATTAATGAATTTAAACCATCTTCATCGCTCACCGAAGGCCTTCTTGAACCTCAGTAATGTCAAAATGATCCTCCTAAAAACGAAAAGCCGGCCGTTGTGGTCGAGCGGTTCTAGCTGCTTCAGTCCGGAACCGTGCGACTGCTGCAGTCGTAGGTTCGAATCCTGCCTCGGGCATGGATGTGTGTGATGTCCTTAGGTTAATTAGGTTTAAGTAGTTCTAAGTTCTAGGGGACTGATGACCTCAGATGTTAAGTTCCACAGTGCTCAAAGCCATTTGAGCCATTTTGAAAACGAGAAAACTATTTTCTTACTGTACTCTGTCCAAAACGGTACAAATGTTTCTGGTTGCCTCTGCTGCTGTCACCCCTCTGTCGAACATAAACAGAAGAATATGTCGGAAATGTTTCGACTTCTTCACTCGACACTACATGTCACAGTTGTTCGTAGCTCCACTTGCTATCTCTAAATGACAACTTGTAAACTAAAATAGTAATAGTGAACTACAAATAAAAAACGACGATCAATATATAAACCCATAGCAAGCGGAATATCAACATGCAAAACAAAAACGCTACGAACTTATGGATCAACATAATATATGTAAGGTGTCAGGCAAATCCAACACCTTCCATGAAAAGCCTGACATGATAGCAAATCCGGCAGTATGTCACATAGCTCCAAATAAATCCTGACATTAAATTAACCGAAGTAATACGATCAACGAGTGAGCAAATGGAATACCATAGGCTAACGCAAGAACGCCTAAATGCATGTCATACCTTCCCACCGTGAAACAGACGCAGTTCCGTTTGAGAAACGAGAAGCCGAGAGTAAAGCCGTGTAGCCTAGAAGGCCGTACGATAAGGGACGGACACCGACATCGCCGGCCGACCGCCAAGACCACCCCCCAGCCCATGTAAAAAGATAGAGCCCTCCAGAAGAACAGTATAGATCTTACGATAAAAGGGCCACATCAGCTGCAAGTTTTAGCGTGAGACTATACGCGTCTCTGTTGCGTAGCAAACATTAAAACATTGCCCCACCACGAAAAGCATAATGTTTCTCATTGGATAGGCAGAATTTTTGTAGGCGGAGCTTAAGGTTAACATTGAGACCTTGATTGGTCAGTTGGAAACACAGCCAGATACCTTTTTCTTAAACCCACTTCAGTGAATTGTAGTAAAGAGAAGTTAGGGAGTTGCCACCGAGACGGTGAGGTGTGTGGAGCTGCGCCGGCCACAGCACCCTGACGCTGCCTAAACACCGACAAGGTAATGAACGCACGCCATGCTGCATGAGAGCGCATAAGGCTTCACTCAGAACTGCACAAGTCTCATCTGTTACACCCCCTTTTTGCGTAATACTAGTGTCGATCGTCAATTAAATCTCATGGTGTTCACATTTGCTACGAGAAGTTAAAATCTGAAACGCGATCTGTTATATAATTACCGAGAAGCCACATCAGCCACTGTAATTTACGACAAGTTAAATAAGTAATTAAAGATAATTAAGGGTCACTGTAGACCATTTTTGATAGTTTTCTCCTTTATGAAACTTAATTTAAACCTAGATTATATATGTGATATGACATAGGTTATCCTTCGTTCCATTATAGAACTTGGAAACCCATTCAGGCAATATTCGTCCACATTTTGTTGAACGTAGTTGGTTTTTATCATCCTGTATTAAAATATTTCTTTTCATCAATAGCGCAATTTATAAACAATGTTTTGTGAGTAGAACAAAAATTCCAATGGTAAACTTAACTGCTTTTTCGACTTTATTTTTACCAGCTAACTGAAAATAGGAAAGCTTTGAACCCCTTCCACTAAATTTAGTTAGTATTAAGATTCTTTTACAGGGAATGCAGTGGAGCTGACGCTGAAATCATTTGTTTATATCATCGCTATTCTCACTGAAATCTTCTGAACTCTACATGTCATGTGTGTTCTGGCGTCTCCTTACTAGCAACAGGTCCCAGGTTCCAACTAGTCAATTCCCTAAAAAAACACGCTCAGAGCGTCGTTGCGCGAAAGTGGTAGGGAGACACGACAGAACAAACAGACACCACGCAGAATGTAAGATATATTATAGCTTATTATAGTCTGATTCGTTTTACACCAACATGAACGAACTCTTGAATAAACGATCTTTTTGAGTCGTATCAGTGTGAATGACAAGGACACAGACGTGTTCTGTTGTTTGAAGCTTAATGAACGAGGTCAACGGACATCGCGTTTTGTCGCAGAGGATGCTTTCCATCACTAGTCATTAACTTTGTGTGACAGTTAGTTACCGGCACGTCGCAGGCAGTAGGCGTACGGTTTTATCATTTTGCCGGGTGCAATCTGTTTATAAGTTGTTTCTCTCCGAAACATCCGGTAGCTTTGTGATTAAATGTACTGCAGTAGTTCGAAAAAAGTACGAGCCGTTAGCAATGTGGATTGCTCACATATATCTGAGATACATTCTGTCCTGGCGTGTGTTGCTGCAACTGTGAAGTGTAATGGAGCAATGAAGACGCTTCCACCCACCGTACAGCGCGGACCTGGCTGTCTCTGATTTTCGTCTCGTCGCTTACACGAACCGCTCGTTATGAGGACAGAAATTTCGCACAGACAAAGAACTGCAGACCAGCGTAAGGAATTGGCGGAAATCACAGACTATGATGAAGGGATTGGAAAGTTGGTGCAAGAAAATATGTCTAAGTTGGAGCAGAAGCTATGTAGAGCAGTAGCTGGAAGGTGTAGCGAAACGTTACAAACAAATTTAAATTTTACGCATTGTAGATTTCTTTTTACCGGTACTTCTTGTGTTTTGGCCTATTTCATTAATATCATTGCACTAAATACAATTTTAAGAATTCACTGTTTTTCTTTGTCTTCCGCAAATGTAATTTAGTAATGCAGTCGCTTTTCGTAAGCACGTTGGTTAATAAACGCCATCTCCCTTTAATGTCTAGTACTATGGTCGTAATCTTGCCTCTTCGCCTCTACTTTTGTGTGACCGGCTTGGAGGGCAGATGTAGGCTACATAATATTTCTTAATTTTTCTTGGCTTGTCATACTTTCTCTATCCAGCAGACACTGTACTCATATCTGACATCGTATTCCCGGTTCCAGGTTCCATAGTGCTTTTATACATCCCATGACGACAGGACGATGGTTCCTTATAAAATTTTATAGTAGTGCCATACGTAGGCATTAATGGACGAATGTTGGTTTTCCACATTAATTTTTAGTTAAGTTCACGTTGTTATAAGCTGTAGAGACGGCTGCACAGCCTGAAACGTTGCCCCTTTTGTGTTTTTTATATTAACTCTGTTTTCCAATCTAACCTCCATATTGTTGTTGTTGTGGTTGTGGTTGTTGTCGTGGTCTTCACTCCACAGACTGGTTTGATGCAGCTCTCGACGCTACTCTATCCTGTGCAAGCTTCATCATCTCCGACTAACTACTGCATACTACATCCTTCTTAATTGGGTCAGTATATTCATCTCTTGGTCTCCCTCTACGATTTTTATCCTCCACGCTCCGCTACAGTACTAAATTGGCAATCTGTTGATGCCTCAGAACGTGTCATACCAACCGATCCCTTCTTCTAGTCAAGTTGTCCGACAAATTCCTCTTCTCCCCAAGTCTGTTCAATACCTCCTCATTAGTTACATGATCTACCCATATAACCTTCAGCATTCTTCTGCAAGCGCCACATTTTGGAAGCTTCTATTCTTGTCTAAAATGTTTATTGTCCATGTTTCACTTCTATGCATGGCTACACTACATATCAATACTTTCAGAAAATACTTCTATACTCGACGTTAACAAATTTCTCTTCTTCAGAAACGCTTTCTTTGCCATAGCCGGTTTCCATATGCCTCACTTTCGTCATTTTCATCCTTAGGTCAATCTGATGATGGCCAAAAAGGGTAAAGCGCACCATTTCCCGTAAATTAAAAAGATTCTCCAATCGACACTTTGATTTCATGAGATTCAGATTTTCACTGTAGTTTCATTTCCGCAACCAATTGGAGGTCACGAAAAAAAAAGAAAAATATTCCTCCTAATTTCCTTGTGTGCCGTAACGAGCCAAATGGAGAAGCAATAGGAACTGTGCAGAGAGTGGATTTAGCGGAGGAATAGTGTCGCCGCTGTTCCGACGTTACGCGTGTTTTCCCGCTGACCCCGTTCCCCGGCCTTTGTTTGGGCCGGTGAGCCCCGCTGACAGGGACCAGCCGGTGTGGCTGCCTCCAGTGTTGACTCCCAGAATCCGGGCCACCGCGGAAACGGCGGCCGCGGTTTACGCTACTCGCCGCGGAGCCTGTTGCCGGAGGGCCGCGGCTGCACAGCACGCGCGCTATCGCGTTGCCACCTACTTGGCAGCCAGCCGCGCCTCGCCGACCCCTTCCCGACCAACACACAGGCCGTCGAAGCGTGCCGGCCGTGACAAAAGCGTACTGCGGAACTGCCAGGACCCATTTCGTGCGTGACGTCGTCGTTGTTGTCGTCGTTCTTGTAATTGTCATCTTCAAATGGTTCAAATGGCTCTGAGCAATATGGGACTTAACTTCTGAGGTCGTCAGTCGCCTAGAAATTACGACTACGTAAACCTAACTAACCTAAGAACATCACATACATCCATGCCCGAGGCAGGATTCGAACCGGCGACCGTAGCGGTCGCGCGGTTCCAGACTGTAGCGTCTAGAATCACTAGGCCACTCCGGCCGGCTTTTGTCATCTTATTCAGTTCGAAGACTGCTTTGTTGCAGAATCTCCTCGCTACACTATTCACACAATCGCATAACCGCGAAAACGGCAAAGGTAGACAGATATGAGAAATACTGCACAGTCAGCTTATTGGCTCATACGTCCAACTTTCTGAAGAGAATAATACAGAGAAGCACGGGAAAAAAAAATGAGGGTGTGTCAGATGACGGCCAGATTGGCTTTACGAAAGATGAACTTATCATAGAAGCTGTTCCGATATTGCGCTTGATAAGGGACTTAAGAAAATTCGTAGCGTTTGTGACCTAGAAAAAAATGGTGCAAGACATTTAAAATTCTCAGTAGAATGAATAGGGAGAGAAAGAGTAACGAGTGATATGCACAAGAGCCAAGACCAAGAGGGAGCAACAAAGAAATGTTTATATGAAGGAGGATGTAAGACTGCGACCTAGTCTTTCGCCCCTTATCGTCAGTGTAGACAGGGTCTTACGGTAGAAGTACAGACAGCAAGCTGCTATAATTAAAGGACAGCTACTCGCACAGGTCCAGTGTGTACTTTAATTATTGTATTATAGCGAAACTTGCTAGACACTTTCATACTTTAATGCGAAATCAATTTACGATGGAAAATTTTGGCCGGCGGGTACGCAGGAAGATGTACTAGAAACGTTTCCAGTGTGTAATGGATAGGGCATAGGCAGAAAACGTCAAACAAATGAGAAAGGAGTAATGTTGATTTTATTGTATTAACTCCCGGTTACGCAATTTGCTCAGTAAGAGCTGTAGACGTTCACGACTTGGTGTACAGCGCCAGATATGCGTCCAGAGCCCAAAATTAGAACTACTTTTTTCCCAACATACATGGGTTCCGCATAAATGCATTAGCACATCTAATAAGTCTCGCTGCCATACGATAATCACGTCCAATACTGGATCTCCGCGAGTAGTTGAGACTTAATTATAACCAACCGGTACTTTTACTGCTGACCGAGGACCGTGTACAGAACAACATTACATCAGTATTTACTACATTTGTAGACTAATAATTTAGCTATTAGAAGTCGTATGTTTTTAGGTTGATTGGTACCTTCAAGTACATGTGACAAGAGGAAGTATGTACGTTTATTTTTCCCTGGGCAGCAGGTCGGGTGTCCAAGTGTGGATACGTGGACGCAAAACGATTAGACTTTACCGACAGGCGTAATCCACTTAGTGGGGCAGTTACGTGCATGGAGAAAACAATAGGTAGTAAATTATGTGATGTGTTTCTTGGAACACTGTTAGACGCAAATAAAAAATGACTAACATACTGAACAGGGTACACATTAAGGTAGCAATGATCTCAGTGTCTGCGCTTGTGCCCGGAACACCCACCATATAAAGGGTATGAAGGTAGTGAAAAAGATTAAAATTTTGAATGATGAGATATAAATGATAAGATGCGCTGATTATTTTGCAATCCTCAGTGAAATTGAGGAAGAATTCCAGGATATGTTGAATGGAGCAAATGCTATGAGTTGAGACTAAACAAGAGGAAGCCGAAACAAATGCGGTGTAGCAGAAATGAGGTTCGCCATAAACTTAACATCAAAATTGCTTACCACGAAGCAGAGAAAGTGAACGAAGTCTCCTACATTGGGAGCAGGCTGACGAATGATGGACGAAGCATGGAGGACATAATAAGCAGACGAGCTCAGGTACAAAGAGAATTACTAGCCAAAAATAAGTCTACCAGTGTCAAACATCGGTCTTAATTTGAAGAACAAATTTCTAAGAATGTACGTTTGGAGCACACTATTATGTTAAATAATGTTTCGTGGGGAAGCCAGAGAAGCAGGGAAGTGAAGTGTTTCAGACGTGGTGCTACAGAAGGATATCGAAAATCAGGTGGACTGGGAAGACAAGAGACGATGAAAGTGTCTGCAAAATCGGCGAGGAGAGGAACACGTGCGAAACATTGACAAGTAGAAGGGTCAGGATGATACGAAATGAGTTAAATCATCAAGGAATGAGTTTCGTTATACAAGAAGGAGCAGTGCAAGGTAAAAACTGCACAGGAAGACAGAGATTGCAATATATCCAACGCAAGATTCAGGACGTTGTGTGCAAGAGCTACTCTGTCATGAGGAGGTTGGCACAGGGGAGAAAGTGGAGGTGGAGCCCATCAGACCAGTCGGACGCCTCTTCACCTCTGTCCAAGTACTGCACCCCACGTACACTCGCACCTGTTTATGAAGTCAAGCCTCGGCTTCCCTCTATAGTGTTTACGTGTAACGCTGATCACCAACACCAGGCTCACGAGAGGACGTGTCCTAACAACTGATCCCTTGTTTCTGTCAAAGTATGTTATAAATTTCTTTCACTTTCGTACAAGTCTGCACTCCAAACAACAACTTCAGAAAAGACACTGTAACACTTAAATGTATTGTTTATTTATATATCGCATCGTGTCCATTGTGTTTAGGTTGGAGAACACGAGTCCCTAACAAACCGTCACGCTAGTTGATGGACTTATACACGAGACCCTGTCACTTGGCAATTAACGGCAACAGATCTAAATACCCTTGACAGTTTGTTTGCAGACGCTCCGACGACATTGTGCAGCTACGGTGTCCGCAGGACAACCGTCTGGTGTGCTTACGCGACTAGCGTTAACTACTGCCAGTGATACTTACGAGGGTCAGTTGTAGATTGCGTTATCTAAATGTGCTATGAAACCAATTTAGGATCTAGCTATGCTCTGGAACTGATGATTTTGCTATCTCAAAATGGAGCAATTTAATGTTCTGTCCGCGAAATATTATTGCACCAGTTATTGCCCTCCATATGGCACTCCGTCTTCAAGCCACAAGTGGCCCACCGGGACCATCCGACCGCCGTGTCATCGTCAGACGAGCATGCGGAAAGGAGATGCGTGTGGTCAGCACACCGCTCTCCCGGTCGTTATGATGGTTTTCTCTGACCGGAGCCGCTACTATTCAGTCGAGTAGCTCCTCAAGCGACAACACGAAGCTAAGTGCACCCCGAAAAATGGCAACAGCACATGGCGGCCCGGCTGGTCACCCATCCAAGTGCCGGCCACGCCCGACGGCACATAACTTCGGTGTATGCACTGCTGCAAGACCGTTGCCATTGCTTAGCATTAATAGCTTTTGACTAATTAAAATTGCATCACAGGACAAATACCAATATACAAAGCTTGTAACGAAAGAAAACTAGAAATGTGGAGGAGCAAATATTTGGACGATGGAACTAACTAGAACTATCGTTGTGACGAGAATTAGTTTCCAGTTAAATCCTGTTATTTTATAGCGTTTAAAACGCAGATTTCTATATGTCACGAGAAATTCGGAAAATTACAATAAATAAAGAAATTTGTGTAGAACGTGGTTAAAACGAAACGATGTGTGCAACAACCTGAGAAGTTATGGGTGAGGTAAAAACCTTTGATCGTATTTGTAATGAAAGAAAATAAAAAGCGAGGTCGAACTGCGACACAGCTGGACATTTAACGCGATTACGATTTCCCCGAGTAGGAATACAGCAGACGCGGTGTATATGATGCTACTAACCGCGGGGCCTACGAGGCCAGAATAAAGCGAAAGCCAGTCTTGACGCAAAGTTGCTTCGACTATGGAGAAGACGAGTACAGGTAGCAACGCGTTTCCCGAAAACTGTGGGATTTACCTTCGCGAGATGCAGCTGGTCACGTCGCATCCCGACCGATCGGGTGGCCGAGCGGTTCTAGGCGCTTCAGTCTGGAACCGCGTGACCGCTACGGTTGCAGGTTCGAATCCTGCCTCGGGCATGGGTGTGTGTGATCTTAGGTTAGTTAGGTTTAAGTAGTTCTAAGTTTTACGGGACTGATGACCTCAGAAGTTAAGTCTCATAGTGCTCAGAGCCATTTGAACCATTTGAACATCACATCCTGAACTGTTTACTACAAAATGTGTGTGAAATCTTATGGGACTTAACTGCTAAGGACGTCAGTCCCTAAGCTTACACACTACTGAAGCTAAAGTATCCTAAGGACAAACACACACACCCATGCCCGAGGGAGGACTTGAACCTCCGCCGGGACCAGCCGCACAGTCCATGATTACAGCGCCCCAGACCGCTCGGCTAATCCCGCGCGGCGAACTGTTTACTGTTACAGATTTCCGTCAAACATGAAGTCTGGTGGTCAACAGGATGAAATTATTATCTACTGCACCGGCGTGGCCACCTGCACCATCAAATAAGGCGTGCTCGTACATGTACAGGCCACATGCCGACTGCGAGAAGACGCGTTATCTGGCTGGTTGTGTGACGTGCGCTCTTACGGTGTGTGGTAGAAGGTGCTTTGCCTACCAGTCACCAGTAGGACTCCTTTACGAAAGTGTTCTTCTTAAGAATCGTCCGTTGGAGGTGGTAGAAGTATACCCTCTCATTCTTCCGACTCTTCAACTGAATTACCACGCCGGATAAAGGGGGATCTGCAGTCGAACGTGCGTTTACGAACTACGGTGCAAGTCGGCATTTTTCACATTGAGGATCATTTTCACACGTGATACAACTCGTAAGTTACAGATAAAATCCCGCGACTGACTGGAAATGGAACCTGAGACCTTTGGATACGCGCTCATGCACTTTGCTTGGGGTTCGTCCACAGACACCGGGCGTACTGCCTCACACAAACATAGTGGTCGTCTAGTTACGTTTCTACGTTATACTAGGTAACTCAAAACCAATATAGCGGTTGCAGACAGCAACAATTACATGGAATTACATGGTATTTCACAATGTTTGGACAGTTTCAAATTTGAATAATACACAATCTAACCGCGAAACGAAGTTGAACATTTCACGCAAGATACTACATTTATTCAAATTTACTTATGAATTACTACAGCGGATAAATGAGGACCATTCGAGGCCTCTCACGCAGTTTTTGAACACTCTTAGAGTGAACAGCTTGTTCCATCACATTATAATTATCTTCTTCCGTCGCATTATATTGAATAATATAGGTGTTTGAGATATTTTCATCATTTTTCCAAATTTAAGAAATGTTATAACTCGACTGAAGGAATGGACTACCTGTTTATTTAATTCATAATTACATAAATGCACTTCCTTTCCTTAATCCCTCTACATTGCCGTGGGTTAATTAACTTTGAGTTTGTGGTCACTCTGTAGATTGGTTAGTGCCAACATAAATTTGGGGCGAAGGCAGCGATGATACACCTGTTTGCCAGTGGTAGTTGGGTGTTGGTAACAGGTTCCCCTCCCCTCCAGGGCGGAGGAGAACGACCTGTGAGGGTCGCCATGACGGGGTCGCTCTGGGGGAAGCTGTTGAATTGAGCTGACGGAGTCGTGGGCGATCTCCGTCTTTGACGCCAAATTCTTTGTGGGATGAGGTATATAGTTTACTTTATTGTTATTAATGCGCTCTTTTCAGGATGGAAGTAGTTAGCATGTCGTTACGACCATTAATTTTTTTTGAGGAATTTTGCATGAAAATTTAAAATTTTCGGTTAGGGTTTCTTTCCAGAGGTGAGCATGGGGGGTCACGTTATCAATTTGTAGTAATGCAATCAATTAGTGCCTTCAGCACACGATAGCAGCAAAAGTATCAAAAATCATACAGTTCCACTTTTAGCACTAGCGTTTTGCAGTTTTAAATTTCTTACTGGTCTTGTTAAAGTAACATGGGGCTTCATCCACCCTAGTTAGCTTAACACGTGGTTGTAACTGCTTATGAGAAATTTGGATGATGATTCTGTGTGAAACCTGCTAGGACAGGCGTGTTCTGTGTGAGTTACTTAAGGCCCTAAGAATGTGACGCAATTTTTTGGCAAACCCATAAATTTTGTGCACGGATATTTTGATTCATTACTACCCCATTTGCAACCAGCAACATAGGCGAGGCTCCACGTCGTAGTTAACTGGTGAATAATAGGATGTTGGTGTGAATAATTGTATAGATTGAAAGCAAGAATGAATAGTGAGCTGTGTACAATAAAAATTAGCCGCTGGTGTGGATCACCCACGTGGTGTCGAATTGCACCTCCAGCGAGCTACCAGTTTGTTCTTGAAAATAGTTAAGGTGAGGATGCTTGCGTATTATAACATTTGTAAAGTTTCTGGGTAAATAATAAAATTTAATTTCGTGGATTCAGTGACTGATCATAACACCTCCATCTTGTGTAGAGAATACTGTTAGTACTAAATTGAAGTCATGATAATCTGGCGGGAATGAAAGTTAACAAGGATAGAGAACACAGATCATCTTAGTTACTTGCCCACTTGGTTGCTTGAGCACTCCCCCGCGTTATCCGTTGCGAAATCTTAATATGATAGTCATCTCGTCAATCAAATACTAACTTCGGGCCGGTCGCCTTTCAATGAATCCTTCCGAGCATTGAATCAAGCGGTTAAATAGCGTGTGTATGAGATGCCTTGGCACGCACGCAACCGGTACGCTCTAACATAGATTGGCAGAGAGAGGGAAGAAACATAACAACGGGGAAGGTAACCGTCCAGCTTCTTTCTCACGAACTGGACGAATTCTGGAAATTCCATCGTGAATTCCGTCTTCTAACACTTGCGAGCTTCTCGTCCGGTCGGAATACACCCTCGCCTTCAAATAACTCCACAGGTAAAATGAGTCTGGCACGATTAACACTCCGACGCTGGCGCTGGATCGCACAGATCCACTAGGTAGTGTTTCTGTGCCTACGTCTCAACGCATGCGGTGTTGTTTACCCCCTCTCGTCTATCCCCCTGACTCGGGCATTCTCAACAGGCAATAGTGTGTTTACTTCCTCAAGAGCAACACCTCCGCTACACAGGGGCGATGGATCGCACGGATACCACGCCAGCATCCCCGTAAGTATTCTTGAGTCATTGAATTTTCCTCAATGTAATGTCTACTTGTGTTTTACATTCAAGCATTCTGTATGTGAAGTAGAAATTATTGTTATGTAATTATTACATAATAGAAATTGGTACTAGATCTTTTCGATCCACCGCCAGCATTTACGTTCTAGTCTTCCTCGCTCCTTTACAATGGTATCAAGTACTCTTTTTATTTTTATTTTGTTTTGGAACTAGAGAATGTTAACATTGTTTACAGATCTGTTGTCTGTCTGGAAATGGGCTCAAATGAAATTCGGCATAAACACAATCCAGAAGTTGCAGATTTTCAACAAACTTTGTTTGATGACAGTGATGACGAGGGCGGACGAGCTGCACGCAGGGAGACGAAGAGATCGATACTAATGCCGCAGAAAGCAGGGAGGAGGCGAGGAATATGGCGATGTGTTGTAGGAAGGGAGGAAAGAAAATAATCGTATCATTCGATTGGAAAAAGACACCAAACACAAACCGCAGGAAAATCCAACAACACAATATTCTCCGCATAATAATTCCTGATGTCAATGGAAAAGCAAAAAATATTGGAGAAATTTCAAAAACATGGGAATGCTTATTTGACCAGGAAATTCTGGAAATGATTGTGAAGTACACGAACCAATACATTGAAATTATCCGAAACAATTATCAGCGAGAACGAAACGCTCACCCAACGGACATAGTCGAGATAAAAGCCTACATTGGACTTCTGTACACAGCTGGAATGCACAAGGCGGGAGGGAAAAGTCTGCAAGATTTGTGGGATTCCAAGGGGTTCGGAATCGAGATATTTCGGTAGACCATGAGTGAGTACAGGTTTCGTTTTCTGTTACAAGCTTCGCGATTTGATGATCGACAATCACGTAGTGAACGCAGAGCAGTGGAGCGCCTGGCGCCAGTTCGAGATTTATTTTAGAAGTTCGTGAAGAGCTGCCAATCTTGTTACGTTGTAGGCCAAAACGTCACCATTGACAAGAAACTGGAAGCCTTCAGAGGACGCTGCTCTTTTATCCGGTATATACCGTCGAAGCCGTCAAAATATGGAATAAAAATATTTGCTACAGATGATTCCAAACTGTTTTACACTTGCAACATGACGTGGTTGAAAGTTTGGTGGCTCCTCTCACTAATTTAGGACGCAACATCTGTAATGAGAACTGGTTCAGCGGCGTTAATCGGCTCCGTGATTTGTCATAGAAGCACCGGCTGTCATATGTTGGAACCGTGAAAAAAATAAATGGCAGATCCCGAAAGAAATGAAGGATGTGAAAACCAAGGCTGCAAATTCTAGCTTATTTGCTTACTGAAAAGAAGGTAGGATCATTTCGTACGTCGAACTAAACAAAAACAACAACAAAATGTTTTACTGATCTCAAGTGCATTATGACACTGGTATTGATGAAAACACAGGATATAAAAGGAATCCTATTATCATAACTTATTATAACACACACAAAATTGGAGTTGATATAGTTGACGAATTGTGCTCTGCCTACAACGTTCAGAGGGGATCACGACGATGGCCCATGGTCGTATGTTATTCGATACTGGATGTTGCTGGTATAAATTCCCAGATAATTTCTTCGTCAGCTCGGGTGGGAACTCTTGTAAGATCAACTGATAAAACGAAGCCTGCTTTCCAGTCTGCCTCGGACCCTGACTACGCGCGTTATTGAAATTCTGCCGCAAAATCGCCGCCCTTGAGATCTTGTTGGTGAGAGATCCGACAATACCGACACCAATCAAGTAAGAAGGAAGCGTTGCAAACACTGCCTCACAACTAGTACAACAGGACTGACGAAATACTCGTGTAAATCGTGCGGACAATGCCTTTGTCTTCAACGCTGTGATTTTGTTTGCCGTAAAGGATATGAATTGCGTGCCCCTCCAAAATAAACATGAAAACGTCCCTTATTTGTTGTATTTTTAGCTGTAACTTACTTTTCAGGACTTTGAATGTCGTTTTTTCTTTTTTATGGTCATCAGTCTACTGACTGGTTTGATGCGGCCCGCCACGAATTCCTTTCCTGTGCTAACCTCTTCATCTCAGAGTAGCACTTGCAACCTACGTCCTCAATTGTTTGCTTGACGTATTCCAATCTCTGTCTTCCTCTACAGTTTTTGTCCTCTACAGCTCCCTCTAGTACCATGGAAGTCATTCCCTCATGTCTTAGCAGATGTCCTATCATCCTGTCCCTTCTCCTTATCAGTGTTTTCCACATATTCCTTTCCTCTCCGATTCTGCGTTGAACCTCCTCATTCCTTACCTTATCAGCCCACCTAACCGCAAGACCGCTACGGTCGCAGGTTCGAATCCTGCCTCGGGCATGGATGTTTGTGATGTCCCTAGGTTAGTTAGGTTTAACTAGTTCTAAGTTCTAGGGGACTAATGACCTCAGCAGTTGAGTCCCATAGTGCTCAGAGCCATTTGAACCAGCCAGTCCACCTAATTTTCAACATTCGCCTATAGCACCACATCTCAAATGCTTCTGTTCCGGTTTTCCCACAGTCCATGTTTCACTACCATACAATGCTGTACTCCAGACGTACATCCTCAGAAATTTCTTCCTCAAATTAAGGCCGGTATTTGATATTAGTAGACTTTTCTTGGCCAGAAATGCCTTTTTTGCCATAGCGAGTCTGCTTTTGATGTCCTCCTTGCTCCGTCCGTCATTGGTTATTTTACTGCCTAGGTAGCAGAATTCCTTAACTTCATTGACTTCGTGACCATCAATCCTGATGTTCAGTTTCTCGCTGTTCTCGCTGTTCTCATTTCTACTACTTCTCATTACCTTCGTCTTTCTCCGATTTACTCTCAAACCATACTGTGTACTCGTTAGACAGTTCATTCCGTTCAGCAGATCATTTAATTCTTCTTCACTTTCCCTCAGGATAGCAATGTCATCAGCGAATCGTATCATTGATATCCTTTCACCTTGTATTTTAATTCCACTCCTGAACCTTTCTTTTATTTCCATCATTGTTTCCTCGATGTACAGATTGAAGAGTAGGGGCGAAAGGCTACAGCCTTGTCTTGCACCCGTCTTAATACGAGCACTTAGTTCTTGATCGTCCACTCTTATTACTCCCTCTGTTGTTGTACATATTGTATATGACCCGTCTCCCCCTATAGCTTACCCCTAGTTTTTTCAGAATCTCGAACAGCTTGCACCATTTTATATTGTCGAACGCTTTGTCCAGGTCAACAAATCCTATGAAAGTGTCCTGATTTTTCTTTAGCCTTGCTTCCATTATTAGCTGTAACGTCAGAATTGCCTCTCTCGTCCCTTTACTTTTCCTAAAGCCAAACTGATCGTCACCTTGCGCATTCTCAATAAAAAAAAAAAATGGCTCTGAGCACTATGGGACTCAACTGCTGTGGTCATAAGTCCCCTAGAACTTAGAACTGCTTAAACCTAACTAACCTGAGGACAGCACACAACACCCAGCCATCACGAGGTAGAGAAAATCCCTGACCCCGCCGGGAATCGAACCCGGGCGTGGGAAGCGAGAAGGCTACCGCACGACCACGAGAGCGCGTTCTCAATTTTCTTTTCCATTCTTCTGTATATTATTGTTGTAAGCAGCTTCGATGCATGAGCTGTTAAGCTGATTGTGCGATAATTCTCGCACTTGTCAGCTCTTGCCGTCTTCGGAATTGTGTGGATGATGCTTTTCCGAAAGTCACATGGTATATCGCCAGACTCATATATTCTACACGCCAACGTGAATAGTCGTTTTGTTGCCACTTCCCCCAATGATTTTAGAAATTCTGATGGAGTGTTATCTATCCCTTCTGCCATATCTGACCGTAAGTCCTCCAAAGCTCTTTTAAATTCCGATTCTAATACTGGATCCCCTATCTCTTCTAAATCGACTCCTGTTTCTTCTTCTATCACATCAGACAAATCTTCACCCTCATAGAGGCTTTCAATGTATTCTTGCCACCTATCTGCTCTCTCCTCTGCATTTAACAGTGGATTTCCCGTTGCACTCTTAATGTTACCACCGTTGCTTTTAATGTCACCAAAGGTTGTTTTGACTTTCGTGTATGCAGAGTCTGTCCTTCCGACAATTATTTCTTTTTCGATGTCTTCACATTTTTCCTGCACCCATTTCATCTTAGCTTCCCTGCACTACCTATTTATTTCATTCCTCAGCGACTTGTATTTCTGTATTCCTGATTTTCCCGGAACATGTTTGTACTTCCTCATTTCATCAATCAACTGAAGTATTTCTTCTGTTACCAATGGTTTCTTCGCAGCTACCTTCTTTGTACCTATGTTTTCCTTCCCAACTTCTGTGATGGCCCTTTTTAGAGATGTCCATTCATCTTCAACTGTACTGCCTACTGCGCTATTCCTTATTGCTGTATCTATAGCGTTAGAGAACTTCAAACGTATCTCGTCATTCCTTAGTACATCCGTATCCCACTTCTTTGCGTATTGATTCTTCCTGACTAATGTCTTGAACTTCAGCCTACTCTTCATCACTACTATATTGTGATCTGAGTCTATATCTGCTCCTGGGTACGCCTTACAGTCCAGTATCTGATTTCGGAATCTCTGTCTGACCATGATGTAATCTAATTGAAATCTTCCCGTATCTCCCGGCCTTTTCCAAGTATACCTCCTCCTCTTGCGATTCTTGAACAGGGTATTCGCTATTACTAGCTGAAACTTGTTACAGAACTCAATTAGTCTTTCTCCTCTTTCATTCCTTGTCCCATGCTCAAATTCTCCTGTTACCTTTTCTTCTACTCCTTCCCCTACAACTGCATTCCAGTCGCCCATGACTATTAGATTTTCGTCCCCCTTTACATACTGCATTATCCTTTCAATATCCTCATACACTTTCTCTATCTGTTCATCTTCAGCTTGCGACGTCGGCATGTATACCTGAACTATCGTTGTCGGTGTTGGTCTGCTGTCGATTCTGATTAGAACAACCCGGTCACTGAACTGTTCACAGTAACACACCCTCTGACCTACCTTCCTATTCATAACGAATCCTACACCTGTTATACCATTTTCTGCTGCTGTTGATATTACCCGATACTCATCTGACCAGAAATCCTTGTCTTCCTTCCACTTCACTTCACTGACCCCTACGATATCTAGATTTAGTCTTTGCATTTCCCTTTTCAGATTTTCTAGTTTCCCTACCACGTTCAAGCTTCTGACATTCCACGCCCCGACTCGTAGAACGTTATCCTTTCGTTGATTATTCAATCTTTTTCTCATGGTAACCTCCCCTTTGGCAGTCCCCTCCCGGAGATCCGAATGGGGGACTATTCCGGAATCTTTTGCCAATGGAGAGATCATCATGACACTTCTTCAAATACAGGCCACATGTCCTGTGGATACACGTTACGTGTCTTTAATGCAGTGGTTTCCATTGCCTTCTGCATCCTCATGTCGTTGATCATTGCTGATTCTTCCGCCTTTAGGGGCAATTTCCCACCCCTACGACAAGAGAGTGCCCTGAACCTCTATCCGCTCCTCCGCCCTCTTTGACAAGGCCGTTGGCAGAATAAGGCTGACATCTTATGCCGGAAGTCTTCGGCTGCCAATGCTGATTACTTATCAAAATTTAGGCAGTGGCGGGGATCGAACCCGGGACCAAAGACGTTTTGATTATGAATCAAAGACGCTACCCCTAGACCACGGGTAAATTTGAATGTCGTACGTTGAATGTTGTACGTACCATGTAAAACATTTCCTGAACATTTTATTTTTCCAAGCGTAGTTCCTTACTACCATGTTGTATGTTTATGAAATAATTCTTTAATAAAATTATTAAAAATAAACATAGTACCTTACACGACCATGGAGCTCACACATACGTGACATTTTTAATGTATTGTTAACTTGAGTGAATGGATCTCACAGAGCCGGCCGGAGTGTCCGAGCGGTTCTAGGCGCTACAGTCTGGGACCGCGCGACCGCGACGGTCGCAGGTTGGAATCCTGCTTTGGGCATGGATGTGTGTGATGTCCTTAGGTTAGTTAGGTTCAAGTAGTTCTAAGTTCTAGGTAACATTTTTGAACAGAATGACGGAGTGGCTATGGGTAGTCCTTTGTCACCCATAGTCGCCAATTTATTTATGGAGGACTTCGAGGACATGGCACTGAGGACTTCAGCTTTGCAATCAACGTGCTTCTGGAGATACGTGGACGATACCTTCCTCGTCTGGCCGCATTGACGTGATGCTCTTAACAGATTTTTGGACCACTTCAACTTTCATCCCCGTATCAAATTTACTATGGAGGTTGAAAATGATGGGATGCTTCCATTTTTAGACGTAATGGTTTATAAAAGACCAGATGGAACTTTGGGACACAGTGTTCACCGAAAGTCGACATACACACAGATTGGTATCTGCATCCTAAGAGTTGTCATCCACGACACCAACGTAGTGGCGTCCTTAGGACTTTGAGACGGAGAGCATATGCCATTTCCGACGCAGACAGCTTAACCCAAGAACTTGAGCATTTGATGACTGTTTTTAAGGAAAATGGATACACCGAGAAGCAGATTCGTCGGGCTATGGAGTTTGGACCATCTCCGGAGGTGAACGAAGAGGAACATAGATCTGTGGCCTTTCTTCCTTATGCTGCAGGCTTATCGTTTAAGATTGGACGAATTTTAAAGAATTTTAACATTAAGAGTGTGTTCCGTCCACCTTCTATGATTAGGGCTCTGCTCGGCTCTGTGAAGGATGATTTGGGGCTTAGGAAACCCGGTGTGTATAAAATTCCGTGTCAATGTGGTAAAGCTTACGTTGGCCGTTCTATTCGCACAGTGCATGACAGGTGTGTGGAACATCGCCGTCATACGAGGCTACAACAGCCGGAAAAATCGGCGGTAGCAGAACACTGCCTAAATGAGGGACACAAAATGAAATTTGAGGAAACTGTTGTGGTTGCCAACATTTCCGGTTTTTGGAACAGTGTCTATAAAGAGGCGATTGAAATTAGGTTGGCTGATAATTTAATCAACAGAGACAATGGGTTTCCTCTTAGCATCAAGTGGAATCCTGTATTATCTCGCAACAAAACTGAACGTTCTTCGGTGCGGCCTTGATTGCGATGTATCGTTGCCAGCAGTGTTTCACTAAGGGCGGCGCCACCTCCCTGTTTTGGAAGCCAGAAACCGTGATGGGCGGCGCATGCGCCGTGTACTGAACGGTGGCCTATATAGGACGTCGATTTGCAACCTGGCGTCAGTTCTCAGCGGGACTCATCAGCAGAAGCAGCATTTTCCTGAAGATGGCGACCAGTTGGATCGCCGAAATATCGAGTCAAGTTGATTTTAGGATCCGGCAGCAAACCCGAAGAGACTTTCATTCTAGGGGACTGATGACCTCAGATGTTAAGTCCCATAGAGCTCAGAGCCATTTGAGCCATTTTTGATCTCACAGATCCGTGAGTGTTTAGGGGCGCCAGCATCGGAGTATTAAACCAGGCGAACGAGGCGGTCATTCGACACAGGCGCGTTTGGAAACTACACCGTTACCAAACACTGAAACGGAGCACTTGAAAGGCGTTGTCGGATTGCCGTGCGGGTTAGCCGCGCGGTCTAGGCGGCTTGTCACGGACCGAGCGGTTTCCCTCGTAGGAGGTTCCAGTCCTCCCTCGGGCATTGGAATATGTGTTATCCTTAGCGTAAGTTAAAGTTAGTGTAATTAGTGTGTAAGCCTAGGGACCGATGCCCTCAGCAGTTTGGTCCCATAGAACTTTACCACAAATTTCCAAAATTCTTGTCGGATTTATAGCACGTGGCGCCGTCTTGTCGGCACCAATTTTTCGTAATGGACGACGAAGGGTCGCCTGTACCCTGCTACACACACGTTCGATGTTCTCGAGAGTTCGGGTAGTTTTCCGAGGGCCGGACGACTTTCGATTCGATGCACTGGCAGTTGCGCAGAAGTTTCTTCCCCAGTTCAATATCGTTCCGCGAGCAGAAGTTGGATATCGCGGTTGTATCTTGAAATGCTTACGAAAGACACGTTGCACGCGCGCGACAGATTCGCCGTAGAGGAAACAGGACTCCACCGCAAACGCGCGACGTTGCTTCGACCAGCAGGACGCGACTGCTGACCGACCTGTGTGAGTGGCTCGGCGCAGTCAACAGACTGCGCCACTGCCACCGCATCTCGTTTTTAGCGTGCGTTATTCAGATCTGATGTCGTCGAAACATTGTGAAACATCCTGCATTTAGCGCACCGCAATAATAATTACAGATATTGTGAAACAAAAATTCTAAAACATTTCAGTAATTTATAGTTGTTCTAAATCTACTTCTGTGCTCCGCCAACCACCTTATACTATGTGGCGAAAGGTGCACTACTGCCGCTTCCCTCCTCCTAGTTTCAGTCACGACTGCTGCGTAAGAAGAACGACTATTGGTAAGGATCCATGTGAGTTTCAATTCCTGTAATATTACCTTCGTCGCCTTTTCACGAGACGTACGTAGGAGGAAACAATATGCTGATTAACCCTTCTAGGAATTCACATTCTCGTAGCTTTAAGCAGTAAAGCACGCTGTGTTCCAGAATGCATCTCGTGCACCATCTGCCACTGTAGGTGGCTGAACATCTCCGTCACGCTTTCTCACTTGGTAAACGAACCTGCAACGAAACAAATTGCTCTCGTTTGGAACTCGCCTATTTCCACTATCAATTCTATCTGGTACAGATGCCAATCTGATCAACAATATTCGAGTATTGTTCGCACTAGGCTTTTGTAACCTATAACTTGGCTCCCTCACACTTGGATTACACTTGCCGTGGATTCTTCCAATAAATCAGTGTCTAGCACCTTCCTGATTGTGATTAGTTTTGTATGGTTTTTCAAATGGTTCAAATGGCTCTGAGCACTATCGTTATCAGTCCCCTAGAACAGAACTACTTAAACCTAACTAACCTAAGGACACCACACAACACCCAGTCATCACGAGGCAGAGAAAATCCCTGACCCCGCCGGGAATCGAACCCGGTAACCTGGGCGTGGGAAGCGAGAACACTACCGCACGACCACGAGCTGTGGACGAGGTTATTCCATCTGAAGTCACCGCGTATGCATAATCCTAGAAATTTTATGGGTGTGGCCACAATGATGCAATCACACAACAAACAGTCTTCCTGTATACGTATGCATCAATCCTTCGCAGGTATTCCTGAACTTCACTGCACTCTTCCAATGTTCTGGCTTCTTTGTTTACAACAGCATCATCCAGTAAAAATGTATGGCATTTTATAGTCCCTTACACCATCTGTTATATAATATACAAAGCAGAGGGTATGTGTGGGATCTTCTCCGAAACTCCTGCATCTAGTCAACCAAATTTACCACAGGAACAGTAGGCCTCAGTAGTAACAGCACTGACTGAATCTCCTCACTCCAATAGGGGTGGAGATATTGGCAAAAAGTGTTCTTTCCATCCCCTGCTGAAAAGGCTGCACTGCACGACAGGTATGTGGTACAGGACTAGTACTGGCCTGCCAAATCGACCTGCTTTGCAGGGCAGTCTACATGTCAGTGGGAGGAAACGGTTTTTCAGGCTGCGACATATGACTTGCCCTGCATGACAGGCAAGTGGGAGTAGTATCAAGCTGCTTTATTGAACTGTACTGCAGGGGCCACACACGCCAATCAGCATGGCTGGCGACAGCTCGAGTTGAAAAGAGGAGGGGACAGGCAGACAGTGAGGAGGGAGGAGGGGGAGATGTATGAAGCAATTGGAAGGTTTAAAGGAGTGGTGGACAGGTGGAAAAGGAAGAAGGGTAAGCAGATATGGAAAGAGAGGAGGAGGAAGATATAGTCAAAGGGATAGGGAGGAAGATATGATCAGAGGAAGGAGGGTGGAGGAAGTGGACAAAGGGAGGGGAAGGACGAGATGAGGAGACAGATAGAGATGGAAGGACGGATTGGACACAGAGAGGGGGAGCAGGATGTGTGTTCAATATATGTGTCAAATGCAAAAATGGGCAAAACCTTGGGCGATACTGTTCGACACAGGAGAAAACTGAATGTATACGTTAATTTTGTGGCAACAAACATTATTATTTTCAAAAGCTATAGGGCACTGAATTGTATGTAGATTGCTGCAAAGGCGGATGGTAGCAGTAGAGAAGGTGTTTCAGAATGTTCCTGTTTCATGGATAGGCACAGCTTGAGTAGTAGATAAATGGGACATTGTGCTTCAATTATCTTAAAATACCCGATATTTGTTTAAACTCTGATGCAAGATGTTGGGGTTCATGCGCAGTGAGGTGCTGATGAAGTAAACACACGATGTGGTAGTGATGTAAAATGCCGAGTATAACGATCCAGTTACGTACTTTCTTTTTACTTTCCTCTAAAATATTAATTTAAAATATAAGACTAGGAAAGATACTGTCGTCGATGGAGAGGAGAAGTGTGGACAGAAATATCCCTTTATTAATAGCTTTTGGAAAAATTTAGTTGACGTAATCGGTAAAGACTGTGTGACTCGCCAGCTAACTTTGAGTTTCCGACAATGCAGCACCGGATACACTGGTGTCCATGCAGTGGAGGAACAGTGGACCGAAGATTGGGAACCGAGAGTCCGCTCTCGTTGCACCAAAACAGGATAATTTTATAACTGTACCAGTCAGTCTTTGCATTGTATCCATTTTGGACTGACCTGTTTGTAGTTAGCAGCATCTCGACCTGTCGCAGAAACATTCCTATTCTAAAACGCTGTAAGGAAGTTTAATTCTTCGAGTTGCAGTGCTTGTAATGTTATTTGAAGACTCGACTCTATATGATTCACAGCAGTCCGGCATTTCCTTTACTGAATAAACTGAACTGTAAACTTTCTAATTTTGTTACAAGTAATTTCGTAGAGTGTGCAGATCTTTTTATTATTTGCTCGTCTCATTTAGCTCTCTTCGGTAACTATCGGACTCCGGAGCAGCGGTACGGCACTGAAACCAGTCAGTACGAATCCAAGGGCCCGAAGTTGTGGTTCTTAAGGTGGTAACTTAAATTTTCCAAAGGATTTTAATTTTTGGTCGCTACAGCGTTGGATCTTGCGAAATGAACTATAATAACTCGAATTTTTGTTGAACTTTACAGCGCGATATTCAACGATTTTTTTTCAGACAGATGGACGTTGCAGATGCGACACGCACTGATTCTTGGTTCTAGCTGCCTACAGTCCTCACGACGCGTGCTGTGTATTACGATGGCAATGAACTCGTGGCGATGCCGACAGAGGAATTCATCGACGGCTTGAGTAAACAAAGCAATCTGACGCGGCAAAAAAAAAAAAAAAAAGAAAAAAGTCGAGCAACATTTATCGGGGCATTGTGCATAGTTCTGTGGAGCCGTTCGCTAACGTTCAGAGGGATTAGGGCCGTAGCAAGGGCATGGCGGGGCGCACAAGCGCACAGGGGTGAGAAAACTAAGGTAATGACTACTGTCGAACAGGCGTTTGTGTGGAAACACTGCACTCGGTTCACGCAGCTGCAGCCCAGACAGCTAGCTCGAGATCAACAGTGGAGTTCTTGCTGCTACTTTGCTGTGGTGTTCTAGGAAGTCGACGAACCGGTGCTGAAGCATATATACTGCTGATTCCGCCGAGTGAGGGCTGGAGCGACGCTGTAAGACCTAGACACTTTCAAAATACACTCCTGGAAATGGAAAAAAGAACACATTGACACCGGTGTGTCAGACCCACCATACTTGCTCCGGACACTGCGAGAGGGCTGTACAAGCAATGATCACACGCACGGCACAGCGGACACACCAGGAACCGCGGTGTTGGCCGTCGAATGGCGCTAGCTGCGCAGCATTTGTGCACCGCCGCCGTCAGTGTCAGCCAGTTTGCCGTGGCATACGGAGCTCCATCGCAGTCTTTAACACTGGTAGCATGCCGCGACAGCGTGGACGTGAACCGTATGTGCAGTTGACGGACTTTGAGCGAGGGCGTATAGTGGGCATGCGGGAGGCCGGGTGGACGTACCGCCGAATTGCTCAACACGTGGGGCGTGAGGTCTCCACAGTACATCGATGTTGTCGCCAGTGGTCGGCGGAAGGTGCACGTGCCCGTCGACCTGGGACCGGACCGCAGCGACGCACGGATGCACGCCAAGACCGTAGGATCCTACGCAGTGCCGTAGGGGACCGCACCGCCACTTCCCAGCAAATTAGGGACACTGTTGCTCCTGGGGTATCGGCGAGGACCATTCGCAACCGTCTCCATGAAGCTGGGCTACGGTCCCGCACACCGTTAGGCCGTCTTCCGCTCACGCCCCAACATCGTGCAGCCCGCGACAGGCGTGAATGGAGGGACGAATGGAGACGTGTCGTCTTCAGCGATGAGAGTCGCTTCTGCCTTGGTGCCAATGATGGTCGTATGCGTGTTTGGCGCCGTGCAGGTGAGCGCCACAATCAGGACTGCATACGACCGAGGCACACAGGGCCAACACCCGGCATCATGGTGTGGGGAGCGATTTCCTACACTGGCCGTACACCACTGGTGATCGTCGAGGGGACACTGAATAGTGCACGGTACATCCAAACCGTCATCGAACCCATCGTTCTACCATTCCTAGACCGGCAAGGGAACTTGCTGTTCCAACAGGACAATGCACGTCCGCATGTATCCCGTGCCACCCAACGTGCTCTAGAAGGTGTAAGTCAACTACCCTGGCCAGCAAGATCTCCGGATCTGTCCCCCATTGAGCATGTTTGGGACTGGATGAAGCGTCGTCTCACGCGGTCTGCACGTCCAGCACGAACGCTGGTCCAACTGAGGCGCCAGGTGGAAATGGCATGGCAAGCCGTTCCACAGGACTACATCCAGCATCTCTACGATCGTCTCCATGGGAGAATAGCAGCCTGCATTGCTGCGAAAGGTGGATATACACTGTACTAGTGCCGACATTGTGCATGCTCTGTTGCCTGTGTCTATGTGCCTGTGGTTCTGTCAGTGTGATCATGTGATGTATCTGACCCCAGGAATGTGTCAATAAAGTTTCCCCTTCCTGGGACAATGAATTCACGGTGTTCTTATTTCAATTTCCAGGAGTGTATTTATAAATAAGCGAAATGAAAAACAGATCTCATATCGATTACACCATTTTATTTTAATTTCGAGTCAGGCTAGGTCCTAAGTGACAGCTCCGTATCTTATCTTAAAAAAACAAAACAAAAACAAAATACAGTTGAATCTGGCGGCAAATATAGCAGAGATCTTGATAACAGCGCAACTAGTCAGTCAAGTTCCAGATTAAAGTACTCACGAAGAGCATCGATGCCACTTCGTATATTTTGGCAGTTTTCTTTAAAGTATAGGATTAGAGATGATCAAAACATCGGAATAGCGTTGACTGCATTTATGACCCTGTCAGTGACTGCAACAGCTTACGAACGCTGTTTCATCAAACTATTGCGGTAAACAAACTATCAAATGTTTCTGTCTTGTTGACAGAATACGACGCAGGTGATAAACTGGTGGCTTCACCAATGAAGCTGTTTCGCTGAAATTAAGCAAATGAAAATCAAGGAAATGGAAAGTAAAATAACACTGAAGCGCCAAAGAAACTCGGATACCTGCCTAACATCGTGTAGGGCACCGGCGAGCACGCACAAGTGGCGGAACACGACGTGGCATGGACACGAGTAGTCTCTGAAGTGGTGCTGGAGGGAACTGACATCATGAATCCTACACGGCTGTCCATAAATCAACAAGAGTACGAGGACGTGGATATCTCTTCTGAACAGCACGCTGCACGACATCCCAGATAAGCTCAATAATGTTCATGTCTCGAGGGTTTGGTGGCCAGCAGAAGTGTTTAAACTCAGAAGAGTGTTCATGGAGCCACTCTGCAGCAATTCTGGACGTGCGGGGTGTCGCATTGTCCTGCTGAAATTATCCAAGTCCGTCGGAATGCACAGTGGACATGAATGGATGCAGCTGATCATACAGGATGTTTACGTACGTGTCACCTGTCAGAGTCGTCTCTAGACGTATCAGGACTCCCATATCACTCCAACTGCACACGCCCCACACCATTATAGAGGCTCCACAAACTTGAAAAGTCTCCTGCTGACATTTATTCGTGCGGTTGTCTTCATCCACTCGATACAATTTGAAACGAGACTCGTCTGACCAGGCAACGTGTTTCCAGTCATCAACAGTCCAATGTCGGTGGTGATGGGCCCAGGCGAGGCGTAAAGCTTTGTGCCGTGCAGTCATCAAGGGTACAACAGTGGGCCTTCGGCTCCAAAAGCCCATATTGATGAAGTTTCGTTGAATGGTTCGCACGCTGATAGTTTGTCATGGCCCGGCAGTGAAATCTGCAGCAATTTTTGGAAGAGTTGCACTTCTGTCACGTTGAACGATTCTCTTCAGTCGTCGTTGGTCCCGTTCTTGCAGGATCTTTTTCCTGCCGTAGCGATGTCAGAGATTTGATGTTTTACTGGGTTCCTGCTATTCACGGTAGACTCATGAAATGGACGTACGGTAAAATCCCTACTTTTTCGCTGCGTCGGAGATGCTGTGTACAATCGCTCGTGCGCCGACTGTAACATCACGTTCAAACAGACTTACATCTTGATAACCTGCCATTGCGGCAGCAGTAACCTAACAACCACGCCAGACATTTGTCTTATATAGGTGTTGCCAACGGCAGCGCCGAATTCTGCCCACACTGGACCTCCGTAGTAGCTGCACCACCCAGTATAAATGACTACAAATCAGACAAGACGGTAAACGAAACAAGGAAATTAATGCGAGAAGAAAAGCTGGAAAGTTGATCACTCGAATCTTGGAATCTTAATTTTTTTATTTTTATTTTTTATTTTTTATTTTTACGGTATCAACAGATTAGAAAGGAACAAAAAAAATTATTATAAGCATTGCGTCACTAGTACGGACTGCTAAACTACAACTGATGAAAGGTTAATGGCGACTGAGGTGGATTTTTGGTGACGGTATACATCGATATTCAGTCGGGAAAGGGTCAGAAATGAAGACATCTGAAAAGAAATGGATGTCACAGGTTCGATTATTGATTTTGTGGAAGACAAATAACTCGTAAGGTATGGAGATACGGACAGGTTGAGAAAGGAGAGATTGCCGTGACAGATCATGAAGCCAGCAGGGAGCAAGAGAGAATGGAGACCACCGGCCACATGGATGTAAGATAATGACTCATTAACTACAGAACGTAATATTAAGGAAAATTTATGGACAGATTATGAATGAAAACTAAATTTGATGTTTACTCTTGGGTTACCGGAAAATGTAAACACATTGTAAAAGCGTAAAGCCACATACAGGGCGATTTTCGCGGCAGCGCTGCCACTGCCGCGCCCCTCTTGCCCCCCGCCCCCCCCCCCCCCCTTCTCCTCCAACCACTCCTCTACCGCGCTCGCTTGCGCAAGTGTGAGTATGTATGCCTATATCAGTTTCTTTGGCGCTTCAGTGTATTACAGCAGCAACAACAACAAATTACGGAAAGTGATATTTTCTCACCTGATCAGCGCAGTGCTTTCCCCTTCACTCCTAGTAATTAATTTACGCACTATTAATAATTCATGAGAAACAAGTGAAATTTGTTCGTTATTAAAGATGATTCTAAAGACAAATCACAGCAGATTTTTTTAAAGTTTCTATTATGTTAGAAGATTTATACAACTTATACTACTACTACTACTACTACTGTGATCAGGCCCAGTGGACCGCACGCATCTACACAAGTTTCCTCCTCCACTGTATTCTGTCCATTGCTGCTATCCGCCATCTGTTCACATCTATTGACACTTGGTTTAAATCTTCATGGAGTCCATCCCTCCAGCGCTTCTTGGGCCTCCCTGGCGGTCTCTTTCCTGTAGGTGAGAAATCCAGGAGCTTCCGAGGCCATCTGTGACCTTCCATCCGGGCCACAAGGCCAGCCCACTGCATTCGTTTGGCTTTGACAGTTCTTGCTATGCTGGACTGCTGATATAGTTCCTCAAGCTCTCGGTTGTATCTAATCCTCCATTCCCCTGTATCTGCATCCAGAATCGGACAGACGATCTTCCGAAGCACTTTCCTCTCAAAAACAAGGAGCTTATGGCTGTTTCCGGATACTCCATGTCTCACAGCCAAATAGAACAACAGGCTGGATCAGGGTTTTGTACGGTCGAATCTTGAGCTGTCTCGAGAGGTATCTGGACCGAAGCAGTTGTGATAGGCTGTGGTAAGACCGGTTTCCTGCTTGTATTCTGGCATTGATCTCTGCTTCACATGACGAGCTCTCAGTGAAAAGGGCCCCTAGGTATTTGAATTCTTGCACTCCCTTGTAGGACTGGTCCCCAACCTGCAGTCTGACCATGACCACGCGTCATAACGAGGTACTCTGTCTTGGCTTCGTTTATGTTTAGCCCAAATTTGCTGGCAGCCTCCTTTAGTACTTTGGTCATTTGCTCCAACTCCTCTTCCGACCTAGAGAGTAAACAGATGTCGTCTGCATAGGCTAAGTATGCCAGTCTCTTATACAACTTATACAAGATTTAATGTGTTGTGGGAAATATTTCATATCACTACCCCAGTAGTTCATTTCAGTATTAGTTGTCGGATAATGCTTCATTTTTATTAAACCTACGAACGGTACAGAATTATGAAATCTGCATAGAAAAGAACGCAGGAAGGCAGTTTAGAGTTGAATGAGGAGGGGGGGGGGGGGGGGTAGGGCGCAGCTCGCAGCCTTAGAGCTTGTGCCAGGGATGCAGTGCAGGGAGTCCTCGGCACGGCTGCTGTGTCAGATGCAGTGGGCTCTTAACTCGGCCGGCCATCAGCCCGCTGCCCGCTGCCCGCTGCCCGCTGCTCGCAGCTGACCGGCCGCTCCCATCAGGCTGGCTGACTGCTGGCGTCCAGACTGCGCGGCGCGGCGCGGCGCGGCCCGGCTGTCCTCCACAAGGACGCTGCCCCCCTGCCCCCCTGCCCGCTGCCCCATGTCACACGCGGCTGGAATTGGAACGCAGCGCCTGGCCGCGTGCCCGCGCCGGCTGTGCTCCAGAACCTCTGCCGAGGCCGCCGCCCGTCTTTGGACACCTCCACTCTACCTGCGCTGGCTGCCAGCTGCCAGCTCACGTCCTGCTAGTCTTCGGTACGACATGCGTACGAAATGCCTTTGCTCTCCTTCAGAGTAACAGCCAGTCGCTTCAGTACACTTTTGGCGACGTCAATTAACAATCCCTGGACGACTTTTGTGCGTAATCGGTCGAAATACGTTCCTGGAGATCAAAATTTCTAGACCAGAAAGGATATCAAATAGCCGGCCGTGGTGGCCGAGAAGTTCTAGGCGCTTCAGCCCGGAACCGCGCGACCGCTACGGTCGCAGGTTCGAATCCTGCCTCAGGCTTGGATGTGTATGATGTCCTTAGGTTTGTTAGGGGACTGATGACTTCAGATGTCAAGCCCCATAGTGCTCAGAGCCATTTGAACCATTTTTGATATCGAATAACGAAACTTAACATATTGTGTGACTTCATTACAACTTAAACAAAAATTATTAAAATTTTAGTGCATTTAGGGGTACACGGAGCGCGAGATTTAATACATAGAGTTGCCACCTCTGGCACCAAAAGTGGTTCAGTCTCAGCTGAGCGTGGATGACAGACATGGGTACGTCACCCCATGTTGTTTAAACTGTATGCCAGATGTATAGAATGAAGATCATCACGTCTCTTTTTCAAATGGTTCAAATGACTCTGAGCACTAAGGGACTTAACATCTGAGGTCATCAGTCCCCTAGACTTAGAACTGCTTAAACCTAACTAACCTAAGGACATACATACATCCACGCCCGAGGCAGGATTCGAACCTGCGCCCGTAGCAGCAGCGCGGTTCCGGACTGAAGCGACATTTTTAGGAGCAGAGAACTCACTTCTGCCACCCATGCCCGAGGCAGGATTCGAACCTGCGACCGTAGCGGTCGCGCGGTTCCAGATTGAAGCGTCTAGAACCGCTCGGCCACACCACTTATTTACTTCAGCCATCGTTATCTATTTTTCTGCTCGAACAGTAAAACTCATGTACTAGTTTTGGGTCTTGGTTTAAATGGGTCTAAGCACTATGGGACTTAACATCTGAGGTAATAGGTCCCCTAGACTTAGAACTACTTAAACGTAACTAACCTAAGGACATTTCACACATCTATGCCCGAGGCAGGATTAGAACCTGCGACCGCAGCAGCAGCGCGGTCCCGGACTGAAGCGCCTAGAACCGCTCGGCCACAGCGGCCGGCGTTCAGGGGCTTATTTCCCTAATCTAATTCCCTGCGCATCGCCTGATTTAATTCCACTACATTCTGTTCCCCTCGTTTGTTGATTATCATTTTACATTACTCTTCTCAAATGGTTCAAATGGCTCTGAGCACTATGCGACTTAACTTCTGACGTCATCAGTCGCCTAGAACTTAGAACTAATTAAACCTAACTAACCTAAGGACATCACACACATCCATGCCCGAGGCAGGATTCGAACCTGCGACCGTAGCAGTCGCTCGGCTCTAGACTGCAGCGCCTAGAACTGCACGGCCACTCCGGCCGGCACTCTTCGCAAGCTCGAGCCCTATGCTGCCTCAGTGGGAATAACAAGTCATCTTCTAAACTCAAAAGATTTTTATTTCTTCTCCCTAAACATTAATTACGCTTTCAAATTTTTTCTTCCTTTCCTTCACAGTTTGCTCAATGTTCATTGGCGATATGCTACAACACTGAGTCACTCGCTTCGCAACTTTTGCTTTTCTTTCGCGTCCTTCGACACGTATAACTGTAGCCTGATTTATGTACAATTCGCAAATAACCCGCGGCTCCCTGTATTTCACGCGTTTGCCTGCTACTTTCAGGATTTCAGACTTCAGTCCAGTCAGCGTAGCCAGACGTTTTCTCTAACTTTGCGCATACGATAAACTGTTTCGCTACCTTTTATTTTTTCCAGAGACGTAAGCTTACACCGCAGACAGCGCAGGTTCCCTTTCATACTGTGGTTACAAAGTCGGGAGGTGGTATTACTCTGCTGTTAGAGAACTGGAGGCGCCCAAAATGTCGTTATGTCTACTGACGAAGTCACTCTCGGGCCAAAGGGGCCGGGCCGTGGCGACGCATACGCAAACGCCCCGCTTATTGGAGGCAGGCGGGCCGCTCCCTGGTCTCGATGACACTGACCTCGACAGACCGTGACCGGCGACACGGCTCCCGCTGCCGGTTCCTGTCCCCGTTACGCCCGCACACAGCCGCCGTCTGGTGACAGAAGCGAGCAGCTGCGCACCTGTCTGCCGACGATATCGCAGGTCCCCACGGCGAAGCGCCGACTAAGTGGGAAGAAACTGTGTGCGAGGATTCAGCGGTGCCTCACGAGCCACTCTGTGCTTCTCTGAACCGATTGACGATGATATAAAAGTAGAATTTTACTGCTACTAATATGTCGTATACTTGCAGCTGTCGTCTGTAGGAAGTAAGAAGGAAACTAGACATTCAGCCACTAACAAGCGAAGATGACTAATCCTCGTAGCGAGGTAGCACATGCTTTTATGAGCCGCAAAGAGCAAGTTTAGCCTTTTCAGCTGTGGTTTCATTCATTTCAAATTTCTTGAAAGACGTAACTGTACGTTTTCGTAGATTACAAGCTAATTAAGCAACTATCTGCACGAATAAAACAAAATGCATGGTGATACGAGGAACGAATCAAGATCTGACACTCGAAGACGGGGAGGGAAAGATTACACATACTAAACATACAAATAACGGGTGGTTATAATGAAAGTGTAGCTATCCGCTGAGGACGAGTATGCGATGTAATTATCGTATGGCAACGAAACTTGGTATATATGCTAATGTGTTATTGCGGAACAGAGTTACCCTGGAAAACAATTAGTTCCAATTTTGGTCAACAGGTGCAAATTTGGCGCTGTACACTGGTTCCACAAGCCGTAACGTAACAGTACGGCTATCGAGAAGAGATCGTGCGCTGTTAGTGAAACTGTTTGCGCACGCTTCCCGCGCCCGGGTTCCCGGGTTCGATTCCCGGCGGGGTCAGGGATTTTCTCTGCTTCGTGGTGACTGGGTGTTGTGTGCTGTCCTTAGGTTAGTTAGGTTTAAGTAGTTCTATGTTCTAGGGGACTGATGACCATAGATGTTAAGTCCCATAGTTTCCAGAATGAGATTTTCACTCTGCAGCGGAGTGTGCGCTGATATGAAACTTCCTGGCAGATTAAAACTGTGTGCCCGACCGAGACTCGAACTCGGGAGGAGGTTCGCAGGAGAGCTTCTGTAAAGTTTGGAAGGTAGGAGACGAGGTACTGGCAGAAGTAAAGCTGTGAGTACCGGGCGTGAGTCGTGTTTCGGTAGCTCAGTTGGTAGAGCACTTGCCCGCGAAAGGCAATGGTCCCGAGTTCGAGTCTCGGTCGGGCACACAGTTTTAATCTGCCAGGAAGTTTCAAGTCCCATAGTGCTCAGAGCCATTTGAACCATTTTTTTTAAAATTAATTTCAGATGAAGAGCTGGAAAGTTGATTACTGGCATCTTAAACGGTATTTTACAGGATCAACAGATAAGAACCAAAATAAAATTATTATAAGCATTGTGATGCTTTGACGCTTGCGTGACATGTACGGACTGCTAAACTTCAACTGATGAAAGGTTGATGGCAAGGTGGACTTTTGGAGATGGTCTGCAGGGATATTCAGTCGGGAAATGGTCGGGAATGAAGACATCAGAAAGATGATGGATGTCACAGGTTCGATTATTCATTTTGTGGAAGAAGAATAACTCTTAAGGTATGGACGTACGGAAAGGTTGACGAAGGAGAACTGCCATGACAGATCATGGAATGGGAGCCAGTAGGAAGCAAGAGAGAATGGAGGCCACCAGACACATGTATGTAAGATATTCACCCATTAATTATAGGATGTAATATTAAGGAAAATTTATTGACAGATTATGAATGAAAATTAAATGTGATGCTGAGAAATTACAAGTTACTCTCACTTATTTTTCGTATACATTAAAGGTTTTATTACAACCTGATGCACCTTGAGCGAGACTCTAGAAAGTTAACGGCCTGAGCAGACGTTAATGGAGCCTGGTAGGGCGCTAAAAGCATGAGGTGTTTTTATGGTTCTTAGCTCGTAGAAATGGCATGTTGGGAGCTGGAAGCAATTGGCGGCGAACCCATTCCTCAGTAAATCTTGCCGACAGGCCCACAGCCGTACAGTGCAGACAGATCAGCTCCTTGTCGAGACAGGTCTCCAGCAGAACAATGCTGCTATACCGCCATTGGCGCCAGCTGAAGGCTGGGCTGGGGGCGACAGACTGAAGGGACGTGTCTACACTGTGGAATCGTAAACTGGGCATTGTGTGCAGAGCCATGCGTAACAAAAATTCACAAGTTTTCGTGGTCGCGATACTGCAAATAGACGTGTGACCCACGTCGATCAGCCGCCTCGATTGTGTAAGAAACTCTAGTGTCTGAGAAACGTTTAGAGATCTTTATTACATCTCATAGATAGGACTAACAAGTTCCAAGGCACAAGCGATTTAGACAAAGATCTTTAAGATTGTATCTATTCACTTCTTGCCGCAGGAAGCGACGCGACTTCGGAGAAAAACATCTTCCCCCTCTGTGAAAAAAAATGGCAGTAATTGGCGGTTTCTTATTTTTCCAGAGACGGATGTTAACTCTTGCCCTGGTTCGACAGGAGTTTGTGCTGTCGTGTGGGAGTGGAGATTTAGCGCCTCTAGAGCCCTACGATTGGCTCAAGACGACGAGAGGCAGTGTCATTCGTGCACTTTGCGGGAAAACGGATTTTTTTTTTCTGAAGAGGGGCGAGGCGCTGGGCTGCTGGACTTCGGTCTGGGAAGGGGGGACTTCTGGTCGATGCTCTGGCATGTGTGGGACCTGTACTGAGACTGACTTCACTTGCAAGTAGTTTAGACTGGGGAGGCTGTGGTGAAGTCCTTGCTGTACCGACAGTGTGATTTCAAACGTCTCGAACTAGTCGTTTGCCGAGGGCACACTTATTCGTTTTTGGTTTACCAGTCTTGAGGTTTGGTATCCTTGTGCGCTCTGTCGTATAAGTGACCCAAATTGGTCCTTGGTATGACCAGCGAACGGGTGTGTCACACGCTGAAATATACTGTGATTTCAGGGCTCAGGTAGAGAGCAAATTGCGATCTATCTGCCTGATTGCTAGACCGTGAGATTTTTTCATTTCTTTCGTGGCCGCGATCGATTCACAGGCCTCCGCCGCACACATCTCGCCAGCTGCAAGTTACATCGCTGCACGAGGCAAACAGGATAACGTACTGCCGCTCTGGCATTGTCAGGGCATACAGATCTCAATCGCTACTTGCTCTCAGCTGCACCTGCATAGAGGAACTTCTGTAGGTTTGAACAATCAAAGTCTGCTCAGCGTCATATCAATTCAGATTGGGTTATCGTCATTTTTAGGTTCAAATGGCTCTGAACACTATGGGACTTAACATCTGAGCTCATCAGTCCCCTAGACTCAGAACTATTTAAACCTAAATTACCTAAGGACATCACACACATCCATGCCCGAGGCAGGATTCGAACCTGCAACTGTAACAGCAGCGCGGTTCCAGACTGAAGCGACATTTTCAGTGCCAGAGTACTTAACTCACTTCTGCCACCCAGGATCTTTGTCCACTGTAGTTTTAAACCAACTGTTAGTTGTTTACGTAATATAATAGAAATTTGTTTTGCATAATTTATGTCTGTCTTTGTTTTGGGAAAATAAACGTTGTTAGTAAGCTAAATTTTGCATTCATTCTCAGTCATTTTTATATAGTCAAAACAGTGTTACTTTTCAGTGTTTTGAGTTACCAGAAAATGTAAACACATTGAAAAAGCGGAAAGCGACATACAGGGCCATTTTTCGCGGCAGCGCTGCCACAGCCACCCCCCCCCCCCCTACCCAACCCCTCCCCAACCCCTCCTTCGCCGCTCTCGCTTCAGCAAGATTAAATTTATCGTCAAGCACAAGATTGTTCTGAAGATCACAGTGCTATACTAGCCGTGGTCCTGTTGAAAGTGTGTACTGTTGCCTTCCTGCGATCTTTGAACTGACTGACCCTGCTGCGCTGTGAGTCATGGATGTACAGCTGGACGTCGTCGTACGAGGTGAATCGTTTGCCCCTCAGAGACTTTTTAAGGGGACCAAAAATGGCCTAATCACAGGGAGCGAGATCTGGACTGTATGGAGGCTGGCCGAGAACCTCCCAATTCTATTTATGCAGGAGTGCCGCGACTTTGTTAGCCATATGAGGCTTTGCATTGTGAATCAGAATGACCCCACGGGTGGGATTGCCTGGTCGTTTTGATTTGATCGCTTGGCGAAGGATGGTCAAGATCTGCGAGTAACGCTGGCCGTCCGCTGTTGTCCCGTGCTGCAGGAAGTGTATCTAAAGGGAGCCATGTTGGTCAAAGAAGAACGTCAGCATAACCTCTCCTGAGGCTAAACGATTCACCTCGGACGGCGACGTCCAGCTGTATGTGCCGAACTGGTTAACTTCGCAGCCACGGGAATTTATTGAGACAGCCATTCACCGTCTTGTATCACAGTGGGACAAGTGTCTCAACAGCCAGGGTCAGTACTTCTAACATACAGGTACTGGTTTCTGTAATTATGCCTCCGGCTCGTTCCTTTTTGAACACCTCTTAATAGGATTCAGGTCAGGACATTGTGCAGGCCAGTCCATTATAGGGACGTTATTGTCGTGTAACCACTCCGCCACAGGACGTGCATTATGAACAGGTGCCATGTCGTGTTGGAAGATGCAGTCGCAAGCCCCGAATAGCCCTTCAACAGTGGTAAGCAAGAAGATACATAAAACATCTGCGCAGGCCTGTGCTGTGATAGTGCCACGCAAAACAACAAGGGGTCCAAGCCCCCTCCATGAAAAACATGACCACACCATAACACCACCACCTGTTGGCACGAGATACGCTGGCAGATGACGTTCACCGGGCATTCGCCGTACCCACACCCTGCTATCGGATCGGCACATTGTGTACCGTGATTCGTCACTCCACACAACGTTTTTCCACTGTTCAATCTTCCAATGTTTACGCTCCTTACACCAAGCGAGGCGTCGTTTGGCATTTACTGACGTGATGTGTGGCTTATGAGCAGCCGCTCGACCACGAAATCCAAGTTATCGCGCCTTCCGTCTAACTGATATAGTACTTGCAGTGGATCCTGATGCAGTTTGGAATTCCTGTGTGATGGTCTGGATACATGTCTGCCTAAAACACATTACGACCCCCTCCAACCGTCGGCGGTCCCTGTCAGTCATCAGTTTGTAAGGACGGCCGGAGTGGCCGTGCGGTTCTAGGCGCTACAGTCTGGAGCCGAGCGACCGCTACGGTCGCAGGTTCGAATCCTGCCTTAGGTTAGTTAGCTTTTATTAGTTCTAAGTCTAGGGGACCTGTGCTTAGACCAATTTGATCCAAGACCCTGAACTAGTACATGAGTTTTACTATTCGAGCAGAAAAATAGATAACGATGGCCGAAGTAAATAAGCGCAGACAGGCAACAGGAAGAAAAGCATTTCTGAAAAAGAGAGCCTGCCGATGTGGCCGAGCGGTTCTAGACGCTTCAATCTGGAAACGTACGACAGCTACGGTCACAGGTTCGAATCCTGCCCCGGGCATGGATGTATGTGACGTCCTTAGGTTAGGCGACTGATGACCTCAGAAGTTAAGTCGCATAGTGCTCAGAGCCATTTGAACAGCTTGTAAGCTTTCGTGCTGTACGTGTCCCTTCTCTTTTCCACTTCACTATCACATCGGAAACAGTGTATCTAGGTATGTTTAAGAGTGGGGAAATCTCGCGTACAGACGTATGACAAAAATGACACCCAATCACCTAACCACGTTCGAAGTCCGTGAGTTCCACGGAGCGCCCCATGCTGGTCTCTCAGGATGTCTGATGACTACTGAGGCCGCTGATATGGAGTACCTGGCAGTAGGTGGCAGCACAGTGCACCTAACATGAAAAACGTATGTCTTTGGAGGTGTCCGGATACTTTTGATCACATAGTGTACATGTTTTGAAAACATCCGCTGCATGCATAATGAAAGGCAAGACGTGTAACAGCTCACCTTGTTGGTGTTGCTATTCTCTGTTACGCTGATGTCAGCTTTCTTGTAGGGATTAATCTTCTATCCATACTGCAGTCTTTGCCGTCACAGATAGATAAGGACCACGGAAAGAATGTTTCGAGTAATAATCCCGCTGTCCGCCTAGGGCTGAGGTCAGATCACAATCACCATCGCGCCATCCAGATTCAGATGTTCCGTTGTGTCTCTAATCGCTTATGGGAAATGCGGGAATGGTTGCTTTAAAGAAGAGCCGGCCGATTACCTTCCCCATCTTGTCCCAATTCGACTTTGTGAAACGTTCCGACTTGCCGACTGCAGCCCGCGAAGCAGCGCGAGCAGAGGTCTGCGCCCACGTGCCAGTTGATGAGCGTTCGCCAGTGCCTCCAGCCGTTACTGCCACCGGATCAACCCTAATGATGTCGCATCCGAGCCGCTGCTTGTTGTTGTTGTGGTCTTCAGTCCTGAGACTGGTTTGATGCAGCTCTCCATGCTACTCTATCCTGTGCAAGCTTCTTCATCTCCCAGTACCTACTGCAACCTACATCCTTCTGAATCTGCTTGGTGTATTCATCTCTTGGTCTCCCTCTACGATTTTTACCCTCCACGCTGCCCTCCAATGCTAAATTGGTGATCCCTTGATGCCTCAGAAAATGTCCTGCCAATCGATCCCTTCTTCTAGTCAAGTTGTGCCACAAACTCCTCTTCTCCCCAATTCTATTCAATACCTCCTCATTAGTTATATGATCTACCCATCTTATCTACAGCATCCTTCTGTAGCACCACATTTCGAAAGCATCTATTCTCTTCTTGTCCAAACTATTTATCGTCCATACATGGCTACACTCCGCTGCTTATTTGGCCTAAAAAATCCGACTGGACTCCGTTCCACATCCCCCTACATCAGAAAAATATCTTAAGTGATACAGGGACACGAACACGGGTCCTTCCGCCCCGAAGGCAACGCCAGTCACCATTCTTTTACCCACATCTGGCGCTTCGTAGTTTGTAGTCAGTGATTCTGTGCTGATGCGGCGAGAAATCTTTCAAATTCATTCGATGACAACTTCACTCAGTTATTACTATAGAGGGTAGCCACCCCCCTGACCGAACACGCTGAGCTACAGCAGCGACAAAATTTTCCGCCACCAGCATTCCAGGCGGCGTACCTCCCTGACGGGAGCGCCCCCGTCCCGGCTGTCGTGGCTCATCTCACTTTTGTGGTAAGACGGCCGTCTTCCGAACTTGCAGTCGTCTCTAATGACGCCGTCGTAGACGCAATGTTGACCCCTCAACTTTCTTCCAGGGTACCGACAGAAAGTGGAAGTCAGAATGTACAAGCAGAATTTTTAAGTGACAGCCTTCGAATATGAAGGCATGGAAAAGGGTCATCCCCGTTTTCAAGAAGGGACGTCAAACATGTGCAGAACTATAGACCTATATCTCTAACGTCGATCAGTTGTAGAATTTTTGAACACGTATTATGTTCGAGTATAATGATTTTTCTGGAGACTAGAAATCTACTCTGTAGGAATCAGCATGGGTTTCGAAAAAGACGATCGTGTGAAACCCAGCTCGCGCTATTCGTCGACGACACTCAGAGGGTTCCCAGGTAGATGCCGTGTTTTTTGACTTCCGCAAGGCGTTTGATACAGTTCCCCACAGTCTTTTAATGAACAAAGTAAGAGCATATGGACTATCAGACCAATTGTGTGATTGGATTGAAGAGTTTCTAGATAACAGAACGCAGCATGTCATTCTCAATGGAGAGAAGTCTTCCGAAGTCAGAGTGATTTCAGGTGTGCCGCAGGGGAGTGTCGTAGGACCGTTGCTATTCACAATATACGTAAATGACCTCGTGGATAACATCGGAAGTTCACTGAGGCTTTTTGCGGATGATGCTGTGGTATATCGAGAGGTTGTAACAATGGAAAATTGTACTGAAATGCAGGAGGATCTGCAGCGAATTGACGCATGGTGCAGGGAATGGCAATTGAACCTCAATGTAGACAAGTGTAATGTGCTGCGAATACATAGAAAGAAAGATCCTTTATCATTTAGCTACAATATAGCAGGTCAGCAACTGGAAACAGTTAATTCCATAAATTATCAGGGAGTAGGGATTAGGAGTGATTTAAAATGGAATGACCATATAAAATTAATCGTCGGTAAAGCAGATGCCAGACAGATTCATCGGAAGAATCCTAAGGAAATGCAGTCCGAAAACTATGGAAGTAGGTTACAGTACACTTGATCGGCCACTGCTTGAATACTGCTCACCGGTGTGGGATCCATACCAGATGGGGTTGATAGAAGACATAGAGAGGATCCAACGGAGAGTAGCGCGCTTCGTTACTGGATCATTTAGTAATCGCGAAAGAGTTACGGAGGTGATAGATAAACTCTAGTGGAAGACTCTGCAGGAGAGACGCTCAGTAGCTTGGTACGGGCTTTTGTTGAAGTTTCGAGAACATACCTTAACCGAGGAGTCAAGCAGTATATTGCTCCCTGCTACGTATATCTCGCGAAGAGACCATGAGGATAAAATCAGAGAGATTAGATCCCACACAGAGGCCTACAGACAATCGTTCTTTCCACGAACAATACGAGACTGGAATAGAAGGGAGAACCGATAGAGGTACTCAAGGCACCCTCCGCCACACACCGTCAGGTGGCTTGCGGAGTATGGATGTAGATGTTTTAACTCCGATGTTACATCTCAGTTTATCTGCTGCTGTGTCTCTAAGAACACAGATCTCTTTTCCTAATGAATTAGCTACTTACAAAATCTTTCAAACTGTCTTAAGGTTTAACCTTAGCTTCTTCATCAGCTCTTACAAGTAAATACGAGTAAGTTACTACAAACTACATGTTTAGTATCAGATACTACAGCAACTGATTTCTTCCCTTTTCACAGAATACTTCTGGGCTACGGTTTAGACTGACGTGCCGACGTCCCGGCGATCGCTCGCCGCCCACGCGCCCTTGGCCGCTGAACGGCACGCGCTCGCCTCTACGCCTCCTCGAGCGAGCAGCCACGGCCGGCTCATTTGGCGGTCCGTTTTACGGCCTGTTTGCTCTCCGGCACTCGTCTGTGACGAGCCGTGTGACTGGGACGTCCCACGCGAAGACTCAGTCACGGGGAAAATTAAAACTCAACGTACTGCTTCACTGCAGCCAATAATGTAACACACTTTTTTCTTTTCAAACGCTTCAGCAATGCTGTCTACATCTACATCTACATTTATACTCCGCAACGGTGTGTGGCGAAGGGCACTTTACGTGCCATTGTCATTACCTCCCTTTCCTGTTCCAGTAGCGTATGGTTCGCGGGAAGAACGACTGCCGGAAAGCCTCCGTGCGCGCTCGAATCTCTCTAATTTTACATTCGTCATCTCCTCGGGAGGTGTAGGGGGAAGCAATATATTCGATACCTCATCCAGAAACGCACCCTCTCGAAACCTGACGAGCAAGCTACACCGCGATGCAGAGCGCCTCTCTTGCTCCGTAACGCTATCACGCTTACCAAATAACCCTGTGACGAAACGCGCCGCTCTTCTTTGGATCTTCTCTATCTCCTCTGTCAACCCGACCTGGTACGGATCCCACACTGATGAGCAATACTCAACTATAGGTCGGACGAGTGTTTTGTAAGCCACTTACTTTGTTGATGGACTACATTTTCTAAGGACTCTCCCAATGAATCTCAACCTGGCACCCGCCTTGCCAACAATTAATTTTATATGATCATTCCACTTCAAATCGTTCCGCACGCATACTCCCAGATATTTTACAGAAGTAACTGCTACCAGTGTTTGTTCCGCTATCATATAATCATACAATAAAGGATCCGTCTTTCTATGTATTCGCAATACATTACATTTGTCTATGTTAAGGGTCAGTTGCCACTCCCTGCACCAAGTGCCTATCCGCTGCAGATCTTCGTGCATTTCACTGCAATTTTCTAATGCTGCAACTTCTCTGTATACTACAGCATCATCCCCGAAAAGCCGCATGGAACTTCCGACACTGTCTACTAGGTCATTTATATACATTGTGAAAAGCAACGGTCCCATAACACTCCCCTGTGGCACGCCAGAGGTTACTTTAGCGTCTGTAGACGTCTCTCCATTGAGAGCAACATGCTGTGTTCTGTTTGCTAAAAACTCTTCAATCCAGCCACGCAGCTGGTCTGATATTCCGTAGGCTCAGGCGACAGTGCGGAACTGTATCGACCGGATTCCGGAAGTCAAGCCAAATGGCATCTACCTGGGAGCCTGTATCTAATATTTTCTGGGTCTCATGAACAAATAAAGCGAGATGGGTCTCACACGATCGCTGTTTCCGGAATCCGTGTTGATTCCTACAGAGTAGATTCTGGGTTTCCAAAAATGACATGATACGCGAGCAAAAAACATGTTCTAAAATTATACAACAGACCGACGTCAGAGATATAGGCCCATAGTTTTGCGCATCTGCTCGACGACCATTCTTCAAAACTCGAACTACCTGTGCTCTTTTCCAATCATTTTGAACCTTCCGTTCCTCCAGAGACTTGCGGTACACGGCTGTTAGAAGGGGGGCAAGTTCTTTCGGTGTCAGTAGAATGCTACGTATGTGACGATTCATTCCACAAGAAGCAGGGAGAAAGCGGCAATTTTCAAATACATAGGAATGCAGCTAAGTATTCTTTCTGACTGAAGACCACAAAAAAAAGGTTCAAATTGCTCTGAGCACTATGGGACTTTATGGTCATCAGTCCCCTAGAACTTAGAACTACTTAAACCTAACTAACCTAAGGACAGCACACAACACCCAGTCATCACGAGGCAGAGAAAATCCCTGACCCCGCCGGGAATCGAACCCGGGAACCGGGGCGCGGGAAGCGAGAACGCTACCGCACGACCACGAGCTGCGGACCACTACGACACCAACATGAAATTCATAACTGATACCCCACTTCCTCTTCTTCATCTTTTCTTCTTGCTTCCTTTCAAGAAATTTTAGGTCAGGTGACCCCTCCCGGCTACCACCATCCCCTATTCATTTTAGATCTTCCAAAACTACTTCGACTAACTACTTTGTAGTTTTAGTATGCAACCACGACCTCTTCAAAAGAACCATCCCGGAATTCACCTTAATCGATTCAGGAATCCCACGGCCACTTAAATCAGGACGACGAGACATGAATTTGAACTTACACCCCTCTCTAACACGATTTGTGGCATCTTACCGCCCCCCCCCCCTTACCCCTTGCTCGGTTACTGCTTGAGATTAGTTAATAGCGTCGTGGCTGACTGATTACTATCAATAGCTGTAGCTGCTTGACTACTTGAAATAAATGAATAAAAGGTAGTCGTCAGATTTATGCCATTCGGCGATTCGTTGAACAGATGCACATCCCAAACTTATAGAAGTAGTACTAACGCAAATCCTCCGAATCGAAGGGCGCCAGTTTGGTCCTACTTGCAGGACTGAACAGCAATATTGTGACCGTCGATCCATTCCAGCCCACACACAAATTGTTTATAGTAATGCATTTTACAAAACAGCTCACTCAATAACTGCAAATAAGTAGTGAATTAAATAAACTATAAACAAGTCAACTACATAAACACGAGCTAAGTGGAGTTATTTTGTCTGTTCGCGCCAGAAAAGTAGCCAGTAAAACCTGGGGCAGTACGCTCCGTGTGTGAAGTGAATAGTCAGCAGCACTCGTTGTGGGGTAGTTGCCTTTCCTGGAAGATAGCAACAATTCTCGCACAGGATAACTGACAATAAATCTCTCGCCAAGCAGGTCAGAGCAGTGTGCAGTTATTTACGTAGATTCTGTCCGCAAGCGTTAGGATTATTAATAACTTTTATCTTTATAACACATAGTATGGGAAATGAAACGCACCCCAGGGATGTCTTCGCACTGCTTCGGCAGTGATACATTAACTTCGCTACAAAGGGTCACTGTAGCTCTGTGACATTCCGCGCAGTCACAGCGAGGCCCACAGAAAGACACGTCGCGGCGCGTGCGTCACGAATGGAGGCCGAGCTCGCTCAACTCAGGAGAGGAGGAGCAGGAGATTAGTGTTTAACGTCCCGTCGACAACGAGGTCATTAGAGACGGAGCGCAAGCTCGGGTAAGGGAAGGATGGGGAAGGAAATCGGCCGGGCCCTTTCAAAGGAACCATCCCGGCATTTGCCTGAAGTGATTTAGGAAAATCACGGAAAACCTAAATCAGGATGGCCGGAGACGGGATTGAACCGTCGTCCTCCCGAATGCGAGTCCAGTGTGCTAACCACTGCGCCACCTCGCTCGGTCAACTCAGGAGAGAAACTGCGTTTGTGCACCTGTTAAGTCGTAACTAGGTGTGTATGCACAAACGGGAATTGCAATTCTCGTTAGTACGTACACACCTAGTTACGAGTTAACAGATGTAGAAACGCAGTTTGTCTGCTGAGTTAAGCGAACGAGCGAGCTCAGGCCTATATTCGTGACGTACGCGCCGCGATTTGTCTTCCTCGTGAGCCTCGAGTCACAGCGTGTTACCCAGTGGCTAAGACAGAGAGAGAGAGAGAGAGAGAGAGAAAGTAGAGGAATGGAGAGGGAGGCAGTAAACTTATCTGCTCTTCAGTTAGCATACCTGTGGAAGAGGGCAGTGCGTAGCCGCGCAGTCCCGTGACGTACTGTGCCTGACGCTTCAATTCTGCGACCCCTCCAGCGCTCTCCAAAGCCCCCCCCCCCTCCACACACACCCCCACACACACCCTCCCCGTACTCCCCGTTACACCCTCACAACATCATTTACCTCTCAATACGAATCTGCTGCAGTTACACGTGGTACATCCATTTAATATCCGCTCTTAAGCCAGCTCATTTAAAAATAAACGATAATTTTATACCATTAAAACGCATTTCGAATTATTTGCGTTTTTTCAGTACACTGCGTCGCGCAAGCAAGAGAAAAGAATGTGTAGGACCGTTTTTGTAGGAAATGTAGGTCACAGTTTTGGAGATATTTTAAAAAACTTAATAAACTGTCATTTAATCTGCCCTGCTCCTCTCCCCCCCCCCCCCCCCCCCCCTCATACAAAGACACACCCGTGCTCACACTGCGTGCCACTTCCTCCTACGCCGCGCCTGATTAGCCGAGCGGTCTAAGGCGCTACAGCCGTGGACTGTGCGGCCGGTCCCGGGGGAGGCTCGAGTCCTCCCTCGGACATGAGTGTGTGTGTTTGTCCTTAGAATTTAGGTTAAGTAGTGTGTAAGCTTAGGGACTGGTGACCTTAGCAGTTAAGTCCCATAAGATTTCACAGACATTTTTTGAACATTTTTTTGAACTTCCTCCTACCGTCAAAAAAATTAAAAAATTGTGACTAAACAATATTTTCTTTTTTCCCTATTCCACCGTATGTGGTCTTCGTTCACGGGGCTACTAGCAGCTAGGTAACTAGGAGAGCGTGCAGCCTGTTCGAAAACGTTATAACGACCCTACCGCGGCGCTCCTTTAAAATCGGTGGCTACAAAGGGTGAAGATATGTGTGCGAGTGTTTATTTTTCACTAAGTGTATCGAGAATATATGGAAGGCAAAAATTAACAAGTAATTTCGTACTATGAAAGCAATAAAAGCAAATCGACAGGCTACTCCATTGCTGGGTGGGAAAGTGACTTAGTGAGACTGGTGTGGCCAAGGGATTCTAGGCGCTTCAGTCTGGAACCGCGCGACCGCTACGGTCGCAGGTTCGAATCCTGCCTCGGGCAAGGATGAGTGTGATGTCCTTAGGTTAGTTAGGTTCAAGTAGTTCTAAGTTCTAGGGGACTGATGACCTCAGATGTTAAGTACCATAGTGCTGGGGCCATTTGAACCATTTAGTGAGACTGTAGGGAACTTTAAGCGACCTTCCGGGAAGGTGAGAGCGAGTCGAAGAATTCGGGTAGAGGCGCTGGTGAGCCCTCGCCGACATGTCGTGTGCTGCGGCGGTGGTCAGGGAAGCCGACAACCGATGCCGCGAGCGTGGAGGCAGGTGGAAGCGGCGGCGGGTGCGATGGGGCGCACCGAGACGGCCCGGCCCGGCCCGGCTCGCGTTCTATTTATACGGCGCGCGAGCGGCCTCGGACGGCGAGCCCGGTGGCGGGGGTCACTAACCGCAGCGAGCGCTCCACCGAGACCGGCCGACGAGAGCGGTCCGCCAGGTGCAGGCGACGCTCCTGGGACCGCCGTCTCATCCCGGCGCTGCCAGGCGTCGCGGCGCGTGCCACACTACCGGCATAGCCGCGTCTCCAGCCAGGGGGGCCTGCTTTGCGGGATCTCAGTGGACGGGTGGCTGGTTCTCCCGGCGGACTCTGCAGAACCCAGATCGCGACCGACAGGCCGTGGTCGCAGCCGGCGATCGCCCCTCCCCGGCTGGACACAAGGGCGCGAAATTCTGCGGCGGGCCGCTCAGTGAGTTCTCCTGTGTTTGTCAGTTGTCAGCAAGGTTTAGTCGCTGCAAGTGCAAAGGAACAGACCTCTGACCACACCCAAAAAGAGTAATAAAACTATGCTGCGAAAAAATCACGTAGCACGACGTTTCCTGCTGCCTACATGTCATCTGGACGAGTCTGGATTTTTCCTATCGCTTCCGACCGTACATACACACATCCGGTCTGTCTCAGGCTTTTGTTAAGCTTTTTAGCTTCGAAGCAGAGGACGCACAAGTAAGACCCGTTCCAAGCTAATGACGTAAGCGCGAGGAATAAGTAAAAGGAGGAATATGGAGATACGCCAACCAATCAGTGATACTCTTTGTGCCCTATGTTTTTTTTTTTCGCAGACCGAAAGAAGCTAACACACGACCAATTCGTTCTCTCATAGACCGCACCGTCACCGAAACGGAAGATAACAGAGAAAAGGCCGAAATACTGAATTCGGTCTTCCGAAGTTGTTTCACCGCAGAAGATCGTAACACTGTCCCTTCTTTCAATCGTTGTGCGAACGTCGAAACGGCAGATACTGAAATAACCGATCGTGGAATTGAAAAGCAGCTACAATCAGTAGTGGAAAAGGTTTCAGGACATGATGAGATACCTATAATATTCTGTAAAGATTATGCGTTACAACTTGCTCCCTTTCTAGCTGTAGTTTATCACAGATCGCTTGAGCAACGAAAGGTACCTAACGACTGGAAAAAAGCGCAGGTCATTCCCGTTCTTAAGAAAGGCCGTAAGACAGATCCACACAATTACAGACCAATATCATTGTCGTCGATTTGTTGAATTATGAAACACGTTTTATGCTCAAGAATTATGACGTTTTTGGAAGATGAACATCTCCTCTATAAAAATCGACATGGATTTCGCAAACAGAGATCCTGCGAAATTCACCTTGCTTTGTTGCCCCATGAGATCCACAGCGCAGTGGAAAACGTCGCTCAGGTTGATGCCGTGTTCCTTGATTTCAGTAAGACATTTCACACCGTTCCACATTGCCGTTTAGTGAAAAAACAATGAGCTTACAGAGTATCAGGGCAGACTTGCGATTGGACTGAAGAATTCCTTGCACGTAGAACTCAACGCGTCGCTCTTAATGGAACAAAATCGACGAACATAATATCCGGAGTAGCACAGGGAACTCTGATAGGAGCGTTGCTCCTTACAATAAATATAAATGATCTAGTAGAAAGCGTCGGATGCTCTTTACGGCTATTCGCAGATGATGCAGTTGTCTATTGCAAAGTAGCAACGCCACAAGATAGTAAGAATTTGCAGAACGACTTGCAGAGAACTGATCAATGATGCAGGCTCTGGCTGTTGGCCCTGAACATAAATAAGTGTAACATATTGCGCATACATAGGAAACCAAATCCACTACTGTACAGCTACACTTTTGATGACAAACAGCTGGAGACAGATTCTGCCGTGAAATATCTAGGCAAAACTATCCACAGCGACCTTAAGTGGAATGACCACATCAAACAGATAGTGGGAAAAGTAAGATACCAGACTCATCCACGAAAGAAGTGGCTTATAAGGCTCTTGTTCGCCCGACTTGAGTATTGTTCATCTATATGGGATCCCTATAACGTAGGACTCATTGAGCAGAGACGATCCAAAGAAGAGCGGCGCGTTTCGTCACGGGATCGTTTAGCTGACGAGAGAACGTTACGGAGATGCTAAACAAACTGCACTGGCAGACTTTACAAGAGAGGTATTGTTCATCACGGAGACATTTACTATAGAAATTTCGGGACAGCAATTTTAAGGAGGAGTCGGACAACATACTAGTACCTCCCCCCCCCCCCCCCCCCTCGCCCCCCTACATCTCGCGTATTGACCACGAGGAGAAAATTCGAGAAATTAGAGTCAATACAGAGACTTACCGACAATTATTCTTCCCACGCACTATTCGCAAATGAACCAGGGTTGGAGGGATCAGGTAGTGGTACCGAAAGTGCTCTCCGTCACACACCATTAGGTGGCTTACGGAGTATGATGTAGATGTAGAGAACGCCACGACCACAATACGAGTAGAGCAAACGAATCCAAGCAGAATGTGCACAAAATTATCCGCGCTACTGGCCCGTCGCTGAAACCCGCTAAAGTGGTCTCGCACTCGGGAGGACGACGGTCGTGGATGTAGCCATCCAGATTTAGCTTTTCCGTGACTTTCCTAAATTGCTCCAGGGTAATGCCGGAATGGTTCCTTTGAAGGGGCACGGCCGATTTCCTTCGCCATCCATGACACAATCCGAGCTTGTGCTCCGTCTCTGATCACCTCAATGTCGACGGGACGTTAAGCCCCATTTTCCTCCCCTCCTTCCTGAAATCCGCTCCTGTGTGGCCAGCTGTTAACGTGTTTTTACGCGGGGCACATTTTACGGCCATCTGTGGCCACAATGGTATTGCCTTCAACACTGCAGAAAAGCGGCAGCGATACGCGGCAATATTGCGCTATGACCGGTTAATGTTAAGGCACACGAGTGGGCCTTCGGCTCCAGAACCCCGTATCGATGATGTTTCGTTGAATGGATCGCACGCTGAAACTTGTTGATGGCCCAGCATTGAAATCTGCGGCAATTTGTGGAAGTGTTGCATTTCTGTCACGCTGAACAATCTCTTCAGTCGTCGTTGGTCCCGTTCCTGCAGGATCTTTTTCCAGCCGCAGCGATGTCGGTTATTTGATGTTTTACCGGATTCCGGATATTCACGGTACACTCGTGACATGGTCGTACGGGAAAATCTCCTCTTCATCGCTACCTCGGGGATGCTGTGTCCCATAGCTCGTGCACCGACCATAACAGCACGTTCAAACTCACTTAAATCTTGACAACCTGCCATTGTAGCAGCAGTAACCGATCTAATAACTGCGCTTGGCACTTGTTGTCTTAGATAGGCGTTGCCAACGCCGTATTCCGCGTGTTTACATATCTCTGTATTTCAATACGCATGCCTATATCAGTTCTTTAGCGCTTCAGTGTATATATATTCAGATGTATAACAGGAACGATCATTCGACGCAAAAAATTTTAGCAAAAATATGGGCTTGAAAATACGAATCTTAAGACTTGGAGCACTTCATCTTCAAATGAAACAAATGTCTTTCACTGCAAGCTTTTTGTTTTCCATATTTTGGGACGACATATTTGTCAAGCAAACATGGGGCCTAAAATGCATACGTTGAGGACTATGGGCAGTTGTTCACTAGAAGAGATGTGTTTCGCGTTAGGGGTGACGAACAAGTTCTCATAGGTCTTAAGGTATGCGTTTGAGAGCCCATGGTTACTACACTTCCCTACTTCGAAAGATCGTTCAATTGATATCCCTGAATACTGACCACTCGTCCTGGAACACCCTGTATACAAAGACTGAAATCTGAAAAAGAAGATTCTCACTGTTATCTTCATAGTGGAAGATCTGTAGTAGTGGGTCATAATAATAGTATTCTACATAGGCTCTTAAGGCCTCTAAACTCTTTTGATATTTCATCACGTATTTTCGTTTACTGGACGATACACTCGACTTTCCTTTGTTTCCTTCTCTTGGGGGCCAATATCGTAAGCAACTGCAAAATGACTTGATCAAAATTTCCACTTGATGTAACGGATTGCACCTCTTTTTTAAGTGTAGTGGATGTAAGATTATGCTTCTATCGACGAGAAACAATCCGATAATAACTGATTACATGAGTAGTGGTGATCGTCTTGAGCACCTGACTTCGTAGAAATATATAGAGATAATACTAAGAAGTGGTATAAAATGGGATAATAACATGAAATCGTTGTTATGAAAGTCAAATGGGAAACTTGGATTTGTTGGAAAGGTTGTGGGAAACTGGAGTACATTCTGTGAAGGAAACTGCGTAGAAGAAACTACGACGACCGGCTCTCGAGTCCTTTTCCGGTGTTTGGAGTCCTTCTCGAGCAGGTATGACAGCATATGTGCAAGGATTTCATAATCGCGCTGCTAGGTCCGCAAGAGGTCGGTATGGCCAGTACGAAAGTGCGACAGAAATGCACGGGTAACTTAAATGTGGAATCCTTGTATGAAATGTTACGTAGTTGTCACGAAACTCTGTTGAGCAAATTTAGAGCTGCTGTATTCGAAGAAGACCTTACGACCCATGTAACATTTCTGGCTTTAGGAGGGCAATATCTAACCTCAGTTTTCACTTTGTGTTTTAGTTGAGATTGCATTATCTGATGAGAGACATAGAAAGTAGAGTGGGGTGCAGAAAACTGCGCTAATTTAATAGTCGGTTAATGCGATTCCCTGGCACAACAGGAGATGTAGGCATTACTCTTGGCTCAGCGAGCTAGATCACTAATTTAGTTTCATTAACATTTAAAAAAATTATAACTCACAATTTATTGACAATCATACTATCTGCAACCTCAGTCGTAAGTAATATTGCATTCACTTCAGATTAAACTTTAAGAACCACATTTAGCAACATTAGACCAACGATACGCAGACGAAGCTCTTCGTGCGTCATCGGCTCCCAGCATAAAATGCAAAACGAGCGAAGTGATTCGCTCTGACCAGTTCAGTCGTGGTACAGCTCAGTCTAGCGGCCGCACGATTAAGACCCGAGAAGCACGCCGTATATACTGGCCTTGAGAAATCGATCCTCTGCGAGCAGCGCAGACAAGACGGTAATTTCTACAGTGTATTTAATGCACTCGGACTGTAAGTGTTACATACATCATCTGTGTTATGTGTGACTTTGTTAGTGCTCGTTTCTGAAATATGTTGATAGAAGTTTATGGCTTTAGCTACTCTGTGTGTTATAAATAAACAAAAATCCACTAACAAAACAGTTAACTTTGGATAATTACTTAGAAACATAGCGAGCCTTAGCAAACTTACTAGCAAATTTCAAGGCGAGGCGTCGAGAACAACGGACTCGCGACCTAAGTGCTACGTCCGCGCAGAGGCAAGGACATCTGTAGAAAATTACGGAATCTCGGTGTTCTATCTTGATGTGTCAGAGTGCAAATTGAGCTATCATACATCCCGCATTCCCAGTAGAAATGGGAACGCAGAGAAGGGATTGAATACGCAGAGGTCATGTGGCACTGGAGTCTGACTGTTAATGATAATCGGTTGCAAAGTCTTCGGTCGTTTTCTTTATCACTGCACCTACAATCAGCTTATATCTCGTGTAGGAGCCAGGAGAATGCGGTGAGAGAGTATACACTAAGGTGACAAAAGTCATGGGACGGCTCCTAATATCGTGTCGAATCTCCTTTTACCCCACCAGAGTGCGGCAACTCGACGTGGCATGGACTCAACAAATCGTTGGAAGTCTTCTGCAGAGATATTGAGTCACGCTGCCTCTATAACCGTCCACAATTGCGAAATTGTTGCCGGTGCGGGATTTTGCGCACGGGATGACCCCTCGATTAAGTCTCATAGATGTTCGATGGGATTCATCTCATGCGAGTTGGTGACGAAATCATTTGCTCGAATTGTCCAGAATGTTCGTCAAAGCAATCGCGAACGACTGTGCCCTGGTGACAGGGCGTAATGTCACCCATGAAAAGTCCACCGTTGTTTGGGGACATGAAGTCCACGAATTGCTGTAAATGGTCTCTAAATAGCCGAACATAACTATTTCCAATTAATGATCGGTTCAGTTCGACAGAGAACCCAGTCTCTTCCATGTAAAAACCCACACCATTATGGAGCCACCATCAGCTTGCACAGTACCTGGCTGACAACTTTCGCCCACGGTTTCGTGGGGTCTGCTATCAGCTCCTACCAACTGAAATCGCGAGTGATCTGGCCAGGCCACGGTTTTCCAGTCGTCTAGGGTCCAGCCCAGGAGAGCTGCTGCAGGCGATGTCGTGCTGTGGACAAACGTACTCGCTTCGGTCGTCTGCTACCATAGTCCATTAACTCCAAATTTCGCCACACACTACTAACGGACACGTCCGTTATTTCACACAGCGTCGCTTGTGTGTTAGCACTGACAACTCTACGCAAACGCTGCTGCCTTCGGTCGTTAAGTGAAGGCCGTCAGTCGCTGAGTTGTGCCTTAAATGTGGTCTTCTCGGCACACTCTTGACTCTGCGGATCCCGAGATATTGAATTCCGTAACGATTTCCGAAGTGGAATGTCCCATGCGTCTAGCTACAACCACAATTCCGTGTTTAAAGTCTGTCAGTTCCTGAAGTGCGGCAGTAATGACGTCGGAAAACCCTGTACTTGAATCAGCTGAGTACAAATGACAGCTCTGTTAGTGCACTGCCCTTCTAGACCTCGTGTACGCGATACTATCGCCATCTACGTATATGTATGTGCATTGTAGGACGCATACAGAGGTACAAAGACAGCCATTTGCCCCTCGATCAGTACGAGGACGGAATAGGAAAGAAAACAGATAGTATTGGTACGATGTCCCATCGGTCACGCACTGTACAGTCGATCGCGGATGTGCCCTCTGAGGTTTTCACGGAGCGACTGATTTGCGGTGGACTCCACTCCGCGCACACTACTGGGCTGGCTGCTACATCCGCCTCCTCCAGCCGCCGCCCCTGGCAGGTTAGGCGCTTATCTGCCGCGGTCGGCTGATGAGAACCTGCCGGCCGCTCCAAGATTAATGGCGCGCATCCCATATTCAGAGGCCTCTAATCGAAACTGTCTGCTGCGTGTCGCGTCAACAGCGCTGCGAATGCGCGGCTCTCTCTCTCTCTCTCTCTATGCCCCTCATTCCGCGGAAAGGCGACCGCAATCTACCTAGTCTTTCCAGATCACTAGCTGGATTCACAAGGGTGTATTTTCACTGATATCGAATACATGAGCGGCGTTCAATACGTAAAGCAACACATTCTTTTTCTCTGCCAATTTCGGTTGAAAAAAATGCCAAATTTGTTGTGTGACACTGTAAGACGTAATGGTCTCCTGTCCTTCATTGCTTACATATTCCGCCCTCATAATCATATTCCGCACATCAAGACGCTTCATTCGAACCCAAACTCGATAAGATAAAGTAAATGTTGTTTGAATTCACGTAAACGATATGCAAATAACAAGTAAGCGCACCGTGGTTGAAACACTCGAGGCTGGCGTACACACATACATTCCAGACACGATGGTCACAGGAGCTTTCAGTTTGGGAGAGGTAGACCACACACCGGGAGGCCGGTCCCTTCAGAGGACGACCCAGCCTATGTCGGCTGCTGACCGCCCGAGTGAAAAGGGGGAACGACCCCGTGTTCGGCTTGAAAGCAAATTCCGCTACATTGTGTGGGAGTCGCCAGCCTCAGCATTCTTTACACATGGCACGCAGTTTCAGAGATTTTCACAGGGAGACAGCAAACGCCAAAGGCCAATGCTACAGGTCTCTGGATTCGTTGCCTTAAACGAAACGTCATTCTCCCGCTTTAGAAGAGCAGTGCTGATTGGCAGACGATATTTCTGACGCCTTGAGCTGAAGGAGTAATGGAAGAGACCGAAAGATATACCCCTTCACGTCTGGTGTGGAGGGGCGCCGTTCCATTGTCGCTCTCCTCAGTACGGACGGAGATTATGATGAAAAATAGGGTTTTGTAGCCAGAGCGGGGAATAATACGCTGTATTGGAATCCTGATTAAAATCGTCCTGCTTCTAGGACAAAAAAGTGCTGCAATAGTTATTGAACGTCCTCGTAAATACACGACAGTACACCCCTCCGCTCTCCGACCTTCTGAAAAACAGAAAATGTTGAAGATCTAAAAGTGCGTACGTGCGATTACTTTTTCTGTTCAACTCTGCACACGCTCTTATATTCCAATAGGACACGATCACATAGCTATTTGAGCAAATTTAATTTGCTCTAAATGTGCAAGGGTTCGCCTATGATGACCTCCAGTACGGTATTTTTTTATCCGCTAGTGCAGTATAAATATTGCAGATTGTTCACATAATATTTCTGAGCAGCTCGGTGAAACTGTAAGGGGGAAATATACTTGTGCTAAAGATGGCAGAAATATGTTGCAGAAGTTAGGTATTTGTGCCGAGCCTCGCAGTATCCGTAGGTGCTGCTGCAGATGAAAGTAGCTGGCATCCGCGTGTGCTCGCAGCGACAGCCTGCAGCCAGAGAATGTGGTTGCGCCATCGCTACTGCACACAAAATACAATCTGAAGTAACATGTCGCCAGTATTGTGTTTGTATTCATTCATATTCGACTGACGTATTCGCTGTATTATGCGCCAGGCAAGGCTCTCTCTTAATATTCCAGGCAATCAATTCTGAACCGAAGTTAGTCAGGGAATATCCCAGCTAAAGTTGCAAAACTACCGTAGGCTGTCGCAGATTACCATAAGCTAGCATAGACCAGAGTGGTTTTGCTAGCAGCTATGGTCAACTAAGCTCCTACCTGCGTTAATTGTACGTTAGGTGGGCTGCATAACTATCGGGCGTCGTCTCGCAACGATCGGTTTCTTTACATATGCGATCAGTGTCTTAGTACATTCTCCTAAAAACCACGAGTGGTGAACCATCTAGGAAGTTAATGAGGATATGTGGAGAGCCAGGTAACCTACGGAACATTTTTGTTCTACATAGCTATCTTCCTGTCTGTTAACCTAGAAGTAAGGAAACAGTGTCTGTACCAAAATTGAGAGAGTCAATGTTTAATTCATGTTTTCCTCGAAAATTGTTGATTTGTGATTTGAAACAGAGAGATGTTGTATTGAAAATAAAGACAAACAATACAGATTTATCATGTAGCGCTGGAAAACACAATTTCCTCAACAAAAAGATAAAATGACGCAAAGCCATAAAAAAAATGTGTCAAATATCGCTTCAGCACTACGTCGAACTTATATAAGACATGCTTCTGTTATTCCTAAACAACATTCGATTTTATCAATAATAACAGGATTCGAAATGTCCTCAAGTTAGATTTGTGTAGTTATATATCCTTCTGGATTTGTGTGTGTGTGTCATTGGAGGCTGCCCTCGGTTAGGAGTGCCTCGTTCTGTACTAATTTCACAATATGTTTGTTTGTTTATTTTCAAAATTTTAAATGTTTTATTTATCAGGGTTGCGATTAATGCCACCTTTACCCAGAATCCAGTCAAATTAGTAGCTCCCTGCAAGTAGGGTCTTAGTCCTTGTTTTCCTCACGGTCTGAATATTAATATGAGATCCCGCCGACCTGTCATTATCTGTCCCGCTAGCTGGAGCGAGCTCTCTTCATTTAGGCCACCTGGGATACGAGAGCGCCGGCCAGGGTGGCCGAGCGGTTCTAGGCGCTACAGTCTGGAACCGCGCGGCCGCTATGGCCGCAGGTTCGAATCCTGCCTCGGGCATGGATGTGTGTGATGTTCAAGTGTGTGTGAAATCTTAAAGGACTTAGCTGCTAAGGTCATCAGTCCCTAAGCTTACACACTACTTAACCTAAATTATCCTAAGGACAAACACACACACCCATGCCCGAGGGAGGACTCGAACCTCCGCCGGGACCAGCCGCACAGTCCATGACTGCAGCGCTCCAGACCGCTCGGCTAATCCCACGCGGCTCTGTGTGATGACCTTAGGTTAGTTAGGTTTAAGTAGTTCTAAGTTCTAGGGGACTGATGACCTCAGAAGCTAAGTCCCATAGAGCTCAGAGCCATTTGAACCCATTTGAACCATTGGTAAGAGAGCTGTGGCAGTCAGTTGGGTGTGGTAGCGCAACTTGGTGAATATGTTGATAAACAGTATAACGAACCTGTGTCACTTGTAAATGTACTGCATCATTTAGTAATAATTACTTGTCCTGTCACAGTATTTTGTACGTACGGATAACGGTGGGTAGGTACTCCAGTTTTGTAAATTACTTTTCAAGCTGTGAGTATTTTTTACTACAGGTGTATGACCCATGTACTTCTCAAATTTATGGCGAATGATTTTCAAATGCGTTATTTCTCTAAGCCAGGGGATCTCAAACTTTTCCGCTGACGGGACACTTTGAGAATCCTGGTACCTCGAGGGAACACCTTGTTTATTTCGAAGGTTAATAAAATTCAAGAAAAATGAGAAAAACTTGTTTTATTCGGTATTTACTTCAATAACATTTTAAAAAATAATTAGCGTCATCAAAATCTCGGAAAAAATTGCTATGTTATTAATAGTTTTCCGCGGACCACTTATTCATTTCCCGCAGAACGCCGGTGCTCTACAGTACACCGTTTTGAAATCCCTGCTCCAAGCAGTGACGATTGAAATTATTATTGTCGTATTAACATTATTATAACTAAACAATTTATTGCTAATGTGGTATTAAACATGTTATCTGAAGTCGTAGGCAGCTGTGTCATGTTGAACAGTGGGGGTGAAAGCAGATTATATGTGGGTGCGGGAGGGTGAGAGAGAGAGAGAGAGAACAACAAACCGCCCCGCCCCCAGAAGCGAGCCCCCGCGTCGCCTCCCCGTGCTACGCAGCGCCCGCTTCCTCTCCACCCCCACCCCAGCCCGTGTGACGTGGTGGGCAGAGCGCGGCGCCAGACGGGGCTATCCAATGGCGCCCGTCGGTCTTAAAGCGGAGCGCCGGCCGGGAAGGCGACGCCGTACAGTCCAGACCGCTGCCAGGCTGCAGGAGCGTCCACTGCATTCGCGGACGAAGTTACTCGGCGTCCAATTCGAAGAAGACGTCGTGCCCCAAGTGTTATGTCTGGACCAGGAGATCACCAGTGCTACTGTACGCTAGGGATCAGAAGTAGCCCCGTATACACGCTTTAAGCTCGCCAGTGACTAAAGTGACGTCTTCTCCGAACTCGCGGGGCCGACGAGATATACGGACCCTGCAACGAACTAGTGACGTCACACTAGTCGCCTTGTCCACCACACTCCGCCAACGCTCCGTTCCGTGCAGGGCCCACGAGACATCATTTGCAGTCTAACAAGTTCCCACTAAAGGTCTCGATTCTATCGTGTGCTGTAGAGAACTTGCATGCATTTAAAGGCGCAGCCAAGAATCATTGAACTCGTCTGAAACAATTACTCTGTTCCCGCCGTAGAGGGCTGCTGGCGCTCGTAAGACCACCAGTGTGGCACCGCGGCCTGTCTTTCTCGTGGCCCCGCTCGCCATGTGAGTCTGGTGTCGACTATAAATGGACTCGACTCGCTCAGGAAGGAGGGCGAGCACTACACGAGTTCGCAAGTATAGCGGCGGACTCGCAGTGTTTTTTTTTTTCTCGCTACACACATAAACGTTTTGAAAGAAATTACTGCTCATTCATTTCACACAATCACGATTTCGGCTTTACAGCCATTCTCAAGTGCAAGATGAAATGTCACAGCAAGGCAGACCTGCCTAAATGACAGAAGCAAGTTATATATCAATAGAACGACTGATCAAAAGTGGTTCAAATGGCTCTGAGCAGTATGCGACTTAACTTCTAAGGTCATCAGTCGCCTAGAACTTAGAACTAATTAAACCTAACTAACCTAAGGACATCACACACATCCATGCCCGAGGCAGGATTCGAACCTGCGACCGTAGCGGTCGCTCGGCTCCAGACTGTAGCGCGTAGAACCACACGGCCACTCCGACCGGCTAACGACTGATCGGTTAGCAATGAATATTGTTCTCTTTATACATACGTTTATACAATAAAATTTTTTCCAGGTCTGCTGTAAATTTATTTTACTATTTAATATCTATTCAATGACTGTTTAACAGTATTACGTTAACGTAGATGCGGTTTTCAGGCGTTCCGGATGCTGTAAGAATAGTACCAGTAAACCTGACATGAGGATGAAGTGCAATTTCTAAATGGTGATTAGTTGTTAAAATAAATCACAGAAATGAATTGTAAGCTACACCACTCGCTGTTGGCCCACAGACGTAAGATTCCAGCACCAAATGAATACAGAAATAGTGCGATTTTTTGTCGCAGGAATATAGCTGTAACTTGACTCTATGCTCAATTTGCGTTCTACGTTGCGGCTATGTTCTCACATGGTGGAGGTGGAATAAACAAGAATAAAACAATTTTGTTTGCATTGGACGAAATTTGTACGCGTTTCGTCTCAAGCGTGGACCATAACGCGAAATTTGTTTCGGCTGTCATTTACCCTCTAGTAGAACACAGTTCCAATTGTGTACTTTTTATCAGTTAAATTTCGTCAGGTTCGATTCCGTGAGGAACCAGTTGTGCCCAGTGACTATCTTCATCTCAGGTAGTAAAGGGTACAGCAAATCTAGATTTGAGTCACTGTGTGGCCATCTCCAGTGCGGCAAATGCAAGTTAAAACATTAAAAACACTTGTATGTGCACATGGTCCCAATTGGACTGTTCAAGTCAGAGATTGAGTCCGCCTCTGGTATGAATAGTGCGGTTAGGACTATGTGTGTACGGAAGTGTTTTTAATGTTTTAACTTGCATTTACTGCACTGAAGATGGCCACAGTGTGACCGAAATCTAGATATTCAATAAACATCATTTGCAACTGACTGCTGCCCCCTTTACTGCTTGTAATTTTCGTCTTACGCCCAACACAGTCTCACAAAACATAGCTTCGTGAAAGGTCATCGGTCATTCCGCCTTGTTAGTGCTACCTTACAGCAGCAACATCGCGTACTCATATTCTGTACTAACCATAACTCACGAAAAATCTTAAACTCCCGCAAGCTTCAGTGAGAGAGAATGAGTCTACGTGTATAAAGCGACCGCAGCGGCACTCGCGGAACTGCAGCGGGAACGAAGCAGTCCCTTACCGCTGACGTAACAGCGATGACTTAATGTCCGAAATATGCAATACTGGACTCTTACTTCCTTCCTTTCAGATCTACCTCGTCCTCCTGTACACGTCTTCCTCTCTCTCTCTCTCTCTCTCTCTCTCTCCCTCCCTGGCCCTCTCTCTCTCTCCCCCCCTCATCCCCCATCCCCCCCTCGCTACCCTTTCTCCATATCCTCTTACTCTCTCAAGATTTTCTCCTCCGGTCACTCTTCGTCTTTCCCTTTCGGTCTTCCCTCGCTTCTCCCCATCCCCTCTTCCTCCCCAATTTTCTTCCACTAGCCGCTCTTCCCCCTCCCCCATTTCCTTCTTCCTGTGTCTCCCTACTCTGTCAAATTCTCTGATATCATGTAGGCACCATACGTCCTACACAGTTTCATCTTTTTTTTCGACTTTAATTGCAATGTAGCAAGGATAAAGTACAAGAAGCGAAAAATTGTATACAACTTGTACTGCAAACAGAATGCAGTTATAAGAATGGAGGGACGTAAAAGGAAAGAAGTACTTGAGAATACACGCGTTGAGCAGGCTGTAAAAGAACTCAAGAATAAATTTGAAAAGGAAATAAAAACTTTGAGATATGGAGTGTCGACGTTCTAATTCTGCCAGAGATGGAAAAGATCTAGGAAGAACAGCTGAACAGAATGATCGATGTTTTGGAAAAAGATTATATTGTGAACAGCAACAAAAGGAGAAAAAATGGTAATGGAATGTAGTCGAATCGAATCAGGCGATACTGAGGAAATTACATTAGGAAATCACAAGCTGAAAGCAATCAGTTTTGTTTCGTTTCTTCGCCCATTCCTCGGAGCACCTTTTCATGTATTATTTTACCAGTCCAAGTAATTTTCAACATGCTCGTGTAGCATTACATCTCAAAGATCTCAATTCTCTTCCTTTCCGGTTTTCCCACAACACGTGAATTAGTACAATACAGTGCTGTCCTTCAAATGTACATTCTCAAAACTTTCTTCCTAACATTAATGTCGATGTTTAATACTAGTAGACTTCTTTTGACCAGGCATACCCATTTCTCCTGTGGAAATCTGCTTTCTTATGTCATCCTTGCTTCGTCACTCGTGTTATTTTGCTTCCAACGTAGCAGAATTCCTTCACATCTACTTCATGGTCAACAACTTGGATGTTAAGCAACCGTACTTCGCTTGTGAACTCCTAGGCGAAGTTCTGATGCTGAGCTGTGTGCGCATCGACCCTCTGTCCATAATCATGTTGTATAAATGGAGATGTTTTAACTACTGACGACGCCTTTGGCACAATTGTTTTATTAATCTCCATTGCAGAATGTAATTTTAGGTATTTTACTTCTGATGAAGGTATATTTTGATATACCGAAACCGTGGTCAAGAATTTTAATAAATCTTTATCCTGCAACTGTTTTGGCTTTCATCATTTACCGTGAATATTAATTGCTAATCTCTTTTCTGCCACTGCTCATGACTCTCGTCTTTCTTCGGTTTGGTGTATGCTCATTAGACTGTTCATTCCATTCAGTAGGTCTCTTAATTCTCTTGGACTTCCACTGAGGGCAGCACTGTCATTGGCGAGTCTTATTGTTCATATCCTTTCAGCCTAAATTTTGATCCCACTACTGACCTTTTCGTTTATTTCGGTCATTACTTCATCGATGTTTAGACTGAACAGCAGCGACGAAGCGTTGCGTTCCTGACTTACACCCTTTTTAATGCGAGCACTCTGTTCTTGGTGTTCGATTCTTATTCTTCCCTAATGTTTCTTTGTACCGTATATTAGCCGTCTTTCCCTACAGCTTTCTCCTGTTTTTATCAGAATTTCGAACATCTTGCCCTACTTTATATTGTCGGACGTTTTTTCCATGTCGACGAAAACTATGTACACGCCTTGAATTTTCTTAAGTCATTTTAGGAGATTTTCTATTTTTTTCCCATTTGTATTACATCTCTGTAAAATTCCAGACCTCTTTTCCGTGTAACGGTCCTCTTGAGCCCTAGCACAATTTTAATTTATAATATCATTTGTCTCAGTTGCGCACGCCGCACATTTCCGTCTTCCTTTGAGTCTGTTATGAGGATAGTCATCGTGGCGAGCTGTCGGCGGCTAGACGTCTGAGGCAGTCCGCTGTGTGTGTGTGCGTGTGTGTGTGTGTGTGTGTGTGTGGCGCCGCAGGCAGCGGGGATGGAAGCCTTTGTGGGGCAGGTGAATGTTGCAGCAGCTAGCAGCCGGCGGCAGCCGCCGCAGTAGCTGGAGGGGCAGCCCGGAAAGCTGGCAGAGGGACGGAGTCGGCAACTCTAAGCACATTATCACGTCTCTGGAAGAGCTCTGGACGAGCGTTAATTCTGAGCGATGCGTCGCAGTGGTCAGTACACGGACTCGCATTCTGGAGGACGATGTTTCAAATCCGCATCCGGCCATGTAGATTAAGGTACTACGTAATTTCCCTAAATCGCGCCCCCAAACGCCGCGATGGCTCCTTTGAAAGGACATCTTTGAACCCTCCGAGCTTGAGCTCCCTCCATAACGACCACTCTGTCAACGGCACATTAAGCCGTAATCTTCCTTCCTGTTTCTAGCTACGTTGTCGCTTCCTGGACAAGAGTCGCAAATGCATTACGAGTATCTAGAGATCAGCTACTGCCTTTCGAAACATTCGGAGTCACCTTGAGACGTAAGCTTAGCACCTTATTCAAAGAAAAGCTAAACTTATTGATTCTGGCAGATCAGCATTAAGGATGATTTCTGCTTCTAACAGTAAAGCAGTAGCTCAGAAATGACTCCTGACGGCAATGTGCATCTGGAGGAAACAGCGTGCAGCGTGGACGGAAACGGCACGGAGCCAACTACTATGTATTTGCGTTTCACCGTGTTTCACGTCCTTTTATCTCCCTCCTCCCTTCTCCCCTTCCCCACACATAAACACACGCAAATTCTTCCTTTCCCGTGTTAATTCAAGTTACGTTGGACAAACACAATGAACGTAATATGAATATAAGCAAGCCCAAAAGTGGTGACATGTGATCGAAAAGAGAAAGCAGAAGTCCGAATTGACGTAGGTACATGAAAAATACACTGAAGCGCCGAAGAAACTGGTACAGGCATCCGTAATCAAATGCAGACATATGTAAACAGGCAGAATACGGGGCTGAGGTCGGCAGCGCGTATACAGGGCAAGTCAAAAGTCCTCGGACACCTTCATAAGTTGGAAGATTAAAGGGAAAATTGAAATCTGATGATGGGAACATAGGTTTGACCTGGGGCCGCAACTTTTGGAGTGAATGTTATTAATGGCCGCCATCTCGAAATCCGCCATTTTGGATTCAAGTGATTATTTTTAAATGGGAAGTGGGGTGTATGACACATCAAATAACACTCGTTGGAGCTCTGGAATTGAGTGGTGTAGCTCGTTTTTGTCTATTTTGTACAGTTTAGCAGTTATTAATGTGATTGCGGAGACTACAGTTGTGCATTGCATGGGATGGGCAACACGTAGAACATGCGTTGTAGCAGTCGGTATGAAGGTAATTTCCCACCTTTGAACAACTGTCCACACTTCAACATCTTATCTCATGCACGATGTAGAAGAATGTAGCATTCAAAAACTCTATTGTGAATTATGATACTCATTCCTTAACAGTTACAACAATCTTTACAAATTTACTTCTTGTAAAAAAATTTGACTCTGCCGTGAAATAAGTTAATGAAATGTTAAAGGAGTGATCGATCTACAACTCTGAGCCCAAGCTATGTGAGCAGATAACTTTATTTAATCAGTCTAGTCAGTCAAATTAACTGATCATAACCAATAAAGAAAAAGTCGTGCTGAATACTGTATTTGCTTTTCTCGAACTGGTTATAAATTACGCACCAGAAAGCAATGCAGCGAAATCGTATTTCCAGAAAGCAACACACTCCTCGTTTGCGCCTCTGTTGTCTCCTCAGAAGCGCGGCCGACACCCGGCTCTCCCACTTGCTCCTCACTGCACGCAGCATCGGCAGCAGCAGTGCTGCCGGCAGTCGGGGGTCACACAACCTCTGTGTCGTACCGTATCGACTATTCAAGACTTCTGTTCGAGAAATATCCAGTGTGCAGATAAGAAGTACGATACGTCGAAAGAGGGCTCACATTACTCTCATTGCGTACCAAAAATAAACGAGAAAACGTAGGACGGTAACGTAGAACATAGGCCTTATTTACGTTAACTTGACTCGAACGTGTATAATCTGTCTCGTTTTCATCTGACTTCCCCTTATACCTGCAGGTTTATTCCACTGTACAAGGTGTAGTTCAGGAGAAATGCCGCCCGGGGTAGGCTCGTGGTCTACAGCGTCTTGCTGCGGTTCCCGCGGCTGCCCCGTCGGAGGTTCGAGTCCTCCGTCGGGCGTGGGTGTGTGTGTTGTCCTGAGCGGAAGATAGTTTAGGTAGTGTGTAACATCAACTCCAAGAACGTAGCAATAAAAGAAATATGTAGAACTTAGAAATGCCCATAGTGGAAATAGAAACAACAAATTTTCCTAGTTACTAATCAAGATGAGCTGCAGTATTGTAAACAAGTATGTATATTAGGACCCACTAATGTATTACGTGGTGGGTTAACATGTATCATGAAGTTTAAAGAAAATAAAGATTTTTTTTTTTTAAAGTAGTGTGTAAGCCTAGGGACCGATGACCTCAGCAGTTTGGTCCCATAGTAACTTGCCACAAATATCCAAAAATTTCAGGAGATATCACGTCATAAATATTTTCTTCTAATCAGACGTTGGAAGTTGTTTTACACAAGTGAGTTCGATTCATTAAGGAAAGGTGTTAGATGTAACGGGAACAGGCTGGGTTAGAAATAAAGGTGGCCGTGCGGTTCTAGGTGCTACAGTCTGGAACCGAGCGACCACTACGGTCGCAGGTTCGAATCCTGCCTCGGGCATGGATGTGTGTGATGTCCTTAGGTTAGTTAGGTGTAATTAGTTCTAAGTTCTAGGCGACTGATGACCCCAGACGTTAAGTCGCATAGTGCTCAGATCCATAGAAATAAATACTTAAGAATGAAAACAACAGTAAGAACCCTGAAATGACGGGACAACTGAGGAACGGGATACAACCCGTCGGCTTTGACCAATGACGTCGTAGGTCACTCATAGATATTGATGTCTTTACTTTAGAGCCATAGATAATAAATCGGTTGTCTGCTGTGGATAAGCGGCTCTATTAAAATTTGAGAGAATAGTTTGTCGTTTAGAAGAATTATTCGTTTTTTATTTTCGTTTGTGGGCTTTGTGCGTAGACATGATGGTAACCATTCGATATGTGCAAATGGCTGGTCTTCTTGCCGATTACGTTCGGTATCGTGAGTGCGGCGAACATACGAGCATGATAAGCTTGTCTGTTCGTCCTACTCACGGCTTATTCTTATGGACGTCTAGCAAGAATCGACTATGACGCTCAGTTAGACGAAGAACATCGTTTGAGAAATCGAAGCTGGCCTTCAGGCATATAATAAAAATTACATACTGTTGGTGTTTGAGGTATCCTGTGTGGTTATGTGTGCATGAATGTCGTGTGAGTGAGCGTACCGTTTTAGACTGGTATTCGTTTCGTAGAGGAGTTTGTAGGGAATATATAAAGTACAGCGGACCTTGGGGAGGAGGGGGTGGGGGGGCAAGGGGGTGTTATAGTCGAAATCGATGAGTTTCATTTTGGCAAAACCAAGTACAACAGGGAGGAACATGTTGTGGGATATCGGTTTGGTGGGCTGTAATATCAGGCCCAAAATGTGATGATGTAGCTTTTGAAGTTGTTCCCAATCGAACGAGGAAAGTGTTGGTGAAATTAATGGATGATCATGTTGCAGAGGGTTCTGTAGTTATTTCCGATGTTTTTCTTCATATACGGATTTGGGGAATAGGGGTTTCAGTATCTTGTCGTTAATCATAATTGAATTCAGATCTTTATCAACTGGGTATTGTACCAGTAGTATAGAAGGTTATTGTTCAGCCATAAAATCTGTTGTAGGGATGGGGAAACGACGCATTTCGACACTACAGAGCCATTAAAATGAATATTCATGAAGGCGTAGAGCACCCGATACATATTGCCCATTTAAGTGTTTCCTTAAGCGTGTTGGGCAAATGTATCCTCCAAAATTTGTTAGTTAATTTCAGGTTGAGATGGGGTGGGAGGTGTGGGTTACTGATAATTAAGGAAAAGATTGGGTTTGGTCGGGATGGTTAAAATATTGATTTGGATTTTTTGGGATTGGTCGACAAGTCTTCATTTTCTTATGTTAGGTAATTTTCTTCTGTGAATATTTTTAAGTTATTATACCTCATTTCGTTGACGTGAACTTCGGGGGTTATATATTTGTATGTATGTGTGTTCCTTGTGATGTTTTGTATGTCGTTATGTTATTTTTATTGGCGTCTTTCAAGGCGAGCTTAATTTTTGCGGAGTTCGCGTATGGTAAGTTTAGTCTTTTATTTTTATGTTGTACTGAATTAGTCTATTTCTTTGTTGTTGTATTATATTGTTCTGCCTTAAGTATGGGTTTGTCAGCTGCAGTACGGAATACAAATTTTGCCGCCGTTGCTCTTTTTTCCTTTCCTGGTATTAGTATCACCACGATTTTTTCGAGTCTATACTAGCACTACTGAAAACGAAAAGAGCGACGTACGTAAAATTCGCATCCCACACTTCAGTCGATGTATACAGGTCAACTGAAGTACAGGGTTCAGGTGCTAGCTAGACGAATAACGCGACATATGTAAATTGCTATCATTTAGCTATATAGGACAACTGAAGAATAGGATACTAATGCTAACGAAAACGAAGAAATCGACGTACGTTAAACTTGTATCCCGTACTGCACCTAACCTATACAGATCGACTGAAGTTCGAGATACAACACATATACCAGGGTCATTCCAAAAGAGATGCACACTATTTTTGTAAAAATACGGTTTTCATTCTGCATGTGTGAAAGTTTTACAGTGTGTAGATGCATCCTTCCCGCTTGTTTTCAAACTTAGTTCTCCTGTTCCCGTGAGTGGCGCCGTCACAGCATGTCTTCAAGACGTCTGCTACACTTGACGTTCGTCAGAAGCAACGCGCTGTCATCGAATTCCTGTGCTGTGTAAACGAGGCAGTGGGAAACATCCACAAGAGGTTGAAAAAGGTGTATGGAGACGCTGCTGTCGATCGCAGTACAGTTAGTCGGTGGGCAAGCAGGTTACGTGATGAAGGCGGGCACGGCAATCTTGAGGATTGTCCTCGCAGCAGCATGCCTCGTACTGCACACACTCCAGACAATGTGCAGAGAGTTAACGAATTGGTGACTGCTGACAGACGCATCACAGTGAACGAATTGTCACGCTACGTTGGGACATGGGAAGGAAGTGTTTGCAGAATACTGAAAGTGTTGGCGTTAAAAAAGGTTTGTGCCAGGTCTGTTCCCAGGATGTTGACAGTGGCTCACAGAGAAACAAGAAAAACGGTATGCAGCGAACTTTTGGAACAGTACGGGAATGGTGGAGATGAATTTCTTGGAAGAATTGTGACAGGTGATGAAACATGGCTCCATCATTTTTCCCCAGAGACGAAGAGGAAAACAATGAGTGGCATCATGCAAATTCACCCAAGAAACAAAATTCAAAACCACACCTTCTGATGAAAAAGTTGTGGCTACAGTGTTTCTCGATTCCGAAAGACTCTTGCTTGTGGACATCATGCCAAGTGGAACCACCATAAATTCTGATGCATATGTGACGACACTGCAGAAACCTCAAGCTCGACTGAGTCGTGTTCGACCACATCGGCAAAAGCAAGATGTTTTGCTGTTGCACGACAATGCACGGCCACATGCCAGTCAAAAAACCATGGAAGCGTCACAAAACTCGGATGGACAACACTGAAACACCCGCCTTACAGTGCTGACCTGGCTCCATGTTTGAAGATGATGAATCCCTTGTGCACGCTGCCAAACAGTGGCTCCAACAGGTTGGTCCAGAATTTTACCGTGCGGGTATACAGGCGCTGGTTCCAAGATGGCATAAGGCAGTTGAGAGGAATGGAAATTATGTGGAGAAATGAAAATATTGTTCCTAAACGATGTATCTACACACTGTAAAACTTTCAAACATGTAGAATGAAAGATGGATTTTAAAAAAATGGTGTGCATTTCTTTTGGAGTGACCCTCGTATATGTCAACTGAGGTATTCCATGCTAACGCTTCTTCTATCCCTTTTTTTCTTTATTTTTTACACAAGTAATAGGATTCAAACAAGCGATATCCTTAACGTTATGTTCGAAATATTAATGCACGTGATATATGTCTACTATCTGCTTGCTGTTAAATCTGTGTAATAAATCATCTCTGGCAAATTCTGACGTCACTGATCAAACCCGACGCATTCTATCCCGTTCTTCAGTAGTCTCGAAATGAGCGAGGACACGTCACCGCATCAGATAAACTAATGTTAGATAAGGTAAATCAGTAACAGAAAGGCTGCCCCTAGAAGTGAAAACAATTAACGAAAACAGAAAGAAAACGATGGCGTGAGATCACATACAATACTAACGTGATCGAAAACAGCACGGGCCGGGTACGGGTGGAAGAAGTTGGACAACAGTTGCTGACAAGAACAATAACAACAAAAACTGCCGTCTAACTCCGACATGTAGTTGTAGAAGTTTCTCCTTTGTACACGAGCCATATAACGATTTTCTCACAATCAACCAACATTCAAACGCGATTTGTGAATGAGAGACCTGTTGCAGCGTGTGGGTGGCCTTACTCGTACCTGCTTTGAGCTGCTTCTCTGAAAAGCTAATCATTTGGATACCCAGCGATCTTACACGCTTCGTGTCGAATCGCTGTTCATTGCATACCGCCTTCTCGGTGTAGCAATTTTAATGGCCACCGTTGTTGTTTTGTACGATCGCTCTACTTGAAGCAGCTCCGGCTGTGACTGGTTTCAGTGACTGATGGGTCTCGGCGCCTGTTAATGAGTAGTGCGTCACCCTTATTGACGGCAACGATCAGCTGCCAGGCTCTGCTGTGTTTCGACGCACAGGTGACGGCTATTCACACCGGCTGCTGCGCCGAGAAAACTGCTAGCCTTCAGCACCACAACTACTGCCGTCATAACTACGTTAATGAGCGCATGTCGCCTGGACCTACAAATAAGGAAAACAGCAGTCATATATCGGCTGAAGAAAAGTAACACGAAAAAATACTGAGTGGGTGAAAGAAAACTGGGCTGTAAAATATTTCGTACAGCGCCAGATAGGCAACCCAACTTACGTCACTTGCTCTAGGGGCTGATGAGTTGCCTCAAATATTTTACACGCCATTTTTATTGTGCTCACCTTGTAGATTAAATTTTTTTGGGAACCAGCAACATATTCGTTACAGACAAAGGACTTGATATTTCCAGATTGGAAGCAGTGGTGTGTGCTTTAGATGCAGGAAGGAGAGCGTTTCAGTTTCTTTCTGATGCAAATGAAAGGCTTCAGATAGACATTTTGAGACAAGTAGAGGACCGATCTGTTCAAAACATAGGAGATATCCCGAACAGAACTGGTAGGCTTATCGGCTCATATTATAAAATGTTGAAACGTGTGTGACTCCCTAAGGGATCAAACTGCTGGGGTCATCGGTCCCTAGACTTACACACTACTTAAACCAACTTCTGCTAAGAACAACACACACACCCATTCCCGATGGAGGACTCGGCGTTAGGGGCCGTGCAATCCGTGACATGGTGCCTGAAACCGCGCGGCCACACCGCGCGGCTATCGGCTCATGTCCGATGGGTATGTCCCCTAGTTGTAGGTACTGCGTGGACTGCCAGCCAGGCTTTAAGATGTTAAACTGTTTGCATCATAATTGTAGCAACGGAAGACTTCACTACAAATCTTCTAGCTGACGCCGTCTTACAAAAACGACGGCGTAACTATAGCCACAGCATGGAGGAATAACGCTTGTAGAGGTGTCTGGCCTAGGGAACTAGAACCGAGTCCGATAGCTGTACGATTGGTTTGCCCAGTAACTGAGGACTGAAGTACACCTAACAGGAAAGAGTGAAGTATGAGCGATATTCTATGATTCGTCTCCATCCGGTCTGGAGGCAGTAAGATATTGATGGACACGAGGGCATGGCAGATCTGACACGTAACGTACAGGTACTGCAGATACATTGCTATAACAGTAAACTATGCGTGTGTTTCTCTCCATGGAAGAAGAATTGTGAAGTTACACAATATGATATACCAGTTAAATTTTCTCTGAGCGTTAGGACCTTCTCATGGTCATAACTAATTGTTGTTGTTGTTGTTGTGGTCTTCAGTCCAGAGACTAGTTTGATGCAGCTCTCCATGCTACTCTATCCTGTGCAAGCTGCTTCATCTCCCAGTACCCACTGCAACCTATATCCTTCTGAATCTGTTTGGTGTATTCATCTCATGGTCTCCCTCTACGATTTTTACCCTCCACGCTGCCCTCCAATGCCGAATTGGTGATCCCTTGATGGCTCAGAATATGCCCTACCAACCGATCCCTTCTTCTAGTCAAGTTGTGCCACAAATTTCTCTTCTCTCCCATTCTATTCAATACCTCCTCATTAGTTATGTGATCTACCCATCTAATCTTCAGCATTCTTCTGTAGCACCACATTTCGAAAGCTTCTACTCTCTTCTTGTCTAAACTATTTATCGTCCACGTTTCACTTCCATAGTACACTCCATACATATACTTTCAGAAACGACTTCATGACACTTAAATCTATACTCGATGTTAACAACTTTTTCTTCTTCAGAAACGGTTTTCATGTCATTGCCAGTCTACATTTTATATCCTCTCTACTTCGACCATCATCGGTTATTTTGCTCCCCAAATAACAAAACTCCTTTACTACTTTAAGTGTCTCATTTCCTAATCTAATTCCCTCAGCATCACCCGACTTAATTCGACTACATTCCATTATCCTCGTTTTGCTCCTTTCAAGACACTGTCCATTCCGTTCAACTACTCTCCCAGGTCCTTTGCTGTCTCTGACAGAATTACAATGTCATCGGCGAACCTCAAAGTTTTTGTTTTTTCTCCATGGATTTTAATACCTACTCCGAATTTTTCTTTTGTTTCCTTTACTGCTTGCTCAATATACAGATTGAATAACATCGGGGACAGGCTACAACCCTGTCTCACTCCCTGCCCAACCACTGCTTCCCTTTCATGTTCCTCGACTCTTATAACTGCCATCTGGTTTCTGTACAAATTGCAAATAGCCTTTCGCTCCCTGTATTTGACTACTGCCACCTTCAGAATTTGAAAGAGAGTATTCCAGTCAACATCGTCAAAAGCTTTCTCTAAGTCTACAAATTGTAGAAACGTAGGTTTGCCTCACCTTAATCTATTTTCTAAGATACGTTGTAAGGTCAGTATTGCCCCACGTGTTCCAACATTTCTGCGGAATCCAAACTGATATTCCCCAAGGTCGGCTTCTACCAGTTTTTCAATTCATCTGTAAAGAATTTGCGTTAGTATTTTGCATCCGTGACTTATTAAACTGATTGTTCGGTAATTTTCACATCTTTCAACACCTGCTTTGTTTGGGATTGGAATTATTGTATTCTTCTTGAAGTCTGAGGGCATTTCGCCCGTCTCATACAACGTGTTCACTAGATGGTAGATATTTTATTAGGCCTGGCTCTCCCAAGGCTGTCAGTAGTTGTAATGGAATGTTGTCCACTCTCGCGGCCTTGTTTCGACTTAGGTCTTTCAGTGCTCTGTCTTCACACAGTATCATGTCTACCATTTCATCTTCATCTACATCCTCGTCGATTTCCATAATATTATCATCAAGAACATTACCCTTGTATAGACCCTCTATACACTCCTTCCACCTTTCTGCTTTCCCTTCTACGAGTAGAATTGGGTTTCCATCTGAGCTCTTGATACTAATGCGTTTCTCTTTTCTCCAAATATCTCTTTAATTTTTCTTGTAGGCAGTATCTATCTCACCCCTAGTGATATTCGCCTCTACATCCTTACATTTGTCTTCCAGCCATCTCTGCTTAGCCATTTTGCACTTCCTGTCGATCTCATTTTTGAGACGTTTGTATTCCTTTTTGCCTGCTTCATTTACTGCATTTTTGTATTTCCTCCTTTCATCAATTAAATTCAATATCTCTTCTGGAACCCAAGGATTTCTACTAGACCTCGCCTTTTTACCTACGAGATCTTCTGCTGCCTTCACTGTTTCATCTCTCAAAGGTACCCAGTCTTCTTCTACTGTGTTTATTCCCCCCATTCTTGTCAATGTTCCCTAATGCTCTCCCTGAAACTCTCTACAACCTCTGGTTCTTTCAGTTTATCCAGGTCCCATGTCCTCAAATTCACACCTTTTTGCAGTTCGTAGTAGAATTATTAGTGTTACTGTCAGTAACGTAAGTTTCATTAGTGATAATTGTTGTAGAAAAGTCAAGATGATAGCCTTTTATTCTTCTAATAGTTGTGTTGTTAGTTATAGTAGTATCACTAGTATATGCTCGTGTAAAAGATTAGTAGATGATAAAGACAGATGTAAAATTGATCAAAATTCGTTGAAGTAACGAAAACCTATGGCTCTTTTGCGAGACAGTAGCGAAACACCCGACTAAGAGCGGGAAAAAATATACGACATGTAGGGTGTAGCGTTCAAGTAGCCATCTAAATAGCACTTGAGACGAATAGACACTATAAACATAGTTCAACATTCAGAACAGAAGAAAAGAAAAAATAGATTATTATAATGATTCACGTAAATTTATTTTTGTACGTAACGGTCCATTGCTGTCATCAAGAAAGTGGAGAAGAGTAAATTAACACAAAAGTGTCTGCGCCAAGCGTCTGTCTAGCGCAAGTGTTCCTGCATTTCTCTACAGTTTCCTGTACACAGGACTGTTGCCCACAAACAGCCTCATGGAGCGACCAGTGTTATCTGTCGGATCACGTATAAGCTTCGGGAGAATCCACACTTCAGCCACGACGTACACACAAACGTGACATCGTTTGAAAGATGTAAACATTTGAAATCTTTATTGAAACTAGACATGATTGTCTTAATGGGAATTCCGCGATCGTTCATTAAATAAAATATGGCGTTTCAGTCTTCGATCACTATTCTTTATTTTCAATTACCGGTTTCGGGCTAGCTGCCCCTCTTCAGATCATATATTGCAGCTACAGAGTAACTTGTCCGTACAGAACAATCGGTTCGCTGCCATCGAACCGATTGTTCTGTACGGACAAGTTACTCTGTAGCTGCAATATATGATCTGAAGATGGGCAGCTAGCCCGAAACCGGTAACTGAAAATAAAGAATAGCAATCGAAGACTGAAACGCCATATTTTATTTGAAATCTTAGCATAAATTCTAAAAACGTCAAAGAACATAAAGCAAAGAATGGAGCAAACGAATTAGTAGGTCTACTCCACCTAACAATACATGTGGAAACTGCCACCGCTAACGCAACGAAAGAAGGCAAGCGGGACACAGACAGCGCAAATGCGCCACGTGCCGTACCACAGAGCAGCAGCTAGGACTAGCCGTGTGTGTGTTGGGGGAGTTGAATTAGGGGGCGTGCTTCGCTACACGGGCCAAATGTTGCGGAACGCTAGCTGTCATCTGCTGCGTTCCACGCGAAAACTGCTGCTACTTCAAATCGCTGGCTGTGGGCCACTCGTAGTATCAGTCTAGTCCACTCGCCACGGCTCGGCATGTCGTGCAAAAAGCGCTGCTGTCACTCTCGTTTGGGCGTTTCGAACTTCTGCCTCTATTCTTGTCTAAGCAGACACGCGTGACGCTAATGAAACAAAGAGACCGAACGAGTTTGTCGAAGTGGGAATTTAGACAGTCAACATAGATGTGTCTCTCAAGTTTCGAGAGCAGAGACGAAATTCGACGCCGCTACCAATTACCGCCACGGCAAACCACTTCTTCAGTCTGCCAAGCATTGGAGACAAGTAAAAGTCGCCACGAGCTCCTGTGAACGCGAACGCGTTATGCAGATCTTGGTGTCTCTCGCGTCCATCTTGACAAGGTAACCTGAAGATGCCTAAATAAGGCGAAACGCGTCGTTGAAAAATTAACAACTAAAATTGCAACCAAGACTGCTTGTAACCAATACTGTTACGCTCTGGTTTGGTCTATGCCACATATGGATTGGAAGTGTTTTAATATCTGCGTGGCAGCATTCCAGTATTACAAGATCCAGTTGTATAGTCACCGACCGTGGCGTCACAGCAGAAGCTGATACCGGAATGGCGTGAAATGTCATACTTCTATCATCCGAGGCACAATATTTCCGCTTCACTCACTGTATGATCCCACGGCTTTTAATTCGTGTCGGAAGCGTCACCTGGCCCAGAAAGAGAGGCCGCCGTCGGACTGCAGTGTTATTTTTTTCTGCGGTCCCTCGTGACAGCGATGCCAATGCTGTGAGTGTGTGTGTGTGTGTGTGTGTGTGTGTGCGTGTCCCTTAGCTCACCTGTGCGACCCACTTTCAAGTCCTGGCAGTGGCCGGCACAGCTTGTTGTTCAAAGCCGCCGGTAAAAAGACGACAGCGAGCGCTTGCTGGCTGGCAGCGCATGCCGCGCCGGGTAGCCACAGTCCGGGCTGGCTTGCACCAGCAGCCACGCCACCAGAGTCCCGCCCGACCTCCGACTGCGTGCCTGCCCTCTGCTGCGGGCGCACACACACCTGTTGCACCCACGCACGTCAGCTGCACCTGGTTATACGACGGCGTCGTGCGTCGCCAAACACATTCTGCGAGGCGTGGCACGAGCTGCGGGCCGCGCGTAAACTTGCGTTTAGATCGGCCTTATTTTACAGCAGAATTTGGGCCCATTAGCGTTGCTGGGGAGCGAAAGGCTATTTACAATTTGTACAGAAACCAGATGGCAGTTATAAGAGTCGTGGGGCATTAAAGGGAAGCAGTGGTTGGGAAGGGAGGGAAACAGGGTTGTAGCCTCTCCCCGATGCTATTCAATCTGTATATTAAGCAAGCAGTAAAGGAAACAAAAGAAAAATTCGGAGCAGGTATTAAAATCCATGGAGAAGAAACAAAAACTTTGAGATTCGCCGATGACATTGTAATTCTATCAGAGACAGCAAAGGACTTGGAAGAGCAGTTGAACGGAATGGACAGAATCTTGAAAGGAGGATACAAGTTGATCGTCAACAAAAGCAAAACGAGGATAATGGAATGTAGTCGAATTAAGTCGGGTGATGCTGAGGGAATTAGATTAGGAAATGAGCCGCTTAAGTAGTAAACGAGTTTTGTTATTTGGGGAGCAAAATAACTGATGATGTTCGAGGTAGAGAGGATATAAAATGTAGACTGGCAATGGCAAGGAAAGCGTTTCTGAAGAAGAGAAATTTGTTAACATCGAGTATAGATGTAAGTGTCAGGAAGTCGTTTCTGAAAGTATTTGTATGGAGTGTAGCCATGTATGAAAGTGAAACATGGACGATAAATAGTTTAGACAAGAAGAGAATAGAAGCTCTCGAAATGTGGTGCCACAGAAGAATGCTGAAGATTAGATGGGTAGATCACATAACTAATGAGGAGGTATTGAATAGAATTGGGGAGAAGAGGAGTTTGTGGCACGACTAGAAGAAGGGATCAGTTGGTAGGACATGTTCTGAGGCATCAAGGGATCACCAATTTAGTATTGGAGGGCAGCGTGGAGGGTAAAAATCGTAGAGGAAGACCAAGAGATGAGTACACTAAGAGAATTCAGAGGGATGTAGGTTGCAGTAGGTACTGGGAGATGAAGAAGCTCGCACAGGATAGAGTAGCATGAAGAGCTGCATCAAACCAGTCTCAGGACTGAAGACCACCACAACAGCAACTTCTACGGTCCTGTCAAGATTTTCGCAATAGATGGCAGTTTTACAGTACGGCCAGGAAATACTGGTGTGCTTGCAGGCTATTGCAGGTATCTGCCGAAGTACTGTCGCGCGGTTGCCGGTATTGTCCTCCTAACTATAGTCCGAACAGTTCTCGGAAAGTCCAGGAGTACCGACCGGCCGCCGTGTCACCCTCAAGCTCCACTGGATGCGGATATGTAGGGGCACATGGTCAGCACGCTGCTCGCCCGGCCGTTTTCAGTTTTCGTGAACGGAGCCGCTACTTCTTAGTCCGGTAGCTCTTTTCTTCACTAGGGCTGAGTGCAGCCTTCTCGCCAACGGTGCTCGGTAAACCCGGCCTGTCACTGCTGGCCGGGCCCGGCAGCGCTTAACTTCCTTCAGCTGACAGGAAACGCCGTTACCACTGCGACAAGGTCACTCGCGTTATTGTCCACCAAAGGTGAAGAATATCTCATACTGCAGGAAATGTCTGTCTCTGCCCTCATCTGTAAATGGTCCCACCTCACTCTCTTCTTTATTTCCGACTTCTCTCACCGACTGTGCTGCACTCACGCGTTTCAGTGAAAACAAAATCGTTTCGCTTTCTTTTTTTTCGAAAGTTTGCGCGAGCACATACATCCACATGTTTTGTCTTTGTATCCTGTCGTGTGTTTGTTGTGCACAGAAATGGAGAGAGATGTCGCTTTAAATTACACCCTCGGGATTGCTACCAGCTGTATGAGCTCCACATCTGACCCCGAAATTTACCCCTTGTGGCCATATGATATGAGACGCAAAGTAGCCACGAAATATAGACGAAAAGCAGCAAGCTCAGCCGTGGCACTTACTGTGTACCTGCCGAACAGTTCCACTTCGTCGTAAGTGAAGGAAGAACTTTACCCAGAGGGTTGCCCCGCTAGGAGCCCGGCCTGAGACCCACCGCGTGTCTTTATGGCTCGACACTCTGCACGCCAAAGACAAAACTACACACTCTCAGGAACTGCGGTACAGCATGCGACTAACAGCACGAGCCGTCAAATGTGAAGAAAACACGGTTAAATGGGGCTACTCTGAAGATGTAGAGTGTAAATTCCGAGAAATACAGACGATCGAACGTTTTATCGTGGGCCCAACGACGGAGTTTGCGCAGCGTAAGATCTATTTTTATGCAGGGACAAGGCTGTTGAAGCTGCAGAGTTTTTATGTTCTCGCTCATACACGGAAAGTAAGTCTCATTGGAATGGTTCAAATGGCTCTGAGCACTATGCGACTTAACTTCTGAGGTCATCAGTCTCCTAGAACTTAGAACTACTTAAACCTAACTAACCTAAGGACATCACACACATCCACGCCCGAGGCAGTATTCGATCCTGCGACCGTAGCGGTCGCTCGGCTCCAGACTGTAGCGCCTAGAGAGACTGATGACCTAAGATGTGAAGTCCCATAGTGCTCAGAGCCATTTGAACCATTTTGTAGCGCCTAGAACCGCACGGCCACTCCGGACGGCAGTCGCATTGGAGAAATGGACGGACGTGAGAACTGTGAATTTTATGAAGCCGATGGAACCACGCGTAGAGCTATGGGACGTCAAAGATAATGTATACAGGGATCGTCAGCGGAAAAAAGAAAATTGTTGGCAAGTTGCTTTCGATGAGCTCAGACTCACGCTTCATGAAGTATTCAAAAAATTCCGGACTGTTCGAATCTGTGTCAAACGCGAGGCAAAAAGTTGCATAGGGAGGGAGAATGGCAGCGCAGGTGGTAGGTCGTTTGCCAACACGGTTGTCATTTGAGGCCCTCAGTTCCACACTGACTTATCTGAAACAGGAATTAATAGTGTAACCCGTGGTGCGTACTGGAGAACAAAAATAAAATAAAAATAAAAACTGTATTCTGTTTTCAGATCTCCTTAAAGAAACCTTTCATTTCTTCCTCTGAAGCATTGCATACTTTTGGTACCATGTAAAAGCAGTAGAGCCGCACTCACTCACACTAGCTCGCGTTCGTCTGTTTTGTGGCAATAGTGCCCTTTGGAAAACTTATGGCCCGGAAATGCAATGCCGAAAACATTGCTGGGCAGCGGTGACTATTAATGTAGTCGCCGATATATCTGCAATTCATGTGGTCGCATTGTCGCCGGATAGCATTGTCCGCAACTAACGTTTTGCGTAGACATCATTTTGGTGGTTCACTCCGGTTCTAACACATGATGGAATTGTTGGAAATTTCTCACACCATTAGACGAAACATCAAATTCGGAACACTTAAGAACGTTTTCCCTCAGGGTAAGGGCTATTATAGTGGTCAGGGTGGATAAAGTGGCCACTTCGATTTATTTAGTTCGATGTGGCTGCAGCTTAATGGCGGAGATTTGAAACTATTCCAGGATGCTTCCTTGTTTTTGTCAGTTTCGTGGCGATAGGTGCTTGCACTCTTCTGCAGCGATATATTTCCTATTTCCTCTACGTATGTGGTAAGACATGTAACAAATTCATTTGCATGTGCTAAAAATAAGATATTGCGACAATTAACTGCTACAGTGCTATTATAACGTTATAGTTTAGCCATCGAAACTACATATTTACGAACTACGGACATTATGTAGTTTCATATTCATACAACTTTGGCCACTTTTGCACCAAAATATATTTTGTGATGTATTTATCGTGTTTCAGCACAACGGATTAACAATAAATAAGAGTGTTTCTTCAAATAAGTGTACTAAAGCATTATTGCACTTACAACTTGGTGAAAAGTTATGTTCTCTTATTACAGTTTGTGTTAAGATGACATCAAATTATTTAAGAAATTACATCAATCGCGGGATTTCCAAGCTATGAAACGGGCACTGCAGCCTCTAGAAGAGAATAGATGCCATTTGCTGCAGTAACCAAACTATTCAGCGTCTCACGAAACACGCTGAAAAAGGGAGTCCATAGAAAACGTCATGTTACTGAATACAAGAAGATTCTTGGGAATTCCTTATGTGAATTCAACCGAGAGAGAAGTCCTTAACCATATTTTTGACATGGAACGAAGATATGATAGCACATCAGTAATTGGCATCGCAGCTGGCTGAGCGGAATAATCTACCAGACCCATTCAACAAACAGGAAAAGATAGCAGGTAAGGATTGGGCGCGATACAGTTTAGGAAGAGAAGAGACATCCAAACATAAAGCTGAGAAAACCAGATTCCACTTCACCTTCTTCTGATCTTTCCTTTCCTCTGACGCTGGTCACTTTTCCCTACCTGCCAGGCAAGGTGGGCATTTTACAGACTTTCACTTAAGCTCGCATTTCCACTGCAAAAGGAGGACTTGAAAAATAATATAACTTCTTCCTAGTTACAGAACGTATACAGTTTATGCAGGTACATTTGGTATGGTGGCCGAGCGGTTCTGGCGCTACAGTCTGGAACCGCGCGACCGCTACGGTCGCAGGTTCGAATCCTGCCTCGGGCATGGATGTGTGTGCTGTCCTTAGGTTACTTAGGTTTAAGTAGTTCTAAGTTCTAGGGGACTTATGACCTCAGCAGTTGAGTCCCATAGTGCTCAGAGCCATTTGAACCATTTTTGAACCATTTGGTATGCTTGCTTAACACGTGATGTGAGAGAAAAGCGATTTTTCCCTCATAGTACCCACTTTATCCAAATTTCCCTTATATGTGCATTGAACGACCGTGTAATTAAACAGGAGCTGGCCTGCTGGCGAACATCCTCTCCAGTAAAGGACTGAATGTATTACTCGAACAGCAGATATAATGCTTCTCGTTAGGAGTTTAGAATTGCAGCACGGTGAATGGAGCGACGTACCACAGGTATGAAGCTGTCAGTCTGGCGCCAAACAGCCTTGGCCGGCCGCCACACATAAATCCGACCCGTTGTTGGAAACAGCTGAGGGGTGAGTCACGGCGCCCCAGCCAGCGCGGGTTACAGTCCGGACAACATCGCTGCCACAATTGTTGCTCGAGGTTTGATTCGGCTCTGGAGACATTTGAGTCGTGTTGTCTCTACTGATCTCGTCACGTTTTATTTTTGTTGAAAAATCTATGCGGCGACAGGTTACCGTGACTGCTGTAGCGTACCTCCCATCATCACTCTTCGCCTGTACATGATTTGCCAGGTTTGTAACAATTACTTCCAGTATACACGTCCTGCATACAGACAACAGATAGCCAGTCTCCGCCAAACTAGGATCAGTTACCTAAACTCACGCCTACGTTCAAACAAACGGAGAGACAGATATTATGGAAGAATAATTGGAGTTAAAATTTCGAAAAGGGTACGGTCTCAGTGGCGCCGTCATTATGTGCATTTGTGTCGCGAATAATTGTGATGAACACTGAAGACAGTTCTTCCAGCGTAATTTTGTTGATCGTCCTTAGGTTCATGTTGTGGAAGAAACTGTAATATTTCTGGCTTTATAGGCTTCACATTCGGCTACATGAAGCTCTTCTTAGAGCAGTTGAGGAGGCAGCAGTGGCCGGCCGAAGTGGCCGTGCGGTTAAAGGCGCTGCAGTCCGGAACCGCAAGACCGCTACGGTCGCAGGTTCGAATCCTGCCTCGGGCATGGATGTTTGTGTAGTCCTTAGGTTAGTTAGGTTTAACTAGTTCTAAGTTCTAGGGGACTAATGACCTCAGCAGTTGAGTCCCATAGTGCTCAGAGCCATTTGAACCATTTTTTTGAGGCAGCAGTTGCGAGATGTATGTGTTGCGAGGTACCGATGACACATGATTTGTTAGGTACGGCTATCGTGAGAAATACCGCCTAAATTATGGTCCTTCTCCGCGATTGGCTGCTGCATTCGGAAGATGCGCGCCAAAACGACAATCTTCTATAATTTATATTAGACAAACTAAACAGCGTGTTTACGTGTATTTCATATTTAAAGCATCTGTCAATAGCGCGCTATCATTCCATTATTTCACAAGTATTAATAACCGGTTGAATAATAAACAACTGCTAAACGCAAATGCAGACGAAGCACTTCTGTGATCTTCGGATCGCGCCTAACTTGGCGAAGTGGCTCAGATGAGTGCTGGTTCGACAGTGTCGGAGGACGGACATATTGTCTGCCGCGGTACATCTCACTTAAGACTTTATCAGTAATCTATGGTTTGTAAATGTCAGAGCTGCTTTGGCAGTCTCGGGGGACGGACTGGTTGTCCGCCGCGGTATCAGTAAAGACTTTACTAGCAATGTATCGTTATTTGCACATATAGTTGAGAACAGTGAGATACTAATTTACGGAAATATACAGTTGATTAATTGGTTGAAGAATAGAAATCATTTGTGAATCTAAAATGGAATGTAAGTGTGCAGTTTCTCGTGTTCTGATAATAAATAAGCGAGTGACACCCCGTATAACAAGCTGATGGGAAATTTAATCATTTCTAAAATAACGGTTCCTCGCAAAGAGATTCTTACAGCCTCAAGATTACGGAATCGCGACCTACGAGCTGTTTTTTTGCGCAGGGGACAACAAGTGTGGAAGACTGCATGTTGATGAACATTTGTTAGAACTTATGCATTCCACTGAGCACGGTGAAGCTAGTAGGTACCTGGCGTGTTCTACAGTCTTAGTAAAAATGAGATCAGTGACACGTCATCGGTTGTGACACAGAGGAGGTATGAAGAGAGAAATATTGTTGAGGGAATTCAAATGGTTAAAATGGCTCTGAGCACTATGCGACTTAACTTCTGAGGTCATCAGTCGCCTAGAACTTAGAACTAATTAAACCTAACTAACCTAAGGACATCACACACATCCATGCCCGAGGCAGGATTCGAACCTGCGACCGTAGCGGTCACCCGGCTCCAGACTGTAGCGCCCAGAACCGCACGGCCACTTCGGCCGGCCTTTTTGAGGGAAGGGATTTATCATACGCACGTACATATTATCACTTCTCTCTCTCTCTCTCTCTCTCTCTCCTGCCGTGAAATTTACTTAGTTTTGAAGGACTATAAATTTTACCTTTGATTTACCAGTGCATGTGTCCGCCCCAGTAGCTGAGTGGTCAGCGTGACGGCTTGCCGTCCTCTGGGCCCGGGTTCGATTCCCGGCTGGGTCGGAGATTTTCTCCGCTCAGGGACTGGGTGTTGTGTTGTGTTCATCATCATTTCATCCCCATCCGGCGTGCAGGTCGCCCAATGTGGCGCCGAATGTAATAAGACCTGCGATATGGCGGCCGGACCTGCCCCGCGAGGGGCCTCCCGGCCAATGACGCCAAACGCTCATTTCCATTTACCAGTGCATGTGATCATGATTCGATCATTTTGAATAATCGAAGAAGAAAAGCAGTATCCAATGTCCTAGATCAGACACCCGGATTTGCTCGTGAAATGATAAAAGAGTTTCTCAAGACGTCGGGAAAGATTTTATCGTTTTTCAGTCCTATAATACAATAAGACATTTTGTTTTCCTCTGTGTCGTTTCGCATCAATATTTTCTATAACTCTTAAACTACAATAAAGAAAACGGCATTAGGGTTAACAGATCTTAACGAGAGCTTTTTCGTAACTCGGAACTGCCTGTAGCTACCACCTTCATTATATTACAGGAAACTGAGATGTCTGACGTTTCAAACTATGAAGGAACGAAGTCCGTCAAGCATGTATTACCTAACAAATGCAGATCTCACCGCAGCGTTATGAAATTTTGAAGGCAGTTACTAAACAATAAGGCCAATAATACGAGTTGTCCAAAATGCCAAAGTAAATTTCTTACGGACTGAGTTAAACGGACGTTTAACGAAGGTGTTCTCACAGAACAGCTCGAATAAACCTGATAGCAATAAAATGTCGAGTATTTCGGTTATTAAGCAACAGGCTGCTATGTCAGTATAATGAATAAAAATAAAAATGGAGAAGCAAATCTGACAATATACGATAGCTGAGTGACTCAGGTGGGTTTATGTCAGTAATCGGAGCTCAGTGTCGTGGCAATAACGCCCTCTGTTTTAAACCGAAGCAGGGCCGCTAGCTGAGTACTTTCAGAATGTCCTACATCGATCAAATCTCGCGTTATATTCAAAGGATTCGTGATTAGCGTAGCGCACTAATGGAATGGGGCAATTAGTATAGAATGGGTCACTTTCCAAACCCCCTGATGTATGAGAGGTCTATCCTAAGCCCATTACCGCATAACGAGATGCCGTGAAGGAGCGAACCTTCATGAAAACAATAATGAAACGGAACAGGATGGCTATTTATCCTATCTATGCGTTTATAAAAATCATTGAGTAATGTATGCACGTATTTACGCATGTATGCAGGTTCTTCATGCTTCTCATAAATCACTACATAGATTTCACCCCAAACTTGGTGTACATATCGGTCATTATGTTCAAAGAAGCGCTGTGGGGATGAGAACGACCTGCCTCGCTTAGGGGTGGAGGTGAAGAGCGGGTCGCATAGAAGCATGACTAGCGAACGATGACATAATTTTCCTCAAAATACTGCGGGGGATAACATACCCCTACCATCGTATGGTTCACGGTGGAGGTGAGAAGCCGAGAGATGTGAAGATATTCGACAACGACCGTTATGGGTGTCTAATCCATAGTTTCTGAGGTCCTTAGGCCGATGAAAATCCAGATGAGGCAAAGGGTGGAGAGGGAGTTGCAAAGACAGCGGTATGTCTGCAAGCCTCCGTCGTGGCTGAAACGGTTTCTATCAGAACTGGCACAATTATTTTTATTCCGCCAATCCGCCAGATGACAAACAGACATAACTGGGTTTATTTCTGCTTGCAAGTACGTGCCACATTATACAGGGTGTTACAAAAAGGTACGGCCAAACTTTCAGGAAACATTCCTCACACACAAAGAAAGAAAATATGTTATGTGGACATGTGTCCGGAAACGCTTACTTTCCATGTTAGAGCTCATTTTATTACTTCTCTTCAAATCACATTAATCGTGGAGTGGAAACACACAGCAACAGAAGGTAATAGCGTGACTTCAAACACTTTGTTACAGGAAATGTTCAAAATGTCCTCCGTTAGCGAGGATACATGCATCCACCCTCCGTCCCATGGAATTCCTGATGCGCTGATGCAGCCCTGGAGAATGGCGTATTGTATCACAGCCGTCCACAATACGAGCACGAAGAGTATCTACATTTGGTACCGGGGTTGCGTAGACAAGAGCTTTCAAATGCCCCAATAAATGAAAGTCAAGAGGGTTGAGGTGAGGAGAGCGTGGAGGCCATAAAATTGGTCCGCCTCTACCAATCCATCGGTCACCGAATCTGTTGTTGAGAAGCGTACGAACACTTCGACTGAAATGTGCAGGAGCTCCATCGTGCATGAACAACATCTGGTGTCGTACTTGTAAAGGCACATGTTCTAGCAGCACAGGTAGAGTATCCCGTATGAAATCATGATAACGTGCTCCATTGAGCGTAGGTGGAAGAACATGGGGCCCAATCAAGACATCACCAACAATGCCTGCCCAAACGTTCACAGAAAATCTGTGTTGATGACGTGATTGCACAATTGCGTGCGGATTCTCGTCAGCCCACATATGTTGATTGTGAAAATCGACAATTTGATCACGTCGGAATGAAGCCTCATCCGTAAGGAGAACATTTGCACTGAAATGAGGATTGGCACATTGTCGGATGAACCATTCGCAGAAGTGTACCCGTGGAGGCCAATCAGCTGCTGATAGTGCCTGCATACACTGTACATGGTACGGAAACAACTGGTTCTCCAGTAGCACTCTCCATACAGTGACGTAGTCAACTTTACCTTGTACAGCAGCAACTTCTCTGACGCTGACATTAGGGTTATCGTCAACTGCACGAAGAATTGCCTCGTCCATTGCAGGTGTCCTCGTCGTTCTAGGTCTTCCCCAGTCGCGAGTCATAGGCTGGAATGTTCCATGCTCCCTAAGACGCCGATCAATTGCTTCGAACGTCTTCCTGTCGGGACACCTTCGTTCTGGAAATCTGTCTCGATACAAACGTACCGCGCCACGGCTATTGCCCCGTGGTAATCCATACATCAAATGGGCATCTGCCAACTCCGCATTTGTAAACATTGCACTGATTGCAAAACCACGTTCGTGATGAACACTAGCCTGTTGATGCTACGTACTGATGTGCTTGATGCTAGTACTGTAGAGCAATGAGTCGCATGTCAACACAAGCACCGAAGTCAACATTACCTTTCTTTAATTGGGCCAACTGGCGGTGAATCCAGAAAGTACAGTACATACTGACGAAATTAAAATGAGCTGTAACATGGAAATTAAGCGTTTCCGGACACATGTCCACATAACATCTTTTCTTTATTTGTGTGTGAGGAATGTTTCCTGAAAGTTTGGCCGTACGTTTTTGTAACACACTGTAGTATCCCTACAACGCCAAGTGGTAGGGGAGGTGATTATAAGAAGAAACATGCATAAATGTTCGAATACGAACTGTGGGTATGTGTAGTTGTATGTAGTAGACTTACAATACTGTGAAAGTACGAGGCACAACCTGTCTCCTATTTGTGTTGTACAGTGCGTCAGCAGTTGTGAGGGAGTACCGCACCTAACCAGTGGTTGTGTCAGCGAGCTTTCGGTCCGAGGATATTGCCACGGATACATTTAACGTCCGCTCTGGAGGTGCACAGTGCAAAACAGAGGAGAATTCAGTTGCAGCCTTTCTCTCGAAACTAAAACCTATTGCCATTGTCAATACGTCTCAAAATTTAAAAAAGAAGGGATTGTGAGTGAATGTGAAGATATGAAATGAAATAGCTGTATTTACCCAATTGCAAATGTAAAACGTGTATGTTCCATTTTGATAGCTAAATTGTTGCAACATTATTCATAACTTCTTTATACGTCTTACGCAGGGTGAATTACAAATTTCCTTAGGATTCAGACGAAAGTGTAGTGAGAGTAGTACTACCGATACGAATGAAAAATATGCAAAAATATTTGCGAAATGTCTTTAAATATGAGTGAAGAACGTAGATGCGAACAATATGTGTGACATACTTGTACGCGGCAGAAGAAGAGAGCAGACAGCTGGTAATTAATGGGACGAGTGCTCAGAGAGTACACACCGCTAAATCACTGCCTGGGGACAAAGTGAAATGGAAGCGGAACTAAAATAGCAGCCGTGACCGCCCCATTTTACAGGCCTCTGTGGCTACTGGGCAGTCTGCTCAGACTCGAGACGCACTCTGTGTGTGGCTGGCAGACACCCTGGCCACGCCTCCCCCCCCCCCCCCCCCTCTTCCTCTCACCCACCTACCTGCGGCTGCAATTGCTGCACACGCATTGTCCGTCTTTTTCTGAAATAGAACGCGACAACTAACCGGTCGAAACGGTCGAGGTCGAGAATCGATTTAGCTTCCCTTGGCAGGTCAGATCAGCCGTTAGCGATACCTCGAGCGGCACGGCGCCGGGCATTCTGCGCTAGTTCGCGGACGTCGAGAATAAACAAAGGGGAGGCGGGTTGGCGACTCACCCACATGTCATGCCAGACATATGAGGAGTCAGTGACGACGGCGTACACAATTACCTGCACATGCAGGGTGCAAACAAAGAAGGTGCGGTCCTACTTTCACGACATACAGCGTCCTATACGAACAGAAGAAGCAAATACTGTATGTTTTACGGATATGAGTCTCGAAACTCTATATTCCCACACTGCAATCTGCACTGAAGCGTCAAAGACACTGGTATAGGTATGCGTATTCAAATACAGAGATATGTAAATAACCAGAATACTGCGCTACGGTCGACAACGCCTATGTACGACATCAAGGAGGGTCTGTCGCAGTTGTTAGATCGGTAACTGCTGCTTCAGTGCCAGGTTATCGAGATTTCAGTGAGTCTGAACGTGGTGCTATAGTCGGCGCACGAGAGATGGGACACAGTATCTCCGAGGTAGCGATGAAGTGGTGATTTTCCCGTACGATCATTTCTACATCTACATCTACATCTACATCCATACTCCGCAAGCCACCTGACGGTGTGTGGTGGACGGTACATTGAGTACCTCTATCGGTTCTCCCTTCTATTCCAGTCTCGTATTGTTCGTGGAAAGAAGGATTGTCAGTATGCCTCTGTGTGGGCTCTAATCTCTCTGATTTTATCCTCATGGTCTTTGGCTCTGAGCACTATGGGACTCAACTGCTGAGGTCATTAGTCCCCTAGAACTTAGAACTAGTTAAACCTAACTAACCTAAGGACATCACAAACATCCATGCCTGAGGCAGGATTCGAACCTGCGACCGTAGCGGTCTTGCGGTTCCAGACTGCAGCGCCTTTAACCGCACCCTCATGGTCTCTTCGCGAGGTATACGTAGGAGGGAGCAATATACTGCTTGACTCCTCGGTGAAGGTATGTTCTCGAAACTTCAACAAAAGCTCGTACCGAGCTACTGAGCGTCTCTCCTGCAGAGTCTTCCACTGGAGTTTATCTGTCATCTCCATAACGCTTTCGCGATTACTAAATGAACCTGTAACGAAGCGCGCTGCTCTCCGTTGGATCTTCTCTATCTCTTTTATCAACCCTATCTGGTACGGATCCCACACTGCTGAGCAGTATTCAAGCAGTGGGCGAATAAGCGTACTGTATCCTACTTCACGAGTGAACCGTGAATATCAGGAATCCCGTAAAACATCAAATCTCCGACATCGCTGCGGCCGGAGGAAAACAGATCCTGGAATAACGGGACCATCGACGACTGAAGAGAATCGTTTCAGACGTGACAGAAGTTCAACCCTTTCGCAGATATCTGCAGATTTCAATGCTGAACCGTGAACAAATATCAGCGAGCGAACCATTCAACGAAACATCATGGAGATGGGTTTCCGGAGCCGAAGGCCCTCTCGTGTACCCCTGACGACTGCACGACACAAAAGCTTCACGCCTCGTCTGGACCCATAAACACCGACATTGGTCTGTTGATGACTGGAAACATGTTGCCTGGTCGGACGAGTCTCGTTTCAAATTGTGTCGAGCGGATGGACGTGTACGATCTCATGAATTCATGAACCCTGCATGTCGGCAGGGGACTGTTCAAGCTGGTGGAGGCTCCGTAATGCTGTGAGGCGTGTGCAGTTGGACTGATACGTCTAGATACTACTCTGAGAGGAGACACGTGCGTAAAAATCCTGTCTGATCACCTGCATCCATTCATATCCATTGTACATTGTGATTGACTTGGGCAATTGCAGCAGTACGATGCGATACTCCACTCGTCCAGAATAGCTACAGAGTGTCTCCAGGAACACTCTTATGAGTTTAAACACTTTCGCTGGCCACCAAATCTGGCGTGGCTTGCAATGTTCTGTTCAGAAGAGATCTCCACCCCCTCCTACCCTTACGGATTTACGGACAGCCCTGCAGGATTCATGGTGTCAGTTTCCTCCAGCACTACTTCAGACAATAGCCGAGCCCATGCCACGTCGTGTTGCGGCACTTCACCGTGTTGTTCGCGGGGGCCCTACACGATATTAGGCAGGTGTACCAGTTTATTTGGGTCTTCAGTGTATATTTGAGTGGGCAACAGAGATTTCCACTTCTCTTTTTTTCGCTGTTACGAACATTCTAGTTTTCATGCATGTATTCAGGAGCGTTGAATGAGTTGAAATTAACTCGCTAAACGATTACAGAAGGAGCGTATTATGTAGGCATATTGCACATCGAGACAGCCGGTATAATGACATTTCCTGGTTCACATAACAGGAAAACACCTCTTTTGATTCATTTATAATTTTATTTCATGCTAATGGCTCAGTGCGTTTAGAACGCACGGGAGTTGCCTTCTATCTGAATTTTTGAGCATATTTACGTTAAACGCGCCATAGCCACGTGCGAATTTAGTTTTACAGTCCATTTCACCTGCGCAAAGATAATTTGTGCGAATTCAGGTTATATTGAGCTGCATCAAACCAGTCTCAGGACTGAAGACCACAACAACAACAACAACAACATATCATAGCATGTGGGCACATTTTGTGTGTGGGTGCCTATGACTTTTCCAATCGTTCTAGGTACACAATGCTTAACATCACCAATTTTCGTAGCACGGTTCCTGCTTTCTGGCTGCGATAACGTGTTTTGGTAGACTTGAGGTCGTCTGTAGCTGGTCGTTGGAAGCGAAAGTTTCGGCAGTTGCCCTCCTCTTAAGTAAACTGCGCTCCAGTGTGGGTCAGTACCCTGTTGAATAAACTGTGTTTCTTCTTACGAAGGTACACTTCCTGCACGAAGCTGTTCAGTTTACAATATATCTAAATTCCTGTCGCTTCGACACCTGTTCTCCACAAATGCCTTACAAACGCATTCAGTTATTTCCCGGTACACTTTTTTAGCTGCAACTTTTTAATACGTTTTCATTTTACTGGGATATCCGTAGCAACTTTCTGCTCAACGGCTGGTTACTACTTCACGGAAGTTTCTAGCTATATTTTCGACTCATTTACATTTCTACACGGTACATGATGATAGCCAAAACAGTTGCAGGATAAAAATTTATTAAAATTCTTGACCATGGTTTAGGTATATATAAATATACCTTCATCAGAAGTAAAATACCTAAAATTACATCCTGCAATGAAGATTAATAAAACAATTGTGGCAAAGGCGTCGTCAGTAGTTAAAATGGAGATGACGACGCACTTTGGCACAATTGCAGGATGTAATTTTAGGTATTTTACTTCTGAAGAATGTATATTTATATATAAGAATTTTAATAAATTTTTATCCTGCAACTGTTTTGGTTATCATCATTTACCGTGAAGAATTTCAGCAGTTGCTGTTTCAGCCATGTTTAAAATCTTGTTATTTACATTTCACTGTGATTTCACTTTCGCTAGTGTTCTCCCAACTTCATGCAGTTGCAGTTGGCGTGTACGTTTTTGAATTATTTGTTAAACTGAATAATCTGAATCATTTTGCGTTGTGTGATCTGTTGATCAATCGCACTGCCGCACGAGGAAGCAAATACATTATGTTCCCCACTAGACATTCTGAAAACGTCAGTTGTTTCAAGTATTTCCGCAAAAAGACGTTAGACTTATACGGGAAACAGACCGCGTAGCAGACGTTACCCGAAGCTATCGTGACATTCGACTTCTGATAGTTTTATTAATCGTACATTTCAAAATTATTAAATAGAGAACATTCGCCAAAAAAACTCAAAAATCTGCTTGTGAAGCAGATGTATGTTTTGCACATTCAACGTAGCCAGTTAAATATTGCTGTAACCACTCAACAGGAGAAAATCTGCTACAAACAAAATTTTTATACTATGTTCATTCCCTGCGGCGAGTTGCTGCAAGACTTCGTTCACCAGCTGCGACATAGCCGCGTATATAAACAGTGATCGAATACTGTCTAATGTTTTTTATTCCAGTCTCTGATCACAATATCAATTCTTTTGAGGATGACCAGATCTGAGGATGGTCATTACTGACTGAAACCGGTGATGACCAGATCTGTGGATGGTCATTACTGACTGAAACCGGTCATCGTCAAAAGAACTGATATTGTGATCAAAGAGTGGATTAAAAAACATTGGACTTTGTTCACTTGAGTCAAATATTCCAGTAGGCTGGGTGTGGGACAAAGCAACTCCCAACTGGGAATATTTACCTGGGGATTTGAATTTCCCTCTTTAGCTGATAATGAAGAGAAATCTCGCATAATCCATGTTTTGAATTGCCGCGCGGGATTAGCCGAGCGGCCTTGGGCGCTGCAGTCATAGATTGTGCGGCTGATCCCGGCGGAGGTTCGAGTCCTCCCTCGGGCATGGGTGTGTGTGTTTGTCCTTAGGATAATTTAGGTTAAGGACTGAGTGAGCTTAGGGACTGATGACCTTAGCAGTTAAGTCCCATAAGATTTCACACACATTTGAACATTTGTTTTGAATCTTAGAAATGAAATTATTTTTAATATATTTCAGGAACAACACTGCGCTTTGCCCTAGACCAAAATTTAAAGTGTGTGTGTGTATGTTTTACGATTATACATGCCGAAGAAAACATACTGATGGTGCGGAAACGTCTGTGGTGTTCCACTAGCGTTCGCGACCTCGTTCTTTTATACTGAGAGAGAAAGAAAAAGCTGCTACTGCGAGAGGGCTCGGCTGGAGTGGCGTGGAGGGGGGGGGGGGGGTAGGGGAGGGGACTTTACGGAGTCCAGAGGCCTTGACACAAAGAAGCAGCCCCGGGAGGGAACGGGCGCCCTGCTGAATACTTAAGCGCGCAGAAATCTCCGGAATGATTTTCTCGTCTTTGTAGGCAGCCGGTCGGCGTGTTCCGCGCTCTTTGCTCGGGTTAACAGACGAAGCTGATCTTTCTGAAGGAAACCGCCACGGTTCTGAACCGCATGTGGAATACAAGGGATTAACAAGCGGAAAGATAACGCTGCTAAGTCATCACATAAAAAATTTTTTCGTTTTCTAATTTTTCTGTTTTTAAGTATTTCTATCACACACGAATATACTTCGAATAATTCATGTGATATACTGTTATTCATTATGGTCTGGACATTCAATGATCGTAATTTATTTTTAGAGAATATGAAAGTTGGGATTTAGTGTCCGTGCATTTTTCTTCAGACGATGTACCACGTACATGCCTTTTCCATACCTATCTGAGCACACACTCATGAACCAAAGCGTCTTCGCCACTTGCTTAATACGAGAGCCACTCCAAAAGAAATGCACACTATTTTTTTAAAATCCATCTTTTATTCTACATGTTTGAAAGTTTTACAGTGTGTAGATACATCCTTTAGGAACAGTATTTTCATTTCTGCACATAATTTCCATCTCTCTCAACTGCCTTACGCCATTTTGGAACCAGCGCCTGTATACCCGCACGGTAAAATTCTGGACCAACCTGTTGGAGCCACTGTTTGGCAGCGTGCACAAGGGAGTCATCATCTTCAAACCTTGTTCCACGAAGAGAGTCTTTTAGTTTCCCAAAAAGATGATAGTCACATGGAGCCGGGTCGGGACTGTAAGGCGTGTGTTTCAGTGTTGTCCATCCGAGTTTTGTGATCGCTTCCATGGTTTTTTGACTGACATGTGGCCCTGCATTGTCGTGCAACAGCAAAACATCCTGCTTTTGCCAATGTGGTCGAACACGACTCAGTCGAGCTTGAAGTTTCTTCAGTGTCGTCACATATGCATCAGAATTTATAGTGGTTCCACAAGCAAGGGTCCTTCGGAATCGAAAAACACCCTAGCTATGACTTTTCCAGCAGAAGGTGTGGTTTTGAATTTTTTTTTCTTGTGTGAATTTGCATAATGCCACTCCATTGATTGCCTCTTCGTCTCTGGTGAAACATGATGGAGCCATGTTTCATCACCTGTCACAATTCTCCCAAGAAATTCATCTCCACCATTCTCGTACTGTTCCAATACTTCGCTGCATACTGTTTTTCTTGTTTCTTTGTGAGCCACTGTCAACATCCTGGGGACCTACCTGGCACAAACCTTTCTTAACGCCAACACTTTTAGTATTCTGCAAACACTTCCTTCCTCTATCCCAACGTAGCGTGACAATTCGTTCACTGTGATGCGTCTGTCAGCAGTCGCCAATTCGCTAACTCTCTGCACATTGTCTGGAGTGTGTGCAGTACGAGGCCTGCCGCTGCGAGGACAATCCTCAATATTGCCGTGCCCTCTTTCATCACGTAACCTGCTTGCCCACCGACTAACTGTACTGCGATCGACAGCAGCGTCTCCATACACCTTTTTCAACCTCTTGTGGATGTTTCCCACTGTCTCGTTTTCTCAGCACAGGAATTCTATGACAGTACGTTGTTTCTGACGAACGTCAAGTGTAGCAGACATCTTGAAGACATGCTGTGACGGCGCCACTCACGGGAACAGGTTGAACTAAGTCTGAAAAGAAGCGGGAAGGATGTATCTAGACTCTGTAAGACTTTCACACATGCGAATGAAAAATGTATTTTTACAAAAATAGTGTGCATTTTTGTTGCAGTGACCCTCGTTGCTTGTTGCTACTTTGGAAAGCAACGAGGCTGTGGTCCTGTTTGGTATGGATTCGACAAGTGCTTGGTAGGTATCCTGTCTACGCACAGGTTACGCAATCCCAGTTAATTACGGGCTGGTGTTTTTTGGGTGCAGAGCTGGAGTCCGATAGCGTTCCCGATGTGTTGGGTTGGACTGCGATCATGCGAACTTTGTTCACCATCGTGCTCCTCAAACCAGGGAACACAATTCTGGCCTTGTGGCACGGACTGTTGTGCAGTTCGAAGAGGCCATCGCCATCGGGGAAGACATCGGCCATGAGCGGATGCGGGTGATCGGCGCAAACGTCCGGCAGTGGTCATGGTGCCTCCCATTAGGTCCCACGGATGCCCAGGTGAATGTGCTTCATAGCATAATACCACCCCCTCCGTCTTCCGTAGGTGGCACGATGCATCCTTCGAGCATCCGTTGTCCTGGATGACTGCATATGCGGACACGATCGTGGACCGCGTGTATCAATAGATACAATTTTCATCCGACCGGGAGACACGTTTACAATGATTCACGGTCCAATCTCGATGATTCCACGTCCACTCTGGTCGACATTGCCGGTGTCGTTGTGTCAACATGGGATCGCGGAGGCAGTTGTACGCTGCGAAGCATTGTGTTCGACAGTGTGCGCTCGACGGTTTGTTCCGAATCACTTGCGCCCGCCCCAGCCTGTCGTGAGGCATGCTGTGGATCTCCACCTATTCTTCTTCAAAGAGCGGCTAAGCCTCCGTCTTCCACGTTCTGTGACGGGGCGTAGAAATCAAACACTTTGTTGCCTACTCGTGGTTTCACCGTCCTTCAACACTTTCAGCAGATGCCGGAGGTCGAGAGGATATTGAATGCGTACTGACAACAGCAACTGCTCTCAAAAGCAGAAATTTGTTAAGGTCAAATATAAATTTAACCGTCTGGTAATCTTCCTTAGAGGTATTTGACAAAACTGTAGTCTTCTATAGAAGCGAGTCGCGGACGAGAAGCAGTTGGACAAGAAAAGAATAGAAATTTTGGAAATTTAGAGTTACAGAATTATGCCGAGGATTACGTGCATAGGTCGAATAACTAATGAGAAGGTAGGAGTGATGCATTAAACTGGAAAAAAATATTTATCGCACAACTTGATTTAAAGAAAGGATCGATTAATAGCATACTTCTTGAGGTATCGTCAATGTAGTAATAGAGGCGAGTGTGGAGGGCAAAAACTGTACAGTGAGACCAAGCATTCAAGGTGGTAAGCAGGGTCCAACGGATGTAGGTTGCAGTAGTTATGCAGAGATAAAATGGCTTACAGTAAATTGGAGAGCAGTATTCGGAGTTACAACCACAACAGCGACAACACGCCGGAAGGATAGCCGGTGCAAGCGGGTTGTTTCTAAAAACTAACAAGATATGCTTCCCTTTCTCCAGTAAAAAAAAATAATATTGGCTAAAATACTGATTCGCAGTGATGGTCGAGTGTAAATATTGACTACAAGGAAATATGAGTACACTAAAGTGATAAATTGCAAAGCCAAATCGAAAGCATGTGGACAAGATTTACATGAGACGAAAAGTAATAAGATGAATTTGAACCTGATATCTTGTCTAAGATATGAGTGCAGTGTTACTGCAGACGGCGCGGTGTGGCGGGCGCCTTTTCGGACGGCGAGGTATTGCCCATTATTGGTTTATAAATTTCGGCCACGCGGCCGGAATGCAGCTACCTCATCAGCATGGCGACCCTCTGGAGCGCGCCCTGTCCCGTGCATCGATCAGCGTCCACAATTAATGCCGGCCCAGGAGCAGCACGAGGGACATGGCCGAGCGTCCATCCGGCAGTGCAGTGGGCGGCCTCGCCGCAGGTAGGGAGGGGCAGGGAGGGGTGGGAGACCCAGAAGAACAGTCCAGCTGCCGTGTAGCACAGCTTCCGGCATTTCCTGTCCAGAGTGGGTCGTGTTACACCAATAACAATTTCAGCGCTGGCTGCCTCCGTGGAACACGGTGCCAGAAACGATCTTTAGTGCTTATCGGAGAACTTGAAATTCCATTTAGGAGCATCATATTCTGGAAAATCAGATTCTTGTTCGCCCAAAACACTCACTCATTCGTTCGAGTACGTAACAAAAGTCGTAACCATGTGCAGTCTGACAGAGAGCCTCACGTAACGTGTTAACACACATTTTTCAGTAAAGTTTAAAGTTGGGACACCAAATTGGATCAGAGTCGAGAAGCGAAAATGAAATGCTCGTATAAAACAAATCTTGGATCGTACAACATAAGCGAGTGCAATGCTCGTTATTTTCTCCGAATTCTCACTATAACTGTTCCTTGAGTTTGGCCACAGTGCATGATAACGCCAAGACAGTGACCACAACAAGTTTGGGTGTGCACCAGCTTATATTTATTGTTAGTGAGTCGCGTAGGCAAGGAAAAGTTGCAGAACCATATAAAGGATCTTGGAATCTATGCCAAGACAGAGTGTAATAAATATTTACATGTTCTAATGACTGAAAAATCACAATAAAAATTGAAGTTCTCTAAATATCAAATCAAATTACAAAAGGAAGCTGATACCGTGTGGAGGTACCAAAAAGTACGGAAGACAGTGTGGAGGAAGTGCAACAGGTCTGAACAGGTTGTGAAATGGAAGTTAACGATACAACAAGTAATGACAAATTATAACCAAATTAAGAAACACAAGTTGCACGGCAAAGTAAGCAAGTAGCGAGCTGCTCAGAATACGGATGATGATACCGCAATTGTGTAAGGTGTCAGGCAAATCTAACACCTTAAATGAAAACCCTGACATGATAAGCAAATCCAGTAGTATGTCACATAGCCCCGAATAAATCGTGACATTAAATTAACCAAAGTAATACGAGTAACGAGTGACCAAATGGAATACCACAGACTAACACAAGAATGCCTAAATGCATGTCATACCTTCCCACCGTGAGACAGACGCAGTTCCCAGGGGAGAAATGAGAACAGTAGCCGAGAGCAGAACCGTGTTAAGCTAGTAGGCCCTACGATAAGGGACGGACTGGACACCCACGTCGCCAGCTAACCACTAGGACCACCCCAGCTGCAAGTTTTAGCGTGAGACTTTTCCGCGTCTCTGTTACGTCAGGACCACCCCCCAGCCAATGTTAAAAGCTAGAGCCCTCCAGAAGAACAGTATAGATCTTACGATAACACAGAAAGGGCTACACCACCCGCAAGTTTTAGCGTGACACTTTCTCGCATCTCTGTTATGTCAGGACCCCCCCCCCTCAGCCCATGTTAAAAGATAGAGCTCTCCAGAAGAACAGTATAGATCTTACGATAACGCTAAAAGTACCACACCAGCTGCAAGTTTTAGCGTGAGACTTTTTCGCGTCTCTGTTACATTGAAAACATTAGAAAACATTGCCCCACCACGAAAAGTATAACGTTTCTCATTGGATAGACAGAATTTTTGTAGGCAGAGCTTAAGGTTAACATTGAGACCCTGATTGGTCAGATGGAAACACAGCCAGATAGTTTTTTTTTAAATCAACTTCGGTAAATTGTAGTAAGGAGAAGTTACGAGAGAGTTGCTTCGGAGACAGCGAGGTGAGCGGAGCGGTGCTGCGCGCCGCCCCCTGACGAACACCTACAGGGTAATGAACGCATGCGATGCCGCAAAACAGCGCATAAAGCTTCACTCAGAACTGCAGAAGTCTCATCTGTTACACCCTCTTTTTGCGTAATACTAGTGTCGATCGTCAATTAAAGCTCATGGTGTTCACATTTGCCACTTGAAGTAAAAATCTGAAACGCGCTGATTTTTCTGTTATATAGTTATTGAGAAGCCACATCAGCCACTGTAATTTACGACAAGTTAGATAAGTAATTACAGATAATTGAGGGTCACTGTAGTCCATTTTGATAGTTTTCTCTCATGTGAAATTTAATTTAAACCTAGATTATAGATGTGATTTGGCATAGGTCATACTTCGATCCATTGTAGAACATGGAAACCCACTCAGGGAATAATCGTTCACATTTTTGTTGAATGCAGTTGGTTTTTATCATCCTGTGTTAAAATATTTTCTTTTATCAATAGTGCAATTTATAAACAATGTTTTGTGAGTAGAATAAAATTTGCAATGGTAAACTTAACTGCTTTTTCTACGTTATTTTACCAGCTAACTAAAAATAGGAAAGCCTTGAACCCCTTCCACTAAATTTAGTTAGTATTAAGATTCCTTTACAGGGAGTGCAGTGGAGCTGACGCTGAAATCATTAAGTATTTGGTTATATCATCGCTAGTCTCACTGAACTCTTCTGAATTCTACATGTCATGTGTGGTCTGGCGTCTCCTTACCAGCAACAGGTCCCAGGTTCAAACTAGTCAATTCCCTAAAAAACATGCTCAGAGCGTCATTGCGCGAAAGTGGTAGGGAGACTCGATATAGAACAAACAGACACCACACAGAATGTTAGAAAATGGCGACCCGGCCAGGATGGTAAAATACCATGATTGAAGGTCGACCACATGCCTAACTAGGCCAGAAAGTATTTGTAAAAACACACCATCTCTCCAGCAAACAGAAACACAAAATACATAAGTTTTATGCTGCATACAAAGGACCTGTCATAATTAGCCGAATTGCTCATGATAATGCTGTGGAACTAATGAACTCAAAAACAGGCAAAACGTTAGGACTTCACCATGTGAGCCATATCAAAAAGTTTGAAGATTAATTTTATTACTGATAAATAATCAGCACAATATTTCAAGATTATGTTGCAGATAAGATCGTCAGGAGAAAGAAGAATGAAGAGAGAGGAAGGTGGGAAAAAGAAAGTAGTTTCAATAAAAACAAAAACAAAAATAACACCAATAGTACCATAGATTAAGGTGAAGGGATAAAGCATAGATAGTCTAACAGCATGAAATACTAAAATGCTATACACCACGACACTACACAAAAAATTAAAAAAAACGAGTTTGAGGATTTTTGTAGAAGTTAAGACTCAAAATATCTTAGAATTGTAACATGGAATGGGCGCCAAAATTTGTAAAGCTTTTTAAGAAGGCGTAAAACAATGTAGGTACTAGACATATGTTAGATGATTATAAGTAAAACTTTTTGTAAGAACCATTGTAAAAACTCCAGCAAGGACAAGATGCAATGACTCACTAGTTGCAACGAGAGAAGTATCAAGAAAGAAAAGGATGTAATTAGCAAGACACATTTCCTACAAGGCAGAAGCGTCAAGAGAAAGGAAAGGACAGCGAGACCAACAGATGGTATCGAAAGTGGGCAATAAATTGGCCTGCTAGGCGGAACCCTGCTGGCACGGAACATAGATCCGCACAGTGGCTGAGCCCTGCAGAGACGCGATGTGATGCCGAACGCCGGAAGGGTCTCGGAGCGCCCTGAATGAACGGAGCGAGCAAAAAACGGCCCGGCGAGAAGACCGCTTGGGCAAGCCACCACTGGCAAAAAATATGTGTAAAAGTCACACTACTGCTATTAAACAGCACGCTGATGCACGAAACTGAAGAAAACTTCCACAAAGTAAAAATGACACTCCCAAACAATTTATCAAACTGTTACTAAGAGGAGAACTTCAAAGCAACTAGTTATCAATAAATATTTCCATATCCTGCCCAGAGAAGAACCAAGAAGCAAGTAAGAAGCAGAGAAAAAGCAGGAAGAACAGAAGTTGAAGATTTGCAAGATTGAGACCAAGAAAGAAAATGGGTGAAGAATAGACGACATACCTTCCCAAATCCCTATCCTATTGTAAACTAGTCGTCTGTGAAGTATTACAACGAAAAACGACCGCTTTCAGCGACACATAACGATGACTTTCACGCATACAAAGCCAGTAAGCCACGAGATTCTGCACTCACTGCTCCATTCGATTATGGGACCTCCACAACAGCAACACACACTTGCAAAACCAACAAGGAACGACAAACGAAGCTGTACATCAAATACTTGCCCACATCCATCTTGCTCAAGTCCATCACCTTCGTGCAAAAACATTCGCCAACCTCATGCTTAAACATTCATAGGATTGTGTGAATGTGTGAAATCAAATTATGTGATGTAGGAATGTGCATAAGAAACGTGTGAAAAACTAAATAAGTTAAGCACACCAGACAGCTAATAAACTACAAAATAACAGTCATTGACTATGGACTTAAGTAAAAAGTAGACTATCGATAAAAATAAGTCATTAGTTCTGAAATGGACAGTATATAAAGAACAAAAGTAAGGCATAATAAACACTAAAACTGTATGCCACTTATTTTCTCCTCATAAAAATGAAAGGATACCTATATTTTACTTATTTTCTTCTTATAAAAACAAAGAATAAAAAATTACCTTGTTGGATGTTTTCCCTTTTTTTTAACATTTGTACCATTTGTTAGGATAATATCTCAATACTTGTGTATGTATATTTCTTTGTCAAAGCAATTCTTGGAAATAGTTCTTATTTGTTAGTGTAACAATGTTGAAATGAGTGTCTAGAAACAAAAACATTTTACTTGTACATGATATTTAGAAAATGTGTTAGGAATAGATTTTACTTAATTACTACATTTATAAAAAAATATATTTCTAAGAAAATCGATGTGAAAGACTCCTCACTTTCGATAACAAACTTCTTAAAAAACAAACTTCACACTGAAATAAAGAAAGAAAGTAATTAAAAATTAATAATAGCATATAAAATATTCTTCTCTTGTCATTTTTGAGAATAATGTGAAGAATATAAAAATATAAATTAGTAATACAAACTATCATAGAACCAGAATAACGTGGCTGAACAGTAGGCAACAAAATTTAGATAACGGAATAATTTTTGACTGGCTTAGACAAAGATTCAATCATTGCCTAACTTCAGTACAAAAATTAAGTTCGAAGGGTGGTGATATGTAAGGTGTCAGGCAAGTCCAACACCTTCCATGAAAACCCTGACATGATAAGCAAATCCAGTAGTATGTCACATAGCTCCCAATAAATCGTGACATTAAATTAACGAGTGAGCAAATGGAATACCACAGACTAACACAAGAACGCCTAAATGCATGTCATACCTTCCCACCGTGAGACAGACTCAGTTCCGAGGGGAGAAACGAGAACAGAAGCCGAGAGCAGAACCGTGTTAAGCTAGAAGGCCCTACGATAAGGGACGGACTGGACACCAACGTCGCCAGCTAACCACTGCAAGTTTTAGCGTGAGACTTTTTCGCGTCTCTGTTACGTCAGGACCACCCCCCAGCCAATGTTAAAAGATAGAGCCCTCCAGAAGAACAGTATAGATCTTACGATAACGCTAAAAGGACCACACCAGCTGCAAGTTTTAGCGTGAGACTTTTTCGTGTCTCTGTTACGTTGCAAACTTTAAAAAACATTGCCCCACCACGAAAAGTATAACGTTTCTCATTGGATAGACAGAATTTTTGTAGGCGGAGTTTAAGGTTAACATTGAGACCCTGATTGGTCAGATGAAAACACAGCCAGATGGTTTTTTTAAAATCAACTTCGGTAAATTGTAGTAAAGATAAGTTACGAGAGAGTTGCTTCGGAGACGGCGAGGTGAGCGGAGCGGTGCTGCGCGCCGCCCCCTGGCGAACACCGACAAGGTAATGAACGCACGCGATGCCGCATAACAGCGCATAAAGCTTCACTCAGAACTGCAGAAGTCTCATCTGTTACACCCTCTTTTTGCGTAATACTAGTGTCGATAGCCAACTAAAGCTTATGGTGTTCACATTTGCCACTTGAAGTAAAAATCTGAAACGCGCTGATTTTTCTGTTATATAGTTATTGAGAAGCCACATCAGCCACTGTAATTTACGACAAGTTAGATAAGTAATTAAAGATAATGGAGTGTGACTGTAGACCATTTTGATAATTTTCTGTCTTGTGAAACTTAATTTAAACCTAGATTATAGATGTGATATGGCATAGGTCATACTTCGATCCATTGTAGAACTTGGAAACCCACTCAGGGGATATTCGTTCACATTTTTGTTGAACGCAGTTGGTTTCTATCATCCTGTATTAAAATATTTCCTTTTATCAATAGTGCAATTTATAAACAATGTTTTGTGAGTAGAATAAAATTTCCAATGGTAGACTTAACTGCTTTCTCGACGTTATTTTACCAGCTAACTAAAAATAGGAAAGCCTTGAATCCCTTCCACTAAATTTAGTTAGTATTAAGATTCTTTTACAGGAAGTGCAGTGGAGCTGACGCTTAAATCATTAGGTATTTGGTTATATCATCGCTAGTCTCACTGAACTCTTCTGAATTCTACATGTCATGTGTGGTCTGGCGTCTCCTTACCAGCAACAGGTCCCAGGTTCAAACTAGTCAATTCCCAAAAAAACACGCTCAGAGCGTCGTTGCGTGAAGGTGGCAGGGAGACACGATATAGAACAAACAGACACCACGCAGAATGTTAGAATTGCGGTTCTTAAATTAAACCGAAACGTGCAAACTGTGCTCCCATCATTATCAGGAGATGACACTTCATAGCTCTCAACTTTCAAGAAAATTGTTGCCAATTCGACGGACGAGAATATACCTTATTTCACGAAAAAATGGGGGAACACTGTAGAAACTTCCCACTCTTGGCGTACAAAATGAAGCTTAACAGAATGAAATTTTCACTCTGCAGCGGAGTGTGCGCTGACATAAAACTCGCTGGCAGATTAAAACTGTGTGCCGGACCAAGACTCGAACTCGGGATCTTTGCCTTTCGCGGGCAAGTGCTCTACTATCTGAGCTACCCCAGCACGACTCACGCCCCCACCCCCACCCCCCCTCACAGCTCATGGAGCTGTGAAGAACGGGTGTTGTGTTTACGTAGCCCAGATGGACGGGAGGTGACGAAACGAATTCAAGGGACAATTCGTAAACACGAAAGCCGTTCCCTTAGTCTTCTTCACAAAGTGCGGGTCTTAGATTCCTACATTTTCAGCAAAGTGTATTACGTTGCACGCTATTCACGCTCCCCTCGATGATGGCGCGCAAATAGATGTAAATGTCCGGTCGTTCCTTTGGAAAAAAATACGTATTTTTCGACTTCGGCATGAAGTGGTTGGAGGGCCTCATCGCCTTGGAGGGTTCAGACTTCTCAATATCCTCCATCGCATTGGTCTTAGTCCGACTGGTCTTTGCGACACTCGTCGTCAACCTGATACATTACCACACAGGTTTGTCTGTTTTGCACGAGAACACTGGCACTGAATACGCCGACAACTGGCTTTTCTTACCAGATCAGCTGAAGCTGCTTTCTCGGTTGAACTTCTTCTGTGTCCAAGCTTTTCCATTTTCTATCGGAGCAGGACTAAGTCAATGGTATGGCTCCTCGGACACTGTATCAGATTTGGCAACGATCCCGACCGTCTAGTTTTTCGCCAGCTTGGTGAATGCTCATTGGAAGTGGCAGAGGCTTCCATGTCATCGTGTTTTATTTGCAAATATATAGCACCTTGTCTTTAACCGTGAAGGAATCTGGATAGCTTTTTTTTTGTTCTATCTACTCTGGAGCGTTCTCTCATTGTGTTCTTCCTAGAGAAAAACTTTGTTTCCTTTTGAGTCCAGGAATTGCGGAATTTTTTTCTCTCGAGTTTTCTTTTCAGAAAACAAATAGCAACAAAAATAAAGGAAAAATTTAAGAAAATATAAAAAATAAAGAAAAGATGGTAGAGCACTTGCCCACGAAAGGCAAGGTCCCGAGTTCGAGTCTCGGTCCGACACACAGTTTTAATGCACCTCAACAAATCAGAAGTTGGTGCTGGGAGCAGTGTCCCATGGATTGGTCAGCTTCTTCTGACAAGCACAGTGACGAGTCGACGTAATTTGATTTAAGTTTGGGAGCGAAAGCAACGGACCTTTCCATGCTGGTCGGACAGCGTCTACGTGTATTTTCTTTTGATGTCCGAGTAGACTGATGTGGGGATGGCAGTCCTCTACGCAGGGTTTCCTAATGAGATTCACTGACCACATCCTTCTGTAAAGAGGACCCAGAGACCACATTGGGAGAACACCTCCCAAGTGAGAAAAATGCAAGCCTCCCTACTAGCAAATGTACCCAGTACACTCTAAAAATGTTATCCCAAATTGGTGGCAAATATGAATCACTACCGTGCACAACGTATTCAAGAATTTAAATTATGGAGAATCATTTCGAATATTTTCCAGAGCGGTTTAAATAATAGCACTCAACATCTTTAGAACTGTTAATATTTAATTATATTTTTCAAACAGGTAGTAAATAAACGTGCCTCGAAATGCCAGTTTGGTCCGTCTAGTAGAGGTTTGGGAGGGGGGGGGGGGAAGAGGGAGCTTCTGTGGAGTACAGCTTCTATGGACTTCCAGATGGGCCAAAAATTTGAGCCTAAAGGAGTCGTACCACCTCCTACTGATTATAATGACGGCGAATCAACAGACAGAACTGAACGTAGAAAATTTGTTTACATAGATGACTAACTGTAAAAGTTGTACTGCGAAAGACATTAAACTACAGAAACCACAGTCTGTGTTAAGAAGAAATGAAAAAAATTCTAATTCAATTTGGTGAATACTTTACTTAAACACTGAAATTCCATATGCACAGGCAGAAAATAAACAAGAAAAAGCCACTGAAGGTGTTGTAATGAGAACGTGACATATCTGGATAAGAAAGAAGAAAAAAGCTTGTGCTTGTCCAAAAACAAATTTATCTGTCGGAAAACACAGAGAAAAAAGTCAGCTTCAACCTTAGTAAGGGTCATATGTTTATGTGGTTGTTTTCAAGCAAACACAACTCAAAACTTGTACGACACCTTGTAAATAACGGTTACGTTAAAAGATAAAATGTTTTGGAACCAGTAATAAAGTAAAGACATGCAGTACTAGAATTTTATTTAGCAGATACTATCGAATTTAGTAACGTTTACAGGTGCCCAGTCTTGTGAATTTGCATGAAATTTGTGCATGCGTTGTGAATGCAATTTTGTCTCCGAAACAAGGTAAGTAGTGGGAGAACATTAGTGAGAAAGTAAAATAATTTTTTTTAAAAAAAGCCGATAGAGCAGTGTGCAGATTCCTGGTTGGTAGCAGACTTAACATGCCTGTTAATGACATGAGGAATCTACAGAAAGTCTGATGTACATACAGTTGAGTTGCAATCACAGTCGATCTCACGTGGGATAAGACACCGCTGCGTCACCACGCAGGTGGGCGATGCGGATCACCGGCTAAACAGCGTCGCCTTCCGGGTTGTGTGAGCTTTATTTCTGTGCTGAACCTGACCAGTCTCAACACCTGTCGTTCCTCCCACCCCTCCCCCTTCACCCCTTCCACCATCCACAAACCATTCCGCTTTCCTATCAGGGCGGCTGTTCAAAATAACAGCGCACTTTTAGCACGCCTGCCGACTGCGTAGTGCCGGGGATTTCCCGAGGACACAATGGCTAAGAAACGCACAACATTCGTCAGCCTCCTTCAGGTATTTGGCTGAAAAGAACTGGCACTCTACAATGGCGCCTATTTCTCTCTTTGGGTTCAAAGTATGAAACATACTAAAAAGAAAAAGGTAAGCGTGCGTGCGTCACCACTGCAGTATTCATCCATTTGAACCTGAAGCCTTGGTCTGCCTTTAAAATGTGAACACGCACCTTCCATTACCAAACAGACAATTTCTGGATGCCTCAGGGTATGTCCTATCAACCGATCCTTTCATTTACTCAAACTGTGCAACAAATTTCTTTTCTCGCCGTTATCTTCATACAGCTACTACCGCCATACCTTAGCAAAAGGTCTTGCTGAGAACCTGAGAATACTCTGCTCCCACGTAAAATCGCTAAGCGAGTAGGAATCTTCTGTCCAGTCACTCGTTAACCAGTCTGGTATGGCAGCAGAAAGCAGCAAAAGAAAGCTGAAGTTTTAAGTTTCGCGTTCAAGAAATCGTTGTCGCAGGAGGATCGTACAAACGTACCCGCCGAACACCTTCCCCTGTGGAGGACTCGGTAACAGGCATCTTTGACGTAGAGTAGCGCCTAGAACCGCATGGCCACTCCGGCCGGCAACAGCGGAGGTGCCTCCTGTATGGGAGAAGGGTAAGAGAATTGCACAGCAAAATTATGTCCACTATGCTTAACATCGGTTTGTTACAGAGTTCTTGAGCATATTTACAGTTGAAATATAATAAATTTCGTTAGGATAGAAAAGATTTTGTCCACAAATCAGAACAGTTTTAGAAAGCATTGCTCAGCTTGACCTTTTCTCATATGATATGCTGTGAACCATGAATGAAGAGCAACAGGCAGATTCCATTTTCTAGATTTCCAAGAAAACTTTGACATGTTGCCTCACCTCAAACTGTTAACGAGGGTACGAGCATACTAATTAGGCGAACAGGTATGTAAATGTCTCAAAGTCTACTTGGATAATACAACCCAGTACGTTGTCCACGATAGCGAGTGTTCATTGGAGACAAGCAGGAGCGCCTGCCTGGACTAACTGCAGCTGGGGGGAGTCCGTCAACACCGACATGTAACCTTAGTTTTGGGAAGAATCTCGGGGGGGGGGGGGGGGGGGGGAGTAGGGAGAGATTCCGGTAATTCAGTGATTAATTTAATTAATTTGGATATCATTTTGATATCAAATGTGTCCTCATGCCACCATCTCGCTACTACTTACGAATATAGTGTGTTTCGTGGGACTTGACGAACAAATGAACAAATATCGAGTTCCTGTGACTTGTATATAAAACTTCCGGTAACCCACTATTAATAAGATAAGGTCTCAAGTGAATAAGTTGCACCGTCTCGTTTCTATGAATTTTCTTTTGTGATAGTCCTGTACACAGTGGCGCAAACCTATTTCTTGTACGTTAAGATTTGCAACACAGCTTACATCTTCCGCCCCAGATACAAGGTGATAACACAACGCACCATAATGTCGCTTTGGTTGTATTAGTGGTGAATAAGGACATTCGACTGACGCTCATGTTTTTCAGACAGCTGTATGCCGGGTACGGTTAAGATGACGCATGAAGCAGTTTCTGGGCTACTTTTACTTTGGCCACACTGCATTGAGGGTGAGTCAGGAGGAAAGGTAGATGCTTTAAGGGTTGATAGTATTGGCTATTATGAACAGAAAACGTAACATGAGGATACGTCCTATTCTTAACAGTTTCCGAGGAAACTAAAGAAAACAGTGGGGAAAAGGGCACAAGCAGGTGATAGTAAATGAAACAATGTGGTCTACTGTTTCGATAAACTGTCTGCATTTCCTCACATAAGGTGTTCTAAAAGTCCGCCGACAACTTCAGTTCTTATTGCATTTCCTGCAGACAGCCGCTGTGTTCGTGATCTTAGTTATTTCGTACGGTCGTTTAGTTGAGCACACGCGTCGAAGACACGAGCGAGACCATACCAGCGAGACCTTACTCCTCTGTGTCCACTGAATGAGCTTGCAGAGTTTCCTCTTAAGCCAACCCCATGGGCACTAATTTTATCCAGCAATATCGTATGACCTCGGTGGCCGAAAGTCCACGACGACCGGTCCAACGCCCAGGATACGTTTCAATGAGTTACTGCGTCAACCTCTGTACGGAATGTGGAGGAGCTCCGTCGTGCTGGAAGTACGTTCGACATCTTGGCGCCAATGAGATATCATGCAAGTATTCGGGTCCCTCATTTTGAAGGAAATCAAGATAACATACTTCTTTAAGACAGTTAGGCAAAGCAACTAAGCCGATGAGTTGGTCATCAATAATACCGCATCAGAAGTGAAATATGCGTTGAAATGATCAATTAAGACAACATAACGCACCGTAATGTCGCTTTGGTTGTATTAGTGGTGAATAAGGACATCCTACTAACACCCATGTTTTTCAGACTGCTGTATGTCGGGTACGGTTAAGATGACGGCATTCGTTCATTTGTTTTTGTTAAAAATCACCAATACTATCGCCACTCAAAGCATGTACGTTTCTCCCTGTATACTTGCTGTACGCTGTAATTATGGAGACGGCTACAACGCAACTTCTAGCTGTCGTATTCCGCCATATGAGGACAGTTGGGTGGAAACTATATGTAGAAAAATGTGTAAGGTAACAACAATTTCTCTCATACAATGAAGCAACTACGTTTTTTTTAATGATAGATTTACTTACTGCAGCTGCATTCCAAACGTCTTCGCAATATTTTAGTGATGTAAAGTTTGTTAAAGACTGCAGAGAAAATTTCACAAAGAAGCTACACCAGTTTTCTAAATACAAGCCCCAAACTAACTGGCAAGCAACTGCCACTCGTCAGCAACAGGCCGTGGCTGCAGCGAGGCTCGGTTATGTCGCCTGCCTTGGCATACGTATTTAGAAAATAGCCAAGTTTTTATTCCAGACATTTAAGTTCGCAAATAATAAATCAGCTGTGCTTTCGCCACACTACGTCGTGAAATCTACGTACCAAGGCAATCAGGGATATGCGATACTTCCTCACTTCTGCAAAGCTTTGGACGCAGTGCAACACCAACACATATTAACGAAAGTGCGATCGCGTGGGATCTCGAAGAAATTTGTGACTGCGTTGAGGACTACTGAAAAGGGGGGGAGTAGGCACCTTACCTTGGATGGAGAATCTTCAGCAGATGTAGGAGGAAAATCCTCCGTAACATACGCAAGTGTGTTGAGAGCGTTGCTGCTCATGCCGTGTATTAATGAGCTGAGAAACAATTGTATGTATATTGTATTGTATGTTAACCGGGGACCTAGAAACGACGGACAGGCTCCGTCCTCACCGCAGCCGCAGTGGTCCACAGCCCTTCGACGACTACCGCAGTCTACTTCACCCCTCCGCCGCCCCACACCGAACCCAGGGTAATTGTGCGTTTCGGGCCCCGGTGGACCCCCCAGGGAACGTCTCACACCAGACGAGTGTAACCCCTATGTTTGCGTGGTAGAGTAATGGTGGTGTACGCTTACGTGGAGAACTTGTTTGCGTAGCAATCGCCGACATAGCGTAACTGAGGCGGAATAAGGGGAACCAGCCTGCATTCGCCGAGGCAGATGGAAAACCGCCTAAAAACAATCCACAGACTGGCCGGTTCACGGGACCTCGACACATATCCGCAGGGCGTATTCGTGCCGGGGACCAGGCCCTCTTGCCCGCATCTCGTGATCGTGCGGTAGCGTTCTCGCTTCCCACGCCCGGGTCCCCGGGTTCGATTCCTGGCAGAGTCAGGGATTTTCTCTGCCTCGTGATGGCTGGGTGTTGTGTACTGTCCCTAGGTTCGTTAGGTTTAAGTAGTTCTAAGTTCTAGGGGACTGATGACCATAGCTGTTAAGTCCCATAGTGCTCAGAGCCATCTGAACCATTTTTTTTTTTTGACCAGGCGCTCCTTCCCGCCCGGAAAGCCGTGCGTTAGACCGCACGGCCAACCGGGCGGGCCATGAGAAACAATATTAATAGTAAGTTCAGAGTTTTCGCAGATGATCATGTTATCTATAATCATGTATTACCTGAAAATACCTGAATAAAAATTCAGCCAAATCTTGTTAAGATTTCAAATGGTGCAAAGGCTCGCAATTTGCTTCGAATGTTCAGAAATATAAAATTTTGCTATTCACAAAACGAAAGAAACGTAGTGTCGAACAAGCAAAAAATTACCGAGTCATCACTGGAATCAATCATAGAAATACCTGAATGCAACATTTCCGACGTGAAATGGAACTACCATATAGGCTCAGTCGCGGATAAAGCAGGTGACGAACTTTGATTCACTGGTAAGATACTGAGAAAATGGAGTCACTCTACAAAGGGGATTCCTTACAAGAGACTGCTGCGTCTCAGGCAATAATTTTGCTCAAATTTCTGAGGCCGCTAGCAAATAGGACTTACTGTGAGCAACAAATGTACGCAAGAAGGACAGCACGGCTGTTGCCAGGCTTGCTTGACCCTCAGAAGAGAGTGACGGCGGTACTGAGGAAGTGGTACTGGCAGGCGCTTGGAGTTGGACGTGGAGTACCCCGCGGTACGTTACATGCAAAGTTTAAAGGACCACCTTCACGTGAGAAGTCCGCCTCCGTAGGTGACTGCCGTGCGGAGGACCCGGGTTCGGTTCCCGGTACTGCCAGGGATTTCTCCTCTCGGCGGGAGGACTGGTACGGGCTGCACTCAGCCTCGTGAGGGCAGATGAGGAGCTGCTCGACCGCTCGGCGGCGGTTCCACGGGCAGAGGATCCGACAACGGCCTGGAGAACGGTGTACTGACAGCGCCCGTTTCCATACCGTACCCTGTGACGTCATTGTCAGAGGATGACACGGCGGTCGTCGGGTCCGATCGGGCCGGTTAGGGCCGGAAAGGGGAACTTCTGTAAAGTGAGAAATTCACGACTGCGGTAAGCGCACTAAGCATAGCGAAGACCAGATTAGAGAACGCACAGACACGTTTAAACAGTCATTCGTGCAGGGTTCCAGAAGCGGTTGGGTCGGGAAGAAGCCCTAAAACGTGGTCAACAGGAAGTGCTCTCTGCCAAGCACTTCACAGTGATTTCCAGAGTACGGGTGTAGGTTTAGAGGTACAACTCTCCTTTCCTAGAGGTTTGGAATGTCAGAAAAAAGGGATATCCTTACATTAAAAAACTAACAGTTGCTTCAATGTCACTCACTCACTGGTCATACCGGACTCGAGAGGCCTTTACCGCAGCAACGTATTTTCGCCACCTTTCCCTGCCTTGGGCTATTTCCTTCCATTCCCCTTCAATACGCAGACTCCTCAAATCAGCCTTCACATTGTCCTCCCACCCACGCCTCGGTCTCCCCACAGGACGTTTTCCTTCTAGGTGCCCTACCAGTACTCTGCGCGCTGCCCTGCCCTCATCCATTCGAGCTACGTGACCCGCCCATCGCAGCCTACGTGATTTAATAATACTGATTATGTCAGGGCTTCAATAGAGTTTGTGAACCTCTTCGTTATGCAGTTTTCGCCACTCTTCGCTAATGTCATCCCTTTTTGCTCCGAAAATTTTCCTCAAAATTTTGTTTTCAAATACTCTAAACGGCTTTTTATTTTGCACAGTGAGAGACCATGTCTCACACCCATACAGCATAACTGGTAGAATAACAGTTCTGTATATTCTAATCTAATATCCGTGATGAAAGTAATCTATTCAGTGAGAAGTAGCACGCATTTCCCGCCCGTAATCTCTTCTTCAGTTCGGATTCAATCTCATTTCTCGAAGTCATGTCCACGCCTAGACACTTAAATGTGTTCACTTTTTCAAACTACACGTCTCCAACTCTTAACATTTCCTTCTTCGATATCTGGGTGGATAAAACAGGTATGAGTGATATTAATATAGCCAGTTAGTTACTCCAAGGTTTACTGTCGTTTGTTGAAATCTTCGTTTCGATACGGTGAGCCGTTAGCAAATTATTGGACGCGCCCCGTCGTACGAGGCTCGAGCCGTATCTACTGGGGACGGGAAGCGTGTAAGCGTGACTAATTGACGAGCACTCACTCGCCGGCGCAGCGGGGCAGGCGGCCAGCCGGGCATCGACCCGCGACCCCTCGCTGGCGGTCAGCTGTGTCACTGGCGATCAGCTGTGTCACTGGTGCCTGGCTGTGTGCCCGCATGCCTGCAGGTCCACCCGAGGCCAGCGCTGCCGCTACGGTGGCAGGTGGCAGGTGGCAGCTGGCAGGTGGTACACGGTACCCGGCCGCCGTAGTGGACCGCCGTGTCGGCGCTAGCAGCGGCACGCGTGCCGCCTCGCACGCTTCAACGAGCGGGCAACACGCGGACACCACGTGTGCTCGGGAGAGAAGCCGCCCCCCCGCCCCGCCGCCTGTCGGTCACACTACCTGACGTCTGAAGGTGCCACAAGCATGCGCGGTGAAAAAGAGTTTGTCCACTCAGACGTCACAGAGCTATACTACGCAGTCTATTCGTAAAGTAAGGTTCGCATGCAGCTTTCTAAGATAACAGCTGAACTTGCCCCCCGTGTAGGATTTCACTGTTAAGTTAAGGCCTTGATACACCTGGGCATTGAGTCAAACAGAGCTTGGATGGCGTGTACAGGTATACCTGCCCATGCAGCTTCAACACGATACCACAGTCCATCAAGAGTAGTGACTGGCGCATTGTGACGAGCCAGTTGCTCGGCCACCATTGACAAGACGTTTTCAATTGGTGAGAGATCTGGAGAATGCGCTGGCCAGGGCAGCAGTCGAACATTTTCTGTATCCAGAAAGGCCCGTACAGGACCTGCAACATGCGGTCGTGCATTATCCTGCTGAAATGTAGGGTTTCGTAGGGATCGAATGAAGGGTAGAACCACGGATCGTAACACATCTCAAATGTAACGTCCACTGTTCAAAGTGCCGTCAATGCGAACAAATGGTGACCGAGACGTGTAACCGATGGCACCGCATACCATCACGCCGGGTGATACGCCAGTATGGCGATGACGAATACACGCTTCCAATGTGGCTTCACCGCGACGTCGCCAAACACGGATGCGACCATCATGAAGCTGTAAACAGAATCTGGATTCATCCGAAAAAATGACGTTTTGCCATTCGTGCACCCAGGTTTGTCGTTGAGTACACCATCGCAGTCGCTCCTGTCTGTGATGCAGCGTCAACGGTAACCGCAGCCATGGTCTCCGAGCTGATAGCCCATGCTGCTGGAAACGTCGTCGAACTGTTCGTGCAGATGGTTGTTGTCTTGCAAATGTCCCCATCTGTTGACTCAGAGATCGAGACGTGGCTGCACGATCCGTTACAGCCATGCGGATAACATGCCTGTCATCTTGACTGGTAGTGATTCGAGGCCCTTGGGATCCAGCACGGCGGTCCGTATTACCCTCCTGAAGCCACCGATTCCATATTCAGCTAACAGCCATTGGATCTCGACCAACGCGAGCAGCAATGTCGCGATACGATAAACCGCAATCGCGACAGGCTACAATCCGACCTTAATCAAAGTTGGAAACGTGATGGCACGCATTTCTCCTCCTTACACGAGGCATCACAACAACGTTTCACCAAGCAACGCCTGTTAACTGCTGTTTGTGTATGAGAAATCGGTTGGAAACTTTCCTCATGTCAGCACTTTGTAGGTGTCACCACCGGCGCCAATCTTGTGTGAGGGCTCTGAGAAGCTAATCATTTGCATATCACAGCATCTTCTGCCTGTCGGTTAAATTTCGCGTCTGTAGCACCTCATCTTCGTGGTGTAGCAATTTTAATGGCCAGTAGTGTATAAGGTTGCCGCCTATGCTTTCCGTCTATTCTCTACGCTGGTCTACAGCTCCTTATCTGTACGAAACCGTTGTCTTAATAGCCAGCGGTTCATGTGATTAGAAATGAAACTCGAGGTGAACCAATTACAGGCTATATTGTGGGTTATCAAACACTTCCCATCGAAAACGCTGCAGGAGCATCTTCATTGCTCCTGCAGAGTGCGGCTGACAATTGCTACGAAGAACGAAGCGCATGACAGTAATGCTATGTGGGCTGCAGGGCATCAGGCGAAATACCTCACCAGGCGCTCATACTTGGCAGGAGCCACTATCTTCTGGGCATCTTTTTGTGCTCAATGTGCGCTCACAAATGAAAAGAGCGACTTGACGCCATCGAAGGGCATACTAGAGATATGCTCAACACAGCTGTACAAAGATTCATAGGATTTTCATTGTGGTTTTCTTTTCACATCCGATCGGACCATACTTTTCGAACGACCCTCGTACAATAAAAGTACAAAATTGTCTCTAACAAAATTTCGCGCTGTGGTGCATAATTTGTTATTGAGAAATTATAGACCGCTACCACAAGAAGTAATTAGAGGTAGCCTCCATCATGCTCAGCATGGTGCCTCGTGAAGTATGTAAGTAGGTGTAGGTGTATTACAGTTGTGAAAAGTATTTGTTCCATGTTCACACCACGACTTTTCGCATACCTCTTACTCAGACAAAATTACAACGTTTCTTTGGATTCAGATGAAACTGCTGTTATTTCAGCAGATATTTGTAATTTCCTGTTTCAGTGTTGTCACTGCCCACTTATATGGACCGTTTTAAATTACGAGAGGCGTTAAATAAGTAATGCAACATATTTTCTTTTTTCGGCCAGTTTCGCTCGAAAAAAATGCTCAGTTTGTTGCGGCACATGGTGGAATATTCCCGCTTCAGCCTCTATAGTTTCATGTAGTTGCGATATGTGACGGCACTAACCTCCAAAATGGCGTCTCAAACTGAGGTGCGTTGCAAGCAAAGAGCTACCTTTTTTTTCCCGAAAACCCGAGCATTGCAGACATTCGTAGGCGCTTGCGGAATCTGTACAGAGACCTGCAGTGAACACAAGCACGGTGAGTCGTTGGGCGGGGCGCGAACCTGTCCGATCTCTCGTCATACGGCCTGTCGCACACCCTCCTAGGAAGTTGAAGAAACGACTTCAGTATGTTCGTCGTCAAAAAAGTGCATACGAACTCCGAACGAAGGAAGGCGCCACACAAGTCTGCACACCCGATTGGAGCTCACAGAAATGTATTGGGCTGTTCCTCCTCATGCACAGTACAGCCCGGGTTTCGCACCTTCCGGCTTGAATTTGCACTCCGCGGGAAGCAGTTGTCGATAAAGGAGGGGTTATTCAAGTAGCCAGACTGTGGCTCCGACGTCGTCCAGTAGAGAGCTTCCACGAGGGAACAGAGGTCCTCCCACCGAAGTGGCGCGAAGCCGCCGCATTCAGCGGAGATTGTGTTGAAAAATACGGTTTTGTAGCTATAAAAGTGCGGAATAATACGCTGTACTGGAAGTCAGAATAAAACCAACCTGCTTTCATAAAAAAGTAACTGTTACAGTACTTATTCAACGGTGCTCGTGATATACCCAGAGATCACACCGTGTAGGCATGTCAGAATGGGAAGTTGCACAGACAGCTTTGAGGGGCAGTTACTGTCCGAATAAGAGGTGTTTTCATGTTATTAATAGAACCTGAAAATCACTGTCGATAGCCTAGTGTAAGTTACAGGTGACCGCTGCTGGTCAACGAACACTCAACGAAGATGCTGGTAAATAGCAGCTGGCAGAGAATGAAGGTACCACCAAAGAACCCGCCGGGGCACAAGAAGATTATGAAAAATGCCAAAAAAATGTTCTGTCGTGTTCCCTTCTGTAAGTGACTTTGTAATGACCTGTGCCGCAGCAGGCAGGATATACTGCTATTTTTTAATGTAATGACTGTACAGGATATTTAGAGATTTAATGTAATGACTGTAATGGATATTTAGAGATTTCAAGTGTCACTTCACTGTACACATTATGAGAAAACACAGTGGGATGGATTTTAGCTTGTATTGGAAGTGATTTTGTAGTTTGACTCTTGATGGTATGCTTTGCTTAACTATAGCGATACTACATGAAGGGCTTCTTTCAATAGTGGTACAAATCCATTATTGTTCATTCTGAGATAGAGAGTCCCAAATTTAAATGAGCGCTTCAAAATCTGCATTTGAAAATGACTCAGAGCACTATGGAACTTAACATCTGAGGTCATCAGTCCCCTAGAACTTAGAACTACTGAAACCTAGCTACCCTAAGGACATCACACACATCCATGCCCAAGGCAGGATTCGAACCTGCGACCGTAGCGGTCGCGCGGTTCCAGACTGGAGCGCCTAGAACCGCTCGGCCACAACGACCGGCTTTGCATTTAAGATACAAGAAAAAGTTACGTATATATACTTGAATATTTCTGGTATCTCAACTGCAGATTTTTCAGCGCTCATTTAACTTAAGGACTCTGTATCTCAGAATGAAGAAAAATGGGCGTGTACCACTATTGAAATAAGCCCTTCATGTGATTGAACTGGAAGGTTGGATTGTCAGAGCTAGTCTTGGACAGAGGATTGTGAATATATTGTTACAATGACATAATAGTTATTGTGTGTCAGTGAGTTGCTCTTACAAAGTTGAGATTTTACTCAAGATTCGTAATATCCAAGTTAGTCTTCGGCAATTTCTGAACAGTCAGACAAATTACTGATTTACAGCTCGATTACTATCTTGAGATAGTTAAAATATTATGGGGATAATTATAAAAGTCCTATATTCGTGTGGTGCCTCCGTAGGCTGACGTACTTGGCGCGCCTAGGTCCCTGTGGGCCAACTGGTCGACGAAACACTTCAGCCCGAGAACAGTCCAAACAGTACTGCTCATCAAGTGTCTCATGTGACGCTTAGTGTCGACGGAAATCGTCGGTTTGTTTCCCGTTACAAACGAACCGATTTACTGGTTTTACGTGCCCTTTGGACAGAGCGATCCCAAATTAGTATAGCGCGACACTCTTTTTATCGTTGTGTGGTGATGTGGTGACAGTAATACTAAAACAGGAAGGATAACCACTACTACAGCAACGACTGAGCAGCGCTTGTGGATGGCGGCAACAGTAGGCGCAGAACCAGTGCAGTGTAGTCGACAGCGGACGTTGCATGAAACATGTGATGAGCGGTGATTGTTTGGGCTGACTCCAGCTACTCACCACAAAAGCGAAACTGTAGAGTTTGCTGAAACACCAGACAAAACGCACCTGATAACTCTCAGGAGAGACACGCGGTATATAGTTTACGTATGAGGGTTTGTATGTGAAATATAAATCACATACGGGCACGTGGAAGAGGAGTGGGCTGAAAGCTAGTATAAAGTTTTCTGATCATCAGGTCTTGGGCGTTTAAATGTGACGTTTCTCCAAAGTGCAGCAGCCTCCAGTTGACAAGGTTTGTCAGTAATTCCCGCACTGTCGAAACCACTGAGCTTTCGTCGATGGTTACGCAAAGTGGGCGGCGCCGGGAGCAGGGCCCGTGGCCGGCGCTCTGTGTGTCGGCGAGGCCTGTGGGCGGCGGCTGCCCTCTGCATTATTTAGCGCGCACGATCCGCCGCCTTCGGCAGGCGGCACGTACCGGGACGCCCTGCCGCCGCGGCAGGGATTCAAGCCCGATGCTGAGGAAGAAACATCGTGTTCGAAACGCTCACCACTAATAATATTGCTCGACGCTGTGGGTCCCATACCGATTTCGACAAACAGCAGATACTCAACATGTGAAAAGAAGCGCAGCACGAATTGTCCCAGGAGTGTTCGATTCACGGCTGTGCGTCACACAAATGCCGAAAACTGCACTTTCAGGCGCTTCAGGTATGTCCACAGTATTACCTACTCGGTTCCAACAACCACGGTTCAAATGGTTCAAATGGCTCTGAGCACTATGGGACTTAACTTCTCAGGTCATCAGTCCCCTAGAACTTAGAACTACTTAAACATAACTAACCTAAGGACATCACACACATCCATGCCCGAGGCAGGATTCGAACCTACGACCGTAGCGGTCGCGCGGTTCCAGACTGTAGCGCCTAGAACCGCTTGGCCACTCAGGCCGGCAACAACCACGGATTCCGAGAACATTGGTCATGCAAAACGCAACTTACACTTTTCTCACTTGACATACAGAAAGAAATGGATAAAGGCAGTCAGGTAGGTGTAGTATTTCTTGACTTAATAAAAGCATCTGACTCACACTCTAAGACAAAAAAAAAAAAAAAAAAAAAAAAAAAAAAAAAAAAAAAAAAAAAAAAAAAAAAGAACGATCCACAATGAAGGAATTCTCCGAATGGGACGATCTACATGTGCTAGTCAAACAAATGACTTCATTGTGAGAAAAGTTGGATTTTTTTTTTCAAGAGATCGAGCTTCACAAATTTAACAAATCAATGACGCATTGGTTCACCTTTACGCTTGTCATTGATTGAAAAAATTGACGGATTTCTTCGTCAGAGATATCGTGCCAAATTCTGTACAATTGGCGCGTTAGCTCGTAAAAATCCCGACCTGGTTGGAGAGCCCTGCCATAGTGCTTCGAAAGTTCTCAGTTCGGGAGTGAACCGGCTACCTGGCTGACCAAGGTAAGATTTGGCGAGCACTAAGATAAGCAGAAGAAATTCTCACCGTGTGTGGGCGGGCTTCTGATCGGGTAGTGCAGAGTGTTGCCACCGGAGGGCTCCACAGCGGCACGGCTCGATTTTTTCACAAGCCAGAGGAGACAATATGTCTGAGATGGTGCAATGTCTCCTGCACAATACAGACTTTCTCTTTCACACTTCCCACATTTCAAAGGCCAAGGAAAAGCTTTAAGAGAAAGGAAATTATATGTGGTGTCACCGCCAGACACCACACTTGCTAGGTGTAGCCTTTAAATAGGCCGCGGTCTGTTAGTATACATCGGACCCGCGTGTCGCCACTATCGGTCTACCCGACGGGAGGCCCTAGCCACACGACATTTCCATTTTATTTAGTGATTGCAGACCGAGCGCCGCCACACGGCAGGTCTAGTCCAGAGACTCCATAGCACTCGCCCAGTTGTACAGCGGACTTTGCTAGCGATGGTTCACTGACAAAATACGCTCTCATTTGCAGAGACGACAGTTTAGCATAGCCTTCAGCTACGTCATTTGCTACGACCTAGCAAGGCGCCATATTCAGTTACTATGTCTTCTGAACAGATAATATTGTGAATCACGTACCGTCAAGAGCGACGTTCATCATTAATGGATTAAAGTTAAGTATCAAACTAATTACGTCCGCTTTCTCAATTCTAATTCCTTGTCATGTTCCAGACCTGACGTCAGTATAGTACTGCCTCCTCACGCCAGCCTGCGTGAGCTAAACGCGTGCATTTCGGCCTCCTCTCGTAACACGATGTTGGCTCTTCTGCCAACACAACATTATGTCCCTAGTCTATCAACATATGCTTGTTACACTAGAGACGCAGCAAGTGCTACCGTTGAATGACATTATGCAGAGACCAAAGTAGTGTTTGTATTTTAACTTCCAATTCAGCTAAGTTTATTTGATCGTCTTCAAACAGGAGTGTACTTTCAGCTTCATTATTAAGCTAATAGTGGTGCAATACTTTATTCTGCCATACTTTTATGACTTCGTCTATGTATATTAAACAACTTTCTCTCAGTCCCTGAGAGATGGTTTTCTCAAACCTTCTTCCTTTTTGTTCTTTGATTTTGTTGTGTATGTATATATTCTCAATCGCACTGTGTACCAATGACACTCACTTGCCCTCCCAGCTCCACTTCCTGGAAGTAAAAATAAATACACCGGCATTATCGTTGCCTGGGAGAGCTAAAGGTCAACCGAGTGTTAGTGCAGACCACTATTGGCTCACAAAAGGTCAGAGACCAAACGGGAGGTCGAAATTTTTTACTACGGAGCTTCTTTTTCCGTGACCTGGAGCTGAGGGAAGACAGCTAAACTGGAAGTAAGTCACACGTGGACTCTACACCTAGCAGCTGAGGAACGCGAGTGCGATGCGTGTTAAAAAAGTAAGGACCTTCCGTGCGTGAAAAAATGTACTCGCCAGAAAAATCCTTTGCCAGCAGACATACTTTACTTTTCCTCGAATAATCGACGTGTACTCCTAATCAGTTTTCGTAACGTTGCAGCAGCTTCTTGAACCACTGTATGCGGAATTTCTCCACCTGACAATTGAACCAGCTGACAGCAGAAGTCTTCAGTTCCACGTCGTCTTCAACCCGCCGTCCAACGACCCCTTGTTTCAAATGCAAGGAAAGGACGCAGCGGCTGCGTGCGAAGCCGCCAGTGTATGGCGCGTGGTCAAAAAGACTCCATCGGAAATGTTGGATCCTAGCCACGCTGCGGGCGGTGGAGTAAGACTGCGCGTCTTCGGTCTCAGTCTGCTATGTCTGAGCTTTCCCGTCACAACAGTTAGTGCGTCCAACATGAGGAAATTGATTTTATCCATACTGGATCAGAGGTCGTGGTTGTGAATGTCAATGTTAAAAAATTTATCGGCTCAACCACTTGTTTATAGTGTAAAACAAAACAAGTGGGTGAGCCGATATACCTTTTAACATGAGGAAATTGATTGACCTGAATACTAATCTCCACTCTAGACCAGATGACAGTTTTCGGTCCACTTGTTGCACGACTTAATCGGCCAGCAACACCACTCTCCATCGAATATATTTATGCCGTCACTTTTGAAGCCTGATCCGGATTGTCTAGCGTTTCTTCCTCTCATTAATGTAGCCCCGTAAACGAATTTGAACAGGTATGCATCTTGAGCATAGAAAAATCGAATTACAGCACGCACTTCCAAACTGGCGGGGGCAACGATTTTCGAAGCCGCCGTTGTCTTCTTTAACACTCAGTCGAATGACTGCTGAATCAAAACAATGCCTCCTCTCGATTCGTAAACGATCGATAGATGGCGATGCATTCGTGAAAATTTGTTCTGAGCTGCTAATATAAGCAGACGGTTTCTAATTTTCCGAGTACAATTCGTAGTTTCTCCTTTTGGAAAGAAGTACTAATACTCAGTCTCCTGGCGGCTAGCGGTGAGTTATAAACCCTGAAACGGAAATAGCATTCACCATACACTCTTTGGGTGGTAGCAAATTTTAACTCTAGCTGAGAACAACGCATGTCTTCTAAAAGTAAACGTTTCATTAAATGACCATGCTGTACGAAAGATAAACAATGCATTCAATAACGCCTCGTGACTGAGTCGAAACTAGTTGTGTGCATACAACTATAACATAGTTGCCAACAAGAGTGTTTTATTTCAATAAATATTGAAAACCAGCGTTGGATTCTCACACCAATTCTTTCATTCTTCTTCCAGCAGCATGCTCTCCGCACCTTCTACTTATTTCCACATTGACATATTTACGACCCGAGCAGAAGTTTTCTGTTGAAGAAGATTTCCTTCGCTTGTGCTGATCTACGTCTATCTTCTTTGCTTCGATCGTCCTGTGTACTCTTGCTTTCGACACGGGATGATTTTGCTGCAAGGGGCGAACTATAGGCAAGGATCCCAGTGACGACAGAGTGTCAGAAAAGGTAATGCGGTTGGAAATGGGTTCCGAAAAAGGTTGAAGGTTGAGGTCTGTGACAGTGGACCCGGCATGTGGTCCTCCAACATGTGGTAAGCCAGACGACCGTGCGGAGCGTTCTGCACGCCGACGCCCACTGTCCGTATCACTTGCAACGCACACAGCTCTGTCACTGGTTCGTCGCACAGGTCGCGGCGGCGTGGCAGCGAGGTACCAGCATCGGTTCTGCCTCAGTGTGTGGGCGGGGATTACTGGCGACTGCCTCGTCAGATCCGACATCCTTGCGCAGCCCCACGAAGGCGATAGCGATCTGCATTGCCTATGGGTTAGCCTACGTCCCGTGCTGGAACACTTGCCTTTGGGTGTACGGAGGGTAATCTAGTTCCTATGCGATGGTATGATGCTCCACCTCGGTTCACGACTTGAGTGTGCAGCTAAAACACTAACACACGCAGAAAATTCCCACTTCATTACTCTGTTCTGATGTGTGCTTTCGATCATTGTATCATACACCTTCAAAGATCCTTTATCTCCACCTTTAAGTGGGTGTAGTTTCCTTAAAACGCATTTACGTTCATATGCCCTTCTGACCATTTTTGCTCTTTATCCGCTCAGGAATCGTTTCCTGAATCGTATCCATTTAGCAAAATTACTACTGCGTTGTTGTGATTCTCATATTAGACAAATGAATAAAGCCATTAAAACTGGGGCAGGAATGACGCTATTAAAAGCAGGAGGCCCGTGGCTAACAGTTGTGCTCAATACTCCAAATATGCTACTCGTCGTATAACTGGCACGAATGTTCATAGCAGCACAGTGATCGAACGTAACAGTTCAACGACCTGTCGACGTCGTCTTCATTAGAAGCGGAATTCTCATGTGTAGTGTCAGTTACGTGCGTGCAGGCACCAAAATTCTATCGACGTCTTTTGTGCGTATCAGTGGAAAATTTTTGGAAATACGAATACAAATTTGGCCTGATAAAAGTGTCGAATAGATTGTAAAATAGTCCTGGTTTGCTCGCGCTTCCTTTCGTAAACGGAATTTTCCTTAACAAGGCTGCAGCCGGATTTGGAGAGAACTCCAACTGAGCGCCGATCCGTTCACCTGTCCGGAGTTTCGCTGCTCCCGGTACGGCCGTTCATTAGCGCCTCCTCCTCTTTCAGCGCCAAGAGATCTCGTTAAACCTGAGCGCCTGTGGGACGCTTTGAAAAGACGTGCTGGCGCCGTCTTCGATCTGTCGGTGTCGAGCTCTTCGTGGCCACCAGTTCAGAATGGAGGCTGTCGAGTGATGGTCGCATACCGGATCAAGCAGACGCCCCGCTAACACCAGACGGCGTTTATTTGCTTCACTGGGACGTCTGACAATCCTTTTCCTCCGTCAGCATCTGGACTGCCACATAATAACTTTCACACGATGCTCACTGTCATGTAGTAGTTACCTATACTCGTCTTTCGAGCTGAAGCCAGAAACACGTCCAAATGAGTTGCGTTCGTGTTTTTAATTGTGCCGCTGGAAGGAATTTTCGTCCCAAGAATTTGGACAGGCCGGTGAGGAGAGGTTTTTTTGTCTTTGAGTTCCTATTGAACAAACTGGTAAAAGACACTGGACATGGCGACTTGCAAACCTAAGTTGTGGTGCAGATACGTCGATGACACTTTTGCGTGAAGCCATGGTGAAGAACAGCTCGGTGACTTCCTAAGACACTTGAACAGCCTCCATGCCAACATAAAATTTACCATGGAAGTAGAAGAGGACGAAAAACTGCCATTTCTAGATGTGCTCGTCACAAGGGATGGCGAAAACCTGGGACAAAGCGTGTATCGAAAACCGACACACACGGAACGATATCTGCACAAACCGTCAAACCACCACCCGAGCCAGAAAAGAGGCATGATTAACACGCTCGTAACGAGAGCAGGACTAATATGTGAGCCGCAGCACCTCAGACGCGAAATGCAACACCTGGAAAGTGGTCTGAGGAGCAATGGGTACTCCACAAATTATACTAGAAGTGTAACACAGCCAAACACTCGGCAAAGTAAGGAATCAGAAAAAGATATGTCTGGTATGGCCCTTCTGCCATACATTCCCAGAGTGGAGAACAGAATCGCCGTATATTGCGCAAACATGGCGTAAAGACGATTTTCAAACCGACAAGGAAGATCAAAGATCGGCAAAGGAGAAAAGGGACCCACTTCCAATGTCGGGAATATGCCACATACCATGCACATGCGGAAAAGTTTATGTCGGAATGACTGGACGGTCAATCAACACCAGGATGAAAGAACATAAGCGACATTGCAGGTTGGGGCAGGTGGAGAAATCGGAGCACGCACTCAGTGAGACCAACGACGTAATAAAATTCGCCGACACGCGCTTGTTTAGAGAGGCTGTAGAGATACAAAAACACGCGAACAGCTTCAACAAGAAAGAGGAAAGCCTTAAGGTAAACGAATCCTGGCTTCCCGACTTGCAGCGAACGACCGTCGCAGGTAGCAAGAGGGGAACCGCACCGGAAATGACCGCGGAGAAGCCCTCGGACGTTGGCGCGCCAGGTACATATAGTCTGCGCCCGCGAGCTCGGCTGCAGTGCACCACCGGCAATGGAGGGTGAAGCTTTGACAATGCCAGCCACTCGTGCTGGCGAAACGTCAGTAAAATCATTAGATGAACGTCGGCCGAAGAACCCGAGACAGAAGCCAATAGGTAGTTTGCCAGAAGACAGCTTGCTGTAAACCACAGGCTGCATGTAAAATATGTAATTGACAGGCTAGTACGCACGGTCAAAGGGATATTCACTGGTGTGCACAACTTCAGGACGAAGGTAACTTTCGCGTGGAGTGTCACTGCCAAGTAACGTAGACGATGAAACTGGGGCCATACACATAAAAAAAGCGCTACGATATAGTAAATAAGATAACTGAAAGAAATACGCAATGAGACGAACAGAAATGATACTTTTGTTCAAAGTAGATAGTTACACTGAAGACAGCGCGACTCATCGTGGTCCCCTGGATATTAGAGAAGGCGGGACCGGGTTCTTCTTAGTTTGTGATGTCCACGGACGGCAGCGCATTCTCTGCGACGTGCACCACGTTGTCCACACGTGGTGAGGAGTTCTCGAGGTAGCGCGTCCATTCCTCCACGAGTGCGCCTCACATGTACTAGGTGGTCGTCGGTGCGAACGGGAGCCTCAACGCATTCCACACCTCCTCGGTGGGGTTCAAGTCGGGGAAATGGGTGGCCCAGTCCATTCGCCGAATATCCTCTCATTGCAAGAGCTCGTGTTTCTACGCAGTTCGATGCGGTCCTACATTATCATCCATAAAAATGAAGTCAGGATGGACTGCACCACTGAAATGACGCACATTGAGAAGTGTCGGCCGGTGAGTACTCCACGTGAGTACCACGCCATGCTCACGTGGTCTATGGGTAGCGTCTTTGAGTAGTAATCAAAATGTCATCGGTTCCGAGTTCGAAACCCACCACCGTATAATTTTGATTAGTAATCAGCATTGGGGGCCGAACTCTTCTGGCATAAGAAGTCACCCTCATTCTGCCAACGGCCGTGTCAAAGAGGGCGGAGTAGCTGACAGAGATTCAGGGCACACTCTTGCCCTTGGGGGTGGGAAATTGCCACTAAAGGCGGAAGAATCGGCAATGATCAACGATGCATAAGGCAATGGAAATCACAGCATTAAAGACACATAACGTGTATCCACAGGACATGGGCCTGTAATTGAAAAAAGTGTAATCGTGATCTCTCCATTGGCAAAACATTCTGTAATAGTTCCCCATTAGGATCCCCGGGTGGGGATTGCCAAGGGGGAGGTGACATCGAGAAAAAGATTGAATAATCAAAGAAAGAATAACGTTCTGCTAGTGGGGATGTGGAATGTCAAAAGCCTGAACGCGGTAGGGAAGCTAGAAAACCTGAATTGGAAAATGCAAATGCTCAATCTAGATATAGTAGCGGTCAGTGAAGTAAAATGGAAAGAAGACGAGGAATTCTGGTCGGACGAGTATAGGGTAACATCAACAGCTGCAGGAAGTGGTATAACGGAAGTAGGACTCGTTATGAATAGGAAGGAAGGGCAGAGATTGACTTACTGTGAACAGTTCACTATCAGGGTTGTTCTGATCAGAATCGACAGCAAACCGACATCCGCAACATTAGTGCAGGTATACATGTCGACGCCGCAAGCTGAAGATGAAGAGATAAAGTATATGAGAATACTGAAAGGGTAAGGGGAGATGAAAATATAATAGTCGTGGGGGATTGGAATGCAGTTGTACGGAAAGCAGTAGAAGAAAAGGTTACAGGAGAATATTGGATTGGGATAAGGAATGAGGGAGGAGAAAGGCTAATTTTCTGTAATAAATTTCAGCTAGTAATACCGAATACGCTCATCAAGAATCACAAGAGTGATACGGGAAGATTTCAGTAAGATTACCTCATGGTCAGGCAGAGATTTCGAAATCAGATACTGGATTGTAAGGCTTACCCAGGATCAGATATAGACTCAGATCACAATTTAGTAGTGATGAAGAGTAGGTTGAACTCTAAGACATTAGTCACGAAGAATCAAAACAGAAAGAAGTGGGACACGGATGTACTAAGGGACAGAGAGACACGCTTGAAGTTCTCTAAGTTTGTTGATACAGCAGTGAGGAATAGCTCAGTAGGCAATGCAGTTGAAGAGGAATGGACATCTCTATAAAGGATAGTCACAGAAGTTGGGAAGGAGAACATAGGTACAAAGAAAGTAACTGCGAAGAAACCGTGGGTACAGAAGAGATACTTTAGCTGATAGATGAAGGAAGGAAGTAAGTAAAAAATGACCAGGGAAATTGAGCAATACAGAAATACAAGTCGCTGAAGAATGAAATGAATAGGAAGTGCAGGGAAGCTAAGACTGCATGGCTGCGTGAAAAATGTGAAGATATCGAACAAGAAATGATTGTCAGAAGAACTGACTCAGCATATAGGAAAGTCAAAACGACCTTTGGTGAAATTAAAAGCAAGTGTGGTAACATTAAGAATGCAACGGGAATTCCACTATTAAATGCAGAGGAGACAGCGGATAGGTGGAAATAGTACATTGAAGACCTCTGATGTGATAGAGGAAGAAACAGGCATCCAGTATTAGAATCAGAATTTAAGAGAGCTTTGGAGGACTTAAGACCGAATAAGGCAGAAGGGATAGACAACATTCCATCAGAATTTCTAAAATCATTGGGGGTAGTGGTAACGAAACGACTATTCACATTGGGGTGTAGAATGTATGAGTCTGGTGGCATGGTGTCTGACTTTCGAAAAATATCATCCACACAATTCCGAAGACTGCAAGAGCTGACAAGTGTGAAAATTACCGCACAATCAATTTAACAGCTCATGCATCCAAGTAGGTGACAAGAATAAGATACAGAAGAATGGAAAAGAAAATCGAGCGTGTGTTAGATGACGATCAGTTTGAGTTCAGGAAAGGTAAAGGCACCAGAGAGGCAATTCTGACGTTGCGATTGATAATGGTAGCAAGACTAAAGAAAAATCAAGAAACGTTCATAGGCTTTGTCGACCTGGAATACGCATTCGACAATGTAAAATGGTGTAAGATGTATAAATTATGAAAAAATAGAGGTAAACTATAGAGTACAAGAGTCAAGAGGGAATAATGAGAGTGGACGACGAGGAAAGAGTTGCTCGGATTATAAAGGATGTAAAACAGGGAAGTAGTCTTTCTCCCCACTGTTCAGTTTGTAAATCGAAGAAGCAATGATGGAAATAAAAGCAGGCTCAGGAGTGGAATTAAAATTCAAGGTCAGAGGATATCAACGATCAGATCCTCTTATGACACTGCTATCCTGAGTGAAAGTGGAGAAGAATTACATGATGTGCCGAACTGAATGGACAGTCTAATGAGTACAGAATGTGGATTGAGGATAAATCGAAGAAAGACGAAAGTAATGACAAGTAGCAGAAATGAGGACAGCGAGAAACTTAGCATCAGGATTGATGGTTACGAAGTAGATGAAATAAGGAATTCTGCTACCTAGGTAGCAAAATAACCAATGAAGGACGGAGTAAGGAGGACATAAAAAGCACACTAGCAATGACAAATAGGGCATTCCTGGTCAAGAGAAGTCTACTAGCGTCTAACATAGGAGTTAATTTGAGGAAGAAATTATTGAGAATGTACGTTTGGAGCACAGCATTTTATGATAGTGAAACATGGACTGTAGGAAAACCGGAATAGACGAACGTTGAAAATTTGGTGGACTGATAAAGTAAGGAATGATGAGGTTCTTCGCAGAATTAGAGAGGAAAGGAATATGTGGAAATACTGACAAGGAGGACAGGATGACAGGACACCTATTAAAGCGTCAGGGAGTGACTTCTTTGGTACTAGAGAGAGGAGTAGAGGGCAAAAGCTGCAGAGAGCGGAATACATCCAGCAAATAATTGAGAACGTAAGTGCTATTCTGAGATGAAGAGGACGGCACAGGAGGGGAATTTGTGGCGAGTCGCATGTCGCATCAAACGAGTCAGAAGACTCATAGCTCAAAAAAAGGAAAACGCCGATGTAACATTATGCCACCCCACATCGTGGCGCCTGGAGAACCGAAGCGATCAAGTTCGACAACGCTGCTTGTCGTATTAGGAGTTCTCAGCTCTCTCCATGTGAGGATACGTCAACGGTTGTAGAACAGGATTGCCATCGAGCAGATGTGGGATGCGGATGGAAGACGTATTGCAGTCCTTTCACAAGCAGCGATTACCATCGAGCAGTTGGCAACCGTGCCGGTGGAGGAAGGCAACATCCTGCCACAGAACGCCTTACCAACTTTGTGGCACGTCGCAGAACATACACTATCACCCTAGGTGGTCACAAACACTAGTAACAACCGTGACCCACCTTTTTTAACGTCCAGAGGACCATCATAAATCGCGTTGACTTCAGTGGAAGTGTTGTCTTTGTACAAAAGTGTCATTTCTGTTCGTCTCATAGTAATTTCTATTATTTATCGTCTATATTATGCTGCAGCGATTTTCTCGGTGTATGGTCCCAGTTCTCATCGAACAATGTTAACTTACTGTGACACATCATGTGAAGGTTACTTTCGTCCTTCCTTTTTGCGCAGCAATTTATCGTGCATGCCCATATCAAATAACGTGCATTGAGGAATATCTATGACATCAAAGTTGATGTGGGTCTCAGAACATAGATCGTCGTGCGTCTACGTGACAGCTGTGAAACGCTAAACGGCCACAGTTCCTAGACAGAATGGACGCTACTCACGCCTCCTTGTAGGAAAGCTAAATGACGAGTTGTTGGAGTGGCTCTGACGAATGGACGGACGTCAGCAGTTGAATCCGGGTACTGGTGACACCCATAGTGTGACACTGATTGGCACTCTGTGGTGTTCAACGAAGTGATCTAGCTTCCGTTTAAGAGCGATGCCGTCGTGTTTGTACACGATCTGGTGGTTTAAGTTAACGGGAATTAGGTTCTCCAGGCTCATTATCTCTCTCTATCTGCTGGAATCGTGCTGTGTGGAGTTACTGGAGATGACAACTGAACTGGTTTGGCAATTCTTGAAGAAAGGGTGGATGGACGATGATGATTAGGTTCGGCTTGTAGGGCGCCCAACTGCGCGGTCATCAGCGCCCGTACAAATTCCTAATTTTTACGCACTCCATTTTTTATTCACAATCCAATCCAGTCACTGTCACAAATGATGATGATGATGAAATAATGAGGACAACACAAACATCCAGCCCCCGGTCAGAGAAAATCCCTAACCCGGCCAGGAATCGAACCTGGGACACTGTGATTCAGAGGCAGCAACGCTAGCCAATAGACCACGAGGTGCGGACGGGGTGGATGGACGTTTGCCAATATGTGGCAAGAATGGCAAACAATGTTGCCATACCATTCCTGACCGTAGTACTAAATAGCATTTTCCAACAGGGTAACGCAAGACCCTGCGCTGCACTATGTTGTGATTTGGCAAGACAGCCAAGCCACTAGGAGGTGAAGCCGAAAGGCTCACGCAGGCTGGCGTGAGGTCTGGAACAGTTAAAGGATTTGAGTCTAGCAAATAAAGTACGTTGCTGTTGGAATACTTAACTTTAATCCATAATTGGTGAACATCGGTCTGACGGTACATGCATCACAAGATAAATAGCAATTGATAATGGCGCCTTGCTAGGTCGTAGCAAATGACGTAGCTGAAGGCTATGCTAACTATCGTCTCGGCAAATGAGAGCGTAATTTTTCAGTGGACCATCGCTAGCAAAGTCGGCTGTACAACTGGGGCGAGTGCTAGGAAGTCTCTCTAGACCTACCGTGTGGCGGCGCTCGGTCTGCAATCACTGACAGTAACGACACGCGGGTCCGACGTATACTAACGGACCGCGGCCGATTTAAAGGCTACCACCTAGCAAGTGTGGTGTCTGGCGCTGACACCACACACTACACATCACAAACGCCTTCAGGAGTGTACAGCTTCACCGACCTGCTGTCACTCAAAGAACCTGTCTGCGATGCCATGGGAATACACATTCTTTCGTACCAAACTCCAGCCATAAACCTTCATGAACTGACACAGCAGGTGCAGGAATGGCAAGAAGTTCCTCAGGACGACATTCGGAGAGTGTGTATGTGCCCCTGGCGGTCACTCCTCACAGGTGATGTTGATGACCGACATCAGTTATGAATGGAATGAAAATTTAAGCGTTTTATATCAGTTACACGACAAAACGTCTACACAGAGTTTGATCAACATCGGACTGGTGCTGCTTGGCATAATAGATCCTATTTACGCCAGTATAATTAGGTACGTTTTTAAGAGGGCCACTGGCTTCTGTGGCCTTTGTTGTAAATCAGGTACACAGTGTAAGAGCAGTGCACGTATTTTGCGGAATCTCTGCTCTCTGTGATATACTGGTGGTACTTCATTGTCATCTACATCTACATCTACATTGATACTCCGCAAGCCACCCAACGGTGTGTGGCGGAGGGCACTTTACGTGCCACTGTCATTACCTCCCTTTCCTGTTCCAGTCGCGTATGGTTCGCGGGAAGAACGACTGTCTGAAAGCCTCCGTGCGCGCTCTAATCTCTCTAATTTTACATTCGTGATCTCCTCGGGAGGTATAAGTAGGGGGAAGCAATATATTCGATACCTCATCCAGAAACGCACCCTCTCGAAACCTGGACAGCAAGCTACACCGCGATGCAGAGCGCCTCTCTTGCAGAGTCTGCCACTTGAGTTTATTAAACATCTCCGTAACGCTATCACGGTTACCAAATAACCCGGTGACGAAACGCGCCGCTCTTCTTTGAATCTTTTCTATCTCCTCCGTCAACCCGACCTGGTACGGATCCCACACTGATGAGCAATACTCAAGTATAGGTCGAACGAGTGTTTTGTAAGCCACCTCCTTTGTTGATGGACTACATTTTCTAAGCACTCTCCCAATGAATCTCAACCTGGTACCCGCCTTACCAACAATTAATTTTATATGATCATTCCACTTCAAATCGTTCCGTACGCATACTCCCAGATATTTTACAGAAGTAACTGCTACCAGTGTTTGTCCCGCTATCATATAATCATACAATAAAGGATCCTTCTTTCTATGTATTCGCAATACATTACATTTGTCTATGTTAAGGGTCAGTTGCCACTCCCTGCACCAAGTGCCTATCCGCTGCAGATCTTCCTGTATTTCGCTACAATTTTCTAATGCAGCAACTTCTCTGTATACTACAGCATCATCCGCGAAAAGCCGCATGGAACTTCCGACACTATCTACTAAGTCATTTATATATATTGTGAAAAGCAATGGTCCCATAACACTCCCCTGTGGCACGCCAGAGGTTACTTTAAGTCTGTAGACGTCTCTCCATTGATAACAACATGCTGTGTTCTGTTTGCTAAAAACTCTTCAATCCAGCCACACAGCTGGTCTGATATTCCGTAGGCTCTTACTTTGTTTATCAGGCGACAGTGCGGAACTGTATCGAACGCCTTCCGGAAGTCAAGAAAAATAGCATCTACCTGGGAGCCTGTATCTAATATTTTCTGGGTCTCATGAACAAATAAGGCGAGTTGGGTCTCACACGATCGCTGTTTCCGGAATCCATGTTGATTCCTACATAGTAGATTCTGGGTTTCCAGAAATGACATGATACGCGAGCAAAAAACATGTTCTAAAATTCTACAAGAGATCGACGTAAGAGATATAGGTCTATAGTTTTGCGCATCTGCTCGACGACCCTTCTTGAAGACTGGGACTATCTGTGCTCTTTTCCAATCATTTGGAACCCTCCGTTCCTCTAGAGACTTGCGGTACACGGCTGTTAGAAGGGGGGCAAGTTCTTTCGCGTACTCTGTGTAGAATCGAATTGGTATCCCGTCAGGTCCAGTGGACTTTCCTCTATTGAGTGATTCCAGTTGCTTTTCTATTCCTTGGACACTTATTTCGATGTCAGCCATTTTTTCGTTTGTGCGAGGATTTAGAGAAGGAACTGCAGTGCGGTCTTCCTCTGTGAAACAGCTTTGGAAAAAGGTGTTTAGTATTTCAGCTTTACGCGTGTCATCCTCTGTTTCAATGCCATCATCATCCCGTAGTGTCTGGATATGCTGTTTCATCCCTCCCTTGGCGATCTGGCCCCGTCACTGTTGGTAGCAAAGGGGGACGAATCCCTGCTGCCCGCTGCGCATATGTTCTGCACAGCGTAAACGAAACGGGCCACGGATATATGCGTGGCACTCAATCCGACACAAATATTTTGCTAGGCGCACAGCCAGCTAGATCGATATCTGCGTGTCCTGTTTTATTTCGTCGTGCCACCCACTTACTGGACCATTTAGTGGCGAGCTGGGAACCAAACAAACGAGAGAGCGGCTCAAACTTAAGGGCGTATGTATCTGGAAGGAGCACTGTGTATACAGATCCTTTAACGCTAAGAGACTGGAAAACCCGAACATCTGTGCAACACGGCTATAAAGAACATCAGCGTGGAGTCCTTCAGCTTAATATTCATTCTAGCATCAAGGAGATAGGCACCCGACACAAATTAGTGCAGACCTTTTTCATGATGTATGTTTGAAAACGTTGTGCCTTTAAATAATTTTCAACCAGTTAGTTGACATTTTCCCAGATAGTTATTGCCCTGAGAATGGCTGATATGTCCAAAAATAAGCCTGACTACAGACCCTTCCTGGACCACAGCTCATCTCATGCGGTCCAGGAGATTTCGCTTTTACATCTTAAGGGTCCAACATTCTCCTGCAGGCCTACAAAAAAAAAAGAAAATTTTACGTTTTTTTGAAAAAAACTAAAGAAAAATCGACGAATATATTTTTGCATATTATTTATTGATTCTTGGACAACGGTTTCTGAGTTTTTAAAGAAATTTCCCCCCCCCTCCCCCCGCGTCCGGGGACCTAAGTTGCTCTGTCCAAAATGGGGTGCGTCCGTGACGGATGTCCTGCAGTATGCATATCTTATTTAAAAAAATCAAAGAACTGTTTTTCGTCATATTTATTGCAATAACGGATGAATGAATTGAAAAATTAGGCTGTTAGTGCTTGCGGACGTGTTGGAGGACTAAATGAGCCAAATTTCAGAAAGATATATATTATTGTACCACTAAATTGAGATACAGTGTATTTTAATTTATTCATTAGGTATTGCAAAACCCCTGACCAAAAACACGCGAAAAAACAACTTCTTTGTTTCAAACACACACCATTCAATTATTTTGTTTCAAATTTCAAAATGATGTGCTATTACTCCGCGTAAAATATCCTATAGATTAAGAAAATTGTTTGATTTTTGATTTCAGAAAAGCTTTGCAACTGCAACACTTCCGTCGTGGACAGCCCTCATTTTGGAGAGAACAACTTTAACTCCTCGGATTAGGTGGGCTTAATGATGACTGAATTTCTAAAAAGAGTAAGATAACATTTTCCAAGAATCAGCAAATGATATGCAAAAAAATTTACATTTGTTTGCTTCATAATTTTAAAAATATAGTAAAAGTCAGTTATCTCATAAGCTGACTGAGGAAAATTGATCCTTAAGCTAACAAGCGAACATTGTACGTGGTCTTCACATAGAGGTATGCGGGTTACTGGCGACTGTAATCTGATGAATAGGTAGAAGCTAGAAGCAAATAACAAATCCAGTACCTACGGTAGGCAAGTATTGAGTCTTCTTATGTTAGTCCAATAACATCATCATCATCATCATCCTCATCATCAGCCAATTCACACATTAAATGACGTGGCAACGCCTATATAAAAGTGTCTGGCGCAGTTGCTAGATCGGTTACTGCTGCTACAATGGCAGGTTATCAAGATTTGAGTGAGTTTGAACGTGGTTTTACAGACGGGGTAAGAGCGATGGGACATGTTATCTGCGAGGTAGCGATGAGGTGGGGATTTTCCCCTACCACCATTTCACGAGTGTACCGTCAATATCAGGAATCCGGTAAAACATCAAATAACCGACATCGCTGCGGCCGGAAAAAGATCCTGCAAGAACGGGAACAACGACGACTGAAGAGAATCGTTCAGCGTGACAAAAGTTCAATTCTTCTGCAAATTGCTGCAGATTTCTGTGCTGGGTCATCAACAAGTGTCAGCGTGCGAACCATTCAACGAAAGATCATCGATACGGGCTTTCGGAGCCGAAGGCCCACTCGCGTACCTTTGATGACTGCACGACAAAAAGCTTTACACCTCGCCTGGGCCCGTCAGCACCGAAATTGGATTGTTGATGACTGAAAACATGTTGCCAGGTCAGACGAGTCGCGTTTCAAATTGTGTCGAGCGGATGGACGTGTACGGGTATGCAGACAACCTCGTGAAACCGTGGGCCCTGCATGTCGGCAGGGGAGTGTTCAAGCTGGTGGAGGCTCTGTAATGGTGAGGGGCGTGTGCAGTTGCAGTGTTATGGGACTTCTGATACTGCCAGATACGACTCTGACAGGTGACACGTACGTAAGCATGCTTTCTGATTACCTGCATACATTCATGTCCATTGTACATTGCGATGGACAATGCGACACCCCACACGCACAGAACTGCTACAGAGTGGCGCCAGAAACACTCTTCTGAGTTTAAAGGCTTCCGCCGGCCACCAAACTCCCCAGACATTAACATTACTGAGCATATCTGGGATGCCTTGCAACGTGCTGTTCAGAAGAGATTTCGCATTCTTACAGATTGTGGACAGCCCTGCAGGTTTAATGGTGTCAGTTCCCACCAGCGCTACTTCAGACATTAGTCGTGTCCATGCCACGTCGTGTTGCGGCGCTTCTGCGTGCTCGCGGGGGACCTACACGGTATTAGGCAGATGTATCAGTTTCTGTGACTCTTAAGAGTATAATGACCTAACGAAAAACGATCGAGAGCTTAAGTGGCGAAAAACGAAACACTACTCAATGACGATAAAGTTCAGTAATAAGGCAATATTTTTGGGACGACCAACACTACCACTGGCCATATGCGGGTAGCCTGAGAGAGCATACGGGTCCGCTTTCTCGCTCCCCGCCTCATCCCTCCCGTAGTGTTGTGAGCGGCGCGAGTAACTGAGCCGCAACCACGTCGCCGTCGCCACGGCGCCGGGTCCCAGTTTGAGCGGTCGCAGTCGAACCCGTCGAGTTACAAAAACGCGCGCTGCGCTCCGCCGCGCCACACGTGCTGTACGCGGCTCAATTTTTGCCTAGCCTGGACACAGGCGCGCGCGCGCGTGTTCTCGGTTGGAGGTGTTGCGACCTACGCAGCCCTCCACTCAGGGAGCTTGGGTCGCGGACTGCGGCGCTGCACAGTGCCGACCCGCCGACTGGCGCCGCTTCATCGGGCAGACGCCGGAGCTGATGGGCCGCGCATCGATTCCGGCAGGGGACGCGCCCACCTCGTCTGTCTTCGTCAAGCACACGCGCGACCCCACCAGCGGAGGCGGTCGCTTGTGTTCCGGTGGGAACCCACACTGGGGCCTGGGAAGTTTTTGCATCTGCTCAGCTTTCCGCACTCCTCCACACTTTTACTGCGAATGCACACGACACGGTAAATGCTGGACACTGAACGCATTGGGGTGTACACTAGTACACTTGCTACACTCTTTTGGATCATCAGTTTTCCGCTTTTTTTCATCTGGCCAGCCACACAGAAGAGGTCCTGTCTCCACATCAGAGTAGCACTTCTGTCCAACACCCTCTCTCCTTTCTTGGATACAGGGTGAAAAGTATTTTATCCGACAAACTCTGGGAGGTTGTAGGGGATATCAAAACAAATATTTTTCCATAATGTCTTTTTTTCCTATGAGGAGTATTTAAACCGGTAGAGGAAGATTTCTGTGGCGGCAAATTAATTAAACCAACAAACACTTTTTCATTTTTTTATGACCTAGAGGCAACACATTAACACAATTTCAATTACAGTAGAGTGCCTTCATTGACACGTATACAAAGGTTGGACCGTCGGATCATCTTCTGTCTGACACGGGCAGTCAAGAGCAGAAATCGTGTTCTCCATAAGCTCTGTGGCACCAGCTGGCTGGAGATCGTCAGCCGACACTCTTCGAGTACCTGCAAGCACATTAGTATGTTCGACAGCAGATATTGCGCGTCTGTCTGGCTTAATAGTCCATATGCGAAAAAGATAGATGTACAACTTAAGAAAGCCACGTGGATTAGTAGTGGGTCAATACGATCTGCTCCTACGTGCTGGTTACCTGTTTTGAGTCACATTCCACCTCCTGAGATCCGACGTAAGAGTGTGTTACTACGAGAATAAGAAAAGATTGTTGATAACCGCGACCTTCGAATATTGAACGACATATCGCCTGTGTAGCTGAAAAATTAAGATGAAGGAGTCCCACTAGCGTCACAGCCAGGAATCTTAATGAAAATAATGTCAGTGCCGTAGATGAATGGAGTCGCTGCTGACAATAACACTGTCCTCGACAGTGCACGAAGTAATGAGTGCTATCGACAGGGAACATCAAACTGATTCCACATTTTTACATTTCCAGAAAGGATTTAACACCGTCGTTTTCTGGCCAAACTGCGTGCCTGTAATCGTTACAGTTGTGTGACTGGCTCGTGACTTTCTGTAGGGGAGGTCAGAAATAGTAATATTTGATGGAAAGCCATCGAGCAAAACAGAAGTAATATCTAGCGTTCCCCAAGAAAGTATTATAGGTCCTCTGTTGTTTCTCATGTACCAAAACAACATAGGGGACAATCTGAGCAGCGCTCTCAGATTGTTTGCAAATGATACTGTCATTTACCGTCATATAAAATCATCACATGATCAAGAAAAATTGCAAAATGATTGAGACAAGCTATCTGTGTCATGAAAAAAGTGGCAATTGACTCAAAATCAAGAAGAGAGTGAAGTCACCCATAGGAGCACTAAAAGGAATCCGCTAAATTTTAGTTACACGATAAATCACACAAACCTAAAGGCTGTAAACTAAATACTTACCGATTACAATTACGTATAACGTAAATTGGAACGATCACTTAAATAATGTTTTGGGAAAAGCAAACCAAACATTACGATTTATTGGCACAACGCTTACAGAAGGTAACAGGTATAGTAAAGAGCCTGCTTGCACTACGCTGGGCCCGCCCTATTCTGGAGAACAGCTCTGCGGCGTGGGATCCGCATGAAATAGGATTGGCCGAGGACATCGAAAAGTTCAAAGAAGGGCAGCCCGTTGTGTATTATTGCGACATAAGGAAGAGAGTACCACGGACATGAAACACGAACTGGAGTGGCAGTCGTTAAGACAAAGGTGTATTTCGCTGCAACAGAATCTTCTCGTAAAATTTCAATCACCAACTTTCTCCTAACAGTGAGAAATGATCATCATAAAAACACAAAAAAATCACAATTCGGATGGAAATATTAACTATTCATTTATGCTGGGCGCTGTTCGAGAGTGGAACGGTGGAGAAGCACCTTAACGCTGGTTCGATGAGCCCTTTGCAGGCAGTTAGTTTCGATTTGCAGAGAAGTCATGAAGATGTAGGTGTGGAATGCCTGAAACAACCCCGCATCCCTGAGAAGTTGCCTCGGCTCGAGCAGCCTAGGGCAGTTTGGGCTACCCTCAACCACGTCAGGACGGGCCACGAAAGACGTGCAAACCCTCTCCACAACTGTGGAAAATCTTCGTCACCGGCTCGTGAGTGTGGCGCGGATGTCTCGCACGTACCTAAAGTTGTCTTTTAGATCTCATAATTGTAACAAGCGGTGTGATAAACTACATAAAAGACCTTTATACCCACTTTTAGCTTTTGTCACTGGCGTTGTATTGTGCTGGAGAGATGTGTTTAAATGTCGATATGTGGTACTTTGGTTGATCTTTCCATGTGTGTAGCTATTCTTGGAATACAAGAATTCGTAACGTATGTGATACGATAAATAAATTTTCAACATCCTGCTGCCGCACCACATCTATCACACAAAGACGAAAACTTTTTCTTTCAAGCTTTCAGGCGGCAACAGAACCGCCTGTCAGTAGCTGAGTGCTCGGTAAGGAGACAACCGCTCAATTGCCGGTACTGCAAGGGCTCTTTCGCTGGTCAGAGGCCTGGAACGAGGTGCACTCGGTCTGTTGATGCCAGCCGGGGAGCTGCAAGGCCTGCGTCTGCACGCGGCTCCCCCAGCAGCTGTCAGTTTCCCAGACCTCGGAGCTGATGCTGCTCGGTTGACATCAACAGGCTAAGTGCACACCGTTCCAGGCCTCTGATCAGGGAAGGAGCATGCCGTCACACAAGCTGGATCCATGTGCCAACCACCCACAAACTACAAGTTAAGATCGCGGTCGCGCCTTAACTGCACCTTAGTTCAATACAGATACCGCCAGGTTTACGATATGTGGTACTGGCACAGAGTTTCACAAACCATACGTACGTTGAGCAGGATTAAATAGTGCTCAGAGCCATTTGAACCATTTAATCCTGCTCAACGTACGTATGGTTTGTGAAACATCTGAGATCATCAGTCCCCTAGAACTTACAACTACTTAAACCTAAGTAACCGAAGGACTTCACACACATCCATGCCCGAGGCAGGATTCGAACCTGCGACCGTAGCGGTCGCGCGGTTCCAGACTGAAGCGCCAAGAACCGCTCGGCCACACCGACCGGTCAGGATTAAAAGTTCAATTCCTGTGTACCTCCTGTAGTTCTCTAAAAGTCTCCCCTGATGGGCGACATATTCTCATTTTATCTCACTCTGGCACTGTCAGCGCAGTAAGTCCACCGGCTCTTTGTACCCATTTACACAGCAAAAGTCAGCGGAGTTGCTGGTGCATGCTGCACGAAATCGAAGGGAAGTCTAGTTGGAGACTAAAAGCGTATACGACGATGCACGAATGCCGATAGAACCCGAAGCGTTCAATCACATATGTTCTTTGAAGCAGGGTAGACTTCAGTAGCAGTGCACAAGTCCCGCGGTGTGTTGAGAAAGTGGTTTCCAGAAGATAGAACATGGCATCTTGGTGTAAAAAAAACGTGAATCTTTTAATTGAACAACATGAACCGAAGCCATGTCGTTTTGACGACAGAAGTATAATTATCACAACGGGAGGAAAAGCGATACTGCATTAAACGAAACATGTTTTACGTTAAAAGAGACAACAGTGGGGCATATTAAGAAGACAACAAAAACTGCGTTCACAGTACTGTGTACAGACACGTGTCATCGCGACGTCGAAGAAAAAAGCGGTGAGGAGGTTTACGTAACAAAAGTATATTTTTTGACAAACCGCCGTACGCCAGTGGCCTGGAACTTAAAGAAGCCATATATCGTCGTAATATGTGATTGATCTCCTCATCCCATCGTCCTCCTCCATTAATTTCTGTTGCACAGTGTCCAGTATGAATCGATAATTATCTTCGCTCATCTTCAGTTAAATTCGAAACAACCATTTGTCCTTAATCTGTTTTCGAAGAAATGTCGAGCTTTTCCTCATGTTCCCTTTGCTCTTCAATTTTTTCGCCCTTAATTGGCCGTTTTTTTCTTTTCCTATCGTTCAGTGCCACGGCATAAATGGTTCAAATGGCTCTGAGCACTACGGGACTTAACATCTGTGGTCATCAGTCCCCTAGAACTTAGAACTACTTAAACCTAACCAACCTAAGGACATCACACACATCCATGCCCGAGGCAGGATTCGAACCTGCGACCGTAGCAGTCGCGCGGTTCCGAACTGAGCGCCTAGAACCGCTAGACCACCGCGGCCGGCGCCACGCCATACAGTGCAGCAACGCAGACAAGGCCAGAGTAATTGATTTGCATATTGCCATGGTATCTTCAACTCTGTGTGTGTAATACTGACGTCAACCACCCGCATTCTCTTCGTTGCGCGGTTTTACTGCTTTCAGGAAAGTATGAGTGGACACTTTAGACCCACCTATGACGCCGGTAAGGGCGGACGGTGCAAAAACGGCGAGTGGCCAATCTTCTTGTGCCCGGAGTTGTAGGTCGGTCAGAGCACGTCGAACGGCTGATACGGAACGGCTGCAACCTCTTCGCAATCTTACTCACAGCTGGGCGGGACACTTATTTTCCTGACGTCCTGTATCTTTTCCGGAGCTTCACCCTCCTGAACATCGGCTTTGATCTGTATCGTTTTAAACCGTTTAGCATTTACTAAGAGACGACGTGCAGGCATCGCCTGTTCGTACGAAAAGATCAATCCAGAAGCTGAATGGAGTGTCGCGGAACAGCCAGATTGTTATTGGCTGAAGTCCAGAAGCCGCAGCGAGACATCACAGGCGTCCACACCCATCTGGCCGCCGTCACCCAACCCCAGTAACTGCTGTGCGGCCTGGACGGGGTTCCCGTGGAAGCAGGAGGTAGCAGCTACAACGTGCAGCGACGGGGAACTTGCTCCAGTCTCCAGAGTTGACGGGAAAGCAATCTACAGCTCAGCGGCGGGTCCCGTGAACTCGAATAAATCACTACATCCTTTTAAGAGCCTCAACAGACTAGTTTACTACAAGCGAAGAAATTAGATTTTTGTATGCTACTACGTATTGTTTCCCCTTTACCCCATTCCATTTTTTCTGACATCATCATATTAAATATTATATTACGTTGAATCAGTTGTAAGCATCCTTCAACGATACTGTCCATCTCCAGTGAGCGGAGAACTTGCAAGAACAACTTCTTTGGTCAATGTGATTGTGATAAGGCAAGCGGTGAGTGACTGGGCAAGGGAGCAGGACGAGGAACTTCCTGTCCACGTTTGGTACAAGGAATCTGTATGGAATTATCCTTTGTTACTCTGCGTAGGCAGAGATTCACAGGTTGGGCGGGGAATCCAGATCACAGTTGGATACCAAAGGCTGCCTATCCTTTGTCATGTTTAAGTGAACAGCGCAGCCAGACGAATCCAGTAACAACGATGATATACAGGATGTCCGAAAAGTCTTTCCCTGATTACATAAATTGATAACTCAGGCTAGAAGTCAGATACAAATATAAAACTGGTGTCTAATTGTTTATAAACTATCGAAGTTTTTTCACACAACTTCCACATGTGCACCCTTGGTAGCACGTAGCACATCTAGGCGATATTCAATTTCCGTCCACACATGAGCCAACATCACTGGAGGGATCGATTCAACGACTGTGGTTATCCGTTGCTGCAGGGTTTCAAGATCACATGTTCCGTAGACCTCGTCCTTGACATAACCTCATAAAAAGAAGTCTAATGGAGTTATGTTAGGAGAGCGTGGAGGCCAAACCGTTGGCCCATCACGACCAATCCATCGCCCAGGAAAGGTCATATCGAGATAGGCACCGACGTCCAAACCCCAATGAGGCGGTGCACCGTCTTGCTGAAACAAGACGTCGCGGTGTACTGAAGCAGCTGAGGAACAGCATGCAGTTGCAACATGTCCAGATACACTGCAGATGTGATGGTAGTCTCAGCGAAGAAGAATGGCCAGATAATTCGATCGTGCAATAGCGCGCACCAAACATTCACCTTTGGACTACCTCTGGTGCACTCCATGACCTGGCCAGGGGGTTGTGAACCCCAAATGCGCACATTATGGCGATTCAGTACTCCAATGACAAAAAAGGTCGCTTCGTCAGAAAAGGCAATTCGTCTGAGATAACCATCATCGTCCTCGATACGTGATAGCTTTGCGACCGCAAAGTCGTATCGACGTGTACTGTCATTGGTCAACAAGGGCTGAACGTTGTGGAAGTTTACTGATGTGTGAAGAACACTTTGATAGTTTGTAAACAATTAGACACCAGTTTCAAATTTCTATCTTACTTCTAGCCTGAGTTATCAATTTATGTAATCAGGGAAAGACTTTTCGGACACCCTGTATATTAAAATCATTGTAAACTCTAAGTCCTTATTTTCCGTGTGAGCTTCCCACAACTGCGTGTTACTGACGGTGGTGAGTGGCAGAAATACGAGACAGCAACAAGCAGTGAATCTTAAATTTGTGAGTGACATAACGCAAAAATCTACAGGTAAATGCTTTCCACACTGGTTGGACAGTATGGAAGAGTTAGTTGATTTACCTGTACGCAGGGACAAAAGCACATGTGAAAGTCACATATTTCTTTGAAAAAGAAAACATCTCATAGTCGTATACCCGCATGTCTCCTATCCTCTACTTACTCAGGGAAACTGTTCAGTATAATTCTTAAGTCTGTGAGAACAGTAAATCCACAATGTATCTCCTGCCACGAAAGTGACCGACGGTGCTCCGTCATGTTCAAGTCGGTATGACCACGTGTAGTCAGTGAGGCAGACTGAACAAAGCTAGCGAAGGATATCTGCGCCATTGTCACCTTGGAAAGTAAGTTCTATTTCTGCACTATATCCTCCTCTACCTCAGAGGTCACTAACACTTGGCAGTACCCGGTTCGAGTGCAGCTGATTGGAGGAATGTCTGTCATGAGTGTTTGGCTGAGAGTGGTGAAAGCTGAAAGGATGGGTAGAGTTCAACCTTCGGTCAGTGGCCACAACGCCCATTTATCTAGCAGGGACCAATGATGGTTTCTACTAAAAATTATTTTATCAGCATGTCGATATTGGTAATAAATTCACCACACGTATTAAATCGGGTACTATTGGGCACGATTGGGTTACAGTCCATATGACAAAGTACACTCCTGGAAATGGAAAAAAGAACACATTGACACCGGTGTGTCAGACCCACCATACTTGCTCCGGACACTGCGAGAGGGCTGTTCAAGCAATGATCACACGCACGGCACAGCGGACACACCAGGAACCGCGGTGTTGGCCGTCGAATGGCGCTAGCTGCGCAGCATTTGTGCACCGCTGCCGTCAGTGTCAGCCAGTTTGCCGTGGCATACGGATCTCCATCGCAATCTTTAACACTGGTACCATGCCGCGACAGCGTGGACGTGAACCGTATGTGCAGTTGACGGACTTTGAGCGAGGGCGTATAGTGGGCATGCGGGAGGCCGGGTGGACGTACCGCCGAATTGCTCAACACGTGGGGCGTGAGGTCTCCACAGTACATCGATGTTGTCGCCAGTGGTCGGCGGAAGGTGCACGTGCCCGTCGACCTGGGACCGGACCGCAGCGACGCACGGATGCACGCCAAGACCGTAGGATCCTACGCAGTGCCGTAGGGGACCGCACCGCCACTTCCCAGCAAATTAGGGACACTGTTGTTCCTGGGGTATCGGCGAGGACCATTCGCAACCGTCTCCATGAAGCTGGGCTACGGTCCCGCACACCGTTAGGCCGTCTTCCGCTCACGCCCCAACATCGTGCAGCCCGCCTCCAGTGGTGTCGCGACAGGCGTGAATGGAGGGACGAATGGAGACGTGTCGTCTTCAGCGATGAGAGTCGCTTCTGCCTTGGTGCCAATGATGGTCGTATGCGCGTTTGGCGCCGTGCAGGTGAGCGCCACAATCAGGACTGCATACGACCGAGGCACACAGGGCCAACACCCGGCATCATGGTGTGGGGAGCGATCTCCTACACTGGCCGTAAACCACTGGTGATCGTCGAGGGGACACTGAATAGTGCACGGTACATCCAAACCGTCATCGAACCCATCGTTCTACCATTCCTAGACCGGCAAGGGAACTTGCTGTTCCAACAGGACAATGCACGTCCGCATGTATCCCGTGCCACCCAACGTGCTCTAGAAGGTGTAAGTCAACTACCCTGGCCAGCAAGATCTCCGGATCTGTCCCCCATTGAGCATGTTTGGGACTGGATGAAGCGTCGTCTCACGCGGTCTGCACGTCCAGCACGAACGCTGGTCCAACTGAGGCGCCAGGTGGAAATGGCATGGCAAGCCGTTCCACAGGACTACATCCAGGATCTCTACGATCGTCTCCTTGGGAGAATAGCAGCCTGCATTGCTGCGAAAGGTGGATATACACTGTACTAGTGCCGACATTGTGCATGCTCTGTTGCCTGTGTCTATGGGCCTGTGGTTCTGTCAGTGTGATCATGTGATGTATCTGACCCCAGGAATGTGTCAATAAAGTTTCCCCTTCCTGGGACAATGAATTCACGGTGTTCTTATTTCAATTTCCAGGAGTGTATGTTATTTACACAATACTGATCAAAAAATGGATATCTTCAATCGTATCCTCAGCGCAAGAGTCATCCCAGAGACACGGAAACTAAGGCTTGCCGAACAGCTTTCCAAGGAGATCTCTGCCACAAGCATCCTCAAAATACAGCTCCATTTGTATTTCCCCTTCGCTATTACACCTTTACTAGATTACGACTAATTAACTACGAATCTTTTACTAGACGAATTTCGTAAACATAGTAACACGACTATTATACCATACATGGATTTGCAGTCTGATCCTAAAAATGAACATGACATAATATGAGCAGACCTAGGTAATTGTTGATATCGTCTGCAGCACGTAATTGGGACTGTATTCTCAAGGAATCAGAGCAGACATGTTAATCTCATTAACTGAGTCAACGACTTTCAGCGTTGACTGTCATCTGATTTTTTGCAAATGGCTAATTGTAAAATTTCACTCAACGCTCCTTCTGTTATTTGCCTGTTAACTCGGGAAGACACTTTGCTACAAGAACGTACATGATAAATTTTATAATTTAGACCATATGAAAGGAATCGAATGATATTCCAGCTATCTTATGTACATTTTCTGGCCAATCACGGCTTGCGAATGGTGGATCACTGAATTTCTGAAAGTAAGGGTCACCAGTTGAAGCCCTTCGTCGGCGAAGGTCACCTACAGTCAAATGATGGACAATTTGAAATTGATACCACCATTTGTACCATTTCGTTCCACATAAACATCATCTCTGTTAGGCTGCTTGAAAAGTTCGAAAGTCTCTGTAAATGTTTTGTCCCTGCGATACAAAATTCCACGTTGCGTACTCGTTTTCGTAATAAATAATTAAAAATACTGGTAAGCAATGTTGTACCAGCCTTCTCTCAAATAGCAATTGCTCGGAAAGTAGGCGATATATCGACAACGTGAAGCAATGCGGTTAGTCGAGAGGTTTGTGACGAATGGCCACGCCGGTAGGAAACTTCGAAAGCGTGTAATACAAGTCAGTCCTCGCACTAAGAGCTGAGCTGTTTAGGGCGGTGGTTATTTTCTTCGTATGCACGCTATTGTCGTCAAGAAAGAGGCTTGCACAGAAGTTTGTCGAAAATTGCTTGAAACTGGCGCGTGCAAGTTTCAACTTGTTTCGGTTATTAAAATAACGGATAGTCCCTGCTGCGAAATATAAAGGGCTGTATGAACATAATGACGCGAATATCTTTAACTTTTGCTGTCCTTTTGTTACCAGTTGCGTGCCATATTGTATTTACAATTTTATCACGCCATAAGTGTACGCTTTCATTTTTTGAATGGCATTGTCTGTTGCCCGAAATATGTACATATTATGTTCTCATTTTAAAGCTGAACCTCCACTTTCCACTCTTTAGGGTTTTCACTGGCATAGTATTTTTTGGCAAGAACGTTCAGTAGCTGGCTTACTGAATGTTGCTGTGAAATATCGAATGTGTATGTGATACCTGTGGTATATGTGCGCGTCTGTTTTCCTCCTGCGTGTGTGTTTGTGTTTGTATTTTTGTGAACTGGTAGATGGCTATGCACAGTTACGTGTATATATGTATCCCTGTAATTATTGTTATATAAACTATATCATTAGTTTTATCAGGTTTAGCAGAGAGTTGGTGTTTCGGTTGTTTATCAGCTGTTTGTTCGCTGCAATTGCTTTCTGGGTGTGGCAGTTTTCCTGCAGTCGGATAAGGCATTTGTTGTTATTTATACTGATGATTTTCGTGTTTTGTTGGTTGGATGTTTCTTTTTAAATACTCTATGAATGTGAAATAATTTGTTTCATGCTTCCAACATCTCATATGTTCTTTGCAACGTGCTTCAAAATTTCTGTATGTCATTCTTTGTATACTGCGTGAGAACTTGGACATTAAAGTTTATGTACTCGCTCTCCTTGGAATTTGTTCCTCATGACTGTTTTTGGTCTTAGTTGGGAGAGTTTCCCTAGTTTTTTGTGCTGTATAGAGATCCTGTTTCTTTGTTACGTTTGCATCATGTGTGTTAGTGTATGTATGTAAGTTATAATGTACCATGTCCATTGTTTCTGTGTGGTTTCGTCCTTGTGTTTGTGTGTTGTGCGTATTTGTGGGTCGGGAGCTTGTGAGTTTTTCCTGTATTCTGTACATCTTGTGTTTGGTTTATAGCTGTGTTTTAATTGTTTGATTGTGCCTGTATACTACGAGGGCTATTCGGAAAGTAAGTTTGACCGGTCGTAAAATGGAAACCACTGTGAAAGTCCGAGGAAGGATAGCATTTTGGGTAGTGTCTCTAGTACGACCGTCGATCGCTGAACGCTCTCTTCAATTCTGAGCGCACAGTGAAGACGTAAAGATGCCTGAAAAGTAGTGTCTCCTGCTAAATATGAGGGCCAGGTGACAGATTTCACTTGACGTCATGCAGCCCGCGTAACATAACTGTCACGCATTTCTTTCTTCATGATAATTCTCGTCCGCAATCTGCAGGGACAATAAAGATGCTCCTGCAGCGTTTCGGATGGGAAGTGTTTAATCACCTACAACACAGTCCGTAACTAGCTCGTCCTGAGTTTCACCTCTACTATCAAGAAGTGGTGGCTATGAACATTTTGACACAAACAACGAGCTGTAGATCAGCGAAGAGAATTGGCGGAAAGCACAGACGGCTGCCCTATATGACGAGGGTATTGGAAAGTTGGTACAATGCTACGATAGGTGTCTAAGTCGGAGGTCGACTATGTAGAGAAGTGGTTGTAAGGTATAGTTAACTACTGGAAATAAAAGATTTTTTTCACACTGATTTCCGTTTCACGACCGATCGGAACTTGCCCTCGTATATGCGTGTCATACCCATTGTTCGTAGCTATTTGTGTGATTCTACGCAGACAATTTTAATAATTTCTCTTGTAGAGTGGAATCCTGTCCGTTCCGCATAGCAAGTGCCTATTGCAACTATGAAGCTTGGGGCTGTGGAAAACTTCAGCGTCTTAGTATGTTAAGCAAAATGAGATACAAATAAATACGTAAACATTTCAGGCAACTATGATGCCTTTCAGCTGGGTGTAAACGGTCGTAACCTAAAAATGAGCAACATAACATGTCACGATTTTATAGATAAGAGGATTATTCACGAGCTTGAAACAAGAATTCCGAAATCCAGTTACGCATCCAGTTTGAACCTGCAACTGCGACAGCTAACATGAAGCCGGCATTAAACGGCGTGCTCTGTGCCAGTAATTACTCCCAGAACACGCGCTCTGCAGCCCCAGTCTACGTTTGGCATATGTGAGCGGTCTGGCACCATACGCGCCCCGCAGTATCTGCTTTCCAGCGCTACCTGAGCGCTGGCAAACCGGCGCGTGCGCATTTTCAACAGATCACCAATATAAGTAATGATATCGTCGTACGCTGTAACTAACACCTCTAGAAATGCAACTGACTGCCTAATTCATCATAGCTTACACCACTAGTTTTTATAGCGACAGACTTTTTCTAGAAACTATGTGCGGTCCTGAGCTTTTCGTGGATGCCGGTTCAGAGGACACACTTGAAGGTACTGCTGGCTGACTAAACTCCGGACTGCGGGCTAGTGAGTCGCTTCCCACCTGAAAAAAGATTCTCATGTGTGCAATAGGGCTAAGACTTACTTGAATGCGTAGGGATCCTTTCACATTGCTTTCAGCTGAACTTGCCCGAGTGTAGGGTTAAACTATTTCACGGTGCGAACCTATATTTGCCGTTTTGTCAGAAACTGACGTATTGCGTCCGTGACTGTATACAAAATACAGTGACTCTTATACAGAAGATTACAGCAACCAGCCCGGAGTTTAGGCAGCCACCCCTACCTTAAAGTGTGTCCTCTGAACCGGCATCCATGAAAAGCTCAGGACCGCAGGTAGTTGCTAGAAAAAGTCTGTCGCTGTAGAAACTAGCCATTTATTTACATAAACAGCGTCGTAACCGGTTTCGAACCGGTAGGCTCATCTTCAGAGGGCCTCACGACGATTTAGCTGATGTAAACAAATTGTTGTTATTAAATGGAAGATGTTTCAATTACTTAAAATTGTATGTTTCCGTATTTATTTGTTCCAAGCAATACGATCATGGCATGGTGGCATATGACATTGAGACACTCCTCTTTGGTGTCTTTGGCATTTTTCGCCGACATATTATACAAGTACGTGTCATAACCAATCGCCCAGGCACTGTACAACGAAATGACACTTTAGTCAGCGACGGAAAGCCGCTAATTATGTACTTAATGTTATGTTTGCTAAATCCGAAGGTTTTTATCTAAAAAAGTGCGAGAGGGCTTTCTTTTCCAACCACCGATAGGTCGAGAAATGGAAACCACAGTAAAATAAAAAGAAGTGTCATTTGCAACACTTCTTCATAGTCGCCGTTCCGATCTAACCATTTGTCGTAGCGAGGTGGTGAATTTCGAACGCCTTCGTCAGCCAATGCCAGCCGCCTGCGCTTTCCACAACTTCTGCGCGATGATCTCGAGCTCGTTGTCTGGCACGTATGAATCAACCGAAAAATTAACATAACAAACATACACCTCTGCTGCGCATCCTTCTGAATGTACGAAAGAGAAATAAAATGTGATAAAAACATTATTATTGCCACTCCGGCATTAATCGATTTTAGCTTAGGCGAGTTTATTAGCCGACACTCTGAGAAGTATCTATCACAAGTAGAGCATAGAAGCTTAACTTGGCTATGCGAATACAGGGAATTTTACTAATTTTAATAGATGAAACAACATGACGTTACTCGCGAATTTCGTGTTACTTCCACACTTTAGTTTCTTCGTCCAGAATTTAGACGTACTTATTATACATATATATAAGAAGTACTTTACTGATGTATTTGTATTATATTGATATAAAATGTATCAGAAGGTTGTCGACAGTACTGTGGTGCCGTGATAACTAACGCTTTGCAGTGTGACACAGAAAAGAGGACCAAACCGATTGCAAATGCTGAGTGGGTTGGAGGTGTGATGAAACGACTTTCTGCCATCTTCATTCTGTGTCGACGACAGACTGTAACAAGACAGTTTAGCTGGGTTACGTCAAAGTTAATTACATAGACGTGCGAGTTGAAATTTGGTGCTTATTTGTAGTAATGATTATCAAATAATTACACTGAAGAGCCAAAGAAACTGGTACACCCGCGTAATGCCGTTTAGGACCCCCGCGAGCACACAGAAGTGCCGCAACACGACGTGGCATGGACTCGACTGATGTCTGAAGTAGTCGTGGAGGGAACTGACATCATTAATCCTGCAAGACAGTCCATAAAACTGTAAGAGTACGGGGGCGTGGAGATCTCTTCTGAACAGCACGTTCCAAGGTATCCCAGATGTGCTCAATAATGTTGATGTCTGGGGACTTTGGTGGCCAGCCGAAGTGGTCAAACTTAGAACAATGTTGCTGGCTCCACTGCGTAGCAATTCTGGACGTGTTGTGTGTCCCTTTGTCCTGCTCCAATTGCCCAAGTCCATCACAATGTACAGTGGATATGAATCGATACAGGTGATCAGACAGATTGCTTACGTACGTGTCACCTGTCAGAGTCGTATCTAGAAGTATTAGGAGTCCAATATCACTGCAACTGCACACGCCCCTCACCATTACAGAGCTTCCACAAACATGAGCAGTTCCCTGCTGCCATGCAGGGCCCACGGTTTCACGAGGTTGTCTGCATACCCGTACACGTCCATCCGCTCGATACAATTTGAAACGAGTCTTGTCCGACCTGGCACCATGTTTCCAGTCATCAACAGTCCGATGTCGGTGCTGACGGGCCCAGGCGAGGTGTGAAGCTTTGTGACTTGCAGTCATCAAGGGTACGCGAGTGGGCCTTCGGCTCCGAAAGCCCATATCGGTGTTGTTTCGTTGAACAGTTCGCTCGCTGACACTTGTTCATGGCCCAACACTGAAATCTGCAGCAATTTTCAGAAGAGTTGCACTTTTGTCACGTTGAACGTTTCTATTCAGTGGTCCTTGTTCCCGTTCTTGCAGTATCTTTTTCCGGCCGCAGCGATGTCGGAGATTTGACGTTGTACTAGATTCCTGATATTCACGGTACACTCGTGAAATGGTCGTACGGGAAAATCCCCACCTCATCGCTACCTCGGAGATGTTATGTCCCACCGCTCGTACGCCGACTATAAAACCACGTTCAAACTCTCTTAAATCTTGATTACCTGCCATTGTAGCAGTAGTAACCGATCTATCAACTGCGCCAGACACTTTTATATAGGCACTGCAGACTGCAGCGCGATATTCCGCCTATTTACATATCTCTGTATTTGAGTACGCATGAGCCGGCCGGAGTGGCCGAGCGGTTCTAGACGTTATAGTCTGGAACCACGCGACCACTCCGGTCGTTGGTTCGAATCGTATCTCGGGCATGGATGTGTGTGATGTCCTTAGGTTAGTTAGGTTTAAGTCCTGAGGTCTCAGAAGTTAAGTCCCATAGTGCTCAGAGCCATTTGAACCATTTTTTGAATACGCATGCCTACACAAGTTTCTCTGGCGCTTTACTATATATGGAGGATGTTTTAATTCAGTTACTCAATGAGTAGAAAAACGAAGATGTTTTGAACATTTTTTAACAGACAGCTGTTCCATCAACGATGACTTCCAAATTCTACCGACCATTATTAATAAGACGAAGGGACAAAGTTAACGGTGGCAGCGCAGTAAAAGCTATATTCATAAAGAATATAAACTGCAAGAAGCGTCCAACGTTATTGGTAGTCTCACACACATGACATTTTGTGGCGCCAGCAACGGTCATTATGAGCCAAACGCCGCCGCACTGTCTATGTGGATACTTGTCTCGATGCAAAACAGGCTCGTTTCCTGACGTGGCCGTGCGATAGCCGAGGAAAAAATATGACTGCCCTCTCAGGCGCTAGTCACGTGGTTGGCTGAGATCGTGTTCAGCCTCGAGTACCGGCGTGGTGAAGTCGTGGATCCCGTCGGATACAGGCCAACTTGGGACGCAAGCTCGCTCTTTCCCACCCCGGAGCGACGCTGTATAACGGTGGTCTGGTGTGTGTCCGTGGAGTAGGAGACGACCGCCCAGCGACGGGGGAGCTATTGGCGCTCGGCTGGGTTCCATGTGGATGTGCAGATGTGCGGATGGTCTCCAGCAGGCGCGGCCGGTGCGGCTGTGCCGCGGTGCGGGCTGCCGGGTTTGCGAACGAGAGCGCTGATTGCCGCAGGTGCCAAGTGCGACCAGTGTGCCGGCGTAGGTGCGCTGCCAGCTGGGCCACGGACAGCCCGCGGAATGGAGGCGCCTACTGCCCGCCTGCTGATCGTCGCCTGCCAACTGCACGCACGTTACACTTCGCAGCACGCAGACTACAACAGGACTGGTGCCCGTGGGCTACCGTACCGCTGCCTCACGTAATTTAAATGCATTCAGACCACTAATGAAAGCGGCTTTTAAATTTCCTTTCTTGACGAGAAACCTATAAGAACTTAATCGTGGTATTTACTCGTGTTATTGACAGTGTCAAGAGAGGGCAGCACTCGGTGGTTCACTGCTTCCTTGCCTCCAAGCGCAGTTGCAACGGATTTTTTTTTGTCTTTGGGAGCAAAATAACCGCATATGTATTTGAAAACAATAATAGTGATTTCCAGACATTTTTAGCAGTTCTGACAGTATGTTTATCGTGCACTCTACGTCTTGAAATATGTGTGCCTCCAGTTGCTTCCAACTTCCTGCCGTACTGGAGCACGCATTTCAGCTTGCATCTCACTCCGACACCTTGGAAAGACTCCATAGCTTATTTTGGGCCAAGATGGAAACTGGTAATAAATTCTTTTTTACATTTATTTATTTGCAGGCGATGCCTGGAAATTATGGAAGAACCACAAGTAGGGCCCAGTGCAGTGGAGAACATCAAAGTGCTGGGATGAACTGTTTTAGAGCTTGGGGTTCCACATCGGACATCTGAAACGACTACGCAGTAAATCAGTGAATGGCAACAATAGAACGGCTTTTACTTTGTAATACTTGGCAAAAAATATATATAAAAAGGCTGTTGATGGTGTACAATTTATTTTGCCGTGTTACCCCGATCTTTGAGGTGAGATGCCTAGTAATTCAACTTGAAAAAAAAAAAAAAAAAAAAGCTACGTAAACGTTATGATTTGTCATATACATCGGTTTCGGTTTGGAGAAACCTTGCCAAATAGGTCTGATTAATCTCGTTTTGAAAACCTCAGAATATAGGCGAAGCAAAAGGTACTGAATCTTCCCCCGGCGCAATACACAGCCTGCTCGTCATTAAAATGACAACACCATGGACGGTGTGTCAGGTGCCAAACTGCCACTAACTGTACCATGTGCCTTGGCGAGCGCATTCTTATCACTTCAGCTTAACCACACACAGTAAGTAGGACTGACGCCGTCTACACTCTGTGTATATTGAAAGATTACGAGTGACTTTATCGTTCGGAAATAACATTTACATCGTGGTCGTTTGTGAGAGCATCATTTTACGCCTCCAATAAGAAAAAGAAACAAATAGCACCAGGCTGCAGCTTGCAGTTCTGCGATACAACTGCTGGCGGTGGCTCAGATCCAACGACTGGCATCTGATTACAGAATCGATACGTTCAGGACGGCCATGCAGGATCTCAGCGGTCCCATTAAACTAGCGCTTGAGAGCAAGTATACACGTTAGTCATAAACAGTCTGAAAAACCTGTAACGGTGTTGCAGGGGAGGTTGTGCTGAGAAGCATTTGTTAAAAAGGAAATCCGATACGTTGCGCCGCTTCCGAGCTATTTAGCATCGAAGTTAGCCGCTCAGGTCGTTGTGCCTGCAAATTCAAGCACTTGCGCACGCGCTAAAAATGCTGTAATTCCCAGACAACTCTGTGCACGTTAGTCTCCACTTGTTCAAGTGCTCATTGCCTGTTAAAATGCGCCTTTTCCGGAAATCACAAATCAAAGCAGAAGCTATGGTTGTCAGATTTGAGGTGACCAAACGAAGAACACGTATGGCGAAATCGTCTCTGGCAGGCTGCTCGAATATGCGCACACGACGACCCGACTGGCTGCTTTTTATGCTGAATAATTCGGAAACGGCGAGACGTGTAGGATTTTGTTCTAAACGATTATTCTCAGGCCGTCACAGAGGTGGCCACTGTTGCGGCTTCCCTTGACGCGGCAGCGGAAGAGATCGAGAGAGAGAGAGAGTGAGAGAGCGAGAGGGGGGGGGGGGTGAGATAGGGGAGGGGGTTCGCGCCCGCCAACAGTGGAGAACCAACGACAACGTTGGACACAGGGGTGGCAGCACTGCGTGCAGAATCCGTGAGTGGGGGCTCCGAGGGGAACGAACGCTGCCAGATTGCACTGCTCGTTCTTATACAGGTAGTGTGCGTTGCCATCAGGTACGGACAGCAGCCGTTGCAGTTTCACGTGTAAAGGCCAGGGGTAGAACCCCTCCTTCGAGGTATCTGTGGCGTTAAGTTTCAAGAAGACAACGCGAGACCACCTTTTGTCTGTGCTGCCCTGACCCAGTTCAACATAGAGGACATTCGGCTGCTGTCCCGGGCTGCACCTTCTCCTGATCTCACAACCACTGCGAACGTGTTCCCGCGGGCTGCTGGCACACGGGAACGCCGCCACTTGCCTCCGTACCGAATGCATAGAGTCGAAGCGACACCGATTGACGTGTGTGTCGTCACAGCTAAATTCGACTCGATACTCAGCCGAGGTGCAGCTATTGCTGCTGCAAGATGTGGCTCAGCTCTGCGCACTAATTTTCGTGCCCTATATGTTCGATTTACATGACGCAGCTTAGAATATCGTTCAAGTATGTGAGATACATACCAGGTAGGACTAACAGGGTCTAATGTCACTTTGACGATTGCCCTCTTTGCGCCAGATGTATAAATTTGCTCACAATATATGTATCCAAGGTGTCTGTAACTGTGCACTGTCAGGCTTCCGTGCTATCCTCGAGTCGCTGGTCATTACAAAGTTATAAAGCATAAAACCATTGATGTTTGAGGATAAGTATCTTTCTTTCTTGTTCTTCTGAGTACTAACTTCTGAGGAGATGTGTGTTATCATAATCAGTATTTAAATCCTGTTTTATGAAATATTTAATGAAGTTTCTGATAAGGTCAAATTTTGAGCATTCACTTGATGGAATATTTCGTATTTACAGTGTGGTGTGCCTAGTATCCTATGTGGTGGTAGCTAACATTCCTCAATCAATAAATGTTATTTTATTTAGCGACATTACAACAAACATTTCCGTAACGTGTCTGATTCACAGAATAACTCTAACATCAGTTTCATTTGCACTTATAGAAACTTGAATCAAAATTCACTACACTAGATAGGACGAATAGGGTATATCACTGTACAGGGTGATTTTTATAAACGATAAAAAATCCACGAGGCGACGTAGATGACGCTGTGACAAGTAATGTAAGACATACGAGGCCGCAAATGTCGGGAAATACCCTGAATGAGGGCAAAAAATATGGAACATGTCACGTGAGCAGATCACACACGTAAAGCGGTTGGGCCTGTCGATCGCACCTTCACAGGTAGGTAGCAGTGCCACACTTCGCTCCGATAGGCTACTCTGCTTTCGTTCTTCCATTATCCGAGGTGCTACGTAGTGCTCGCAAATACCAACAAAGTACAAATTATTTCATGCGTTACATCTTCTCTGATAATTAACCTTATATTAAGAGAAAATCATGACTGACCACTGTGCTACCTTCCTTCAATAAATGTTTTGCCTTCAGTGTTCACTAGCGCGCATGATCCGTGTTTCACGCATTCAACGGTACACAGTAGGAAACGATACGTGAGAAGGTAAAAGACTATGTGTGATCAGTTGTAGAATGGCTCAGTTGTAGAATTTTGGAACACGTATTATGTTCGAGTATAATGACTTTTCTGGAGACAAGAAATCTACTCTGTAGGAATCAGCATGGGTTTCGAAAAAGACGATCGTGTGAAACCCAGCTCGCGCTATTCGTCCACGAGACTCAGAGGGCCATAGACACGGGTTCCCAGGTAGATGCCGTGTTTGTTGACTTTCGCAAGGCGTTTGATACAGTTCCCCACAGTCGTTTAATGAACAAAGTAAGAGCATTTGGACTATCAGACCAAGTGTGTGATTTGATTGAAGAGTTCCTAGATAACAGAGCGCAACATGTCATTCTCAATGGAGATAAGTCTTCCGAAGTAAGAGTGATTTCAGGTGTGCCGCAGGGGAGTGTCGTAGGACCGTTGCAATTCACAATATATATAAATGACCTTGTGGATAATATCGGAAGTTTACTGAGGCTTTTTGCGGATGATGCTGTAGTATATCAAGATGTTGTAACAATGGAAAATTGTACTGAAATGTAGGAGGATCTGCAACGATTTGACGCATGGTGCAGAAAATGGTAACTGAATCTCAATGTAGACAAGTGTAATGTGCTGCGAATGCATAGAGAGAAAGATTTTTTATCATTTAGCTACAATATAGAAAGTCAGCAACTGGAAGCAGTTAATTCCATAAATTATCTGGGAGTAGGCATTAGGAGTGATCTAAAATGGAATGACCATATAAAATTAATCGTCGGTATAGCAGATGCCAGACTGAGATTCATTGGAAGAATCCTAAAGAAATGCAGTCCGAAAACAAAGGAAGTAGGTTACAGTAAACTTGTTCGCCCACTGCTTGAATGCTGCTCACCGGTATGGGATCCGTACCAGATAGGGTTGACAGAAGAGATAGAGAAGATCCAACGGAGAGCAGCGCGCTTCGTTACAGGGTCATTTAGCAATCACTAGAGTGTTACGGAGATGATAGACGAAGACTCTGCAAGAGAGACGCTCAGTAGCTCGGTACAGGCTTTTGTTGAAGTTTCGAGAACATACCTTCACCGAGGAGTCAAGCAGTATATTGCTCCCTCCTACGTATATCTCGCGAAGAGACCATGAGGATAAAATCAGAGAGATTAGAGCTCACACAGAGGCATACCGACAATCTTTCTTTGCACGAACAGTACGAGACTGGAATAGAAGGGAGAACCGATAGAGATACTCAAGGTACCCTCCGCCACACACTGTCAGGTGGCTTGCGGAGTATAGATTAAAAAAAATGTTCTGTGTTGTTGCCGCAAGCGCATTAGAATTGGCAGGGAAACACAGATGCGGGTCTGCAAGCTCGTTAAATGTAAACCGATTCATCGTAGTCCTGCGTAACTACTATCTCGAGCACTATCGTATCACGCCGGTGAAGGCAGGAACGAAAACAGCTCTTACCGCAGTCATGGGAAGCACTGCCCCCTGCCAGCGAGGGTAAGATCGACAGGCCCACCTGCTGCACGTGCGGCGACATACGTCATCTCTAATGCCATATGCTTAAGATCTGCCATCCTCTTTCGACGTATTTCCTGACATTTGCGGCCCCAGGTGTCTTACATCAAATTACTTGTCTCAGCGTCGTCTGCGTCGCTTCTGGGGTTTTTAAACGTTGATAAGAATCACCCTGTACACAGGGTGTTCCAGAAGTGTTGCCAGAAACTCTGAGGCATTGTAGAAGGTGTGATGAGGAACAAATCGCGGGTAGGAACTCGTGTCCGTGGACGTCTTCCAACGAGGCTGCAGTGCGTCAGAGTTAAGAGGCGCCGCCTTTTGCCGCTCGGTCACCCCTGCGACAGGAAACGTGACTTTGCACGCTTACGATTCGTAGGTGGAACGTCTCGGAATGTCGTTTGTTATTCAGTGATCGCGACTGTTCGGCATGTTCGCACGTGGAGAGGGTGGAGCTAGCTGCTGCGTAATTAGAACTGCACACAAAAAATCCGTGTCTGAAACCGTCATTCAGCAAGGTCATTCAGCAAGGCGCGTTTATAGGAGAGAAGGCCTGTCTACACAGTAGCTAGCCCCATCTTTTCCACTGGTGATCGTGGCAGCCAGTCGCCGAATAATAAACAACATTGCCGGACGTTCTGGCTTGTCCGCCAGAGAGCAAAGTCCCGTTACCGCCGCAGGGGTTGCCTAGTGACAGGCGCCGGGACATATAACTTCTATCATCTGTAACGTCGTTAGATAACGTTTCCGGAAACGGTTTCCTGTCCTAGATTTGTTACTCAAGACGAGCTCTACAACCACTCGAACTTTGTCACAACATTTATGGGACACCCTGCATATTCTGTTTGCTTAATGCATAGGCGCGCTGTGTCGGGTACTGAACAAATACAGAGTAGGGCAGCACGAATTGTCACGGATTTCTTTGGCCCCTAGGAGAGTTTCATTGAAAACTTAAGAGTCTTAGTTGATAGGCTCTAGAAATTAGACTCGAATTATACAGCAGAAACGTACTTAAAAAATTTCGGGTATGACTCTTAGTGAAGAATGTATAGCTGTTGTACAGGGATCGTAAGAGAAGGCCAAAATAATTTTAGTGCACACAGAGGCAATTAAGAAGTCTTTCTGTCTGAGCTCCATATCCGATTCGAACAGGAATAAACAGCAACATACGGTACCGTGCTACGTAGCCCCTTCTTCGCACTTCTTAGTTGTTTTGCAGAGTATGTATGTCGATGCTGTGAAGAACCGGTTACTGTTACAACACAATGGCAGTGGTGCTTGGGACTTTTACGACTGACACGTCGCGTCGACAGACAATACAGAAATTGATAACTGGGCACGGTGGTGGGAACTGTAGGGGCGCGAGTTGTCTTCGTAGCGAGGTTGACCTACTAAACAAGACGAACGTTATTTAACTTGCATTTCGGTCGTTCTATACAGTGGATTTATTATCCGCGTCTTTCGCCTTTTACGACTCTAGACGGTTGCGGTTGCTAACGTATTCAGCATTTTACGATGTTCCGATTCGAACGAGGGCGGCGTCAGGGGGCAGGACAAAGCAGCTAGCGCGCCATCGGCGCGTCATCAGAATTTGGAACTTAGCGGTATAACCCACCAGCCTGTGTTTCTTTCAGGTTTGTAAATGCAAGTGGAGAGTTGCAAGGCTCGGTAATTTTTTTTTATTTTTCTGTAATTTACGAAGGTAAGTGAAGTTAGCTGACCGCCGTTTGTGCAAGTCTTGAAATTAGTAGTAGGTCCCCAATAGACTTTCGTTCTCAGGGGTTATGTATTAATCATAGCTAGTGTCAACGTAATTTTCGAGCAAATTTAGTTAAATGCAATGATAATTCCTCTGTTGGAACTCAAAAACAGCTTTGTTTGGTTGGACAATACACGTGTTCTCAGATTCCCCATTAGTGAGTGTTACTACTTAATCTCCAATTCACTAATAAATTCCGCGTGTGCTTACTCCCGGTGACCAATTCATAATGGGAAGATAAACCTCTTAGTATGAAGCAGAATATTAAAAGTCACAGTATGTGCGGAATCCGATCAGGCTGCCCAGGAAAGTTAGTGGGCGTTGGGGCGCGCCTATTAGCTAATTCAATTACTGCATGAGTATGGGTGTGTTGTCAGAGCTCAACTTTATTTCTCCCGCTGGTTTTTTATCGCTGTCAGAATCTTTATCCTGTCTACCGAATAAAATCTTCAGAGAGGTAGATAATTCAAGTGATATTGGAAGACACGCGAATTAGGTAACTATAACAGAGGTTCAAATGAGTCTAAGCACTGTGGGAGTTAACATCTGAGGTCATCAGTCCCCTAGAACTTAGAACTACTTAAACATAACTAACCTAAGGACATAACACACATCCATGTCCGAGGCAGGACTGGAACCTGCGACCGTGCGCGCGGTTCCGGACTGAAGCACCTAGAAGCACTCGGCCACAGCGGCCGGCGGCTTTAGTCGCCTGAGCCTACAAAAAAATGAAACATGTGGTCGGAAGACCAACTCAGTTGTAAAACTAACTGAGAACCTTAGAACCGAGTACCTTAGTGAATTACAAAAGATGTAAAGTTCTGTTGCTATGAAGTCTGATGTACTGACTCGCCGTTTTCGTTCTTTTTCAGTAATTTGTTTCTTTTGATTGTCCCTCTGTATCGCTAAATTACTGCAGGCTAAAGGCAGTTTGGTTCCATCCAATACATGTGCAATTATTTTGAAGCGTTTGTAATAGGCTTTCAGTTTTCCCCGACCCGTTAACAAGGCTGTTATGTTCCATGATACTAGTACTTTAATAGTTAAACGGTAATTATTTAAAACAACAATATCCAACATTCTAAAACACAGTGTAACGAATACTGGGAGAGCAGCCCACATTGGCAGGAGGGTAACATTGGATTCGTTTCGAAAATCCGATGAATCACAACTTATGCATTGAAAAAATACGATTCTGAATCAGAACGTTGCAGAAATACAACTGACAGGTAGCTTTCGGATGAACAGTAGGTCATACACGAGCTGATAATCTAGCTAAGAAAACAGCAAGCTACAACAAAATTCCTGTAAGAGCAATGAAGAAAAATTAAAACAAGAATTTAGAAACATACTGGTATGTGCCAACAACACCTCTGGGAAAAAGATTTCGTGGAGGTCCGTGACTTACCATGCCTCAAGCGGTAACCGACTTCTATGGATTTATCCTAGTTCGGGTCCTGCTCTGCCAATATTTCATGCCTCACCATGTACATACATTACGAGTTAAGCATTTCTGCTGGCGTTCGCTGATATTGTTCAAAATGTTCAAATGTGTGTGAAATCTTATGGGACTTAACTGCTAAGGTCATCAGTCCCTAAGCTTACACACTACTTAACCTAAAATATCCTAAGCACAAACACACACACCCATGCCCGAGGGAGGACTCGAACCTCCGCCGGGACCAGCCGCACAGTCTATGACTGCAGCGCCTAAGACCGCTCAGCTAATCCCGCGCGGCCGCTGATACTGTTTCATGTCACTGCATCCTCATTGATTTCAACACCACCTATTCATTATTTAGTTTAGTGAATCTATAGCTCGAATAAAGTAACAGGGTGAATGATAGATTGCAGTGGTGGAGGAGATGTTTTTTCGCCATGCTGCCAGCCACTCCTGACAAGTGGTGGTAGTAAGTTTGTAGGGAACCAAACTGCTGAGGTCATCGGTCCCTAGGCTTACACACTACTTAATCTAACTTAAACTAACTTAAGCCAAGGACAACACACACACACCCAAACTCGAGGGAGGACTTGAACCTCCACGGGGGCAGCCGCGCGAACCGTGGCAAGGTGCCTGACAAGGCTGCGACGTTCCAAGAGGTACAAAACATGCAGCACAGCACATAACACGTGGCACTCGAAAAGAAACTGTAGTTGTCTGCTGGCTGATCCCTACTATCCGCCTCGCTGCATCGTCAGTCACATAGTTATTGTTATGCAAGTATAATTCATCTGACAGTCGAACTACTGCCTCTACGCCTGCTAGTGCTGCCGGCCCGCGACACATTGGACCGCGTGGCGCGCTGGGGGCATAGCCAGCCAGGCGAGGCACGACAGCAAATGAAAGCCGACTTGTTTCTTTAGACTGGAGCCTAGGCCAAGCAGGTATTCACCGTACACCCGCACGACACAAAACGTACAACATAAAGAACTCTCCTCTGAGTGGCAAATGGCCACGGCAAATGAAGCGGCCATAACTCTCAGTCAATGGGAAAATCACAAAAAGCCGAACAAAGGGTCGGCAGCCCGTGTTCGGCGCCCCATTCACAAATGTTTTATTCCTCCCAGCCGCGGCTCAGATAAGATCGATACAGACGCCGCGTCGCTCCGCTTCCCGGCCGCTCCTTATGTGTCGTCCGGGCGAAAGGCCTGTCTCCTTTTGTGTCGGAATGTTAGCAGGCGGCCACTCGAAAACATTTACTCCAACACTACGGCAACGTTCTGCAGTTTATACTCCAAAATTTTTTCGTGTAGGCAATATAACTTTACGATATTACATTTTTATCAACGTAAACTGATATGGTAGTCCTTCATGTCACTTACGTAGTGTAATATACTGTTCTACAAATACTCATGGACGGATACTGAGGGTTAATTAAAGTCTCCTAGGCCGTATCTTATTGTTTACTTATAAATGACTGGAAGGCGACTACTGGAGCAGTCCTGTTTCTCGAGAGGGTTTCAACTTCGAGGCAGTGGGGACGGGTTGCGTTGAGAGTGGTTCCTAAAACCATCGGCGGAGTTGTCCGTATAGCTTCTTCTGCTGTAGACTATCCATGTCCTGAGTTTCTGACTTCCCCTCCCCCTTGCAAACGAAATATAATTTTCAAATAACTTACGGGTTTGCTGACGGGTGACGTCGTCGACCACCGCCGATATTTCGACAGGAGCACATCCTGCCATTCTCAAGGCACAAATGCAAGGAGGAAGCAATGTGCGAGGGAATTTAATATCTCGGTTCACAGAGGAGACACAAGGAAGATACCACACACAGAACAAGTAACGGCAGAGAAGACACACAACCAAAGAAAACCGACATCATAAATGTCGATAGTGACTATTAATCAACAGGTGAGGTAGCACTAATTCTGTCCCTCTGTCTTTTGATGAGAGACAGAGCCGGAGTCCAAGCAGCATTTAAAAAAATATAAAACAAATATAAAAATGCCATTCTCAAGGCACAAAATATAACTTGCCTTACCACAAATTTTGACGTGCCACTGATGCCTAGAGCTGTAATTATAACAATAAAAAAAGTACATAAAATGTTTTAATGCAATAATTTATGTCCCTCAGTGCTTTTAGTACGTCGCTACACAAAATTAAAAAAAAAAAAAAAATTAAATTCAGAGAAATGCTTCACTTGGACAGAGCTCTTCACAAAATGTGTGTGCAGCAGCTTTAAGAAATATAATAGTAACAAACTTCATTAATAATTTATACTGCTATTTTGGTGTTAATTCCATATTGTTGTAGTATTATAGTGTTTTTACGACGTACGTCAAAACATGGCATATTAAATTCGTCAATTTCTTCTTTACTGAGGCACGGAAACTAAAAACGATCGTCCTGCCTCTGACGAAATACTTCTCTGAAACGATAATTTAACTATCTTATTTTTAAAGTAGGATCTTGAACTGAATGAGGACTGACAGAAAGGAGAGAAGACTGCTAGCATTACTAAGGAATTCTCCGCGGTATATTTCTGCCATTTCTTTCTTTTATAACCTCTTCCAGCTGCGTCGTAACGTTATGATGTGTTACAAAGAAGTGAACCAACCCACCAGCGACGGACGAGCAGCTAAGGAGGCATTCTAGCTGACCGCAGAAAAATTTGTTCGAGATCTGAAACATGAGGACCGAGATCTGAGACACGGAAAGGAGATACGTGTTGCGACTTTGCGTCCCTAGAGTTCATGCTCAGTCGCTGGTGGTGCCTTCAAGGCAGGACTCGTTTGAGTCCACGCTCGTGTTAGGTGGCTGCGACTGTTATACTGTACCATTCCTGGTACGTTGCACAGGCCTCGCTGATACAGAACACAGATGTGACCGACCGTGGTAGCTCATTTCTGGCATCCTCTGATTGGTCCACATCGACCTGGATTACTGCGCTGATTCTATACAACCGACTAGCATCTACACAGGACTAATAGTCCGTCTGGACACTGAAGGAACTTTCGTAATTTTGCCGACTACACACTGAGGACTATGAAAGGGATGCAGCCGGAGCGGCAGCAACTGTGGCGGTCACAGCAGCTAGCGACGCAGCACTCGCCGTCTGCAAAGTTTGTGGGTGACCCTGAGTCAGTGGACGCGTTAGTATTTATGCAGTAGATCTTGCGTGTTGCACGGGAAACGTACAAATTCATTGGAATGATGTTCGCATTCAGAACCTAGACACTTTTCGCGTGTGTTTGTGGCCTCAAAGTGTTTTGCGCAGTGTGTTTAACACAACTTGAATTTGCTCCATTGATTTCTGGTTCAGACTTGTGATTGCTTTGTGGTGAACCACGAGAGCTCACAACTTCGATTTATTTTACTGAGTAGCACGACTTGAATTCTGACTGTTCAACCGTTTATAATCCGATACACAAATCACACTACCACATCATTCAAGTGTGGGGAATAAGCGTTGTTTTTAGTAAATTATAACCGCACTTTGTCGAGGGCTGCTATTTTCCGTCATGCATATTCTGCCCGCAGCTTAATTAATTTGCCAACAGAAGAGGATACAGGGCTACCCCGTCAGATATGTGGCTACCCTACAGACTGGTGCGGGACCGTCCAACATTTACAGCCAGTCGCAGGCTTTTACTTAGCCCATGTTTGGTTGTAGAAGATCGGAGGGAAACGTCGTAGTACCGTCATGAAAACAGACAGAGGATTTTCGTTACCTGTGAACTGAAGTCAAAACACTCAACTTGATAGCGAAGGCACTCTCCTCGGATGAAACAATGTTCTTTCTTCAGAAGATTCATTATTGAAATGGTGAAGTATTAGAATCATTCCACGCAAGCCTGTGTTTTCGAAGACGCTGCATGGATTTATAATACCAGAACCTTCAATAACAGGAAATAAAAAGTCCTTTTCAAATTGTCATTTTCTTTGTCTTTTCTTTCTTTTACGTTTCCATTAACGAGCCTGTAATGGAGCAGGATAGCTAAACACTACTTTGCCCACTCTTTTCGCCTCCGACTGTCACCTCTTCACGCGATTTTGCGAGTGCAATTCTCTGAGCAACACTGAGCGGTCCCGGAAATAGAATCCCAAACAGAGAGATAGGGCACGTGAGTCCTTAGCTTTTGTGTAGAAACCTTTTTTTGGGCGTCGTGATTACGTTCTTTCAGTGAAGAAGTGGCAGACCACAGTGTACTTCTGTGTGTTATAAGAACCTGGCTTGTTAAGCTTATAATAATGAGTGCCCATCAATGACTTCTGTCTCTGAAGTATATGCACAACAGTTAAAATTAACCCGCTGTAAGTAACGCTCACCACTCTGCAGTAATATTTGATGGTACATGGTGAATACAGGTACCACAACGAATGAAAACGATATCGTGAAAATATATCAGAGCACCGAATCCTCAATACTGTAATACGGCAGCTGATGAGCACAAGGATGATTCAACTGCCCCTACCAATGGGTTTTATGCAACCCACAATGTCTTCAAATGATATGCACAAGATTTTGGTATCCTCTTGCTTACTACGCACAAACTGATAGTCCCACAGAAGAAACGAACAGGACTTTTTTTGCAGGTAATTTACTGTAGTTAAATTTCATACTGGAATATACTTTCGCCAGAAACCATAGTTTACGAATTATTCAAGAAAAATGTGCAAATGTGACCTTCAAACACGTGTTTCTTGAACAACTTGAAAACCTTGGCCTCCAGCAAAAAGTATTACAATACAAAATTTATCTATATTAGATTTCCTACCAGAAGATGCTGTTCATTTTTTCTGTAGGACTAATAGTTTCCTCGTAGTGAGCGACTGAATAACGCTGTTTAAAGTGCTAACAATATAATTCCAACACCAACAACGATCGGGAATAAAGAAGTTGGTCTATTATCTCTCTACACTGTGGTAGGAAGATACCACGATTCAGTTTGAAATTTAGTGGACAGAGCTGCAGCAGCAATGGCACTGACTTCTCTGTGCATCAAGTCGAACTGAGCTTGGATACCGGACATAGCCACGTTACTGCCAGCTGCTTCAACCGTATTTCGGTTCTCATCAGCTGCATCGGGGGACGAGTGTTGGTGTCCCAGTCTCTCGCCAGTCCATGACCTAGTTCTGCAAGGTTCGCAGGAGAGCTTCTGTAAAGTTTGGAAGGTAGGAGTCGAGGTACTGGCAGAAGTAAAGCTGTGAGGACGGTGCGTGAGTCGTGTTTGGGTAGCTCAGTTGGTAGAGCACTTGCCCGCGAAAGGCAAAGGTCCCGAGTTCGAGTCTCGGTCCGGCACACAGTTTTAATCTGCCAGGAGGTTTCATATCAGCATACACTCCGTTGCAGAGTGAAAATCTCATTCAGAAAAGCGAAGGCTGCAATTGACGCCGCAAAAGCTGGACAGTCGTCTGGTTTGCTAGCAATACTGCTTGCGTTCAATCAGATTTACGTTCGTCATTAGGAATACTTTGCCATCCATGTACTTGTCCAAGAAAATGAAAAGTGGAGAAGCCACAACATTCCTTTCAGAATTGGAACTGCTTTCTTTTTCGCATCATTTGAAGGCCATGCAAAGTGCTTAATATGCCATCGCACTTTTAAGAGTTGGAGAAAATACGCCATGGAACATCAATAACACGAGCCACAAAAGCTGTACGATGCGCTTTTCTTCTGACGAATGACCGCGAGTGCTGACTGAACTGAAGGCAGGCATTAGGAAATAAGAAGAGTTAAGGATAAGTAGAGCAGTGGCAAAATGGTCAACATCACGAATTACTCGATTTCATTCTCTTAACGCAACTGGAGAGTCATTCGGTTACAGATTGGCGCACAAGATTAATGTTATCAAACATAAATTAATCCTAAAGAGAAATCATTTTCAGGTTAATGACAGGGAACACTTCCCAAAACTTAAGGAAGTTGTCTGCGGACAAAAGAAGACCGACTACGTTTCAGTAACAAACATTTCATCACGAGTTCGCAAAGAGACTCCACGATATTGCACGACTGAAGACTGATTCCGATTTATTTGACAGACCATTTTCACTTTTGGCTACTGATGTATCTCATGACTTCCATCTTGCGCTGATAGACGTACAATGTAAAAGGAATTTTCTAGATTTCTATAAAACGTCACGCTGCAAGCAATATCCTCGACTGCATAGACAAGCCGCTGAAGTTATCTCGATGTTTGGTTGAACATGTGGTACAGTTGATGAAGTCCCACCAGCGTTCGGGTTTAACAGATTTTAATCGGAGGAATCAACGTGTTTGACTGTATCACTGTTGCAGAAATACTACACATTCTGTAATTAAAATGTGTATAAATTTATAACGATCACAGTTTGCTATTAGGCGCCTGCAGCCTTCGGTATACGTCACTCTCACGTCTGCTAGGGACAGGGCAGTGGTGGGGGAAGCCAGAGAACTGAGCAGACTCGTCTGTTCTCGCACAGCGGGAGGTGTTTCTCCTTCTCACACGAGGTGTATCACGATTTACTCACAAACAAAAAACAGTCACACGCAATTTCTGAATGAGAAACGCACTATCTAATCTTTCCTTGTATATGGAATGTAGGAGGCGTTACTCATTTCTATGTTCTGTGGCTCTGCTAAAATGCCAAACATTTGGACATGCAGACAAGTAAAACATTTCATGCCAGTATGACCTTTGTCAGCTACGGGCTTCATGGTGCTGTATTTTTAATTTCCAGTAGTGTATTTCAAAACAGAAAATGGTTCAAATGGCTCTGAGCACTATGGGACTTAACATCTGAGGTCATCAGTCCCCTAGAACTTAGAACTACTTAAACCTAACGAACCTAAGGACATCACACACACCCATGCCCGAGGCAGGATTCGAACCTGCGACCGTAGCAGTCGCGCGGTTCCGGACTGAAGCGCCTAGAGCCGCTAGGCCACATCGGCCGGCTTCAAAACAGAATACGAGAATCCGATGGATACGAAAATTACTAACGTAACAGTAACTGTTTGTTTGCGAGAATTGGGGAAACACTTGTATGCAGATGCATTCTATTCTCGTCACTTAAACGTGTTTCTGATGATATTTCCCAGCACTGGACCTAGTTCTCAACAGAGAAACACAAAACCCAGAAGCATACTTTCGCCAGAGCGACCGTAATTGGACGTAACTCACAGGGACCATCGACCACACTCAGAGAGCAACGGAAACTCGGCGAAAGCTAGCAAAGGCGCGGATGGCGTTTTATTGCAGCCGTAATGACCGCGAAAAGGATTTTGTCCCAGTGAGACGACGAAGCTCTTACAGGAGTACGGTTTGTCTTACAGCACCGTTTCGTATCTATGCAGAAAGGCAGAAGCCGGAATGCCGAAAAGACACCTCAGATAAATAATAATAATAATAAACAGTAGATCACATCAAAAATGGATGTACAATACTAGCAAATACAGAATACACCAGAAGACATGACAATGTAGCATAAATAATACATCAACAACTCGCCATACAACATAAACTAATAAAACAACACGTTCCCACATACAAGTATGCACCACAAAATGTACTGGAGAATGATGAATACAAATTATACTGGAACAGAACCATTATAACAGATAAAACAACACCACATAACAAACCTGACATCATACTCACCAATAAAAAGAAGAAATTAACACAACTAATGGAAATATCCATACCCAAGACAACAAATATACTGAAGGTAACAGGAAAAAAAATTGAAAAATACATCCAACTGGCTGAGGAAGTCAAGGACATGTGGCATCAGGATAAAGTTGACATTATACCGATTATACTATCAACTACAGGATTCATACCACACAATATCCACTAGTAAATCAACGCAATACAGCTACATCCAAACGTATATATACAAGTACAGAAATCTGTAATTATTGATACATGTTCAATTACCCGAAAGTTTCTAAATGCAATGTAACATATACCGTACAGTTAAAAGGAAGTCACGCTTGATCAAGGTCCGCGTCACTTTCCATTTTTAACCAGACATAACGTCTGAGAAAGGAAAGAAAAAATACCAATAATAATAGTAGCAGTAGTAGTAGTGGTAGGAGTAATAAAAATGACAGTTCGATTTGTGTGTAGCTAATACACCACGAAAAACAAAACTTGGAATTCTATTTAAGTACGCTGATGAGCTGAGACGGTATTAACACTGATGACATTTCTGGCTTTGGAGCCATGAGATTCTCTCCCAAGTTTCACTTCATAGGTTGACTGACATTCCGTTAGACGAAGTATGACGTCAGAAGTGGTGTGAGATGCAGACAACAGATCGTACATTGAGTACAAGTCACGGGAGAAATTGCGCTAGTTCACTAGGAGGGTAATCTAATTAGCTGCCGGCAAAGAAACCAGCGCTCCAAATCTCCTAAGTTCATTTACTAGCATTTTATAAAGTATGTTGTTGTTGTTGTTGTTGTTGTCTTCAGTCCTGAGACTCGTTTGTTGCAGCTCTTATAAAGTATAGTTTAGAGTTAATTATCAGCGATGGCAACTAACCTCCGAATACTAAGAAGTTAGCTATCATCCACTCATTTCCGATCTCATTTTTTGTAATAATTTTCGTTAGGATTGGAATAACGATATGCAGACCAAGCACTTGGTGCATCTTCAGCTTCCGCCAAAAGTGCGCGCCTAGCGAAGTGATTCGTGCTAACTGTCAGACCACTTCTGTCTGATACCAGGGTCCCTACGGTCCAGTTCGCGTTGCAAGAAGTACGATTAAAATCTGAGTTCCACGCCCTATAAAATTATATTAAGTAATCGCGACTCTGCGTGCAAAGCAGAGAAGAACAGAGTATCAGAGTAACTGATTTTTCTCAATATAATTTCTCACATGTACTTAAAATTCAAGACTGGTTATCGTTTGTAATACGGACTATGTAAGTCTGTAAAATATAAAGTGTGCAGTTTGATGCTTTGTGTCCGAAGTTCTTCTTGTGATACAAAAGAAAAAAAAAAAGAATTAAAGGAAATTTGGCAGTCAGAACTGAAATCTGACAGATTTTTTCATACCACGAAGCCTTGTTGGTTACAGCCTTATTTCAAAAATGGTTCAAATGGCTCTGAGCACTATGGGACTCAACATCTGAGGTCATCAGTCCCCTAGAACTTACAACTTCTTAAACCTAACTAACCTAAGGACATTACACACATCCATGCCCGAGGCAGGATTCGAACCTGCGACCGTAGCAGTCACGCGGTTCCGGACTGAAGTGCCTAGAACCGCACGGCCACCGCGGCCTGCAGCCTTATTTCAATAACAACCTCAGTGCTATATCTGTGGCGGGCCAAGGTTATCACTAAAGTACGTTGATCATAGAATGAAGGTTTTCACGGGAGGTGTTGTCATCACTTAACACTTATGAGCTGAGATGCCGTGGTCCATACATAAAACTCTCCCCTGACGTTTCGCCTTCGACTGCGGAAGGCATCCTCCGAGAAAAACGGGCGAACTACAACGAGAGCGCGAGTGATCGCCGTATATATAAGCCATGCAGAGGGCGCCGCTGTCAATCACGTGACGTCGGCTGTGCTATGATCTCAGATATTGCCAACTTTCTGAATTGAAAATAATCGAATGTCACGCTGTTGCCGCAATGTTGACATTCATGTCTTATCCAGATTAATGCCTTCATCTTTTTTGTTAAAATTATTGCGGTGTTTGGCAATCTCAGTGGCCTCTCTGTACATTCGCGCATAATAATGCGACGTCTTTGCTATGACGGTCGTCTCACTAAACTTTATTTCATGATCACCTACCTGAAACACATGTTCCGCTACAGCCGATATATCAACATGTCCGAGGCGGCAGTTCCTTTTATATTCACCCAGACGGGTGTTGACGCTTCTTTTTGTTGTGCCTATATAGACCTTTTCACAACTGCACGGAATTTTCTAGACACCTGGTGTAGCTAGACGATGTCGTTGATCTTTTACGGATCTTAAACATTCTTTTATTTTCGTGGTGGGTCTGAGAACAGTTCCCACATCGAACTTGCTTAAAAATTTTACCAATGCGATCAGTGACCTTACTGATGAATGGTAAGACACTTTCCCCTTGGGCCGGTGTCTATCCTCGTCCGTCCTGGTTGTCAGTCTAGGGCGTAGTGCAGGATCTGTCTCTCTGTTGGAACACCCATTCTTCTTGAAGGTCGCTCTAAGGTGTTCAATCTCATCGTCTAAGTGATGGGAAGTCCTCTTAGTCCAGCTGTGGCTAACTTGTTCATGGACAACTTTGAACAACGGGCTCTGCAAACAGCTATAAAAAGAGCAGCCAGATGGTATCGTTATGTAGACGATACATTTGTTATATGGAACCATGGGTAAGAGGAACTGGATGCCTTCCTGTTACATCTGAATAGTATTAATCCAAGAATTCAGTTCACTATGGAAAAGGAAATCGATGGTCGCCTGAACTTCTTAGATGTGACTGTAATCAAACGAGAGGACGGATCATTGGGTCATAAGGTTTTCAGAAAAGACACACACACACACTGATCGTTATCTGCAGAAAGATTCTAACCCCACCTAAGACATACAAGAGGGGTGATTAAAACATTAATAGAAAGGGCGCACAAAATATGTGAACCAGCCCATTTTGCAGACAGTATTCACGTATACCACCGAATGTAGCAGCAAAACTATACCAGCGACCACACACAGTTCAGTAGATGTGATGTCGCAAACACTCAGATGCGCGAAAAACTACAGCAGTGTGGAAGACCTTCAAATTTATTGTTTAATTGTTTCTAACTCTATTCGTAACACTTCTCGCAGACGCATATCAGCCTCTGTATATATCTACAAAAATATATCATTGTACGACACATAGGTCAGGAGATATGACGTAATGAACACTGAGATGCCTCAAAAACTGCCGCATCTTGCAGGATGTTTTAATTTATCACTTATTTACTACCAACTCTATTCACAACAAATTTCGCAACCAGCAGCCGTACATACCGCTGGGTGCACCCGCAAAATTGTATCGTTATACAACACACAGTTGAGAAGACACGACGTCATAAACATTAACATGTGCGAAAATGAAACTGCATGGCGAAATTCGCTAGAGATACAGGTGAAATAAGAGTACAAATACGTGTAAAATAAGTTAAATGTATGTGCAATGTATTTGAGATGTGCGTACGTTGGGAAAGGTACGAGTAGAAAGCTCATCGTAAACCACTGGAAGGATATCAACCAAATTTGCAACGCATGTCACTTACGATCTGGAATGAAATTCTGTACGGCTAAGAACAATCAGGGTCCTATTGGGGTGAGCGTGATTACATGGAGAGAGAAAAGGAGAGGAGGAGATGGACGGACAGCGAGGGGGAAAGAGGAGGACATATAAATCGCTGGGAGGGGGAGATGGACAGAGAAACAGAAGAAGAAGAGATGGACAGAGACAGAAGAAGGAAGAGAGGCAGAGAGAGGGGAGGAGGAGGAAATGAAGCGAAAGAGGGGATGTGGGAAGTGAGAGAGAAAGAGAGAGAGAGAGAGTGAGAGAGAGAGAGAGAGAGAGAGAGAGAGAGAGAGAGAGAGAGAGAGAGAGAGAGAGCTAGTGAGGGAGGGAAGAAGAGGAGATGAAGAAATAGAGGGGAGGAGAACGGATGGATAAAGAAAGGAAAAAGTGGGAGGTGAACGGTGAGGGGGAGTATAAGGTGAACTAATAGAAGATGAGAGAAATACATACCACGGTGACGCTGGGTACTCACTCATCTAGTTGTCTCATAAATCTTTTAGATGGATGTGAATCAGGAGTTCAGCATCGCAGTCCCATTCCCCGATCTTAACGTAGTCATGAAGGAATAAGATGAAAAACCCCACTGATGGAATTAGACGTGAAGTTATGCCTCCTTTATTAATTTTAAATGAAAAAGATGATCTGCATTTTTTAAAATTAACTAGCCAATGCGAGCGGTGACTTGGCCAATAGTTCGTTTCTAAAAAAGGAGTCGGATAAATTAAGGTGACTGCTTGATATCATTTTTTATCTTGTAGCTGGCGACCCAACCAAGAAAAGCAGAGTGTACTGATGATCTAGATTGTTCTCCCGGCAACGTAAGCGACTTCTGATACACCAGGAATATTTCGGATAACTGACTCTGTAGGATACTTTTCTCCCATTTATCTCTCCTGGAATCCGGTACAGAAGCAATCTTTCACACAGCAACCCTCTCCTTTCACGGTTATTTCCCCCTCCCACCCACTCCCAACCCCCAAATCAACGAACCGACCACCTAGCCTACGGCTAGTACTGGAAGTCCCCTGGGAGATGAAACTGCGGCCGCGCTCTTGAGAGGTCCCGAGGTGCGACGGACGGACTGGGCTAGGCTAGGCTTGTCCAGGGCGGAGCGGAAGAGCTGAGCCCCACACGCAGCTGCGGGTTGAACGCGAGCCAAGCCGCCGCCTGCGTGTGAGTTACTGCTATGGCCGAAACCTCTTCCCTCATATCTCGTCTGGCCGTGCAGAAGAGTGCGCCTGCGCGAAGGCCGCCTCGCGCCTTTCGCCCTTCTTCATTCCGTGTCGCGCGTACGTCAGGCGCAGTTAAATACGTTCCTATTCTCCCTCCACTTCGACTATTAATTTGAACCTGAAAACGGAATACAGTCAGTATTAAACGACTGCTGAGTTATGGCAGAAGTTATGTGTAATAGGATCTCCTTCATAACATTCATTCCGAGAACATCTAACGTTTGAAACCCAGCTTGCGCATACCTGTGTATCGCATCCTCAAACCCATGGACCAAGGCAGTCAGGCAGACGTAATATTTCTTGATTTACAAAAAGCATTCGACACAGCACCACACCTACTCTTACACTACTGGCCATTAAAATTGCTGCACCAAGAAGAAATGCAGATGATAAACGGGTATTCATTGGACAAATATATTATACTAGAATTCACATGTGTTTACATTTGCACGCAGTTTAAGTGCATAGGTCCTGAGAAATCAGTACCCAGAACAGCCACCTCTGGCCGTAATAACGGCCCTGATACGCCAGGGCATTGAGTCGAACAGAGCTTGGATGGTGTGTACAGGTACAGCTGCCCACCCAGCTTCAATACGATACCACAGTTCATCAAGAGTAGTGACTGGCGTATTGTGACGAGCCACTTGCTCTACCACCATTGACCAGACGTTTTCAATTGGTGAGAGATCTGGAGAATGTTCTGGCCAGGGCAGCAGTCGAACATTTTCTGTATCCAGAAACGTCCTTACAGGACATGCAACATGCGGTCGTGCATTATCCTGCTGAAATGTAGGGTTTCGCAGGGATCGAATGAAGGGTAGAGCCACGGGTCGTAACATAACTGAAATGTAATGTCCACTGTTCAAAAAGCCGTCAATGCGAACAAGAGGTGACTGAGACGTGCAACAAATGGCACCCCATACCATCGCGCCGGGTGATACACCAGTATGGCGATGACGAATACACGCTTCCAATGTGCGTTCACCGCGATGTCGCCAAACACGGATGCGACCATCATGATGTTGTAAACAGAACCTGGATTCATCCCAAAAAATGACGTTTTTCCATTCGTGCACCCAGTTTCGTCGTTGAGTACACCATCGCAGGCGCTCCTGTCTGTGATGCAGCGTCAAGGGTAACCGCAGCCACGGTCTCCGAGCTGGTAGTCCATGCTGCTGCAAACGTCGTCGAACTGTTCGTGCAGATGGTTGTTGTCTTGCAAACGTCCCCATCTGTTGACTCAGGGATCGATACGTGGCAGCACGATCCGTTACAGCCATGCGGATAAGATGTCTGTCATCTCGACTGCTAGTGATACGAGGCCGTTGGGATCCAGCACGGCGTTCCGTATTACCCTCCTGAAGCCACCGATTCCATATTCCGCTAACAGTCATTTATTGTCGACCAACGCGAGCAGCAATGTCGCGATACGATAAACCGCAATCGCGATAGGCTACAATCCGACCTTTATCAAAGTCGAAAACGTGATGGTACGCATTTCTCCTCCTTACACGAGGCATCACAACAACGTTTCACCGGGCAACGCCGGTCAACTGCTGTTTGTGTATAAGAAATCGGTTGGAAACTTTCCTCATGTCAGCACGTTGTAGGTGTCGCCACCGGCGCCAACCTTGTGTGGAATGGTCTGAAAAGCTAATCATTTGCATATTACAGCATCTTGTTCCTGTCGGCTAAATTTCGCGTCTGTAGCACGTCATCTTCGTGGTATAGCAAGTTTAATGGCCAGTAGTGTATTATCTACTGATCAATTAGCTAATTTTTTTTTTAAAAAGGATAAGAAGAAGAAGACGCACCACCAAGGAGTTATGCAAACTGGCTAGTATCCGTACAGGTATCGACCAGAAAGGCAAATTTGTTAACTTTGGTGACCGATGCATGAATTTGTGACGCTGCAGCGCAGTTTCATCGCGCAGCTGTCAAGGATAATAAACAGGGGACCTGTCGATACAGGGAAATAAAGTCTTTGTGAATTTCATTGCGTACACTCAGTTCGAGAGTAACCATACCTCGCAGCCACACGCGTGAACAATATACGCAGATGTCAGAAGCTGAGAGAGGACGTGCAGTTGGACTCAGAGGAGCCGGCTGGAGTAATCGGCGAACCGTTGGACTTTTGAATAGCGACGATGCCACTATTCGACTATGTTGGCAGGAATGGGTGAACCTTGGCAGAGCACAGCGTCAAGAGAGAAACGGAGACCTACACACACAACAGAACGAGAGGCACTGAGACCTCGGATTCGTCATTGTTATCGGTCTGACGGGAAATTCATGCTTCAATGACCACTAGGCGGCTCACAGAAAGGGGACTGAGATCATGGCGTCCACTGCGCCTGCTACCATTGACCTATTCACGCCAACAAGTTCATTTGCTGTGGTGTCGCACACATTCGGTCTGGAATGTCATTGACTGGGCTTGGGTTGTCTTCACTGATGACTCCCTCTTCGAGATGAGCCTCGATGACAAACGAAGACGTGCCTGGAGAGCCCTGGGCAGCGGTGGGGTACCACCCTGACTGTTGTCACTCGTAATACGGCCCGATAGCCAGGAATTACGGTCTGCGGTGCCATTCCATTTCATAACAGGAGCTCTCTGTCATTCGTGACACCGTTATATTCCACTCCTTGTCCTGCTGCCGTTCTGGCAAGCCATCCTGGGCTTACGTTCATCGGCCGACGTAACATCAACGCCCCCAACCCGCCCCCCCCCCCCCACACACACAATCATTCATATATATACCATACAAGAAGAGAGTTTCTATTGCTTGTGCTCGTGCTTACCAAATTCTACCTCAGCCAGCAGCAAGGGCTCCGCATCTCTCTGCAATTGAGATCAGTTAGAGCATTATGGTGAGGGCCTTCAAACCAGCTCGGCGTTTTGATGATATGAAGCGCGAATCGCATAGAATTTGGCACGATATCCCTCACGCGGACATACATCAACTCTCTCAATCAGTGCCAAGCTGTATGACTGCTTGCATAAGGGCTAGAGGTGGATAAACGCGTTACCGACTACCTCAGTTTGTGAAGCTCTTTCTCTTGAATCAATCAACCAATTTTCTGAAATGGTGATCATTTGTTTGTCTGTGCATGTACATCATATCCACCAATTTCCGTCCCATTCAAATAACGGCTTCGTGGTGCGTCGTTTCTTTTATTTTTTTCTCTTCCTTAGAACGCCCAGAATGTACAAGCGAAACTTAGGACTGGTTCGCAGGGGAGTGTGTTGAGACCCTCGTTGCGAACTTTTGTATGTTAATGACCTGTCACACAATATTCATAGCAACTTCGGGCTATTCGCAGATTATGCATTTATCTTTAATGAAGTACTGTTTGGAAAACTGCTGCACAAATATTCAGTTCGATATTGACGAGATTTCAAAGTGGTGGAAAGACTTGAAACTTGCTTTCAATGTTTAGAAGTGTAGAACTGTGCAATTGACGAAACGAAAGAAACTTAATATCCTATGACTACTATATCAAAGAGTCACACTCATAATCGGTCAACCCATACAAATAACTCGGTATACCGATATGAAATGGAGCGACCACATACTCTCAATAGTAGGCAAAGCAGCGGATAGACTTTATTTCATTGGTAGAACACTAAGGAAATGTAATCAGTCTACATATAAAACACCCTGGCAGAGTAAAACTGTGTGCTGGACCGAGACTCGAACTCGGGACCTTTGCCTTTCGCGGGCAAGTGCTCTACCAGCTCAGCTACCCAAGCACGACTCACGCCCCGTCCTCACAGCTTTACTTCTGCCACTACCTCGTCTCCTACCTTCCAAACTTCAAAGAAGCACTCCTGCGGACCTTGCAGAACTATCACTCCTGAACAAAAGGATATTGCGGAGACATGGCTTAGCCAGAGCCTGGGGGATGTTTCTATAATAAAATTTTCACTCTACAGCGGAGTGTGCGCTAATATGAAACTTCCTGGCAGATTAAAACTGTGTGCCGGACCGAGACTCGAACTCGGGACCTTTGCCTTTCGCGGACAAGTGCTGTAAGCTGTGAGGACGGGGCGTAAGTCGTGCTTGGGTAGCTCAGTTGGTAGAGCACTTGCCCGCGAAAGGCAAAGGTCCCGAGTTCGAGTCTCGGTCCGGCACACAGTTTTAATCTTCCAGGAAGTTTCATATCAGCGCACACTCCGCTGTAGAGTGAAAATTTCATTCTGGTCTACATATAGATTGCTTACTGTTACTAGTACTCATATTTAAAACCTTTCTTGCCGATATTTCTACTTATTCTTGTAGGGGAAAACAGTAAGAAAGTCACGTATGAAGGTCAAATCGGGTAGGTTGCCATTGCTGCCATTTGCTTGATAACACTCAGCACTAATTGCCATCGTCAATTCTTGGAGTTCTCAATAACCGTCAATAGCGGCCATCCGTTGCTATTCCTTCTAGAAATTTTGAAAATTTTTGCTGAAATTTGCGTCGATGTTGGCTCTTCTTTTAGCAGTCTCTCGACGATAAACGTTACCTGGTAGAATTGTTAAGGAACTATTTCACTTAAAGATGTCTTTCATGCGAACATAAACTGTGAATGTGAATTTTAACTTGTGCTATTGTAAATTTTAGCCTCTAAATGCAGATGTTGTCGTGGTCTTCAGTCCGAAAACTGGTTTGATGCAACTCTCCATGCACTTTATCCTGCTGAAGCCTCTTCATCTCCCAGTACCTACTGCAGCCTACATCCTTCTGAATCTGCTTACTTTATTCACCTCTTGGTCTCCCTCTACGATTTTTATCATGCCATTCCCCCCACCTCGCCCCCACTTTCCTCCAAAACCAAACTCGCGATCAGTTGATTACTCAGAATGTGTCGTATCAACCGATCCCTTCTTTTAGTCAACTTGTGCCACAAATTTCTTTTCTCCCCAATTCTATTCATTCCTCCAGATTAGTTACGTGATCAACCCCATTTGATTTTCAGCATCCTTATGTGGCACTACATTTCGAAAGCTTCTATTCTCTTCTTGTCTAAACTGTATATTTCCATGTTTCACTTCCATACATGGCTACAGTCTGAACGAATGCCTCCATAAAAGACATCCAAATACTTTGTATTCGATCTTAACAAATTTATCTTCTTCAGAAACGCTTCTCTTGCCAGTGATACTTACCTTTCATATACTCTCTGCTTCGGCCATCATCAGTTATTTTGCTGCCCAGTTAGCAAATCCCATCTACTCCTTTAAGTGTCTCCTTTCACAGCATTAACTGATTTAACTCGATTACACTCCATTATGCTTTTTTTGCTTTTGTTGATGTTCATCTTATATCCTCCTTTCAAGACACTGTCCATTCCGTTCAACTGCACTTCAATTTGCTGTCTCCGACAGAATTACAATGTCATCATCGAATCTCGAAATTTTTATTTTTTCTCCCTGAACTTTAATTCTTATTCCAAATATTTCTTCGTTTGCATTACTGTGTGCTCAATGTACAGATTGAATAACGTTCCGCTGTGGCCGAGCGGCTACAGGCGCTTCAGTCCGGAACTTCGCTCCTGCTGTGGTCGCAGGTTCGAATCCTGCCTCGGGCATGGATGTGTGTGATGTCCTTAGGTTAATTAGGTCTAGGGGACTGATGACCTCAGATGTTAAGTCGCATAGTGCTTAGAGCCATTTGAACCATTTTTGGAATAACGTTCGGGATAGGAATGGCAGATCTACTTTTATAGCATTTATAGGTTTTTGACAGTGCTGACTGGAATACTCTCCTTGTATTTCTGAAGGTGAAAGGAATAAAATACAGGAAGATAAAGGCTATTTACAACTTGTGGAGAAATTAGAAGGCAGTTGTAAGAACTGAGGGGATGAAAGGGAGTGAGACAGGGCAGCTGCCTTCGTAAAGTTCGCTCGGAAACTGTCTGAGATGGACCTCCACTCACCCATGGCAGTGATTCTTGCCACTCTTGAACTCAATTGTCGCTGACAAGGCGTTACGCTCGTCTCTGGTGTTTTTGGGTTTGTACATTTTTTACGACCACTACTTTTATGTCGCGTTACAGGACTGCGAGTAGCACAGCCTTCACCGTAGACAAGATGCAGAATACGCGCTGGTAACGGCAACAAACCGGGAAACCCCACTGTCGGTACGGTAGTGGGCACGACCGAACACAATGAGTCCTTTCCATCATTCCATCAGAAAAGTACAGATACGAATTAGTAAAGGCATTTTCGTGTAATTCTATTCTTTCCTCTTAAAGTAACGGCCTGTAGCTACTTGAACGACCGCGTTTTTGCAAAATATCCTCGAATTTAATGAAACAAATACGTACAAATGCAGACATGTGGCATGCAATATTGATCTCGTCAAACCTAGATTACTAAACCCTCATAAAATTTAGAATTGAGATTGGGTATAAAACAGGACATTTTGTACTTAATTTTATCTGTAACATACCAATGGATCTCTTATAATGTTACTAACTAATACACAGCGTATAAATTATGACTTCCTTTGATCCTATACGATAGTTTAGTAGCAATGTAACATTTTCCCCGGTTTAGGGTTCTAGGGCTACTGCAGAACTGCGTTTTGAGGTTGGCTCAGTTTCTCTTGTTGGAAAGGCAACACCTCTTTATTTGCTTCGACGTGAACATAGCGCGACCTGTCTCTGTCGCCCTTCCGTATCGCTCATTTATAATGCAGAACCCACACTTTCTGCATTAGAAGCGTACTATATGCACTAAATAAATCTCATTTTGTTACTACCAAAAACTGCTTCCGAAAAAGAAAAGAAATGAAGCCTACATATATTAACTTACCAATGTAATGTCACTCAAATTTTAGCACGTATAACTGTAACCTCCCTGCGTAAGCGTCGGATTTCTGGGAGTCCAGATGATTTCTGATCAGATGCAAAGACACAGGAATGGTACGAGTCGTTGAAACGCTTAATATTAAAGACAGCCGTAGGTTGCACAGTGTTCTTTATTAACTCAGGAACTATGCGTTTGGCCCGGGTAAGGCATCAACGCGTTATCTGAGAAATAAAGCGAGGGCAACGTTACAGCTAACTCGACGTGTTCCTATCTTGGACCACTGTAACAGCAAACTGATGATGAGAAAATAGATTGAAGCGACATAGCAACATACACTCGTGTATGATATCTCACGTAAAACTTTAAAGTGATTCCCAAGAGGCTCGCGTGGAATAGAGATACGATATCAAATGGAACAAACTGAAAACTAGATCTTAAAAACAGCTTCACGTAAGACACCGGGAGCAGGGACCGGTAGAGAACAGAAGTAGGAAACAACATAGCGGAGTTATCTCACGAGCGTTGATGATGACAATCACAGCAGCACAGAACAAGACCACAGGCACAAGCTGTCAATATGGCCCCAGACGAAAACGGCGCCGGGGGCACACAAAGTAGACACGTGTATGAAGAGGGCACGTGGCATTGTCCTGGACTAGTAGGAATGACAACCATTAGGCGGCGCAGTGAGCCGTAAAATAATAAGGTACGTAATAACAAACAAATGCAAACGGCATCAGAATAAAATGAAAGTGGATGTAGTTCAGAATGTGTAAGATCGCAAACTATGTTTGGAGGCGTAAACACAGAAGCTCATAGACGCCAGTGCAGTAGGATAAAAGTTTTTATGGTATTTTTATCGGTTTATTCCATTTGGTATCGTACTTATAATTGACGCGTGCCTCTAGGCAGTCACTTTTAAAATTTTTACGTGAGTTGTGTACAGCCTACGACTGTTTTTAATATTAGTCGCTACAAGTTGCTGTATCACCACGTCACGATGGAGTACTTTGTGTGTTGAAATTATTGTCTCATAGCTGTTACGTGAAAACAGACTGTGAAGAAAAATAACGCAGAAAAGAGGTTTGCTAGACACTTGAAATGGGACAGGAGTTTATTGAAGTGCGAATAAGAGTGCTTAGGCAGAATTTGCCAAGATGGGGCAGGCTGGTGAACACCGTTAAAAATATTTGCTAAGTTGCATTTCATGTCATGGAAGGTAGGAGTAGACGGACCGACTAAATAGGATAGTAAAAATCGCGATTTGGAAGAATAGGTGCAGACAGTACGCGTATGCGAGTAAAGAGAATAGGAAAAAGCCTAGAGAACCCTGCTTTACTGGCCTGAAGAATGACGCGGACAGTAGTAAGCCCACGAAGCAAAAAGACTAAAGAGGAAAAGAGCTTATGTTTCGATAAAGAACATAAACACGAAAACATCTGGTGAAGTTAGGTTCAGAGGGTGAGCAGAACTGGGGGTTTTAAAGGTCCCGCTGCTCTCCTGCTACGGGAGGTCAGGTTATGAGCTCTGTGTATTCGTAGTTTCGCAGCTCAGCGCCTCTGCGTTGATCCTGTCATCGCGCACTGCTAGGAAACTTCGGCGCTTCTGTAAGGCCTGCGGTCCGACAGCTGCCTGTATGCGAACATCGCTACGTTGCACCGAGGAGAGATCTTTGATGTGCTCGATAGACTGTTTACCCTCACATTAACACTACATTTCTAGTTTTATGTACGTTATTTCCTTTTGTTGTTTGGTTTCTAGGGCGCTCAACTGCACTGTCATCAGCGCCCGTACAAAGTCCCAATTTTTACACAGTCCAATTTTTTACTCATTCCATTCTAGCCACTCACACGAATGATGATGATGATGAAATGATAAGGACAACACGAACACCCAGACCCCGTGCAGAGAAAATCCCCTACCCGGCCGCGAATCGAACCCAGGACCCCGTGATCCAGAGGCAGCAACGCTAGCCACCAAATCACGGGCCACGGACTGTTTTTGTGTAGAATAATAACCGCTGCTAGTTGCGACAGAAGGTGATTTTGTTTCACGCACGACCGGTTTCGGGCCTGTGCCCATCTTCAAGTGGTTTACACTCACGTACATGTTTCCACATCACTGTTTAAACCAAAGACAAATAATGTGGTGGTGATGATGATGATGTTTTTGACTTAAACAATGTTCTCTAACACTCAGTATGGAAAAATGTACATGAATGTAAACCACCTGAAAATGTGCACAGGCCCGAAACCGAAGGTGTGTTAAATAAAATCACCTTCTCATTGGTAGCGGTTATTATTCTGCACCCTGTAAAGCGACAGTCATGGAGTTCGATTATGGATAAAATACATTTCTTAATGCTACCAGCTTGCAAATACTGAGGAAACTGCAGGCCACTGCTGAATTTTGTCTATGGATAACTTCATCCATAACACACAACGTTTCCAATTTTACTGTGAAAATGCCATGAAAAGCCACTGAACAAACATTTTTATAGAGCGTCTTACGTACTCAGTTTCGAAGTGTAGGGACTCTATACCTTCATGTTGTTGCACTGATTTGGATAATTCTTGTCACCTACGACAATGTAACTTCGTGTCTCGTTTGATAATGGAACTTTGGGTATTCGCAGTTAGCTTTCCTAGAAAGAGACGATCTTTCTACGTCGGGTAACATAAATTGAGTTAGAAACACTCCTAGGCAATCTAACTATAAGTCTGCTAAACATATGAATAAGACTGGTAATTGCATAAACGAAATGTCGGAGAGAGGGAACACACGAAGAAACGTAACGAACACGATGACCTGCGTCTACACAAATGCTCAAATATCAATGATATGCGTTAGCTGCAGTTCATCTGAACCATTGTCGTTGATATAGTTTCTTCCTGACGTTGTCTTTACACGAAAGTAATAAAGCGCTGCCCTATTTTATCCATTGTTACAACGCAAATCGTGTTACCGAAGACTTTTCACACTGTGGCAAATAGACAAAGAGACGTTCTAATGCTTTCAACGTCTACAGTGGCAGTTTCCGTGGATAAAATGTATTCCATCCGCCCAATCTTTCTAGCCCCCCCCCCTTTCCCACAGTACACACTCACACACACATACACACATGCACACACACAAGCGTGCGCGGGGTAAGGCGTACACACACAAACACAAGTGCGCGCGCTGTAACCCGTATACGTTACCATTACGCCAGCAGCACTACAGAGATTTAGGTGTCTGTGGTTTTGTCTACTGGAAAGCGCTGTCACCGCACAAACGTAACGAATATCATAACGACAAAGGATTTCCACTAGGTTTACTACACAGCAACTCTCTTCATGAGTGGGTAAATGTAACATGGTGCCGTCAAAAAAGGATAAAAAAACAAAAGGCTTTGATACAACAGCGACCGTAAACTTCTGCGGGCTGTCACATCGTTACGACGCACGCCTAAAATCAATTATAGGGACGACAAATGGGAGACCATTGATTTGTTGGTAGTGTTCTGGTAAAAGAGCGGTGCATCTGTAAAGGAAACCGGACCATGGTGCAAATGCGATCTATTATGTGGTACTGTGCCATTGTTTCGAGTCCTTACTAAACAGACATGACAACAGACATACAACTGATTCTGTAGTTCGGTGCTAGGATCCTAACAGGCCACGACATAAACGCGAAGGAGAGATAGAAAAAAATCAATAATGGGAAACCTCTGGAAGGAAGATGACGGTTAGCTAATGTACAGAACCGGTATTTTGAACGGTTCTGCTGGTTACACTGCATGTCACACCGTGTAGGGACCTCTAAATACGCAACCAAATCCAAGACGCTTTTGTTCGCCCTCGTTACGTAATCTTTAAAATATTGTTGCAGAATTCCAGTCCTTAAATGACTTTAAATATAACATAGCTCAAAGAAGACGACTGGCGCAGCTATCAATGCATGAAATCTTCACACACAGTCCGCTCTCCGAAACGTGTTACTCACACTGAAGAATGCTGGGAGTTCCAAAAAGTCTTTTTTTACGTTTTTGAAGAGGATATCCAGAGGAATAACTGCTTGAGTAAACCTCATCCTGTGACGCCTAGTGACAGAAAATATGGGCAGTGACGACAACCAACGAGAATAACATGATGTACTTTAGCAACAGCTATTAATATCGCAAAGAAAAATGCCCTCAATAATATTGCAAGCATCCAGTTGTCTTCATCGCTTGCGTTTGCAGAATTACAATCATCTCATGACAGTCGGGGAGGGAATTCGTCGTAGTGCCTGTGATACACTTAAACCTCTAATAACTGTCATCTGTTCTAGCGTCGCACGTAGATACTCCATTTTATAAAATAAGTGGTGATTTGTTTATTTTATGATGGGTTAAATATGTATGAGGTAAGAGGAGTAGAGGTAAATTTCCAGTCCCATCCATAAATACCAGATCAACGTAGACATCTGAACATGATTTTAAATTCACACTGCCACTTGAAACAAATTCTCTTTTTATGCGTGGAGCGATCTTACAAGTCAGCAGGTCTTGACTACACTTATAGGAAGTACGACTTTGGCTTTATAATGCGCAGCAAGGAACATTTCAGTTTCCTTGCGTACGTCGCATTTCGGATGACCGGGCTTTGCGACACAAAGCAACGAAAACATATGGCAAAAGGCACATCCAAGAGCTTTCCTGCCACGCCTGTATCTGATTACTAGCAAGGCAGTACTCTCGAAAGCTATGTACAGATGAAAGAAGAGAATACCTTTTAAGTAACTGTTACTGATTGAGTGTTCAACTTAGAGCTGTAACTTTAATTCACCCACACATTTTTGATGACTGAAAACTTTCCAGTTCTGTACTTCACCAAGTTATTTCAGAATTGATAAGAAACCTGCTAATGTTAATCTCACTTGAACGTAACAGAATTTTACTGTTGCACGTTCATAGAAGAAAGAAGTTTGACTTTGCAGAAAGGATTATAATTTGTTTCTGTGCTTCATACTACAGGGAATAGCTTTCATTCTGATTGGAAGCCTAATCTTACACACTGATAAAGAATGCGAAGGTTTCGTTACGAAATCTTGCAAGTTAATTGGATAACCGATGAAGGATAGAGGAGGTGTGATGACTATGTGGTAACAGTTCCTACACAAACCAAATCAGTCTCATCTGGGAGCAAACAGTGAAAGCGTGGACTCGAACCGTGTACACTGATCATCACTAAAATCGTATTCCGAAAGTTGCCGGACTCTTGCTACACGAACAGACCATTCTATCTAAAATATGGTTGCATCTCGGACCACTGTAAAAGGTAACTTGTTCTCCAATATCACGTGATCACGATGGTTTTATCTAGAGTGATTCGCTTCGACGTTTTATGTCGCTTCTTTTACATGACAATGGATTCTTATAGACGCACGTTTCAAAATCTTGTTCGGTTTGTACGCTGTGAAACGTGTCCAAATAAATATAGAGCAACTGTTAATTATCCATTATTTTATTTTCTTCTGAATGGGCACCACATTCTCTATAAATTTAATGAAAGACGTGATTTCCGCCATGCCAACATGTACCTGAACTGCAATCAGTCGTGTGTGCTTAATTTATGGATACTTATTTCCCGGTCGCAGGCCAAACTTCATGAGGCAACCGTCAAACGAGGAATTGCCCCACCCACAAATGTCCTGGACCTTGCCCGCCAGCCAAAATTCTATTCTCACATCGCAGTGTACTTTCAAGAGGCAGATACCGATCTCTAAATTACAAGACGTAAAGTGCGCCAGCCGCAGCAGCGGCAGGCAGTGCGTGGTTGACTCCACAGGTGCACGCCAGTAACGGATGCCAGATGATGAAGAAGAAGAAACGGTCTGCGTTCATTTGTAGTTGGTTATTTGTGTCCAGCGTTCATCTCTTTCCCGTTTAGTTTAATTCTCAAGGAAGAACCTCATAAATCTTCGTAAAGTGAAATATGCTCTCAGCATAAGAATAAAGAAATTTGAGATGTTTGTCGTATTTGGAGTGATAATATGCAATTCAGTACTGATACATTGAGAAATCACTATTGACAGAAGAAAGGAGGTATGCAGTGGTAAATATATTGATTAACAGTGTGACTCGCTTAATAGCTGGTCAGCATATATACATAAAATTCTAAGAAAAAGGTGTTGTTCCGATGTCGTTTTCATTGATGACTGTGCATGGCAGGTGATTTCTGTTACAGCCTACGAGGATGATTTATCCACACGAGCTGTAAATCAATTGGAAATGCTTAACAAAGGACTCATTTGACGTAGGAGACTGATGGAGACGATTACGTTCTTTAATATTCCTTTAATTTTCAAGATTTCGACGACAGTGACAGCGGAAAGGGAATGAACGGAGCGGAGAAGCAAGTGGCTGAAGAAACGCACTTGTGTCGGGATGAATAGAGGAAGATCCTTACGCAAAAGATGGAGCAGCAAAGGATGACGATCTATCCGTAACTCGTGCCGCGGACGCTGATCTCATTTGAAAGACTACATATAGCGTATACAGCATGTGTTTTTCTCTGTAACTTACAAAACAATGAGTGAAAGGAATATTTATTCAGATACGTAAACGGAAGAAAAATTGTTCTTTCTGCAGATTAATGCACATACTGCCATGTAGCTGATGTAGTTAAACTAACTGTGTACAGACCAGTTTAAATCTAATTTACATCGATTATAGTAAGGGATTCAAAATTTTGGGGACGGATGAAAAATGTTCTACCTAACTGAGTGTGGTAATATCGCGGAATAGTCGTCTAAGAGAGATGCTCAAATGAGTGTCAATTTTCCTGAACGCATAATGCAGTGTGCTTCGTAGACGACCGAAATGGCTCTGAGCACTGTGGGGCTTAACATCTGAGGTCATCAGTCCCCTAGAACTTAGAACTACTTAAACCTAACTAAGTTAAGGACATCTCACACATCCATGCCCGAGGCAGGATTCGAACCTGCGACTGAAGCGCCTAGAACCGCACGGCCACACCGGCCGGCTAAACGACCGAGACACGAGCTGTGAAGTTGCTGGTGCGAGGAAGTGGCTGCGCTCGTCGATGCGCTGTTTGAAAGTCATCTGGCTCCTTTTTTTGTATTTCGTCACTATCCGTGGTGGACTGGAGGTGTTTTCTCTGTGCATTCCGACCTGCCCTCTGTGAGGATGCACCCTGGAGACTAACAGAACATGACTTCAGACAGCGCACTGAGAAACGTTTTCGCCCTGTGACACCAGCGACTCTTACATCTCACCCACAGATCTTTTATGAGGCCTCTGAACACCTCACATAAATGAACATCACGATTCGAGAAAATACATCCAATCACAGCCGATTACGTAGAGCACGTAGCGTCCACACCTAAATCTTTGAACGTTTCTGACTCGGAACTAAAACTGACGGAAATTCAATTTAAATTTATCTGTACCCGGTTGATTTAAATACATCAGGTACATGACAGAAAAAAAATATATATTGTTCTATTTCAAAAATTATAAATTTTTTGAAAATGGTTAAAAAGGTAAGTTCATACACATTGTAATGGTACTCGAATTACGCAACCATTGCGGCACCTCACCTGAACCTCTCGATACCAGTAATATTCTACTGTGTTTTTGTAGAAGTAATTAACATATTTCTGAGATAACATTGAGATTTGATTTCATTTGTGATACATCGATATGTTTATATTGCAATGATATTATTCTTACGTGTATTCTTTCTTTTGCCACTATGATCTTTGTCGTACTTGTAATTCTGATTTTTGGGCGAGTAAGCGATTATTAGTTGTTAGAGAGTCGAACCTTGAAAAAGTCAAGTCTCGGACGTCATGCTGGAAAGACGTATATTGTAGTCAGCTTATGAAATGTGAACTTACCAGTGAGGAAGATGTTTTCAAGTATGTTTTGTATTGTGAAGTGATGTTTTGTGTGTTACGTGATATTGCAATAAAAGCAATTAAAAGGAAGTTTAACTTAAATTCGGGGTGCTGATTATTTTTTTACGTCACCGTTGTGCTAACTTTGAAAGGTTTAAACTTCAAGAATGGTTTTTCACATCACCATTGTGCTAACTTTGAAACGTTTAATGTTCAAGAATGGTTTGTGAAGCGCATCTACAAAACTTTTGAATATAGCAGAATAAAACCTAGGCCTTATTGCATCCGAGCTTGGAATCACCACCACCTAAATTTTCGACGATTGAGCCACGATTTTACAACGAGACCAGCGTGGGAAACACGAAAAGATGAGTGCCTAGTTTATTCACTATTACATGAAATGACTTTATTGTGCTCTAATGACACCTGCCACATAATAACTTTGTTGTTGCCCGAAAATGCATTATTTATCAGCGTGAGCAACATCACAATCATTGTAAAAGTTTGACCTTTGTTGTGGTAGGGTTGTTAGAACATGCAGAAACAGTAATTTTTCTTACCTATTTAGGAAAGTAAATGTTCCATTAACTCATTATTTTGCACGTTACAGACAAAAACACTGAATGTGCGGGCTGTGTTGTAAAGAAGATAATCGCGCACTCGCAGCAGCCACGCTCGATGCGAGTGACCGGCCTACTCACCACTTCATCTCGGGGCAGCGGTCTCCGCCAGACGAGGCGTCCGGAGACGCCGGCGGCTGCAGCGCGCTGATTCGCGTCGTGTCGGCGGCGCTGTGACGTCACCACCAGAAGGCACACCTGCTCCGCCGCTGCGCTGAAGCACTCGCGGACAGCTAGCTGCCTTATCACGGGACGGGCTTCGGCACGGAAGGCGCGGGCCTAGGTGGACCACAGAGGCAGCGGTCAGAGTTGAGCGGTCGGCGGAGTACGTGACAGCGAGCTGTGGGCGTGCACAGTGGAGGCGCAGCCGGAACGTGGGGAGGTCGCCGAGCGACTGGCGCTGCGCTGCCGCCGCCGCCGGCCGGAGGCGCAGGGATGGAGGGAGGTGGTGGTGGGGAGGGGCGCGGGGGGAGCACGCGAGCTGGCGCGCCGGCCAACGCGCTCCCCGTCCAGCCACTGCGCGGCCACCGCGGTCTTACCTGCGGCGCTACACTGCACAACGCCTCCAGGAGTTCACGGATAAAACAACTGAGTACCTAACACACATAACGAATGCCATACTAAAACACCAACACTTCCCCGCCTTTTGAAAGACGGCCGAGGTCCTGATGTTCAGGAAGCCGGGGAAAGACCACAGCCTCCCACAAAATTACCGACCCATCAGCCTTCTGAGCTGGCTCAATAAGATTGTTGAGAAGGTGATTCTCAAACGCATCACTAGGCACTGCATAACAAATGACATCCCGAGACCGGAGCAATTCGGCTTCAGGAATCACCACTCCACAACACAACAACTCTTACGGGTCGTTGAACATATAACATATGGCTTCAACATAAACACAGCTACAGGGGCGGTGTTCCTGGACATCGAAAAGGCTTTCGACCGTCTATGGCACAACGGCCTAATTCGCAAACTAAGCGACGCGGGATTCCCCGACGGACTGGTGCGTCTGACACACTCATACTTCACAGACAGGAGTTTCAACACTGACGTGCAGGAAAAAAAATCAACACGACACGGTATACACGCGGGAGTACCCCAGGGAAGCATCCTAGGGCCCCTGCTGTTTAACCTCTACATAAACGATCTCCCAACCACACACAGCACGACGATGGCAATCTACGCGCAAGATTGGAAACCGTCAAACATTACGTCACGCCTACAGACTGCACTCAGAGTGGCTGAGCCTTGGTTGGAGAAATGGCGTGTTAGAGTAAACGTCGACAAGTGCCAAGCCGTTCTGTTCACTAGAAGACCGAAGCAACTGCGCAAACAGCGATACTGCAGACCAATAACTCTACATGCAGGACCATGAGACCCGTGAGAAAGTCAAATACCTCGGTGTCTGGCTGAACCGGGAATTACTCTGGGGGGACCACATACAACACGTGACCAACCGAGCTAGCGCAAGGCTCAAACAGCTCTACCCTATGTTCAACAGGCATAGCACACTGAACAGAAGGGTGTTGAGGTCCAAGTACATGACACTTATCCGACCCCTGATGACGTACGCAGCTCCTGTCTGGGGATACGTTGTGCCTACTCGCCTGCGCCGTCTGCAGCTCATACAAAACAAAGTACTCAAAATCATAAGCAATACTCCACGATACGCACACATCGAGGACCTTCGCCGGGTATACCGACTTGAGACTCTCACGGAGGTAATCCACAAACTCATCACGAGACTATACAGAAACTCCAGACATTCACAGAACCCGTTTACTCTGAATCTCGGGAACTACGACCACACCCATAGATGGAAACATAAAAGACCAAAAGACATACTTGTAAGGACCTAACATCTATGGCCAAGCATACGCAAACATAACGGTACAGGTGAGCCCCTGTTAATCAGACGCCATTACTGGATATCCAGCTGGAATACACTGCCGAATAACTGGCACCACGCAGGGAAGCCGTACCGTACACTGCATGCAGACAAGCTCCACCCCCCCCCCCCCACACACACACAGTGAGATGATTTATGGCCGATCTCCCACTACTGTATAACGATCTTGATTGTTCCAGGAATGTAGCGGCTGCAGCAACTGGGATACATCGCCATCGCTTGCCACGGTAATGATGCATGACACCCATACTAACAAATCCAACCTTGCATGAACTATCGCAGCTAGTAAGCCACTACTGCTCTTACTACCCATTCGCGACCTCTGGAACTGGTCACGAATGCCTGCGTCCGATATATCTGTGACGTTCGACTTTTTCATCACATTTCACCAGCATATGCAAAATTGTACTGGCTTCTTGCAGACTGTGGTGTGCGTACTGTAAGACCTTCGGTACACACGCCATCAGATTATTTGACTTGTCGCTCTAACGAAGTAGGCGAGTGTCAGCAATATGTCTCGTGGTCTTATCGTGGCGTGTTTATCTTCTGCCGTTAGGTCAGACGATAGAAAAGCCACTTGCACGATTAGAGTAGCAGATTGACGGCGACCAACTTTAAACAGAACTTGATTAATTTTCACACACATTTATTAAAATAATAAAAAGCATAGACATCACGTAACTTGATTCTGGATGCTGTTTACAATTGACAATCTGAAGTTCCTTTGGTCTTTGGTCATGGCTATGTACGGGAATATGATAATCGTATTAGGCGCAGACTGAAACTTGACTATAGACTGGTACCAGACTAATGTAGACTGGTACACTCTGCAGCAGACAAATGCAGACTGAGTAATCGGAGGTCTGTACACTCGTTATAATATCTCGCGCGTTGATGTATCACTGCGCGAGTGTGATCCGCGAGGAGAAAAGGTTCTACGTTAGCAGCAATCTCATTGGCTGCGTTACATGTTAAAACGCGGATCGGCGGAAGCAGAATTTGGTCCGCCTCTAAGACAGCCACATCTCGTAGTGCGGAGACGGACGAGCGCTGCGCCTGCGCTGTTGCGCTTAGCGGGGCGCGCTCTAGTGGGAAAGTTGCGTAAGCGCTGACTACGCGGAAGTATGTACACAACAATCACAATTCTGACTAACGAGCACGTAACTGCAGTGTGCAAAAAAGCATCAGCATCCCTTCATGTCCCACAAAAATATAAAAAACTCTTCCCTTTCGATCTGAAAAGGAAATTAGTACAAACGCTTATGCTCTCAATCATTAACTACAGCGATATTATCCTACAAGGCCTCTCGCAGGAAATTTCGCGACGTCTGCAACTGGTCACGAATGCCTGCGTCCGATATATCTGTGACATTCGACTTTTTGATCACATTTCACCAGCATATGCAAAACTGTCCTGGCTGCGTGCAGACAAAAGCAGAGATTTCCATACACTCCGTCTCATCTACTGCCTTATAAATGTACACTGTCCCTCATATCTCTCCTCGTCCCTAACGCTTATGTCGGAACAACATGACAGAAACACACTTTCCCATCATAATAAAATCCTCTCTGTTCCACTGCATCGCTCAGCCACCTTCTCAGAGTCCTTTACAGTAGCGGGAACCCGACTCTGGGATAACCTTTCTCGCCGGCCAGAGTGGCCGAGCGGTTCTAGGCGCTACAGTCTGGAACCGCGCAACCGCTACGGCGCAGGTTCGAATCCTGCCTCGGGCATGGATGTGTGTGATGTCCTTAGTTATGTTTAAGTAGTTCTAAGTTCTAGGGGACTGATGATCTCAGAAGCTAAGTCCCATAGCGTTCAGAGCCATTTGAACCAATAACCTTCCTCGTTATGTTTGAGAACTTAAAAACATGTCCGGCTTTAAAAAAAAACAGTCAATGACGTATCTGCTTAAGCAACAGTAACGCCTTCCTCTGTACATGAATGCACTTCACCTCATTGCTTCCCTCTTTCCCCGTCTTGAAATCTCCCTTCCCCAAAACTCGCTATACTAGTAAACATCTACTTTACACACCAAGATATTAATGTACATCTGCACAAATCTTCATCACTATTGCCAATTTTTCTCATGTCTATCATTATTATTTGAGTTTTTTCTACTGTTATTATTATTGATTTTATCATAATTCATATGTATAGCACCTGTTGTAACAATACTGCCAGCATTTACTTTATTAGGTCTTAGTCACTACTCTTTATTCATATTGTCACTACAGTAATCTAATTTTCTTATTTAAACTATTGTCATGATGTAACTCTGATGTGTGAAATGCTGCATGTGTGGAACACTGGTCCGATGTAAGAGAGGGCCTGATGGCCCTAATCTGATCAGGTTAAATAAATAAATAACGCCACTGTGGACGTGGCGCACTATGGGAAGATCCTCACATTCCCTCTTATCCACATTTCACAACTGTCCCCTACCACCGTTTGACGCCTCTGTGGTGGAGGTCAGAACATCAACGTGCGTGACTGAAACCGGGCGGTTTTCTTATGTGTGTCAGAGGAAAACATTTCAAAAGTACCAGTGGTCGGAGTCGACTGAAAAGGCCTCAGGCAGTGGCATAAAAGGCATCAATGAAACCGCCTCTTCCCTAGAGGCGTTCATTTTCACACGTTTCGCGCTAGAAAACGACAGTTTGCAGTGCGATGTCCAACAGGACGACGTTCACGACAAAATATTGTGCTACTGCTAACACCATCCAGGGGAATCGACGCTTTTCTAAGAAGATTACAGTGTTACAACCCCACTGAACGTGATCTCATTCCTTTGGAATGTAGTGTGGCTACAAGTTTTGCTTTGGTATATAGGATGGGACCCCTAGGGACCATTCAAAACCATTCAACGAAATTTCAACAGAGTTTCCAAAAACCTTTTTACACATATCTCCAGTTGTATCGGAGCTAGCAAATTCTAATCCACAAAGTGCTGATTGACAGCAATTCATATGTATACCAAATTTGATTGAAAACGATCCAGTGGTTCAGCAGGAGATGTAGAATGTGCACACAGATAATATACACACATTCATTTACGTACCTGTATATAGTTACATTCAAGTATATACACACATGTATACTAACTAAGCTTTGCCCCACGGCTTCACCTGTGTACACATTAGACAAATATTGCACACATCTCTCTCTCAGGCCACCTCTCCTCCCCCTCTGCCTGCCCATCTGTTACTCTATCTCACTCTCAGTTCATCTCCTCGCCATCTCCTCTGTCCACTCTTCCTCTACACGTCTCTCTGAATATCTCTTCCTTCCTGTCAGTCTGTAAATGTTCTCCTCCCCCTACTTCCGTACAGCTCTCCCTCTATCCCCATCGCTGTCTTCCCCAACCCTCTTCTCCATCCATCTCTGCACCCCCTTTTCAGCCCACCCTACCCTCCATACCCCTCTCTCTACCCATTCATACATGAAGTCCCTACAGGACATGCTGTTACTACCTGCAAACCATGCATGTCCTAAGGGCAGCCTATAGGTCAGAGATTGAAAAAATAATTTCTGCCCATATCTTGGCTCATATGAGAGCTACAAGGTTCTAACCCTCACCATGCTCATTCTCATGTAGCAACCAATATGTATGCCATATTTGGTTGAAATCGCTCTTGTGGTTTAGGATGAGATGCTGGACATCTTTACATACATTCTGTTATGTGTATATGGTAGCCTTTTTTCATGGCTTTACCTGTGCACTTGTATGTCACATATGATGCATACTTCTTTAGTCCATTCTCACATGGTCTGTCTCGTCCTTTCCCCTTTAACAGACAGGAAGAAGATGCTGTGATATGAAAATGATGAGCATTCAGACAAGTTTGGCGACGGTGGCGACACCTACAACGTGCTGACATGAGGAAACTTTCCATCCGATTTCTCACATACAAACAGCAGTCGACCGGCGTTCCCTGGGGAAACGTTGTTGTGATGCCTCGTGTAAGGAGGAGAAATGCGTACCATCACGTTTCCAACTTTAATCAGGTCGGATTGTAGCCTATCGCGATTGCGGTTTATCGTATCGCGCCATTGCTGCTCGCGCTGGTCGAGACCCAATGACTGTTAGCAGAATATGGAATCGGTGGGTTCAGGAGGGTAATACGGAACGCCGTGCTGGATTCCAACGGCCTCGTATCACTAGCAGTCGAGATGACAGGCATCTTATCCGCATGGCTGTAACGGATCGTGCAGCCACGTCTGGATTCCTGAGTCAACAGATGGGGACGTTTGCAAGACAAGAAGCATCTGCACGGACAGTTCGACGACGTTTGCAGCAGCATGGACTATCAGCTCAGAGACCACGACTGCGGTTACCCTTGACACTGCATCACAGACACGAGCGCCTGCGATGGTGTACTCAACGACGAACCTGGGTGCACGAATGGCAAAATGTCATTTTTTCGGATGAATCCAGGTTCTGTTTACGGCATCATGATGGTCGCATCCGTGTTTGGCGACATCAAGGTGAGCGCACATTGGAAGCGTGTATTCGTCATCGCCATACTGGCGTACCACCCGGCGTGATGGTACGGGGTGCTATCGGTTACACGTCTCGATCACCACTTTGAACAATGGACGTTACATTTGAGATGCGTTACGACCAGTGGCTCTACTCTTCATTCGATCCCTGCGAAACCCTACATTTCAGCAGGATAATGCACTACCGCATGTTGCAGATCCTGTACGGGCCTTTCTGCATACAGAAAATGTTCGACTGCTGCCCTGGACAGCACATTCTCCAGATCTCTGACCAATTGAAAACGTCTGGTCAATGGTGGCCGAGCAACTGGCTCGTCACAATACGCCAGGCACTACTCTTGATGAACTGTAGTATGGTGTTGAAGCTGCGTGGGCAGCTGTACCTGTACACGCCATCCAAGCTCTGTTTGACTCAATGCCCAGGCGTGTCAAGGCCGTTATTACGGCAAGAGGTGGTTGTTCTTGCTGCTGATTTCTCAGGATCTGTGCACCCAAATTGCGTGAAAATGTAATCACATGTCAGTTCTAGTATAATGTATTTGTCCAATGAATACCCGTTTATCATCTGCATTTCTTCCTGGTGTAGCAATTTTAATGGCCAGTAGTGTACCTGTTACAGCTCACTAAAATATACTTCGAATTGTGTGAAAGTTGCTTTCATTGTTATTACCAATGCGGGTTTTGGGAAATCTGACAGAAGTACGTGTGGTTTGTCTCGGCAGCCACGCTCCGGCGGCAGGCCCCCACCCCCGCCCCCGCCCCCGCCGCAGTCACCACCCCAGGCTCCCGTTGAACGTCAGAGCGGCACGCAGGCCACCGGCAGAGCGTTCAGACCAGAACAATTCACCCGGCAGCTCGCTTCGCTGTCTGTCGTGTCACGAACCCTCACCCTCTCCTCGTCTGTTCCATTCTTGCATGGTGCGTGGGAAAAACGAGTGTTGTTCAGTATGATCTCAGACTGTACCATGACGGTTCCCAATAGAAGCGAATCTGGAAGGAAAAATATATTTCTTGTTAGGGCTTAGAATGTGTGCTCTCGGAATTGTAAGAATAGGTATTATCCTGATACGGAGGTCCAATCGTTGCAGCGTTGGCCACTGTAATTTATCGAAAATTTCGTGACGATTCGGAGAGATTTGTTTTGAATTTTTACTACATCTGCCGTTGTTTCAGCTTGCTAAGGGTTACAGGCTGAGGGAGAGTACGCAAAACTAGCCCGGAAGGTAGAGTGCACACCTGAATGATTTAAAGCTGAACTCTTCCACTAAATTCCAGTTTGGCGTCAGAGGCTATTGCTTATGGATTAATCCGCTTTCGACGCTTACGTCATACTCTATGCACATATTATTTCTACTGGGTATGCATGCTCCTCCTACACACCCTCTCAGGCCAAAAGTTTTCGAACACCCCTATGTAATGTAGAGTTCATAACCAGATGTCACGGGTGGCGGATCCGTCAATGTAAAATCAGATGCAGGATGTGGGCCCGTCAACAGAGCTGAGTGGCTTGGAACGTTGGCAAGTCGTTGGATGCCACCTGAGTAACAAATCCATCAGGGATATTTCAACTCTCTAAAATTGCTCGACTATTGGTAATGTGACTGTGAAGAGGAAGCTGAAACAGGTCCAAGCCGCCTTACTGCACCAAAGGACAGGGACTGTCGAGCATTGGGAAGCTTACTGGTAAAGAATAGCATCAGCTCAGGAGCAAGATTCATTCGTGAGTTGCAAAATGTTACGACTCTACATAGTGAGCTAAAAAGAATTCGGTGCAACTTTCAAGCAGCTCCTCATATATGAAACATTTTTGTAGTCAGTGCTAAGCAACGGTTGAGATAGTGTGAAAAGCGTTGCTTCTGAGCAGTGAATGGCTGGAAACGAGTGATTTGCAGCGCTGTACGTTACCTGCCTTCACTGAAGAGCGGAGGAGATGGTGTTGTAGTATGGGTTGTTTTTAATGTGGTGAAGCTGTGGCCTCCTTCCTGTATTTCTGGAACTGCTAAATGTGGAAGGATATGAACACATTTAACGCCATTCTGCTCTGCATACTGTAAAGGAATAGTTCAGAGATGGTGACAGTGTGTATCAGCATGACAGTTGCATCACCTCATAAAGCACGTTTTGCGGAGTTACATTCCTGAAGTCGCCTGGCCTGCCCAGATTCTGCATTTGAATATAGTGGAACACCTTTGGGGTGAGTCAGAACATCGGCTTCGCTCCAAACGCCAATGCCGATCACTGCCTTCTCTGGTTCTAGCTCTTACGGAAGAATGGTGTGCTATTCCTATACAAACGTTCCAACACGGCTACTAGGTCTGCAGGCTTTTCCAGCTAGGCGCTGACATCTTGGAAAATCGGGTTCTCTGCGGGTAATCGCCTTTGTACTTGCACGGTATTTCGACCTCGTAGCTCGCAGTCTTTATCGGGTGCCCCCTGAGGCTGAGGCCAGTAAGCAGGCCTATGTGGGGCTAGGCTATCCGCCGCGCCAGGCCCCCCGGCCGAGGCACGCATCGGCCAGTAGCAGCAGCCGCAGTATTTTCTAGCCGTAACTGTTGCGACTGCTACGCGCGCACTTTTTGTTGCGGTGTAAAGTCAAGTGCCGGCACACCAGTCGGAAATGATAGAGCGGAGACGGCTCGAAGAAGTCAGCCAATAGCACTCTGACTGACCTTCTGTAGGACGACAACGCGACAGCAGCGGCCTCTGGCGAGAGAACATAACCGCCGCTCCCCACTGCTCACGATGCAGTTCTACAAAAGCGTCAAGACCAACGACCTGGATAGAAGCACCCTCTGTATTATTTGTATTGCAATCGTTATACTGAAGGACATTAATTACACTACTGGCCGTTAAAATTTCTACACCAAGAAAAAAAGAAGATGATAAACTGGTATTCATTGGACAAATATATTATACTAAAACTGACATGTGATCACATTTTCACGTAATTTGGGTGCACATATCCTGAGAAATCAGTACCCAGAACAACCACCTCTGGCTGTAATACACCTGGGCATTGAGTCAAATATAGCTTGGATGGCGTGTACAGGTACAGCTGCCCACGCAGCTTCAACACGTTACCACAGTTCATCAAGAGTAGTGACTGGCGTATTGTGACTTGTCAGTTGCTCGGCCACCATTGACCAGACGTTTTCAGTTGGTGAGAGATCTGGTGAATGTGCTGTCCAGGGCAGCAGTCGAACATTTTCTGTATCCAGAAAGGCCCGTACAGGACCTGCAACATGCGGTAGTGCATTATCCTGCTGAAATGTAGGGTTTCGCAGGGATCGAATGAAGGGCAGAGCCACGGGTCGTAACACATCTCAAATGTAACGTCCACTGTTCAAAGTGCCATCAAATACGAGCAAGAAGTGACCGAGATGTGTAACCGATGGCACCCCATACCATCACGCGGGGTGATACGCCACTATGGCGATGACGAATACACGCTTCCAATGTGCGTTCACCGCGATGTCGCGAACACGGGTGCGACCATCATGATGCTGTAAACAGAACCTGGATTCATCCGAAAAAATGACTTTTTGCCATTCGTGCACCCAAGCTCGTCGTTGAGTACACCATCACAAGGGCGCCTATCTGTGATGCAGTGTCAAGGGTAACCGCAGCCATGGTCTACGAGCTGATAGTCCATGCTGCTGCAAACGTCCTAGAACTGTTCGTGCAGATCGTTTATGTCTTGCAAACGTCCCCATCTGTTGACTCAGGGATCGAGACGTGGCTGCACGATCCGTTAGAGCCATGCTGACAAGATGCCTGTCATCTCGACTGCTAGTGATACGAGGCCGGTGGGATCCAGCACGGCGTTCCGTATTACCCTCCTGAACCCACCGATTCCATATTCTGCTAACAGTCATTGGATCTCGACCAACGCGAGCAGCAATGTCGCGATACGATAAACCGCAATCGCGATAGGCTACAATCCGACCTGATTAAAGTTGGAAACGTGATGGTACGCATTTCTCCTCCTTACACGAGGCATCACAACAACGTTTCCCCAGGGAACGCCGGTCGACTGCTGTTTGTGTGTGAGAAATCGGATGGAAAGTTTCCTCATGTCAGCACGTTGTAGCTGTCGCCACCGGTGCCAACCTTGTGTGAATGTTCATCATTTGCATATCACAGCATCTTCTTCCTGTCGGTTAAATTTCGCTCTGTAGCACGTCATCTTCGTGGTGCAGCAATTTTAATGGCCAGTAGTGTATATTTGATGCATACGCGCTTATAAGGCTCACTCTAGTCTTATAGAAAATGAACTGCTCTTCTGCTGGTGTCCTCCAAATTTATATAGACCTAATCGATTTGAAATTATAAAAAAGTATCAAAATATCTAATTACATAAGCAAAAAGGTAATTAAACAAGCAAACTTAACAATGTAAATGTTCTTCACAGTGTGTGGCTACGTTTTGCAACGTTTGTCCAACGCAGTCAAATGTAAACGAGTCAGATAGAAAAAAAGTAAGTAAACTATGTATTATATCAAAAGTAATGGGCATAACTGTTAACAGATTTATCGCTCTATGAGACAAGACGGTCAGTGCCTTCATGAGAAAATGTTGGCGGCTGCCTGCGGAACCGTGACTGTAGCTGGGCGTGCACACCTCCGTTCGGAACAAATTGACGGCCAAAAGTATGGAAATGGCGCGGGGAGAAACGGGAACTCTACTGAGGATGTGCAACAGCTTCCCAGTGAAACTTCCGCAGCGCAGTCGGAACAACAGACTCATCAGCTTCGGCAAAATCACGGCCACCTTTTTCTTTGAATGCAAGGGTCCGCCGAACATCTGCCTTCTAGAACACGGCACCACAGTTAACTGATAGCGGTGTGTGTATTGTATATTAAACTGAGACCTAGAAACGACGCAGAGGCTTCGTCCCGCCGTAGCCCTCAGTGGTTCACAACCCCACAGCAGTCCACCCACCCCACCGCTGCCCCACAACGAGCCCTGGGTTATTGTGGGTTCGGCCCCCAGTGGACTGCCCCCCCCCCCCCCCGCCCCTCCCTGGGAACGTCTCTTATCAGTCTGCGTCGTAGAGTAATTATGGTGTATGCGTACGTGAAAACTGTTTGCGCATCATTCGCCAACACAGTGTAACTGAGGCGGAATAAGGGGAACCAGCCCGCATTCGCCGAGGTAGATGGAAACCCGCCTTAAAAACCATCCACAGGCTGCCCGGCACACCGGACTTCGATATCTGCTGCGCGGATTCGTGCTGGCGACCGGCACGCCTTCCCGCTCGGGAAGCATTGACAGCGGTACGTGGACACTTTGAAAAAACTGAAACGCATTATCAAGTCCAAAGGTCAAGGAAAGTTGATGGTTGCTCAGTCCAATCTCGCCACTTTCATGAATGATGAGGAAATGATGAGGACAACACAGTCATTTCGAGGAAGGTGAAAATCATTGTCCCCGCCGGGAATCCAACCCGGGACCAAGAGCTCGGGAAGCGAGATCGCGACCGCGAGACCACGAGTTGCGGACTGTTGACCGCCTTGTCTCACACTGGGATAAATGAATTAACAGTTATGGCGATTACTTTATAAATAATAAATAATTTACTTACATTTTTTCCACCTGATTCGTTTTCATTTGACTGTCCCCTTGGCTGATTTTTTTTCCTGTCTGCGTACACTCGCGATTTTCCCTGATCGCTGTGAGTCGGGACTTCAACTCTGGCAATTGCCGCAATGATTTTGTACATTATACGGTACTTTCTGCCATAGATAGGATTTGCAATTTGTGATGAGGTGACGTGCATAGTGTAAGAGCGCAACTTCAAAGTTTTTGTTGTAGTTCGTCAGCCTGCTGACTGGTTTGTTGCACTCACCAGGAATTTCCATCCTATCTTATCCTCCTCATCTGAGCGTAGCAATTGCATCCTACATCGTCAATTATTTGCAGGATATATTCCAAATGGTTCAAATGGCTCTGAGCACTATGGGACTCAACTGCTGAGGTCATTAGTCCCCTAGAACTTAGAACTAGTTAAACCTAACTAACCTAAGGACATCACAAACATCCATGCCCGAGGCAGGATTCGAACCTGCGACCGTAGCGGTCTTGCGGTTCCAGACTGCAGCGCCTTTAACCGCACGGCCACTTCGGCCGGCGATATATTCCAGTCTCTGTCTCACCGTACAGCTTTTGCCCTGTACATCTCTACCAGTGTCTTTGCTAGATTACCTAATGCCCCTGTTCCTTCTTCTGCTTAATGTTTTCCACAAGTTGCTCTCCTCACTGACTCTGCCGAGAACCTTACGTCATCGGTCCACTTATCTCTGAACATCTCCAACGCTTCAAGCCTTTCCTATTCCGTTTTTTTTTTTTCACGGTGTATGATTCACTCCCATGCAACGCCGAACTCCGACCGTACATTTTTAGGTTTCTTCCTCAAATTAAGGCTGGTGTTAGATACTAGAAGACTCCTTTAGGTCAGAAATGCGTTTTTTGCTTGTCCTAGTCTACCTTTTTATGTCGTACTTTCATAGTCGAGAATGTGATTATTACTTCCACTGTAGCGCGTTTTAATCACCAACATCAGAAAACAAAGTTAGATAATTAAGTTTTTTGGTCTGTAGAGACGTGTCTGCAGTCTTCGTATTCACTGAAATCGACGCGTTACAGTACCAAAGCATGGCGCTAGAAAAGATGAAGCAAAACAGGGCAGCCCGTGGATAAAACGGAGTCCTGTGTGGTAACTCGTATTGTGCTACAAAATGTATGTTTGGTTGGTAGCGCTGTACAGTACCAGTGCACCATCATACAGCACAGCAGTTAGGCAGTGTAGACGCCTCCAGTAAGGTCAAACAAGTCAGAATGACAAAGCACTATGCGGTAGGCAGTCCGTAACGTCCAGTCTCATTGATGTGACCGCCTCTCAGAAGCCTGAGTAACCATCTTCTGCTGCGCGGACGTGCAGGATCAGTGAAGTTCTGGAAGGCTCCGACAGGAATGTGTATCGATGCCGACTCCGGAGTCGTGGGCAGCTGCGTTAGGATGCTCGATTCAGAATGCATGATGCGAACAGCCCGATCGGGGTGGTCCAACGCATTCTCGATTGGTTTAAATCTGGGGAGCTTATTGGCCAGAGGAGTACGGTAAACTGATTCTGGTGCTCTTCGAACCACGCACCTACACTACGAGGTGTGTGACACGTTGAGTTTTATTGACGGTTCACGTCATCGTGCCGAGAATGAAAGAAAAAAAAAAAAAAGAAAAGCTGCAAGTAGCGTAGGCCTTTCCGACTACTACTGCGGGGCCGTACACGGCAATTGCCATCCGTGCGATGCAGTACGGTACGTTATTGATCTGAAAAGGCCAGTGGAAATCCAATTCCGGCCTTCGTCGCTGATGAACAGCCATCAGCTTGGGTGCGTGGACGGGGCGCCTGCTGCAGTTGAGAAGACAGTGTCGGTAGCCCTTGGTTCACCTGGGCGGTCAGTCGCTCCACAGTTGAACGCCTGTTCGCCCGCAGACAGCTCCGCAGCCGTCGTTCACCCGTGTCATCTGTAGCCGGTGGCGCAACGCAGTTACCTCGGCGCTGGTTTTGGATAGCCCCGTTTTGCCATTCGCGGTATAAGTTTCTTTAATTTACGCCTATGGTCACAATCTTTTTTGTTTAACAGATTACCGGTTTAGGTCTTTAATGACCATCATCAGGACTTTGTTTTTATGAAACAGATCTGATGATGGTCATTAAAGGCCGAAACCGGTAATCTGTTAAACAAAAAAGATTGTGACCATAGGGGTAAATTAAAGAAATTTATTAAATGTACGGGTCACTGTGTTTTTTCGCGACGATGTCGCACCTTGTGAAATTCGCGGTATACTTCAACCAGGGCGACACTCCAACAGTTCACAAACGTAGCCATTTCGAAAACGCTTCTACATTTGGCTCAAAAGCTCATGATAATTTCCTTTTGGACGTCCGAATTAAGACAAAGACAACGACAGCACTGTTTTCCGCGTCCCCCGGCACAGCTAGTGCTACCACCTGACGTCTGTAAGTGGTCATTGCATACTGACGTTGAAGAAAGGTGGCGGTCACTGCACCGTGCGTAATATCTGTATGAAGAAACGGGTGTTGCCAGGGATGGGGGTGCCTCGGTCCTTTAACACCGGCGTATGGCAACCTCGGCTACCGTGGGAAAAAACGTAAACGAGTCTTAGATGTGTTTTGAACATGTTACGCGACATTACGGACACGGCAAAGGTAGTGAGAGAATGGAGAAAATCCATCAATCCTCAAGGCGTTCAACTACGATGGAAACCATATAAAATCGCCGTAGACTGTTAAGTTTTCAGATGACATTGTATTAATTACTGACTCACTGAATAGTGCAAAGAAAGAATCAAAGAAATACAGAAACAAGCAGACAAAGTAGGACTAAAAATATCATTTGAAAAAACACTCTTCATGACAAACATGAGTGACGCCCGTCCAAATCTTAAAAGTCACAACAACACAATATTTAAAACAGAGTGTTTTAAATACTTAGGAGAATCGATAAAAAGCAACTCAAAAGAAAAGGTAGCCGTAGAAAATAGAGAACGTAAAATGGAAAGGGCATTCCAAATGACAAGAAACATATAAAAATTGACCTGGAACACAATGCTAAGAGACAATCAAACAGTGGTGAGGCCATAAACAATGTGTATAGCAGAAACAAACTAACAATATTTCGGGATCTTGAAAAGTTGGAAAAAGTTGAGAGTAGAATTCTAAGGAAACTGGTAGGACTTAGACATAATAGTACTGTTGAATAGAAATTGAGATCGGAGAGCTCTATTTGAAACTGGAAAAGCTAACTGATGCAAAGAAGAAAAGAAGACTACAGTTTAATGGCCACTTATACCGCATGGATGATAACAAATTAACCAAGCAACTCTTCAACTAACAAAACACCAACAAATTCAAACCCAGACGCTCCACCAAAACTGACAAAAATATGAAAAGCACAGGAATTAAAATTGGACATAGTAGATAATAGAATAATTTTTAGAGGTGCAACACAAAAGGCAGGATTTCAGGAAAGAAAGCGGTCTGCAAAAAGAAGAAAGTGGATCCAGGAAGGAAAGGAACGAAAATCTCGAAGGATGAAGGAGCAACGAAAACTGAATATAAAGAAGAAAAACTAAAGTTGATTTATCGTACCCTCCAAATGGGACATTCGAATAAATAAATAAATAAAAGACTACTAGGAAATTTAATTTTACGAGGTGGAGTGTCAGTAATATTGTTGCAAGAATATATCCTATTTCTTCTCACCAGTTCGTCGTTTTCTTCAGAGAACGAAATGAAGCAAAACGAAGATTTCTTTGTTGTGAAGTTTTATCTCCAATTCCTGCGTGAGGCAGAGAGATTTATTAGAAGTTTTGGTGTTGTTTCGTTCTTCACTCTGACGACTGGTTTGATGCGGCTCTCCACACTGCTACATACTTTGCTAGCTTTTGAATCTCCGAATAACTTCTTCAATGTATATTCATTTGAAGCCACCTACTGTGTTCATCTCTTACTCTTTCTCTGCAATTTTTACTCGCTGAACTCCCCTCCAATAATAAACGGATGATTCTTTGATGTAGCACGATGTCTCCTATCATTGGAGTCCTTCTTATAGAAAATTGTGACATACATTCGTTTTGTCACCAATTCCATACAGTACCTTTCCATTAGTTACGCGATCTACCCACGTAATCTTCACCACTGTTGTGCCGCACCACGTTTCAAAAGCTTGTCTTCATTCCTCGTCTGAAGTGCTTATCGCTCACGTCTCACTTCCGTGTAAGAGCTACACTTCAAACGGATGCCACGAAAAAAAACTTGTTAACGATGTATATATACTGACTGAAGCGAGAAATGGAAATTTGTACCACGGCTGGGATTCGAACCTGGGTCGGCGGCCTACCGGGCAAATACTCCAGCCACTGAGCCACGCTGGCCAAGGCTCTGAACAAGTGCTCGGACTAATCTATCACGGGTTCTTTAGAGAGAATGCGGAGAGAGGAATTTGGACTGAGGAGCGAGCTGCGCTAGCACTGTCCTTGCAGTGTTACAGAGCCACTGTACCAGTCTAGTGTAGCGGTCAGTGCATCCTGCGTTCGAATTCCAGCATTGGTACACATTTTCATTCGTCGCTTCAGTCTGCATACATACATCATAGACGTTTGAATCTTGAAAAGGTCTCTGGAATCATATATTACGATGCTGATACTGTTTGGATTGTGGGCGCTCAACTGCACGATTATCAGGGCCCGTACAAATTCCCAAACTTTTCTCAGCCCCTGCCGGGAATCGAACCCGAGACCCCGTACTTGGGAAGCGGGAACGCGACCGCGAGACCACGAGCTGCGGACTGGAATCATATAGATCCATTTGATAATTGTTAACACTTAAATTTAAGTTCGATGTTAACAAGTACCTCTTATTTCTCTCGCCATTGCCAGTCTATGTTTTATTTCCTCTGTACACCGGCTATCGTCAGTTGGTTGACTACGCGCTCGGGTAGCCACACACGGTAATGTGGTCTACATCTACGTCTACATCCATACTCCGCAAGCCACCTGACGGTGCGTGGCGGGGGGTACTTTGAGTACCTCTATCGGTTCTCCCTTCTATTCCAGTCTCGTACTGTCTCTGGAAAGAAAGATTGTCGATATGCTTCTGTGTGGGCTCTAATCTCTCTGATTTTATCCTCATGGTCTCTTCGCGAGACATACGATATACTGCTTGACTCCTCGGTGAAGGCATGTTCTCGAAACTTCAACAAAATCCCGTGCCGAGCTACTGAGCGTCTCTCTTGCAGAGTCTTCCACTGGAATTTATCTATCATCTCTGTAACAGTTTCGCGCTTACTAAATGATCCTGTAACGAAGCGCGCTGCTCTCCGTTGGATCTTCTCTATCTCTTCTATCAACCCTATCTGGTACGGATCCCACACCGGTGAGCAGTATTCAAGCAGTGGGCGAACAAGTGCACTGTAACCTACTTCCTTTGTTTTCGGATTACATTTCCTTAGGATTCTTCCAATGAATCTCAATCTGGCATCTGATTTACCGACGATTAATTTTATGTGGTCATTCCATTTCAAATCACTCCTTATGCCTACTCCCAGATAATTTATGGAATTAACTGCTTCCAGTTGCTGACCTGCTATATTAAAAGATAAAGGATCTTTCTTTCTATGTATTCGCAGTACATTACACTTGTCTACATTGAGATTCAATTGCCATTCCCTGCACCACGCGCCAATTCGTGGCACATGCTCCTGCATTTCAGTACTATTTTCCCTTGCTACAAGCTCTCGATATACTACAGCGTCATCCGCAAAAAGTCTCAGTGAACTTCCGATGTTATCGACAAGGTTATTTATGTATATTGTGAATAGCAACGGTCCTACGACACTACCTGCGGCACACCTGAAATCAGTCTTACTTCGGATGACTACTCTCCATTGAGAATGACATGCTGAGTTGCCTAGGAATTCTTCAATCCAATCACACAATTGGTCTGATAGCCCATATGCTCTTACTTTGTTCATTAAACGGCTGTGGGGAACTGTATCAAACGCCTCGCGAAAGTCAAGAAACACGGCATCTACCTGGGAACCCGAGTCTATGGCCCTCTGAGTCTCGTGGAGGAATAGTGCGAGCTGGGTTTCACACGATCGTCGACCCCGGATCGAATCCGCTCAGTGGATTAAGAACAGGGTGTCGGTCTGTCGACCGTCTGGATGTGGTTTTTAGGTGGTTTCCTACAACCCAATAGGTGAATACCGGGCTAGTCCCCATGTATAGCCTTCGATAACCGCGACGCAAACAGTCAGAACACTCCGTAACTCTTGCACACGGAATTCAGCCTACGTGCAAAGTGACTGGGTGCACTGTTCTGTCCGTGAGGGTGAATGCGAGGCTGATGAGCTTCTCTGTTTGGTCTCCTCAAACACTCATTCAGTGCAGTACAGTTAGTTGAAAGCTGAAATATTCTTCATGTGTACATTTGCTTCTAAACCTAATCGCCCTTTCGACGAACGCATTTGTCCCAATGGGAGAGTACTTTGTTGATGTCAGGCAGACTGTGTGCCTTTGTTAACGGAGCTACAACCTCTCCTCTGCTTGCACCGTTCCATATCAAAGAGAGGCCCACGAAGAAACGAAAATCGGATGCGGCGAAGTCGAGGCTGTGTGGGGGATGATCGATGACAATGAACCCAGCGCGCGAAACTGTTGCAGGTTTAGCAGCGAGCGCTCGTCTGTGGTCTGGCATTTTCGTGCCGAAGGAGAGGATGCTCTGTTGTGTCTAGGCAAGACAGCCTAGACACAATGCGAGGAAGCCGAAAGGCACGCGCTACGCTCGCGTAGATGGGCGTGAGGTCTGAAACAGGATACGTAATGAATGCTATAAAGAAAAGTACGTAGCTTCTTGAATACTTAACTTTAATCCATCCTTTTGGTACATCTGGAGATTGTGGCGATACAAGTGAGACTCTTTAGATACATGCAATGTTACTAATGGCGCCTTGCTAGGTCGTAGCCATTGACTTAGCTGAAGGCTATTCTAACTATCGGCTCGGCTAATGAGCAATGCTTCGTCCATGTAGTCGCTAGCAAAGTCGTCGTACAACTGGGGCGAGTCCTATTCCGTATCTCGAGACCTGCCTTGTGGTGGCGCTCGGTCTGCGATCACACAGTGGCGACGCGCGGGTCCGACATGTACTAATGGACCGCGGCCGATTTAAAGCTACCACCTAGCAAGTGCGGTGTCTGGCGGTGACACCACATGATCCATGTACGAACGGACTTGTCAGATTCTAAACTCAATTACATCATGCTGTTTTTCATGCACCGAGCAAGTTAAGTTACACACATTGTAAGGTGTCAGGCACATCCAACACCTTCCATGAAAACCCTGACATGATAAGCAAATCCAGTAGTATGTCACATAGCTCCGAATAAATTGTGACATTACATTAACCAAAGTAATACGAGTAACGAGTGAGCAAATGGAATACCACAGACTAACACAAGAATGCCTAAATCTATGTCATACCTTCCCACCGTGAGACAGACGCAGTTCCGAGGGGAGAAACGAGAACCGAAGCCGAGAGCAGAACCGTGTTAAGCGAGAAGGCCCTACGATAAGGGACGGACACCCACGTCGCCAGCTAACCGCTAGGACCACCCCAGACGCAAGTTTTAGCGTGAGACTTTTCGCGTCTCCGTTACGTCAAGACCACCCCCCCAGCCCATGTTAAAAGCTAGAGCCCTCCAGAAGAACAGTATAGATCTTACGATAACACAAAAAAGGGCCACACCACCCGCAAGTTTCAGCGTGAGACTTTTTCGTGTCAAAACCACCCCCAGCCAATGTTAAAAGCTAGAGCCCTCCAGAAGAACAGTATAGATCTTACGATAACGCTAAAAGGACCACACCAGCTGCAAGTTTTAGCGTGAGACTTTTTCGCGTCTCTGTTACGTTGCAAACTTTAAAAACATTGCCTCACCACGAAAAGCATAACGTTTCTCATTGGATAGACAGAATTTCTGTAGGCGGAGCTTAAGGTTAACATTGAGATCCTGATTGGTCAGATGAAAACACAGCCAGATAGTTTTTTTTTAAACCAACTTCGGTAAATTGTAGTTAGGAGAAGTTACGAGAGAGTTGCTTCGGAGACGGCGAGCTGGGCGGAGCTTCGCCGGCCGCCGCCCCCTGACGAACACCGACAAGGTAACGAACGATGTCGCATTTTTGAGCGCATAAGGCTTCACTCAGAACTGCAGAAGACTCATCTGTTACATCCCCTTTACGTAACACTAATGTCGATCGTCAATTAAAGCTCATGGTGTTCACATTTGCCACTTGAAGTAAAAATCTGAAACTCGATGATTTTTCTGTTATATAGTTATTGAGAAGCCACATCAGCCACTGTAATTTACGACAAGTTAGATAAGTAATTAAAGATAATTGAGGGTCACTGTAGACCATTTTGATAGTTTTCTCTCTTGTGAAACCTATTTTTAACCTAGATTGTAGATGTGATATGGCACAGGTCATCCTTCGATCCATTGTAGAACTTGGGAACCCATTCAGGGAATATTCGTTCACATTTTTGTTGAACGCAGTTGGTTTTTACCATCCTGTATTAAAATATTTCCTTTTACCAATGGTGCAATTTATAAACAATGTTTTGTGAGTAGAATAAAATTTCCAATGGTAAACTTAACTGCTTTTCGACGTTATTTTACCAGCTAACTAAAAATAGGAAAGCCTTGAACCCCTTCCACTAAATTTAGTTAGTATTAAGATTCCTTTGCAGGGAGTGCAGTAGAGCTGAGGCTGAAATCATTAAGTATTTGGTTATATCATCGCTAGTCTCACTGAACTCTTCTGAATTCTACATGTCATGTGTGGTCTGACGTCTCCTTACCAGCAACAGGTCCCAGGTTCAAACTAGTCAATTCCCTAAAAAAACACGCTCAGAGCGTCGTTGCGCGAAAGTGGTAGGGAGACACGAAAAGAATACAAACAGACACCACGCAGTATGTTTAGAACTTCCGTGTTATACGCTGCAACTCGTAGCCCGCTAGCAGCAGGGGCTACAACTTGCACCTTAGCGAGCAGTTCGACCAAGTAATACGCATGACACGTTATACCTCAACCGGTATGGAGAACAGAAACACGAATTTCGAGGCATTACTTTTACGGACGCCCTTTCAATTCTCTCAGAACTTACTGATTTAATTCTGTGACTTTCCTTACTCTAGTGTTACTTTTCATGATGTACATGTTGCACTACTGGGCATTAAAATTGCTACACCAAGAAGAAATGCAGATGATAAATTAGTATTCATTGGACAAATATATTATACTAGAACTGACATATGATTACATTTTCATGCAATTTGGGTGCATAGACCCTCAGAAATCAGTAGCCAGAGCAACCACCTCTGGCCGTAATAACGGCCTTGATACGCCTGGGCATTGAGTCAAACAGAGCTTGGATGGCGTGTACAGTTACAGCTGCCCATGCACCTTCAACACGATACTACAGTTCATGAAGAGTAGTAACTGGCGTATTGTGACGAGCCAGTTGCTTGGCCACCATTGACCAGACGTTTTCAGTTGGTGAGAGATCTGGAGAATGTGCTGGCCAGGGCAGCAGTCAATCATTTTCTGTATCCAGAAAGGCCCGTACAGGACCTGCAACATGCGGTCGTGCATTAGCCTGCTGAAATGTAGGGTTTCGCAGGGATTTAATGAAGGGTAGAGCCACGGTTGGTAACACATCTGAAATGTAACGTCCACTGTTCAAAGTGGTGACCGAGACGTGTAACGAATGGCACCCCATACCATCACGCCGGGTGATACGCCAGTATGGCGAAGACGAATACACGCTTCCAATGTGCGTTTACCGCGATGTCGCCAAACACGGATGCGACCATCATGATGCTGTAAACAGAAATTGGATTCATCCGAAAAAATGGAGTTTTGCCATTCGTGCTCCCAGGTTCGTCGTTGAGTACACAATCGCAGGCGCTCGTGTCTGTGATGCAGTGTCAAGGGTAACCGCAGTCGTGGTCTCTGAGCTGATAGTCCATGCTGCTGTAAACGTCGTCGAACTGACCGTGCAGATGGTTGTTGTCTTGCAAACGTTCCCATCTGTAGACTCAGGGATCGAGACGTGGCTGCATGATCCGTTACAGCCATAGGGATAAGATGCCTGTCATCTCGACTGCTAGTGATACGAGGCCGTTGGGATCCAGCACGGCGTTCCGTATTACCCTCCTGAAGCCACAGATTCCATATTCTGCTAACAGTCACTGTGTCTGGACCAACGCGAGCAGCAATGTCGCGATACGATATACCGCAATCGCGATTGGCTACAATCCGACCTTTATCAAAGTCGGAAACGCATTTCTCGTTCTTACACGAGGCATGACACCAAAGTTTCACCAGGCAACGCCGGTCAACTGCTGTTTGTGTATAGGTTGGAAACTTTCCTCGTGTCAGCGCGTTGTAGGTGTCGCCACCGGTGCCAACCTTGTGTGAATGCTCTGAAAAGCTAATCATTTGCATATCGCAGCATCTTCTTCCTGTCGTTTAAATTTCGCGTCTGTAGTGCGTCATCTTCGTGGTGTAGCAATTTTAATGGCGAGTAGTGTATATCCTACTTTCAAGACGCTACCCACTCCGTTTAACTGCTCTTCCGGGCACGTTTTATCATTTATTATTCTTTGGAGCTTAGCAACGGCCAGAGGGAAGTGCGGATCGAGGCAAAGAATGTGATCTGGCTGCAGATGTATGCGCGGTATTCAACACGTAAATATTAGACGTGTGGTTGAGCCGGACGCAGTAACTGTCGGCCATTGCCGGTAGCTCCGACGTACCACCGCTGTTAACACTTCACGACGCTCGACTGCTTTATACACGCGCCAGGGAAAGAAGCAGAGTATGTAGGTCACACGTGTCGCACTCATTGTACTTACAGCTTCCGCAGCTGTTTTCGGGGAAACTTTTGCTACTGTCTTGCTCGTCGCGGATTCTCGCGTGGGCAAACATGAGGCTTTTAACAGCCGCCTGGCGGAAGGGAAGAACGGCGGAGAGCAGACTAGACGCTGACTGCGAGCACGTGGGAGCGGCCGGACTAATTCTCCGCCACAAATAGCGGCCGCGCCTTCCGCCGCGCGCCGGCGTGTCCAGCGCCGCTCCCTGGCCTCTCGCCGCGGACGCCTTCCTCTGCTAACCCCGCCCACCCCGCAGAAGCCTGGTGTGCACTAGAGATGGGCAGACTCGTTCATCCTTGGGAACTAGTTCTTCTTTGGGAACCGTTCATTTTTACTCGTTCACCGTTCATTTGTGCTTGGTATATGTTTCTTATGAAAAACTGAAAGCTAGTAGTGTAGGTGACTGAAGGATGGAGGGCACCAAGAGGGGTACTTGCCTCCCCTCTGGGGTATAAAGTTTTTATTCATTACAGGATTCTCACACACTTTTAGAAGTAGTTTCTGCGATTCTGCAGAACCTCTCGTTTAGCCAACTGTAGCCTTGTGTAGTTGATCGCAGGGAAATAATATATGGTGGCGCACGGAAAACCGGCCCCGAGTACAGACTGCTCGCCAATTACGCACGATTTGTTGCCCGTTACGAGCAGATGCAACAAACAGCCAAACATGTAATAATTAGGCAGTGAAGAAATAACAAATAAGCAACAACTGCGAAACAATCGATGACGATTGTTGGGGAACAATGGGCAATCTCGTGGTCGGGGTCGATTTTTCGTATGCCAGCCTGTATCACTGAAATAATATTCTAGAAGTTATCACATTTTCTTCGCAAAATTTGACAGCAGACACTCGATTATGGAGCGCAGGCTTCATTCGGTTGTAAGTCGGTCTGCCTTCCATAGCGATGAACATGCCGTTTTACCTTGGATCAAAGAAAGACGGAAAATAGCCGCTCATCTACAAGCAGACAGAGATGCTACTCGGTAGGCCACATGGTCAGGTAAAGACTAACAGATAGGCCGGCAGGCTCAGCGCGATCGGAAGTAAAGATTTACGGAAATAAAGCGTGTTTACTATCCAGCACGGCCACCCCAGAACACAGTCGCCTTTTCTTTTCGAGGGAAGATCGTAGAAGTGCAACGTCTTTGTTTTCTGTTCGTTTACGTAAAATAATTCACATTCACAAGGGAATTACTCGCATCACCAAGCCAACATTAATAGTTTTCATTTGAAATTTGCTGGTGTCTACATCATATTCTCTGGGCATCAAACTGCCATACTGTGCGGGAACTGAAGTGAGCTGATATGCCCTTTTGTTACCTGAAAAGAGGCACCTATTACATACAACGTAATTTTTATGTAATTTACGTAACTATAAAATACTTTTTAATTACCGGTCGTGGACGCCTTATAGCCAGAACCAAGTGCAAGAACAGTTTGGAACACATGTAAAATGGGCGAGCGCAGTGAACGAATCGAACAACTGGATACTGAACTAGCTAGGAGTAGTCGGCAGTGGAACTGAGACAGGTGGTCATGCGAAGAACGACGAGTGCGGCCGAGGGAGACCGAGGCTGAGAGGAGCACAGGACCGAGGCTGGAACGAGAACTGCCCAAGTGACCGCCGCGACCGAAGTGAGCTAGTGAACTATGAACCGATCGTTCTTCGTTCCCAGGAACTAGACCGTCGCGACCGAAGTGAACTATGAAAGACAGTTCCTCGGAATTAGTTCCTCGGTCCTTTCGTTCATCTTGGTGAACCGTTCCTTTGGACCCGTTCGTTCGCGAACTACCCATCTCTAAAGGGCACTGAAGGGAATGGAAGCCAACACCAGCGAACGAACACTCGCAGACGATTCGCCAGTATTCACCACGTTCGACTCTACACTGAAGAGTCAAAGAAACTGGTACACCTGCCTGTTTATCGTGTATGACCCCACGAGCACGCAGAAGTGGCGAAACACGACATGGTGTGGACTCTAGTAGTGCTGAAGGGAATTTTGGAAAAAACGACATTTTGTCTATGGAGTGCATGATTGATTCTTTTGAAAATGTTTTTTGTTTATTTATAGACGCAATCACATGTTTATGACACAGCCATAACCGGTTTCGGCCATACAATGACCATCTTCAGATTGTAAAGGCGGCATACACTGAACACAGGTTCAAGCTTCGTCATTCAACGCATGAACCTGTGTTCAGTGTATACCGCCTTTAGAATCTCATTATGGTCATCGTATGGCCGTAACCGGTTACGACTGTGTCATAAACATGTGATTGTGTCTATAAATAAACAAAAAAAATTTACTGGAGGGAACTGACACCATGAATCCTGCAGGGCTGTCCATAAATCGGTAAGAATGCGATAATGATGATGATGATGTTTGGTTTATGCGGCGCTCAACTGTGCTTTTATCAGCGCCCGTACAAATTCCCAACCTTTGCTCAGTCCATTCTCGTCACTTTCACGAATGATTATGAAATGATGAGGGCACATCGAGGCAGGTGACCATCCCTGAGCCCGCCGGGAATCGAACCCGGGACCCCGTGCTTTGGAAGGGAGAACGTGACCGCGAGACCACGAGCTGCGGACATAAGAATAGGAGGGAGATCTCTTCTGAACACCACGTTGCAAGGCATGCTACATATGCTCAATAATGTTCATGTCTGTGGAGTTTGGTGGCCAGCGGAAGTGTTTAAACTCGGAGGAGTGTTCCTGGAGCCACTCTGTAGCAATTCTGGACGTGTACGGTATCGCACTGTGCTGCTAGAATTGCTCAAGCCCGTCGGAATGCGCAATGGACATGAATGAATGCAGGTGATCAGACGGGATTCTTACGTACGTGTCTCCGGTTAGAGTCGTATCTACACGGTCCCCTGCTCACATGCAGGGTCCATCGATTCGTGAGGCTGTCTCCATACCCGTACACTTCCATCCGTTCGATACTGTTTGAAAGGAGACTCGTCCGACCAGGCAACGTGTTTCCAGTCATCAACAGTTCAGTGTCGGTGTTGACGGGCCCAGGTGAGGCGTAGACCTTTGTGTCATTGAGTTATCAACGGTACAGGAGTGCGCCTTCGCCTCCGAAAGCCCATATCGATGATGTTTCGTTGAATGGTTCGCTCGCTGAGAATTGTTTAATGGCCCAGCATTGAAGTCTGCAGCAATTTTCGGAAGGGTTGCACTTCTGTCACGTTGAACGATTCTCTTCAGTTGTTGTTGGTCCCGTTCTTGCAGGATATTTAGCCGCAACGTTGTCGGAGATTTGATGTTTTACCGGATTCCTGATATTCACGGTACACTCTTGAAATGGTCATACGGCAAAATCGTCACTTCATCGCTACCATCGCTCCTGCGCCGGCTATAACACCACGTTCAAACTCACTTAAATCTCGATAACCTGCCATTGTAACAGCAGTAACCGATCTAACAAGTGCGCCAGACACTTGTCTTCTTATACAGGCGTTGCCGACCGCAGCGCCGTATTCTGCCTGTTTACATCTCTCTGTATTTGAATACGCATGCCTATACCAGTTTCTTTGGTGCTGCAGTCTATACGTGAACAAGCGTTTACACTAGAGGGAACCGAAAAGAGAACACGAGATAACGAACATTACCACGAAGGCTGTGTTATTGTTTTCTGGCGTTGATAATGGGCACATAGGATAAAAAAACTATACAGAGCTTTAGAGCTATAAGTGCACATATTTTCATTGGTGACTGACGACAGTGTATTGAACAAAATTACATCAGTATTTACTTAATTTGCGTTTTAACAATAACAGCTAGACCATGACAAGGAAGTGTAGACTATGTTAGTCTCCTAGTAGCTTTCCTCAGTTAAAGTCGTACCAGCGTTACCTGTACGTTAGGTGTGTTGCATACCTATCCGGCTGTACCTCAAACGATTTCTTTCTTTACGTCTATGAACACTATCTTACTAGATTCCTCTAAAAACTGGAAGCGGTTAACTGACTACAGAGAGGTATATAAAGGGCAATGTAATTCACAGATTTTTGTTCTACATAGTTATCCTCCTGTTACTTTCATGCAAACAGTATTTGTAGCAAAATTGAAATTTTCAATGTTTAATTCAGATTTTATTTGAAAATCGTTGATATGTGATGTGAAACAGAAGGATGTTGTAGTAAAAATAAAATATACCCATTCACCATATGCGCTAGAAACCGCAATTTCCTCAACAAAAAGATAAAATTAAAAAAACCGCAGCAAAAATAAATCAAACATTTCTTCAACACTTAGTTGAACTTACATAAAACATAGTTCTGTTATTCATAAACAAATTTCACCTTTATCAATAATACCAGGAAACTCTTGTCTTTGATTATGATGAAGAACGTTCTATTGAGAACAAAACGACAACAATGATTTTTATGTATATGTGCAGTTTCCATGCACAAAAGTTATATATTATATTTGTGCATGTAAACTGTACGTGCATCAAAATTAATTACTCCGGTTACATAAACGCGCAGAAGTTATGTGATCGACTAATTTTTATTACTTATAAAAGTCAGTTTACTTTCTATAAGAATATGAAATATGCATTCCACTAACACGGATGTGCGATTATAGTCTCGTGCAAAGCATATAACCACACAAACCAAGAAACAAAGAGAAGATTCATAACAATTTAACTCATCGTATCATTTCCTTTAAAAATAATTATTCGAGCACGTAGGAATGGTTGCAGTATAAGAATGCCACCTCGGTGGAACTATTACAACGACGAGCGATTCACATGTGTTTCAATGGTTGCCGGCACGGTAGCTCAGTGTGTTCCATCAGAGGGTGAGTTACCCTCTTAATGAAAATATTGAGTGAATGAACCAGCGATGAACTGAAAGGGGTGTCATGGGACTTACCCCCCTGGACAAATGCAACGAAAAAAATGGGTGAGTGGATAGGCTGACGGTTTACGAACGTAAGCAACGAGGGTTCGAATCCTACTGGAGTCAGTTTTTTGTTTTTTATTTGGACCTGTGCAGGTAATATTTTGAACGTTAATTCGTTACAAACTGTGCAGTTGTACTCTTCTCTAGGGTACACATTCTTTCAAAAGATTCCATTTTCCGATAGTCTAATCTTTAAACAAACACAGAAATGGTCATAGTAAAAATATTGAAAACAGATGTATTTATTTGCAAATACTTCGACCACGACTTGGTGTCTCTATAGCTTTCAGCTAGGAGAAAGGTTTCAGATGGTTGGAATATTTTTCTACACCCTTACGCGCGGTTTACTCGAGAGCGGATGTGCCTTCCAGTATCTGTTGTTTCCAGTTGAATATTCGTTCTTCAACTACGGTAGTCTGTTCGACCGTTATTCAAATAAGAAGAGATCGGTAGCTCGTTGGTAGCGTGTCAGGTTACTTTCTTTCTGTATTAATTTTTTCAGTATTCTCTTCAGTGAATAACTAATTATGGTTTTTTGAATTTAATGTCTAAAAATAATCATCCTTGGAAGGTAACATTTATCAGACCTTCAATAACAAGAAAAATAATGATCCCAGGGGGTGTGACATTCACCTGACAACCCATAAAAATACAAATAATCGTCCTTTGGGTGTGATATTCATCTGACATCCCATAAAAATACAAATACTGTAGTAGCAGCAAGTTTTTATTTTGAAATAAATATTGTTTTCCTAATAACAACTTAGGCCTTTTACAGAAAAATGAAATAAAATAAAATTAAGGGTAGGCTGAATATAGCTTCAGTATTTTGTCCAAATGCCTTTGGCATCAAGAATAGCTTAGACCCTTCGAGACATAGAATTGACATGTCTAAGGATAAAGTCCTCATCCATGGCAATTCTCTCCCATGAAGTATGAACCAAACCCTATAAGGCATTCACAGTTCCCCGAGGAGGGTTTGGCCAATTGTCCCTCAGACTGTCCTTAATTTGAGGTCATCCGTGCTGTATGGGATTGAGAACAGGTGACTGGAGGCGACGGACGGCACTGAATAATATTCTCTCTCCTTTGAAAGCAGCTCTGAATCCTAAGAGTAGTGTGTGGTGGATGATTATCATGTTGGTAAGTGAGACGTCCTTCTGGGACACCAGGTGGCGGTCGAAGTAATTACAGATAAAAACGTCTGTTTTCAGTATTTTTACTATGACCATTTGTCTGTTTGTTTAAAGATTAGACTGTTATAAAATGGAATCTTTTAAGTGAATGTGGAATTTAGAGAAGCTTAGAACCGCAAAATTTGTAGCGAATTAAGATTTTAAATATTACCTGCACAGGTCTAAATAAGAAAAAGGACAGTTTACTCGTGTTAGATTCGAACACTTGTCCTTTATATTCGCAAACCGTCAACCTATCCACTCAACCTTTGAAACAGAGCTGAGACGCTCGTCGCTGTAATAATTCTACCGACAGGGAATTCTTATATTTCAACCGTTTCTACGTGCTCGAATAATGATTTTCAAAAGAAATTACACGATGAGTTAAATTGCAATTAATCTCAACGCATACTGTATCTTAACTATTATATTGCTTCTACACTACTGGCCATTAAAATTGCTACACCAGGAAGAAATGCAGATGATAAACGGGTATTCATTTGACAAATATAGCCCGCATCTCGTTGTCGTGCGGTAGCGTTCTCGCTTCCCACGCCCGGGTTCCCGGGTTCGATTCCCGGCGGGGTCAGGGATTTTCTCTGCCTCGTGATGGCTGGGTGTTGTGTGATGTCCTTAGGTTAGTTAGGTTTAAGTAGTTCTAAGTTCTAGGGGACTGATGACCTAAGATGTTAAGTCCCATAGTGCTCAGTGCCATTTTGACAAATATATTATACTAGAACTGGCATGTGATTACATTTTCACGCAATTTGGGTGCATAGATTCTGAGAAATCAGTACCCAGAATAACCACCTCAGGCCGTAATAACGGCCTAGATACGCCTGGGCATTGAGTCAAACAGAGCTTGGTTGGCGTGTACAGGTACAGCTGCTCTTGCAGCTTAAACACGATACCACAGTTCATCAAGAGTAGTGACTAGCGTATTGTGACGAGCCAGTTGCTCGGCAACCATTGACCAGAAGTTTTCAATTGTTGAGAAGTCTGGAGAATGTGCTGACCAGGGCAGCAGTCGAACATATTCTGTATCCAGAAAGGCCCTTACAGGACCTTCAACATGCGGTCGTGCATTATCCTGCTGAAATTTAGGGTTTCGCAGGGATCGAATGAAGGGTAGAGCCACGGGTCGTATCTGAAATGTAACGTCCACTGTTCACAGTGCCGTCAGTGCGAACAAGAAGTGACCGAGACGTGTAACCAATGGCACCCCATAGCAACACGCCGGGTGATACGTCAGTATGGCGATGTCGAATACACGCTTCCAATGTGCATTCACCGCGATGTCGCCAAACACGAATGCGATCATCGATGCTGTAAACAGAACCTGGATTCATCCGGAAAATTGGCGTTTTGCCATTCGTGCACCCAGGTTCGTCGTTGAGTACACCATCGCAGGCGCTCCTGTCTGTGATGCAGCGTCAAGGGTAACCGCAGCCATGGTCTCCGAGCTGATAGCCCATGCTGCTGGAAACGTCGTCGAAGTGTTCGTGCAGATGGTTTTTGTCTTGCAAGCGTCCCCGTCTGTTGACTCAGAGATCGAGACGTGGCTGCACGATCCGTTACAGCCATGCGGATAAGATGCCTGTCATCTCCACTGCTAGTGATACGAAGCCGTTGGGATCCAGCACGGCGTTCCGTATTACCCCCCTGAACCCATCGGTTCTATTTTCTGCTAACAGTCATTGGATCTCGACCAACGCGAGCAGCAATGTCGCGATACGATAAACCGCAATCGCGACAGGCTACAATCCGACCATTATCAAAGTCGGAAACGTGATGGTACGCATTTCTCCTCTTTACACGAGGCATCACAACAACGTTTCAGCAGGCAACGCCGGTCAACTGCTGTTTGTTTATGAGGAATCGGTTGGAAACTTTCATTATGTCAGCACGTTGTAGGTGTCGCCACCGGCGCCAACCTTGTGTGAATGCTCTGAAAAGCTAATCATTTGCATATCACAGCATCATCTTCCTATCGGCTAAATTGCGCGTCTGTAGCCCGTCATCGTCGTGGTGTAGCAATTATAATGGCCAGTAGTGTATTTGACGATGAAAACACCAAACTGAATCCCCGCAGAGTTGCGAACACTGGAACTTCTGAACTTGGGTATGCGCAGTGCTCCGTTCTTGGACTCTTTGATTTATTCGGGCCTGGCAATCTTCTAGCCTCTCATTGTCCACTAAGGTGACAAAAGTCACGGGATAGCGACACGCATTTATTGAGATGGAAATAGTATTGCGTAAACAAGGTATAAAGTGCCAGATTACTGCCGGAGCTATCATTTGTACTCAGGTCATTCATGCGAAACAGTTTCCGAGGTGATTATCGCCGCGATATGATAGACTTTCAACGCGGAACGGTAGTTGAAGATACACGCCTGGGACATATGATTCCTGAAATCGTTACGGAATTCAGTATTCGGAGATCTACAGTGACAAGTGTGCGCCGAGAATACCAAATTTCAAGCATTATCTCTCACCACAGACAATGCAGTTACGAACCGAGACCAGCGGCGTTTGTGTAGAGTCTTCAGTGCTAACGGACAACCAACACCAAACAATGGGAAATCCGATATGGAAATAATGACAATATTATGAATAGGATAGTTGCTACAGGATACTTGCTACTCACAGCGGAGGGACTGAGTCGCTGATACACCTGTCTGCATCTCAGCATCTCCGCCATATGGTGAGTAGCACTTATCCTTTTCATAATATAGCCAACCAACACAACGTGAAATAACCGCAGAAATCAATCAGCGTCTCCGTTATATGGTGAGTAACACCTATCCTTTTCACAATATAGACAACCAACACCACCTGAAATAACCGCAGAAATCAATCAGCATCTCCGCTATATGGTGAGTAGCACCTATCCTTCTCACAATATACACAACCAACACCACGTGAAATAACCGCAGAAATCAATCAGCATCTCCGCTATATGGTGAGTAGCACCTATCCTTTTCACAATATAGACAACCAACACCACGTGAAATAACTGCAGAAATCAATCAGCATCTCCGCTAAATAGCGAGTAGCACCTATCCTTTTCACAATAGAGACAACGAACACCACGTGAAATCACCGAAGAAATCAATCAGCATCTCCGCTATATGGTGAGTAGCACCTATCCTTTTCACAATATACACAACCAACACTACGTGAAATAACCGCAGAAATCAATCAGCATCTCCGCTATATGGTGAGTAGCACCTATCCTTTTCACAATATACACAACCAACACCACGAGAAATCTCCGCAGAAATCAATCAGAATCTCCACTATATGGTGAATAGCACCTATCCTTTTCACAATATAGACAACCAACACCACGTTAAATAAACGCAGAATTCAATCAGCATCTCCGCTATATGGTGAGTAGCACCTATCATTTTCACAATATAGACAACCAACACCACGTGAAATAACCGCAGAAATTCAATGAGCATCTCCGCTATATGGTGAGTAGCACGTATCGTTTTCACAATATAGACAACCAACACCACGTGAAATAACCGCCGAAATCAATCAGCATCTCCACTATATGGTGAGTAGCACCTATCCTTTTCACAATATAGACAACCAACCCCAAGTGAAATAACCGCAGAAATCAATCAGCAGTAGCACCTATCCTTTTCACAATATAGACAACCAACGCCACGTGAAATAACCGCAGAAATCAATCAGCATCTCCGCTATATGGTAGGTAGCACCGATCCTTTTCACAATATAGACACCCAACACCACGCGAAATAACCGCAGAAATCAATCAGCATCTCCGCTATATGGTGAGTAGCACCTATCCTTTTCACAAGATAGACAACCAACACCACGTGAAATAACCGCAGAAATCAATCAGCAGTAGCACCTATCCTTTTCACAATATAGACAACCAACGCCACGTGAAATAACCGCAGAAATCAATCAGCACCTCCGCTATATGGTGAGTAGCACCTATTCTTTTCACAATATAGACAACCAACACCACATGAAATAACCGAAGAAATCAATCAGCAGTAGCACCTATCCTTTTCACAATATAGACAACTAACGCCACGTGAAATAACCGAAGAAATCAATCAGCATCTCCGCTATATGGTGAGTAGCACCTATCCTTTTCAGAATATAGACAACCAACACCACGTGAAATCACCGCAGAAATCAATCAGCTTCTCCGCTATATGGTGAATAGCACCTATCATTTTCACAATATAGACAACCAACACCACGTGAAATAACCGCAGAAATCAATCAGCATCTGCGCTATATGGTGAGTAGCACCTATCCTTTTCACAATATACACAACCAACACCATGTGAAATAACCGCAGAAATCAAGCAGCATCTCCACTGTATGGTGAATAGCACGTATCCTTTTCACAATATAGACAACCAACACCACGTGAAATAAGCGCAGAAATCAATCAGCATATCCGCTATATGGTGAGTAGCACCTATCCTTTTCGCAATATAGGCTACCAACACCACGTGAAATCACCGCAGAATTCAATCAGCATCTCCGCTGTATGGTGAGTAGCACCCATCCTTTTCACAATATAGACAACCAACAGCACGTGAAATAACCGCAGAAATCAATCATCATCTCCGCTATATGGTGAGTAGCACCTATCCTTTTCACAATATACACAACCAACACCACGTGAAATCACCGCAGAAATCAATCAGCATCTCCGCTATATCTTGAATAGCACCTATCCTTTTCACAATATAGACAACCAACACCACGTGAAATAACCACAGAAATCAATCAGCATATCCGCTATATGGTGAATAGCACCTATCCTTTTCACAATATAGACAACCAACACCACGTGAAATCACCGCAGAAATCAATCAGCTTCTTCGTTATATGGTGAATAGCACCTATCATTTTCACAATATAGACAACCAACACCACGTGAAACCGCCGCAGAAATCAATCAGCAACTCCGCTATATGGTGAGTAGCACCTATCCTTTTCACAATAGAGACAACCAACACCACGTGAAATCACCCCGGAAATCAATCAGCATTTCCGCTATATGGTGAGTAGCAATTATCCCTTTCATAATATAGACAACCAACACCACATGAAATAACAGCAGAATGTGGGATGTATGGCAAACTTACTCGTTCGGACAATGCGGTGAAATTTTGTGTTAATGGGCTCTGATTGCAGACGACCGACTCGAATGTCTTTGCTAACAACACGACACCGTCTAATTGGCCTCGTGGTCATATCAGTTACGCCCTAGACGAGTGGAAACCGTGGCCTGGTCAGATGGGTCCCGATTTCAGATGGTAAGAACTGTCGGTTAGAGTGTGGCGCAGAGCCCACGAAACCGTGGTGGTGGTGGTGGTGGTTAGTGTTTAACGTCCCGTCGACAACGAGGTCATTAGAGACGGAGCGCAAGCTCGGGTTGGGGAAGGATTGGGAAGGAAATCGGCCGTGCCCTTTTCAAAGGAACCATCTCGGCATTTGCCTTAAACGATTTAGGGAAATCACGGAAAACCTAAATCAGGATGGCCGGAGACGGGATTGAACCGTCGTCCTCCCGAATGCGAGTCCAGTGTGCTAACCACTGCGCCACCTCGCTCGGTCACGAAACCGTGGACGCAAGTTGTCAACGAGGCACTCTGCGAGATGGTGCTGGCTCCATAGCTGTGTGGGCTGTGCAGAGGGCTCTCTGAAGCAACACTCTATTATGGACATTGTTTTGTTCGTCTAATTGGCGACCATTTGCAGCCTTTCATGGACTTCATGTTCCCAGAAACAATGTCATGTCATCGGACCACAATCGTTCGCGATTGGTTTGAAGAGCATTCTGGACAATTCGAGAGAATTATTTGGCCACCCAAATAGGCCATCATGAATCCCATCGACAGTTATGGAACATAATGGAGAGGTCAGTTCGTGTACAAAATGCTGCCCCTTCAACGACTTGTCGAGTCTGGACAAAAGGAGGTACGAGCGACATTAGGAGGTATCCCATGATGGTTGTCACATCAGTGTAACGTCAATAAAATACGATTAATGAAATGTGAAACAAACATACGTCTGCTGTATAGTTTGTTAAGAACATAGTTCCGGTTAAACCGTTTTCGTTTGTCACCAAAAGTCTCTGACGAGACCGTAATTACAGTTATCATGAACGTAAGGAACGAGAATAATCAGGTCTTTCGTATATCCATAATTTTAATCAGAGCAGTAGATACATATCCGCACTGTCAAGAAAATTTATTGTGTATTTTCTATTTAATAATAGTAATTACGAATCTTGCGATTATTCATTCCGTTTTCTGCTGCCGGGAGCATCTAAAGAATTTATCGTTTCTTTTCTCCACGTTGCCAATAGAACGTTTGAATGCTTCAGCAATTTTTAAGCAGTCGCATTTCTTTACCTCTGGCTTATGTGCTGTGGATCTCTCGGATGCCAGAAGCACTTACGATGTCTGTGCTGTTCTAGCACCAACATTACATTCTGTTCCTACGACTCTATCGCTCGTGCAACACGTGTCTACGTCAGCAGCAGAGAAGACGGCAGGCGACAGCTTTGGTCGCCGATGCGGAGGGCACGCGAACTTCCCCTGACGGTTTGCCAATAATCAGCGGAACATGGGGGAACAGTAACGAATGCCCACCGAATGTGACCGAATCCAGATCGCGCGCGCTGGACTACCGTCTACACCACCCAGAATTCTCGTTCGCTCATGCTCGTCCGACTTTGTCTTCTGACACGTCTCCGCTGCTTACACCGCTAACTCGCGTCCTCGCTGTGGCTGAGCCGGTTCAAATCCTCGGAGTGGAAGAAGAATGTGACGGATTTATTTGGCCGCCAATGAGAGAGCAGCTGCTGGTGTTACTAGGTTACAGTTGTGTGACTGAAGTCGGAGGTGTGAAAATTGGGGCCTATATTTCACACATGTTAACTAAATGCCCTCCAAAATAGTAAATAAGGAATTAAGTGACTACTAAACGACTCGTATGACCCAATTGTTTTTGGCGCTGTAAAACAAAACTATTAAACAAAAAAGAATCACAATTAATTCGGTTTATTTCGTTAAAGAAAACATTCGACAAGTAATGACAGTATTATTCTAGCAAAACCTTGGCACATCTGTTAAAAGGGTGTGCGGTAAAAGTCTAATAACTGTGAAACGAAACAATTGCAATCGCGAAGTTGTACCGTGATTATCGTGATATTAGTAGTAAAGACAGGCATTGCTGCAGAAGGAAATGCATTGAATCTGTCACCGGAGTTGAAAGCAAGCTGCCCATCTAATCTGAATGCAGGCCTTCAAAGTGAAGCCCCAGGTTATGAAATTCTATAAAGTGCCCCTACACGTTGTCTGTCGTTTGCACCTCGATTTCACCGTAGTAAATCAGTCATTTGCAGCACGCCAACGATTCACGCCAACAGATAAGTGCGAATCAGTCCTAAATGTTTGTTTGTACCTCGATATATCCTCTGGCGGCACTGAATCCCGGATATCTGAGATCAAAGTGAAGCACCAAAGGCTTCTTAGGGATAAATTATTTTGTATCGAGTGTTCACTGGAGGGAAAATTCGTATTTCCGAGTTTCGCTCTTTATCCAGACTAACTGGATTTCCGAGTGCCACCAGTAAAAATGTTCCTTAGAAAACGCTGCTCCGTTTCCCTGGGCTATTCGTTAGCCGGTTAGTAAGCAACGCGCATCCCACTATTTAGCACCGAAAACAGGCTTCTCTACTTTCTTACCATCAGTCGCTGTGGCCAGTGAGGTGGGTCCACCTTGGATCAGTCGGATTCCTCTGTTTAACATCAAGTTTACTCTCATTTTCCAATCCTGGCAGTTCTTATGTTGTATAAACATTTGGTTTTTGTGATGTCAATATTCAGCAGCATCTCGCGCCTTCAAAGCGCCCCAGCACTGAGGGTCCCCACTCCATTTACGAAGTACACTGAAGCGCCAAAGAAACTCGTATAGGCATGTGTATTCTAATGTAGAGATATGTAAACAGGCAGAATACGCCGCTGGGATCGGCAACGTCTACGTAAGAGAACAAGTGTCTGGCGCAGTTGTTAGACAAGTTACAGCCGGCCGGAGTGGCCGTGCGGTTCTAGGCGCTATAGTCTGGAGCCGAGCGACCGCTACGGTCGCAGGCTCGAATCCTGCCTCGGGAATGGATGTGTGTGATGTCCTTAGGTTAGTTAGGTTTAATTAGTTCTAAGTTCTAGGCGACTGATGACCTCAGAAGTTAAGTCGCATAGTGCTCAGAGCCATTTGAACTATTTGAACAAGTTACTGCTGCTATAGTGACAGGTTATCAAGATTTAAGTGAGTTTGAACGTGGTGTTATAGTCGGAGCACGAGCGGTGGGACACAGCATCTCCAAGATAGCGATGAGGTGGGAATTATCCGCTGGCCGGAGTGGCCATGCGGCTCTAGGCGCTACAGTGCGGAACCGCGAGACCGCTACGGTCGCAGGTTCGAATCCTGCCTCGGGCATGGATGTGTGTGATGTCCTTAGGTTAGTTAGGTTTAAGTAGTTCTCAGTTCTAGGGGACAGATGACCTCAGACGTTGAGTCCCATAGTGCTCAAAGCCATTTGAACCATTTGGGGATTATCCTATACAATCATTTCACGAGTGTACCGTGAATATCAGGAATCTGGTAAAAGATAATATCACTGCTGCGGCCGGAGAAAGATCCTGCAAGAGCTGAAGAGACTTGTTCAACGTGACAGTAGCGCAACCCTTCCCCAAGTTGCTCCATATTTCAGTACTGGACCATCAACGAGTGTCAGCGTGCGAACCGGTCAACGAAACATCATCGATATGGGCTTTCGGAGCCGAAGGCCCACTCGTGTACCCTTGATGACTGCATGACACAAAGCTTTATGCCTCGCCTGGGCCCGTCAACACCGACATTGGACTGTTGATGACTGTAAACATGTTGCCTGGTTGGACCGAGTCTCGTTTCACATTGTATCGAGCGTATGGACGTGTACAGATATGGAGACAATCTCATGAATCCATGGACTCTGCATGTCAGTAGGGGACTATTCAAGCTGGTAGACGCTCTCTAATGGTGTGGGGCGTGTGAAGTTGGAGTTACGACTGTGACAGGTCACACGTACGTAAGAATCCTGTCTGATTACCTGCACCCATTCATGTCCATCGTGGATTCCGACAGAGTTGAGCAATTCCAGCAAGGCAATGGGACACCCCACACGTCCAGAATTGCTACAGAGTGGCTCTTCCGAGATTAAACTCTTCCTCCAGCCATCAGACTCCCCAGACATGAACATTATTGAGCATATCTGGTATGCCTTTCAGTGCGCTGTTCAGGACAGATCTCTACCTCTCATACTCTTGCGGATTTATGGACAGCCTTGCAGGATTAATGGTGTCAGTTCCCTCCAGCCTGCCTTGAGACATTAGTTCTGTCCATGCCATATTGTGTTGCGGCACACTACACGATATTAGGCATGTGCACCAGTTTCTTTGGCTCTTCAGTGTAGAATCCGAGCATCCGGCACTTTCCTGTTAACGTTGTTTTTCTATGGTTTGTGCACAACAGTGCTTTCTTAGACTCCGCTAAAAGTGGTATAACTCCACATAAAACTGCTGAGTCATAATAATGGTGAGGGCTGGGGACTTGGGGGCCTTGCGCGACAGGAGAGCTTACCTTCGTCTGCCTTTGGTGCTTCGGGCAGCCGTCAGCGCCGCTACAGAATGCTGTCCACCCGCGACTGACCCGCGCGCCTCCCGGCTCCCCCCTTCTGCCGACCGCTCTGTGGGTGGTGCACCGCGGACTACACCCGGCTGTGGACTCACGCTAATCTGCTTTCAACGCCCACTCATTTATAAGGCACGCATACTCGAATAATAGAGCAAATGTAGAGTGAATAACATTAGTCCGCTACGGACAATTACTAGTACTGTTACATCTCTCATTTTTCGCTGTCGATTAATTATTCTGATCGATCGGATCTTTGTATTATGATTTTAAATAGGTCACAGTCTCGTAACAGTGTAAGTTTCTTAATTAGCAGACTTTGTCCCTTCGTACTGGGAGTATTCGGCACCTCCCCTCGCTGTTTCTTTTGGAGGGAGAGCATATGAGACTTATGTTGCAGTTGGATGCGGACAAACTTCAAGGGACGACATGTTTGACTTGTGGCACAATGTGGCTTCTTGTTGTTCTTCTTCTTCTTCTTTCTTCAGGTGTTAGGCACAAGCCTGTTACGTCTTGTCGTGCAGGGCCTCTGTTTTCTGTGTTACTGTTTGATCTACCCAACCCTTTCTCGTGCTAACTATTTACCTTTCACCTACTGGCTAACGTGAAATGATGATATATCGTTGGCTGGGAACCCCATCTGGGGTTCGACCACTTTGTACCAGTCTTTGTATTTGACGCCAAACTAGCAACTTTCGCTTTGATGATTAGGACAAAACAATCACCCAGCCTCAGGTGAAGAAAATCTACGACGTTACCTAGAATCTAACCCAGGATCCCCCCCAGCTAAAGGCAGCGACTTTGAGCACTGGACTATGAGCTGTTCATTGTTCATTAATTCACGAGAACGAATGAAAATAGAAAGCCAAAATTAATAAGATTATTCAATAATTTATTATTATTTTCCTCATTCTATGGGACATTATTTCTTGTGATGTTATCTCTCCGTTTACTTCTGTACTAGTTGATCTGCCATTTATTCTTTTACATCATTGTTCTTGTATATTCCTTGTAGGCGCTTCAGTCTGGAACCGCGCGACCGCTACGGTCGCAGGTTCGAATCCTGCCTCGGGCATGGATGTGTGTGATGTCCTTAGGTTAGTTAGGTTTAAGTAGTTCTACGTTCTAGGGGACTGATGACCTCAGATGTTAAGTCCCATAGTCCTCAGAGGCATTTGAACCATACATTCCTCGTAGTCAATATTATGTCAGATATTCTGTAGCCAGTTTCTCTCTCCCTTTTCTTTTACACTCATTTCTGCAGCTCGTATTCTTATTCATTTCTAGCTGTTAATGTCCAAGTATAACTGCCATAAAAAATAGATTGTGTTGGCATTGTTCTCTAGAGATTTGTTAGTGTTTCTTAATTCGTTTTTAAGTGAAGGAGTTTTACTATGTTAAACCAACATAACACACGATGGACGGAACACAAAGAACAAAGAAGCAGACTGGCACAGTTATAGAGGCCATTCCTGACCAAAAAAAGTCTAAGAGTATCATAGAGAGGCGTTAATGTGAGGAAGAAATTTCTTAGAATATACGTTTTTAGCACATCATTATAAGGACGTATATCATGGTCTACGTAAAATTCGTGGAAAGAAGAGAATCGAATTGTTTCGGATGTAGCGCTACAGAGAGATGGTGAAAATTAGGAAGACTAATAATATAAGACATGAGAACTTATTCCGCAGAATCAGTGGGGAAAGAATAGTATGGAAAACACTGACAAGAAGAAGGGACAGGATGATAGGACGTATATTAATACATCGATAAGGAACTTCTGCGCCACTAGAGGAAGCTGTAGAATATTAAGAACTGATGGTCATTGGAATAAACCCAACAAATGATTGAAGAGACTGGTTGCAAGTGCTACTCTGAGATGAAGATCAGTTCGTGATGGACCGCATCGGTGCAGTCATGTGCGTGTGGCATTTTTGGCTGGCAATCCCCCGTCTGCAGAGGTCGGCCGCTCGGTGCAAATCTTTGTATTTGACTCCACATCGGCGCCCTGCGCGTCGATGACGATGAAGTGATGATGAGGACAATACACTAGGTCATCACACACATCCATCCCCGAGTGCATAAAATCGCCAGAAGTGGAACCCAGGGCGCCGTGATCGAGAATCGGCAATGCCAACCACAAGACCACGACTTACTGACATTTCAGTCAGACTACCAACGACACAAAAAAGTGTCTTGACCATACGCCGAACGACCATGGCCCACTAATACAGCCATTGTTTCGTTAGCGAACGTGACGCAGTGGTTTTCAAATATCGCGAGCGTTTTGGGGACGTCACAACGATCCTCCGGAAATACCAGATGGGGAATTCGAAACGTCGACTTGCAGAGACGAAGCTCGAAGGGGAGTATCACACGGCCAAAACAGCCAGAAGACGCTGCCCCTCGGACGGAAACGGCTGACTTTACCTCCCAGAAGGAGGGCCGGCACGTCAGGTGCCGGTGGTCAGTCAGACGTCGGCGCGCTTTGAGTGGCCGCTCCACTCTATTCCCAGCCAAGTGGGGCGCAGCGGCGCAGGAAGCGAGAGGCGCGCAGAAATAACTCGCGTCGCTCACGACGGGCGGCCTCTTCCTGGTCCCGCTCTGCCTCGCCGCACGGCGCTCCCCTTTCCCCCGCTAAACAATGCACCGCTTACACTCATCTCTGCCGACCGCACTGTCCTATATTAGCCTACCGACCAGCTGTGCCCACAGCGTTCCGATTTTGTCAGCAAGGTGTTGACTGTAGACGTCTAGACTGACGCTGGAAAAGTTTATAAGGATTCCTATTGTACTGCGATTCGAACTTGAATTTCGTGTGTACTGTCAGGAGCTGACTTAACCTTTATGCTGTGTGACGCCACCTCCGGGCTTCGATCAAAACTTTTATGTTGTCTGCTGTTTCAACGTGTTACTTGAGAACGCACGTGTAAATATAAAAGCAGGTTCTTTGGATACAGTGTAAGACAAAAAAGACGCACCACCGAGGAATTCCCCTGAGCCGTGCGTGGCCCTTGTTCCCGCCATTACTTATTTTACACTATGTTTTACACCCTGTTCACTACGTTAATTATATTACTACTGTCACTGAGCTGCTGCTTTGCCTGACCCTGAGCGGCGTTAGCTGCGCGTGTCGATATATCCCCTTTCGTGGTACTTTGCTTGACTGCTATTACTTCCCGATCGTTGTCTGTCGTAAGCAGTTCGGGCTGCGAGTTCGTCGGCAGTTCGGGTCTGCCAATCAGTTGGGACGTGTCTGGAGCGCAGTCCGGACTTGCTAGTCGGGGAGTTGCAATGCGGCACTGGTGCAGTCGGGTTGGAGCAGCAGTGAGGTCTGCGTCGACATGCCTCGCCCGACCATTGCCGCCACGCATCGCTTGAGCCGGGCCGCGGTCTTGATGGATCGTCGGTCGGTCGTCCAGCCGGACGACGCGTTTTGGCTCGCTGATCGTTCGTGAGTCGGCTCTGTGTGTGTGTGTGTGTGTGTGTGTGTGTGTGTGTGTGTGTGTGCATCGTCCCCCGATTTGTTCTCGTGTGTGCTTAGTGACTGTTGAGTATCGTTCAGTTCTTCGTGCAGTGTTTGTCAGCCTGCGTGTGTAGTTGGAGTGATTTCCTTTGACAAGTTATTTTAAATGCTGTCGGCGTACTGGCTTTGAGAGGTCGGTCGTCTCATCCGGTGACGTGTAACTGGTTCTCTTAGCACTTCTGGGCCCCTTCAATTATCTTGTGGAACTCGGGTCGGTCCTTTCCTGGTGCAGGGATGTCGTTTAGGCAGTGGGCGTGTTTCCTCTGCATGGTTGGGTCAGAGCCAGTATTTCCGCCGTCGTGTGTCTGCAAGTGAGTGGGAGACGCACCAGCAGTGCAGTCGCGACGGAGCAGCAGTCGCGGACGGACCAGAGGGCAATCGGTCAGTTGTTGCGGACCTGGGAAGTTATCTCCGCGCGGTGCAGTCGGCTGGGGCTGCTGGCAGCCCCTGCGCAGTGTCGGAGCATGTGTGGAGCTGCCCGATCGCTACGAGCTTCGTAGTTCGCCGACTCAGGACGTCAAAGTTGAGTAGTGGTTTCAGCTACCAAAGCCACGTCTATTCTTGTTGTGGTGGATCGCTTCGGTGGTTTGCTGATGGGGAGGGGTTTTCCGGTGAGCAACACCGAGTTGTTCTACTGCCGAGATCTAGCCGCCATGCGGTGCAATTACTTTGGTCGCCTACGATTTGAGTGCACCAGTGGAATTTTCTGTCTTGTGGCCTTTAGTATTATGGTTACCAGCCCTGGGCACTGACGTAAATTCAGGCAGTGTTCTTTTGAGCGAGTTAACTATTACCGTGTTTCAAATTCAAGTGTACCAGCGGAATTTTCTGCCTAGTCGCCGTTACTGTTCCAGTTACCTGCCCTGGCCACTAAGTAATTTCAGGCAGTGTCCTTTCCTCACCTGTTGTCGCTGTCCAACATGGTGTGTAATTTAGACAGCTAATACGTACTCCATTGTGGATTATCCTGTTTGTAACATTGCCGGTTGGGGTTATCATGTACTGATTGACGGGAAGCAAGTTGTTGTGTCAGTCGGTCCGTGGCTGCCCCCTGGTTGGGTTCCGACGGAGCGAGTATAGTTGGGTTGAAATGGTTCTGAGCACTATGGGACTTAACAGCTATGGTCATCAGTCCCCTAGAACTTAGAACTACTTACACCTAACTAATCTAAGGACATCACACAACACCCAGTCATCACGAAGCAGAGAAAAACCCTGACCCCGCCGGGAATCGAACCCGGGAACCCGGGCGTGGGAAGCGAGAACGCTACCGCACGACCACGAGCTGCGGACGAGTATAGTTGGCCCCACCACCTATCTGACCTAAGTGAACGAGGGCAGACCGACCTCCCTAGAGGCCTTCTGAGTTCCACCGGTGTTTTATTATCTGTTGTCAGATTTTTAAATTTTTGGCTTATGGTTATTGTTTGTTTCTCAAAATTTTGCATATTAATTTTTAAATGTATCTATCAAGTTTAAACACTGCGGCCTTCAGCCTTTAAAGATTATGGTAATATATTTTGAAACGTAGTATATTTTGAAACTTTGAAGTTTGATTGTGGCCCTCAGGTCTTGGTATTGCACCTTGCATATGTTGTTTCTTTAAATTATTTTATTGCTATCTTAATTGGATGTTTATCTTGTTGTTTAAGATTTCATGATCTTAAACATGCTGGCCTTTTGGCTTTAAAGGTTTGTGGTAATATATTCTGAAGTTCTGAAATTTAATTGTGGCCCTCAGCCATTTGTATTGCACTTTGCGTATGTTCTTTTTTTAAATTATTTTATTGCTATCTTAATTGGATTTTAATCGTGTTCAGATTTCTTGTTGGAGGCCTTCAGCCGTGAAAGACTTACTAAATTACAATAAATGACAGTTAGAATTAGAAAATGACTTCAACCCTTGGCTCTTTCCACAATCCTATTACCTGTTCTGCCCAGTGGGTTTAGCGGGCGTTTCACAAACAAATGGTTCAAATTTCAGAAAAAAAATGGATGATTTATCGGGAAAGACAGCTTCACAAATGGAGCAAGTCAGCACGCGTTGGTCCACCTTTGGCCTTTATGCGAGCAGTTTTTCGGCTTGGCGTATATTGACAGAGTTCTGGGATGTCCTTCTGGAAGATATAGTGCCAAATTCTGTCCAGTTGGTGTGTCAGATCGTCAAAATCCCGAGCTGGTCGGTGTGCGCTGTCCGTAACGGTCCAAACATTCTGAACTGGGGAGAGATAGGGCTGTCCTTTCAGGTCAAAGTAGGTTTAGCAGGCGCGAAGACAAGCAGTAAAAATTCTAGCCCTGTCTGTGCGGGCGGGCATTATCTTGCTGAAATGTAAGCCCAGAATGGCTCGCCATGAATGGCAAAAGATCGGGGCGTACATGTCGTCGACGTACCACTGTGCTGTAGTGGTACCGCTCGTGACAACAAATGGGGGGGGGGGGGGGGGGGTCCTGCTATGGAAGTAAACGTCACTCCACGTTATCGGGCATCATGGAGGGCGACACTCAGGTTGGTACAGCACCGCTGTCTGCGCCATCTCCAGGCACGTCTTCGCTGGTCATGGTTGCTCAATTCGAAGCGAGACTGAAAATAATGCTTTTCCAGTGAGATTCCAGGCGGTGAACGTCTCTGGAGACGCCGCAGACAGCGGTGGCACACCTAAACGACTGCCGTCCGTCGTACGGCCAAACAACCAGGAGTGATGATGGTCCGTGGGGCCATTTCATTTCATAGGCGACCCCTTTGGTTACCATTCGCTGCACCTTACAGCACAGCGGTCTGTCGATGACATTCTACGTCTCGTTTTGTTGCCCTTCCTGGGAAGCCATCCTGGGGTTACATTTCAGCAACATGATGCTCGCATGCACAAGGAAACACTTTCTATTGCTTGCTTTGCCCAGCAAGGTCGCCGGATCTCTGCCCAGCTGAGAACATTTGGAACATTATGGGCATGGCCGTCCAGCCAGGTTGGGATTTTGACGATATAACGCGCCAGTCGGACAGAATTTGGGAATCTGGCTCGACATCCGTCAGGAGTCTATCAAACAACTCTATCAATCAATACCAAGTGAAATAACTGCTTGCACATGCATGAGAGGTGGACCAACGCGTTAAGGACTTGCTCAATTTATGAAGCTCTTTCTTTTCAACACACACACACACACACACACACACACACACACACAATTTGTTCAAAAGAAAGAGCTTCATAAATTGAGCATATATATAAACATGTATATGAGAGTGTTTTACAGTTCATTGTAAAAACAGGAGCGCAGCAATTTTCTCGGCATCGTACACACGTTACAAACGCTGAATTTTTACAGTTACTTGGTTGTTTTGTTTCTGTACGAAAGCAAACGTAATTTATATTAATAAAAGTTTCTCTCTTTCGGAAAAATTTTGCAACAAACCACGCGTAGCGTGTCAAAATATTGGCGAGGATAGCTGGTGGTATACAGCGTAATGCATTTTGGTGCAACCTTCTCCGGATGCGACTTCTTTTTCTATCACGATGAGATGAAAGCAGTTTTCAAACTTTTTGATCAAATTCTTTACCTTTAATGCTGTATAATGGAAATTCTTCTTCATCTTCAAAAAGCGACGCGTAACTGCCGATTTGTTTCTCCTCCCCGTGCGTCAATTAAGAGAAGAAATTTGGTCTCCTGCCATTTAGAGCTTCATTGGACCAACGAAATTATTTTTATATAAGGCTGTTCTATGTTTCCTACATTCTGATGAAGTAATGACGACATTCCTATATTTTGTCACGTACTAGTGGGCCCTTTTTTACCCTACGGTACATACTCTCTTGTACAGGCGTACCTAGATTATTGGCAATAATTTTCGAGAAAGGTTTGCACCATGTTGCACTTTATACAGATGGGTTACTTCGTGGATATTCCCTCGTTTCACAGGAATTATTTTGCCCCTCGGTAGCCATGTGCTCTGTCATAAGTTGATTGGTACTGGCAAGCCAGCAGGAGAACATGTCAATGTAAATATTTTATGACATATAACATTAAAAATCAGAATTCTTGACTTACCCGTTTGCTAAGACACTTTACTTACAATGTCTTCTTGGGAAGCTATGTGGAGAGTTCTCAGGGGACGCAATAAGTACAGTCCTTTCCTGGGAATTTGTTTGCAATTCCAAATTTTCTTTGTCTTTCCTTTCCATGACTTTTATCAAAGTATTAACAAATACAATGTACTGAGCTTTATTTCTGTTTGAAAATAAAAAAGTTCCGAACGTGTACTCTGCCCCACGAACCTCAGATGACCGTTCTGTACCCTTTCCACTGCGATAACCGCTGCCTGACCCGCTGGTTTTTCTCAACGCTTGGCCCTCTGGAGCTTCTAATACTGCCACTTTCACCTTCTGTGCAGGACTTGCACAGAGCGTAAATTTGGACAAAATCAGTGATGAGGGGGACGCGCAATCCCCTAGTTAGGAGGTGGCGAAATTGCATCACCGGAGGAATACATGTGACGGAAGACTCTGGCCTACGCTGCATAATTGTAACGTACAGTCATGAGCCGTCGTAAGATTCATTGCCAGCTGGTGACATTCAATTCTCCGAAAATGAGCGAATGGGGAACCATTCTAGCAACGATCCACAAATGGGAAAACCCACTGACGTAAGCGGCTCTGACAAAGAGCGGATTTTTATGACCCGTTGCCTGGGAACGATCTACTAGGAAACGGCGGAGCTGGTTGGCTGTAGTGAGTGCTATGGACAGTGGTTGAAGGACTGTGAAGCCGTTAGTTGACTACTAGGTGTTACATCTCCGCGCCTCGTCACAGAACGTGGAAGTCGCAGGCTCGCCAGCTCTGTAAAGCAGACAAGGCGACGACCTGTAGCCAATATGACGACAGAGGCGTAACTGTTTAGGAGCACACTTTTTCAGTGCACATTGTTGAACGTGGGTCTCCACAGCAAGCGAATTCTAACTCTTCCCCTGTTAACGTAACGACGTCGCCGTTGAAGACTGCAGGAGGCACGGTATCATCGAGATGGTTCAAATGGCTCTGAGCACTATGGGACTCAACTGCTGAGGCCATTAGTCCCCTAGAACTTAGAACTAGTTAAACCTAACTAACCTAAGGACATCACAAACATCCATGCCCGAGGCAGGATTCGAACCTGCGACCGTAGCGGTCTTGCGGTTCCAGACTGCAGCGCCTTTAACCGCACGGCCACTTCGGCCGGCTATCATCGAGACTGTGGATCAATGGAAACGTGTCACCCGCTCGTTGGAAACGCGCTTCTTGTTACAACCGATCCTACGCCTGTGCCCGGTTGCGCCACGATCCAAGCAGACGGCTGCTCGAAACATGCACCACACCACGGACGCAGGTCAATCGGGGCAGTATTATGCTCTGGGGGACACTACCTTGCGCTTCCATGGGTCCTGTGGAGATACACTGAAGAGCCAAAGAAACTGGTACACCTGCCTAATATCGTGTAGGGCCCCCGCGAGCACGCAGAAGTGCCGCAACACGACGTGGTATGGACTCGACTAATGTCTCAAGTAGTGCTGGAGGGAATTGATACCATGAATCCTGCACGGCTGTCCACAAATCAGTAAGAGTACGAGGAGTAGTCTCTTCTGAACAGCGCGTTGCAAGGCATCCCAGATATGCTCAATAATGTTCATGTCTGGGGAGTTTGGTGGCCATCGGAAGTGTCATACAGGATGCTTACCTACGTGTCACCTGTCAGAATCGTATCTAGAATTATCAGGTATTCCATATCACTCCAGCTGCACACTCTCCACACCATTATAGAGTCTCCACATGCTTGAACAGTGCCTGCTGACATACGGGGTCCATCGATTCATGAGGTTGTCTCCATACCCGTAGACGTCCATCCGATCGATAGATCACAGAGATCATTGGAGGGGACGTAAGAACTAGTGGGCTGAGGTATGAGGACTGTAGCCTTGACAGCAGTGTCAGCAGCCTCGTTTCCTGTCAGACCAACATAACCAGGAATTCACATAAACATCACTGTAGCTCCATCAGGAGTGAACAAGTGACATTTTCCTGGACCTGTTGCACTAAGGGATAGGCGATGTAAAGCGCACAGAGGCTTTGAAGGGAACTGAGTAGCAGCAGATGGCACAATTGAAAAGCCTGTATCACCGGATGTCTCCGGGGCCTGATACAGGGCGAAGAGCTCTGCTGTATATACTGAGCTGTGTTCCGGAAGCCGGTACCGAAAAACGTTCGCGCCAATAACGAAGGCACACCCGACATCAAGGTCAGTCTGAGAGCCTCCAGTGTACACTAACGTACTATCGCGAAGTTCCATGCGAAGGTTGTCAAACTGAAAGTGAGACTCGTCCGACCAGGCAACATGTTTACAGTCATCAGGAGTCCAATATCGGTGTTGACGGGCCCAGGCGCTGACACTTGCTGGCAGCCAGCATTGAAATCTGCAGAAATTTGCGTAAGGGATGCACTTCTGTCACGTTGAAGATTCTCTTCAGTTGCCTTTGGTCTCGTTCTTGGAGGATCTTTTTCCGGCCGCAGCGATGTCGGAGATCTGATGCTTTACCAGAGTCCTGATATTTACGGTACGCTAGTGAAATGCTCGTCCGGGAAAATCCCCACTTCATCGCTACCTCGGAGATGCTGTGCCCCATCGCTCGTGCGCCGACTATAACACTACTTTAAAACTCACGTCAATCTTTATGACTTGCCATTGTAGCAGCAGTAACTGATCTAACAACTGCGCCAGAACTTGTCTTAGATAGGCGTTGTCGACCGCAGCGCCGTATTCTGTCTGTTTACGTATGTCTGTATTTGAGTGCGGATGCCAATACCAGTTTGCTTGGCGCTTTCGCGCAGTCGAAGGCACCGTGCGTGACAGCTGTCGATTACATGAAGATTATTGTGAACAACATCCATCCTTACACGTTTTATGTCTGCAGACGGCAGTGGCACCTTCCAACAGTATGGTTCAAATGGCTCTGAGCGCTATGGGACTTAACGTCTGAGGTCATCAGTCCCCTAGACTTAAACCTAACTAACCTAAGGACATCACACAAATCCATGCCCGAGGCAGGATTCGAACCTGCGACCGTAGCAGCAGCGCGGTTCCGGACTGAAGCGCCTACAACCGCTCGGCCACAACGGCCGGCTTCCAACAGTATAACTGACTGTGGAAAGGCCAGAATCGCGGTACACTTGTACGAGGAGTGCGATTGTAAACTCAGGTTAATGTCTTGTCCACCGAATTCGCCTCATTTGAAGCCAATGGAATAAACATGCATGGGCTGCGGCTCCATACAACATCCACGGCAATCTACGAGGGCTATTCGGAAAGTAAGCGGTCGTGAAATGGGAATCACAGTGAAAATCAAAACAGTGTCACAGAAAACAGCCAGCTACATCTTGCAGCTACTTCTGTATATTGTCGCCTCCCCGACTTAGACATTTTCGTAGCGTTGTACCAACTTTCAAGTACTCTCGTCATAGAAGGCAGCCTCCTTTCCTTTCCGACAATTTTTAGCACCTCGTTATCTGTGCCGAAATGTCATCTTGATAGCCAGCCGATCATGTGAGCAGAGACGAAAATCAGAGGGAGCCAAGTCCAGGCTGTATGGTGGCTGATCAAACACTTCCCATTGAAAACGCTGTAGGGGCGTCATTATTGCCCCTGCAGCGTGCGGCTGAGAATTGTCATCAAGAAGGAACGGAACAAGTGTTACGTTATATGCGGTTGCGTGAAATCAGGCAAAATCTCTCGGTAGGCACCCGTACTTGGAGGGAGACACTATTTCCTAGGCATCCTTACACGCTCATTGGGCCCTCAGAACTAAGAAGAGCGAGCCAAGTCCAGGCTGTATGGTGGCTGATCAAACACTTCCCATTGAAAACGCTGTAGGGGCGTCATTATTGCCCCTGCAGCGTGCGGCTGAGAATTGTCATCAAGAAGGAACGGAACAAGTGTTACGTTATATGCGGTTGCGTGAAATCAGGCAAAATCTCTCGGTAGGCACCCGTACTTGGAGGGAGACACTATTTCCTAGGCATCCTTACACGCTCATTGGGCCCTCAGAACTAAGAAGAGCGAGCCAAGTCCAGGCTGTATGGTGGCTGATCAAACACTTCCCATTGAAAACGCTGTAGGGGCGTCATTATTGCCCCTGCAGCGTGCGGCTGAGAATTGTCATCAAGAAGGAACGGAACAAGTGTTACGTTATATGCGGTTGCGTGAAATCAGGCAAAATCTCTCGGTAGGCACCCGTACTTGGAGGGAGACACTATTTCCTAGGCATCCTTACACGCTCATTGGGCCCTCAGAACTAAGAAGAGCGAGCCAAGTCCAGGCTGTATGGTGGCTGATCAAACACTTCCCATTGAAAACGCTGTAGGGGCGTCATTATTGCCCCTGCAGCGTGCGGCTGAGAATTGTCATCAAGAAGGAACGGAACAAGTGTTACGTTACATGCGGTTGCGTGAAATCAGGCAAAATCTCTCGGTAGGCACCCGTACTTGGAGGGAGACACTATTTCCTAGGCATCCTTACACGCTCATTGGGCCCTCAGAACTAAGAAGAGCGAGCCAAGTCCAGGCTGTATGGTGGCTGATCAAACAATTCCCATTGAAAACGCTGTAGGGGCGTCATTATTGCCCCTGCAGCGTGCGGCTGAGAATTGTCATCAAGAAGGAACGGAACAAGTGTTACGTTATATGCGGTTGCGTGAAATCAGGCAAAATCTCTCGGTAGGCACCCGTACTTGGAGGGAGACACTATTTCCTAGGCATCCTTACACGCTCATTGGGCCCTCAGAACTAAGAAGAGCGAGCCAAGTCCAGGCTGTATGGTGGCTGATCAAACACTTCCCATTGAAAACGCTGTAGGGGCGTCATTATTGCCCCTGCAGCGTGCGGCTGAGAATTGTCATCAAGAAGGAACGGAACAAGTGTTACGTTATATGCGGTTGCGTGAAATCAGGCAAAATCTCTCGGTAGGCACCCGTACTTGGAGGGAGACACTATTTCCTAGGCATCCTTACACGCTCATTGGGCCCTCAGAACTAAGAAGAGCGAGCCAAGTCCAGGCTGTATGGTGGCTGATCAAACACTTCCCATTGAAAACGCTGTAGGGGCGTCATTATTGCCCCTGCAGCGTGCGGCTGAGAATTGTCATCAAGAAGGAACGGAACAAGTGTTACGTTATATGCGGTTGCGTGAAATCAGGCAAAATCTCTCGGTAGGCACCCGTACTTGGAGGGAGACACTATTTCCTAGGCATCCTTACACGCTCATTGGGCCCTCAGAACTAAGAAGAGCGAGCCAAGTCCAGGCTGTATGGTGGCTGATCAAACACTTCCCATTGAAAACGCTGTAGGGGCGTCATTACTGCCCCTGCAGCGTGCGGCTGAGAATTGTCATCAAGAAGGAACGGAACAAGTGTTACGTTATATGCGGTTGCGTGAAATCAGGCAAAATCTCTCGGTAGGCACCCGTACTTGGAGGGAGACACTATTTCCTAGGCATCCTTACACGCTCATTGGGCCCTCAGAACTAAGAAGAGCGAGCCAAGTCCAGGCTGTATGGTGGCTGATCAAACACTTCCCATTGAAAACGCTGTAGGGGCGTCATTATTGCCCCTGCAGCGTGCGGCTGAGAATTGTCATCAAGAAGGAACGGAACAAGTGTTACGTTATATGCGGTTGCGTGAAATCAGGCAAAATCTCTCGGTAGGCACCCGTACTTGGAGGGAGACACTATTTCCTAGGCATCCTTATACGCTCATTGGGCCCTCAGAACTAAGAAGAGCGAGCCAAGTCCAGGCTGTATGGTGGCTGATCAAACACTTCCCATTGAAAACGCTGTAGGGGCGTCATTATTGCCCCTGCAGCGTGCGGCTGAGAATTGTCATCAAGAAGGAACGGAACAAGTGTTACGTTATATGCGGTTGCGTGAAATCAGGCAAAATCTCTCGGTAGGCACCCGTACTTGGAGGGAGACACTATTTCCTAGGCATCCTTACACGCTCATTGGGCCCTCAGAACTAAGAAGAGCGAGCCAAGTCCAGGCTGTATGGTGGCTGATCAAACACTTCCCATTGAAAACGCTGTAGGGGCGTCATTATTGCCCCTGCAGCGTGCGGCTGAGAATTGTCATCAAGAAGGAACGGAACAAGTGTTACGTTACATGCGGTTGCGTGAAATCAGGCAAAATCTCTCGGTAGGCACCCGTACTTGGAGGGAGACACTATTTCCTAGGCATCCTTACACGCTCATTGGGCCCTCAGAACTAAGAAGAGCGAGCCAAGTCCAGGCTGTATGGTGGCTGATCAAACAATTCCCATTGAAAACGCTGTAGGGGCGTCATTATTGCCCCTGCAGCGTGCGGCTGAGAATTGTCATCAAGAAGGAACGGAACAAGTGTTACGTTATATGCGGTTGCGTGAAATCAGGCAAAATCTCTCGGTAGGCACCCGTACTTGGAGGGAGACACTATTTCCTAGGCATCCTTACACGCTCATTGGGCCCTCAGAACTAAGAAGAGCGAGCCAAGTCCAGGCTGTATGGTGGCTGATCAAACACTTCCCATTGAAAACGCTGTAGGGGCGTCATTATTGCCCCTGCAGCGTGCGGCTGAGAATTGTCATCAAGAAGGAACGGAACAAGTGTTACGTTACATGCGGTTGCGTGAAATCAGGCAAAATCTCTCGGTAGGCACCCGTACTTGGAGGGAGACACTATTTCCTAGGCATCCTTACACGCTCATTGGGCCCTCAGAACTAAGAAGAGCGAGCCAAGTCCAGGCTGTATGGTGGCTGATCAAACACTTCCCATTGAAAACGCTGTAGGGGCGTCATTATTGCCCCTGCAGCGTGCGGCTGAGAATTGTCATCAAGAAGGAACGGAACAAGTGTTACGTTATATGCGGTTGCGTGAAATCAGGCAAAATCTCTCGGTAGGCACCCGTACTTGGAGGGAGACACTATTTCCTAGGCATCCTTACACGCTCATTGGGCCCTCAGAACTAAGAAGAGCGAGCCAAGTCCAGGCTGTATGGTGGCTGATCAAACACTTCCCATTGAAAACGCTGTAGGGGCGTCATTATTGCCCCTGCAGCGTGCGGCTGAGAATTGTCATCAAGAAGGAACGGAACAAGTGTTACGTTACATGCGGTTGCGTGAAATCAGGCAAAATCTCTCGGTAGGCACCCGTACTTGGAGGGAGACACTATTTCCTAGGCATCCTTACACGCTCATTGGGCCCTCAGAACTAAGAAGAGCGAGCCAAGTCCAGGCTGTATGGTGGCTGATCAAACAATTCCCATTGAAAACGCTGTAGGGGCGTCATTATTGCCCCTGCAGCGTGCGGCTGAGAATTGTCATCAAGAAGGAACGGAACAAGTGTTACGTTATATGCGGTTGCGTGAAATCAGGCAAAATCTCTCGGTAGGCACCCGTACTTGGAGGGAGACACTATTTCCTAGGCATCCTTACACGCTCATTGGGCCCTCAGAACTAAGAAGAGCGAGCCAAGTCCAGGCTGTATGGTGGCTGATCAAACACTTCCCATTGAAAACGCTGTAGGGGCGTCATTATTGCCCCTGCAGCGTGCGGCTGAGAATTGTCATCAAGAAGGAACGGAACAAGTGTTACGTTACATGCGGTTGCGTGAAATCAGGCAAAATCTCTCGGTAGGCACCCGTACTTGGAGGGAGACACTATTTCCTAGGCATCCTTACACGCTCATTGGGCCCTCAGAACTAAGAAGAGCGAGCCAAGTCCAGGCTGTATGGTGGCTGATCAAACACTTCCCATTGAAAACGCTGTAGGGGCGTCATTATTGCCCCTGCAGCGTGCGGCTGAGAATTGTCATCAAGAAGGAACGGAACAAGTGTTACGTTATATGCGGTTGCGTGAAATCAGGCAAAATCTCTCGGTAGGCACCCGTACTTGGAGGGAGACACTATTTCCTAGGCATCCTTACACGCTCATTGGGCCCTCAGAACTAAGAAGAGCGAGCCAAGTCCAGGCTGTATGGTGGCTGATCAAACACTTCCCATTGAAAACGCTGTAGGGGCGTCATTATTGCCCCTGCAGCGTGTGGCTGAGAATTGTCATCAAGAAGGAACGGAACAAGTGTTACGTTATATGCGGTTGCGTGAAATCAGGCAAAATCTCTCGGTAGGCACCCGTACTTGGAGGGAGACACTATTTCCTAGGCATCCTTACACGCTCATTGGGCCCTCAGAACTAAGAAGAGCGAGCCAAGTCCAGGCTGTATGGTGGCTGATCAAACACTTCCCATTGAAAACGCTGTAGGGGCGTCATTATTGCCCCTGCAGCGTGCGGCTGAGAATTGTCATCAAGAAGGAACGGAACAAGAGTTACGTTATATGCGGTTGCGTGAAATCAGGCAAAATCTCTCGGTAGGCACCCGTACTTGGAGGGAGACACTATTTCCTAGGCATCCTTACACGCTCATTGGGCCCTCAGAACTAAGAAGAGCGAGCCAAGTCCAGGCTGTATGGTGGCTGATCAAACACTTCCCATTGAAAACGCTGTAGGGGCGTCATTATTGCCCCTGCAGCGTGCGGCTGAGAATTGTCATCAAGAAGGAACGGAACAAGTGTTACGTTATATGCGGTTGCGTGAAATCAGGCAAAATCTCTCGGTAGGCACCCGTACTTGGAGGGAGACACTATTTCCTAGGCATCCTTACACGCTCATTGGGCCCTCAGAACTAAGAAGAGCGAGCCAAGTCCAGGCTGTATGGTGGCTGATCAAACACTTCCCATTGAAAACGCTGTAGGGGCGTCATTATTGCCCCTGCAGCGTGCGGCTGAGAATTGTCATCAAGAAGGAACGGAACAAGTGTTACGTTATATGCGGTTGCGTGAAATCAGGCAAAATCTCTCGGTAGGCACCCGTACTTGGAGGGAGACACTATTTCCTAGGCATCCTTACACGCTCATTGGGCCCTCAGAACTAAGAAGAGCGAGCCAAGTCCAGGCTGTATGGTGGCTGATCAAACAATTCCCATTGAAAACGCTGTAGGGGCGTCATTATTGCCCCTGCAGCGTGCGGCTGAGAATTGTCATCAAGAAGGAACGGAACAAGTGTTACGTTATATGCGGTTGCGTGAAATCAGGCAAAATCTCTCGGTAGGCACCCGTACTTGGAGGGAGACACTATTTCCTAGGCATCCTTACACGCTCATTGGGCCCTCAGAACTAAGAAGAGCGAGCCAAGTCCAGGCTGTATGGTGGCTGATCAAACACTTCCCATTGAAAACGCTGTAGGGGCGTCATTATTGCCCCTGCAGCGTGCGGCTGAGAATTGTCATCAAGAAGGAACGGAACAAGTGTTACGTTATATGCGGTTGCGTGAAATCAGGCAAAATCTCTCGGTAGGCACCCGTACTTGGAGGGAGACACTATTTCCTAGGCATCCTTACACGCTCATTGGGCCCTCAGAACTAAGAAGAGCGAGCCAAGTCCAGGCTGTATGGTGGCTGATCAAACACTTCCCATTGAAAACGCTGTAGGGGCGTCATTATTGCCCCTGCAGCGTGCGGCTGAGAATTGTCATCAAGAAGGAACGGAACAAGTGTTACGTTACATGCGGTTGCGTGAAATCAGGCAAAATCTCTCGGTAGGCACCCGTACTTGGAGGGAGACACTATTTCCTAGGCATCCTTACACGCTCATTGGGCCCTCAGAACTAAGAAGAGCGAGCCAAGTCCAGGCTGTATGGTGGCTGATCAAACACTTCCCATTGAAAACGCTGTAGGGGCGTCATTATTGCCCCTGCAGCGTGCGGCTGAGAATTGTCATCAAGAAGGAATGGAACAAGTGTTACGTTATATGCGGTTGCGTGAAATCAGGCAAAATCTCTCGGTAGGCACCCGTACTTGGAGGGAGACACTATTTCCTAGGCATCCTTACACGCTCATTGGGCCCTCAGAACTAAGAAGAGCGAGCCAAGTCCAGGCTGTATGGTGGCTGATCAAACACTTCCCATTGAAAACGCTGTAGGGGCGTCATTATTGCCCCTGCAGCGTGCGGCTGAGAATTGTCATCAAGAAGGAACGGAACAAGTGTTACGTTATATGCGGTTGCGTGAAATCAGGCAAAATCTCTCGGTAGGCACCCGTACTTGGAGGGAGACACTATTTCCTAGGCATCCTTACACGCTCATTGGGCCCTCAGAACTAAGAAGAGCGAGCCAAGTCCAGGCTGTATGGTGGCTGATCAAACACTTCCCATTGAAAACGCTGTAGGGGCGTCATTATTGCCCCTGCAGCGTGCGGCTGAGAATTGTCATCAAGAAGGAACGGAACAAGTGTTACGTTATATGCGGTTGCGTGAAATCAGGCAAAATCTCTCGGTAGGCACCCGTACTTGGAGGGAGACACTATTTCCTAGGCATCCTTACACGCTCATTGGGCCCTCAGAACTAAGAAGAGCGAGCCAAGTCCAGGCTGTATGGTGGCTGATCAAACACTTCCCATTGAAAACGCTGTAGGGGCGTCATTATTGCCCCTGCAGCGTGCGGCTGAGAATTGTCATCAAGAAGGAACGGAACAAGTGTTACGTTATATGCGGTTGCGTGAAATCAGGCAAAATCTCTCGGTAGGCACCCGTACTTGGAGGGAGACACTATTTCCTAGGCATCCTTACACGCTCATTGGGCCCTCAGAACTAAGAAGAGCGAGCCAAGTCCAGGCTGTATGGTGGCTGATCAAACAATTCCCATTGAAAACGCTGTAGGGGCGTCATTATTGCCCCTGCAGCGTGCGGCTGAGAATTGTCATCAAGAAGGAACGGAACAAGTGTTACGTTATATGCGGTTGCGTGAAATCAGGCAAAATCTCTCGGTAGGCACCCGTACTTGGAGGGAGACACTATTTCCTAGGCATCCTTACACGCTCATTGGGCCCTCAGAACTAAGAAGAGCGAGCCAAGTCCAGGCTGTATGGTGGCTGATCAAACACTTCCCATTGAAAACGCTGTAGGGGCGTCATTATTGCCCCTGCAGCGTGCGGCTGAGAATTGTCATCAAGAAGGAACGGAACAAGAGTTACGTTATATGCGGTTGCGTGAAATCAGGCAAAATCTCTCGGTAGGCACCCGTACTTGGAGGGAGACACTATTTCCTAGGCATCCTTACACGCTCATTGGGCCCTCAGAACTAAGAAGAGCGAGCCAAGTCCAGGCTGTATGGTGGCTGATCAAACACTTCCCATTGAAAACGCTGTAGGGGCGTCATTATTGCCCCTGCAGCGTGCGGCTGAGAATTGTCATCAAGAAGGAACGGAACAAGTGTTACGTTACATGCGGTTGCGTGAAATCAGGCAAAATCTCTCGGTAGGCACCCGTACTTGGAGGGAGACACTATTTCCTAGGCATCCTTACACGCTCATTGGGCCCTCAGAACTAAGAAGAGCGAGCCAAGTCCAGGCTGTATGTTGGCTGATCAAACACTTCCCATTGAAAACGCTGTAGGAGCGTCATTATTGCCCCTGCAGCGTGCGGCTGAGAATTGTCATCAAGAAGGAACGGAACAAGTGTTACGTTATATGCGGTTGCGTGAAATCAGGCAAAATCTCTCGGTAGGCACCCGTACTTAGAGGGAGACACTATTTCCTAGGCATCCTTACACGCTCATTGGGCCCTCAGAACTAAGAAGAGCGAGCCAAGTCCAGGCTGTATGGTGGCTGATCAAACACTTCCCATTGAAAACGCTGTAGGGGCGTCATTATTGCCCCTGCAGCGTGCGGCTGAGAATTGTCATCAAGAAGGAACGGAACAAGTGTTACGTTATATGCGGTTGCGTGAAATCAGGCAAAATCTCTCGGTAGGCACCCGTACTTGGAGGGAGACACTATTTCCTAGGCATCCTTACACGCTCATTGGGCCCTCAGAACTAAGAAGAGCGAGCCAAGTCCAGGCTGTATGGTGGCTGATCAAACACTTCCCATTGAAAACGCTGTAGGGGCGTCATTATTGCCCCTGCAGCGTGCGGCTGAGAATTGTCATCAAGAAGGAACGGAACAAGTGTTACGTTATATGCGGTTGCGTGAAATCAGGCAAAATCTCTCGGTAGGCACCCGTACTTGGAGGGAGACACTATTTCCTAGGCATCCTTACACGCTCATTGGGCCCTCAGAACTAAGAAGAGCGAGCCAAGTCCAGGCTGTATGGTGGCTGATCAAACACTTCCCATTGAAAACGCTGTAGGGGCGTCATTATTGCCCCTGCAGCGTGCGGCTGAGAATTGTCATCAAGAAGGAACGGAACAAGTGTTACGTTATATGCGGTTGCGTGAAATCAGGCAAAATCTCTCGGTAGGCACCCGTACTTGGAGGGAGACACTATTTCCTAGGCATCCTTACACGCTCATTGGGCCCTCAGAACTAAGAAGAGCGAGCCAAGTCCAGGCTGTATGGTGGCTGATCAAACACTTCCCATTGAAAACGCTGTAGGGGCGCCATTATTGCCCCTGCAGCGTGCGGCTGAGAATTGTCATCAAGAAGGAACGGAACAAGTGTTACGTTATATGCGGTTGCGTGAAATCAGGCAAAATCTCTCGGTAGGCACCCGTACTTGGAGGGAGACACTATTTCCTAGGCATCCTTACACGCTCATTGGGCCCTCAGAACTAAGAAGAGCGAGCCAAGTCCAGGCTGTATGGTGGCTGATCAAACACTTCCCATTGAAAACGCTGTAGGGGCGTCATTATTGCCCCTGCAGCGTGCGGCTGAGAATTGTCATCAAGAAGGAACGGAACAAGTGTTACGTTATATGCGGTTGCGTGAAATCAGGCAAAATCTCTCGGTAGGCACCCGTACTTGGAGGGAGACACTATTTCCTAGGCATCCTTACACGCTCATTGGGCCCTCAGAACTAAGAAGAGCGAGCCAAGTCCAGGCTGTATGGTGGCTGATCAAACACTTCCCATTGAAAACGCTGTAGGGGCGTCATTATTGCCCCTGCAGCGTGCGGCTGAGAATTGTCATCAAGAAGGAACGGAACAAGTGTTACGTTATATGCGGTTGCGTGAAATCAGGCAAAATCTCTCGGTAGGCACCCGTACTTGGAGGGAGACACTATTTCCTAGGCATCCTTACACGCTCATTGGGCCCTCAGAACTAAGAAGAGCGAGCCAAGTCCAGGCTGTATGGTGGCTGATCAAACACTTCCCATTGAAAACGCTGTAGGGGCGTCATTATTGCCCCTGCAGCGTGCGGCTGAGAATTGTCATCAAGAAGGAACGGAACAAGTGTTACGTTATATGCGGTTGCGTGAAATCAGGCAAAATCTCTCGGTAGGCACCCGTACTTGGAGGGAGACACTATTTCCTAGGCATCCTTACACGCTCATTGGGCCCTCAGAACTAAGAAGAGCGAGCCAAGTCCAGGCTGTATGGTGGCTGATCAAACACTTCCCATTGAAAACGCTGTAGGGGCGTCATTATTGCCCCTGCAGCGTGCGGCTGAGAATTGTCATCAAGAAGGAACGGAACAAGTGTTACGTTATATGCGGTTGCGTGAAATCAGGCAAAATCTCTCGGTAGGCACTCGTACTTGGAGGGAGACACTATTTCCTAGGCATCCTTACACGCTCATTGGGCCCTCAGAACTAAGAAGAGCGAGCCAAGTCCAGGCTGTATGGTGGCTGATCAAACACTTCCCATTGAAAACGCTGTAGGGGCGTCATTATTGCCCCTGCAGCGTGCGGCTGAGAATTGTCATCAAGAAGGAACGGAACAAGTGTTACGTTATATGCGGTTGCGTGAAATCAGGCAAAATCTCTCGGTAGGCACCCGTACTTGGAGGGAGACACTATTTCCTAGGCATCCTTACACGCTCATTGGGCCCTCAGAACTAAGAAGAGCGAGCCAAGTCCAGGCTGTATGGTGGCTGATCAAACACTTCCCATTGAAAACGCTGTAGGGGCGTCATTATTGCCCCTGCAGCGTGCGGCTGAGAATTGTCATCAAGAAGGAACGGAACAAGTGTTACGTTATATGCGGTTGCGTGAAATCAGGCAAAATCTCTCGGTAGGCACCCGTACTTGGAGGGAGACACTATTTCCTAGGCATCCTTACACGCTCATTGGGCCCTCAGAACTAAGAAGAGCGAGCCAAGTCCAGGCTGTATGGTGGCTGATCAAACACTTCCCATTGAAAACGCTGTAGGGGCGTCATTACTGCCCCTGCAGCGTGCGGCTGAGAATTGTCATCAAGAAGGAACGGAACAAGAGTTACGTTATATGCGGTTGCGTGAAATCAGGCAAAATCTCTCGGTAGGCACCCGTACTTGGAGGGAGACACTATTTCCTAGGCATCCTTACACGCTCATTGGGCCCTCAGAACTAAGAAGAGCGAGCCAAGTCCAGGCTGTATGGTGGCTGATCAAACACTTCCCATTGAAAACGCTGTAGGGGCGTCATTATTGCCCCTGCAGCGTGCGGCTGAGAATTGTCATCAAGAAGGAACGGAACAAGAGTTACGTTATATGCGGTTGCGTGAAATCAGGCAAAATCTCTCGGTAGGCACCCGTACTTGGAGGGAGACACTATTTCCTAGGCATCCTTACACGCTCATTGGGCCCTCAGAACTAAGAAGAGCGAGCCAAGTCCAGGCTGTATGGTGGCTGATCAAACACTTCCCATTGAAAACGCTGTAGGGGCGTCATTATTGCCCCTGCAGCGTGCGGCTGAGAATTGTCATCAAGAAGGAACGGAACAAGAGTTACGTTATATGCGGTTGCGTGAAATCAGGCAAAATCTCTCGGTAGGCACCCGTACTTGGAGGGAGACACTATTTCCTAGGCATCCTTACACGCTCATTGGGCCCTCAGAACTAAGAAGAGCGAGCCAAGTCCAGGCTGTATGGTGGCTGATCAAACACTTCCCATTGAAAACGCTGTAGGGGCGTCATTATTGCCCCTGCAGCGTGCGGCTGAGAATTGTCATCAAGAAGGAACGGAACAAGAGTTACATTATATGCGGTTGCGTGAAATCAGGCAAAATCTCTCGGTAGGCACCCGTACTTGGAGGGAGACACTATTTCCTAGGCATCCTTACACGCTCATTGGGCCCTCAGAACTAAGAAGAGCGAGCCAAGTCCAGGCTGTATGGTGGCTGATCAAACACTTCCCATTGAAAACGCTGTAGGGGCGTCATTATTGCCCCTGCAGCGTGCGGCTGAGAATTGTCATCAAGAAGGAACGGAACAAGAGTTACGTTATATGCGGTTGCGTGAAATCAGACAAAATCTCTCGGTAGGCACCCGTACTTGGAGGGAGACACTATTTCCTAGGCATCCTTACACGCTCATTGGGCCCTCAGAACTAAGAAGAGCGAGCCAAGTCCAGGCTGTATGGTGGCTGATCAAACACTTCCCATTGAAAACGCTGTAGGGGCGTCATTATTGCCCCTGCAGCGTGCGGCTGAGAATTGTCATCAAGAAGGAACGGAACAAGAGTTACGTTATATGCGGTTGCGTGAAATCAGGCAAAATCTCTCGGTAGGCACACGTACTTGGAGGGAGACACTATTTCCTAGGCATCCTTACACGCTCATTGGGCCCTCAGAACTAAGAAGAGCGAGCCAAGTCCAGGCTGTATGGTGGCTGATCAAACACTTCCCATTGAAAACGCTGTAGGGGCGTCATTATTGCCCCTGCAGCGTGCGGCTGAGAATTGTCATCAAGAAGGAACGGAACAAGAGTTACGTTATATGCGGTTGCGTGAAATCAGGCAAAATCTCTCGGTAGGCACCCGTACTTGGAGGGAGACACTATTTCCTAGGCATCCTTACACGCTCATTGGGCCCTCAGAACTAAGAAGAGCGAGCCAAGTCCAGGCTGTATGGTGGCTGATCAAACACTTCCCATTGAAAACGCTGTAGGGGCGTCATTATTGCCCCTGCAGCGTGCGGCTGAGAATTGTCATCAAGAAGGAACGGAACAAGAGTTACGTTATATGCAGTTGCGTGAAATCAGGCAAAATCTCTCGGTAGGCACCCGTACTTGGAGGGAGACACTATTTCCTAGGCATCCTTACACGCTCATTGGGCCCTCAGAACTAAGAAGAGCGAGCCAAGTCCAGGCTGTATGGTGGCTGATCAAACACTTCCCATTGAAAACGCTGTAGGGGCGTCATTATTGCCCCTGCAGCGTGCGGCTGAGAATTGTCATCAAGAAGGAACGGAACAAGAGTTACGTTATATGCGGTTGCGTGAAATCAGGCAAAATCCCTCGGTAGGCACCCGTACTTGGAGGGAGACACTATTTCCTAGGCATCCTTACACGCTCATTGGGCCCTCAGAACTAAGAAGAGCGAGCCAAGTCCAGGCTGTATGGTGGCTGATCAAACACTTCCCATTGAAAACGCTGTAGGGGCGTCATTATTGCCCCTGCAGCGTGCGGCTGAGAATTGTCATCAAGAAGGAACGGAACAAGAGTTACGTTATATGCAGTTGCGTGAAATCAGGCAAAATCTCTCGGTAGGCACCCGTACTTGGAGGGAGACACTATTTCCTAGGCATCCTTACACGCTCATTGGGCCCTCAGAACTAAGAAGAGCGAGCCAAGTCCAGGCTGTATGGTGGCTGATCAAACACTTCCCATTGAAAACGCTGTAGGGGCGTCATTATTGCCCCTGCAGCGTGCGGCTGAGAATTGTCATCAAGAAGGAACGGAACAAGAGTTACGTTATATGCGGTTGCGTGAAATCAGACAAAATCTCTCGGTAGGCACCCGTACTTGGAGGGAGACACTATTTCCTAGGCATCCTTACACGCTCATTGGGCCCTCAGAACTAAGAAGAGCGAGCCAAGTCCAGGCTGTATGGTGGCTGATCAAACACTTCCCATTGAAAACGCTGTAGGGGCGTCATTATTGCCCCTGCAGCGTGCGGCTGAGAATTGTCATCAAGAAGGAACGGAACAAGAGTTACGTTATATGCGGTTGCGTGAAATCAGGCAAAATCTCTCGGTAGGCACCCGTACTTGGAGGGAGACACTATTTCCTAGGCATCCTTACACGCTCATTGGGCCCTCAGAACTAAGAAGAGCGAGCCAAGTCCAGGCTGTATGGTGGCTGATCAAACACTTCCCATTGAAAACGCTGTAGGGGCGTCATTATTGCACCTGCAGCGTGCGGCTGAGTATTGTCATCAAGAAGGAACGGAACAAGAGTTACGTTATATGCGGTTGCGTGAAATCAGGCAAAATCTCTCGGTAGGCACCCGTACTTGGAGGGAGACACTATTTCCTAGGCATCCTTACACGCTCATTGGGCCCTCAGAACTAAGAAGAGCGAGCCAAGTCCAGGCTGTATGGTGGCTGATCAAACACTTCCCATTGATAACGCTGTAGGGGCGTCATTATTGCCCCTGCAGCGTGCGGCTGAGAATTGTCATCAAGAAGGAACGGAACAAGAGTTACGTTATATGCGGTTGCGTGAAATCAGGCAAAATCTCTCGGTAGGCACCCGTACTTGGAGGGAGACACTATTTCCTAGGCATCCTTACACGCTCATTGGGCCCTCAGAACTAAGAAGAGCGAGCCAAGTCCAGGCTGTATGGTGGCTGATCAAACACTTCCCATTGAAAACGCTGTAGGGGCGTCATTATTGCCCCTGCAGCGTGCGGCTGAGAATTGTCATCAAGAAGGAACGGAACAAGAGTTACGTTATATGCGGTTGCGTGAAATCAGGCAAAATCTCTCGGTAGGCACCCGTACTTGGAGGGAGACACTATTTCCTAGGCATCCTTACACGCTCATTGGGCCCTCAGAACTAAGAAGAGCGAGCCAAGTCCAGGCTGTATGGTGGCTGATCAAACACTTCCCATTGAAAACGCTGTAGGGGCGTCATTATTGCCCCTGCAGCGTGCGGCTGAGAATTGTCATCAAGAAGGAAGGGAACAAGAGTTACGTTATATGATGTTGCGTGAAATCAGGCAAAATCTCTCGGTAGGCACCCGTACTTGAAGGGAGACACTATTTCCTAGGCATCCTTACACGCTCATTGGGCCCTCAGAACTATGAAGAGCGAGCCAAGTCCAGGCTGTATGGTGGCTGATCAAACACTTCCCATTGAAAACGCTGTAGGGGCGTCATTATTGCCCCTGCAGCGTGCGGCTGAGAATTGTCATCAAGAAGGAACGGAACAAGAGTTACGTTATATGCGGTTGCGTGAAATCAGGCAAAATCTCTCGGTAGGCACCCGTACTTGGAGGGAGACACTATTTCCTAGGCATCCTTACACGCTCATTGGGCCCTCAGAACGAAGAAGAGCGAGCCAAGTCCAGGCTGTATGGTGGCTGATCAAACACTTCCCATTGAAAACGCTGTAGGGGCGTCATTATTGCCCCTGCAGCGTGCGGCTGAGAATTGTCATCAAGAAGGAACGGAACAAGAGTTACGTTATATGCAGTTGCGTGAAATCAGGCAAAATCTCTCGGTAGGCACCCGTACTTGGAGGGAGACACTATTTCCTAGGCATCCTTACACGCTCATTGGGCCCTCAGAACTAAGAAGAGCGAGCCAAGTCCAGGCTGTATGGTGGCTGATCAAACACTTCCCATTGAAAACGCTGTAGGGGCGTCATTATTGCCCCTGCAGCGTGCGGCTGAGAATTGTCATCAAGAAGGAACGGAACAAGAGTTACGTTATATGCGGTTGCGTGAAATCAGACAAAATCTCTCGGTAGGCACCCGTACTTGGAGGGAGACACTATTTCCTAGGCATCCTTACACGCTCATTGGGCCCTCAGAACTAAGAAGAGCGAGCCAAGTCCAGGCTGTATGGTGGCTGATCAAACACTTCCCATTGAAAACGCTGTAGGGGCGTCATTATTGCCCCTGCAGCGTGCGGCTGAGAATTGTCATCAAGAAGGAACGGAACAAGAGTTACGTTATATGCGGTTGCGTGAAATCAGGCAAAATCTCTCGGTAGGCACCCGTACTTGGAGGGAGACACTATTTCCTAGGCATCCTTACACGCTCATTGGGCCCTCAGAACTAAGAAGAGCGAGCCAAGTCCAGGCTGTATGGTGGCTGATCAAACACTTCCCATTGAAAACGCTGTAGGGGCGTCATTATTGCCCCTGCAGCGTGCGGCTGAGAATTGTCATCAAGAAGGAACTAAACAAGAGTTACGTTATATGCGGTTGCGTGAAATCAGGCAAAATCTCTCGGTAGGCACCCGTACTTGGAGGGAGACACTATTTCCTAGGCATCCTTACACGCTCATTGGGCCCTCAGAACTAAGAAGAGCGAGCCAAGTCCAGGCTGTATGGTGGCTGATCAAACACTTCCCATTGAAAACGCTGTAGGGGCGTCATTATTGCCCCTGCAGCGTGCGGCTGAGAATTGTCATCAAGAAGGAACGGAACAAGTGTTACGTTATATGCGGTTGCGTGAAATCAGGCAAAATCTCTCGGTAGGCACCCGTACTTGGAGGGAGACACTATTTCCTAGGCATCCTTACACGCTCATTGGGCCCTCAGAACTAAGAAGAGCGAGCCAAGTCCAGGCTGTATGGTGGCTGATCAAACACTTCCCATTGAAAACGCTGTAGGGGCGTCATTATTGCCCCTGCAGCGTGCGGCTGAGAATTGTCATCAAGAAGGAACGGAACAAGAGTTACGTTATATGCGGTTGCGTGAAATCAAGCAAAATCTCTCGGTAGGCACCCGTACTTGGAGGGAGACACTATTTCCTAGGCATCCTTACACGCTCATTGGGCCCTCAGAACTAAGAAGAGCGAGCCAAGTCCAGGCTGTATGGTGGCTGATCAAACACTTCCCATTGAAAACGCTGTAGGGGCGTCATTATTGCCCCTGCAGCGTGCGGCTGAGAATTGTCATCAAGAAGGAACGGAACAAGAGTTACGTTATATGCGGTTGCGTGAAATCAGGCAAAATCTCTCGGTAGGCACCCGTACTTGGAGGGAGACACTATTTCCTAGGCATCCTTACACGCTCATTGGGCCCTCAGAACTAAGAAGAGCGAGCCAAGTCCAGGCTGTATGGTGGCTGATCAAACACTTCCCATTGAAAACGCTGTAGGGGCGTCATTATTGCCCCTGCAGCGTGCGGCTGAGAATTGTCATCAAGAAGGAACGGAACAAGAGTTACGTTATATGCGGTTGCGTGAAATCAGGCAAAATCTCTCGGTAGGCACCCGTACTTGGAGGGAGACACTATTTCCTAGGCATCCTTACACGCTCATTGGGCCCTCAGAACTAAGAAGAGCGAGCCAAGTCCAGGCTGTATGGTGGCTGATCAAACACTTCCCATTGAAAACGCTGTAGGGGCGTCATTATTGCCCCTGCAGCGTGCGGCTGAGTATTGTCATCAAGAAGGAACGGAACAAGAGTTACGTTATATGCGGTTGCGTGAAATCAGGCAAAATCTCTCGGTAGGCACCCGTACTTGGAGGGAGACACTATTTCCTAGGCATCCTTACACGCTCATTGGGCCCTCAGAACTAAGAAGAGCGAGCCAAGTCCAGGCTGTATGGTGGCTGATCAAACACTTCCCATTGAAAACGCTGTAGGGGCGTCATTATTGCCCCTGCAGCGTGCGGCTGAGAATTGTCATCAAGAAGGAACGGAACAAGAGTTACGTTATATGCGGTTGCGTGAAATCAGGCAAAATCTCTCGGTAGGCACCCGTACTTGGAGGGAGACACTATTTCCTAGGCATCCTTACACGCTCATTGGGCCCTCAGAACTAAGAAGAGCGAGCCAAGTCCAGGCTGTATGGTGGCTGATCAAACACTTCCCATTGAAAACGCTGTAGGGGCGTCATTATTGCCCCTGCAGCGTGCGGCTGAGAATTGTCATCAAGAAGGAACGGAACAAGAGTTACGTTATATGCGGTTGCGTGAAATCAGGCAAAATCTCTCGGTAGGCACCCGTACTTGGAGGGAGACACTATTTCCTAGGCATCCTTACACGCTCATTGGGCCCTCAGAACTAAGAAGAGCGAGCCAAGTCCAGGCTGTATGGTGGCTGATCAAACACTTCCCATTGAAAACGCTGTAGGGGCGTCATTATTGCCCCTGCAGCGTGCGGCTGAGAATTGTCATCAAGAAGGAACGGAACAAGAGTTACGTTATATGCGGTTGCGTGAAATCAGGCAAAATCTCTCGGTAGGCACCCGTACTTGGAGGGAGACACTATTTCCTAGGCATCCTTACACGCTCATTGGGCCCTCAGAACTAAGAAGAGCGAGCCAAGTCCAGGCTGTATGGTGGCTGATCAAACACTTCCCATTGAAAACGCTGTAGGGGCGTCATTATTGCCCCTGCAGCGTGCGGCTGAGAATTGTCATCAAGAAGGAACGGAACAAGAGTTACGTTATATGCGGTTGCGTGAAATCAGGCAAAATCTCTCGGTAGGCACCCGTACTTGGAGGGAGACACTATTTCCTAGGCATCCTTACACGCTCCTTGGGCCCTCAGAACTAAGAAGAGCGAGCCAAGTCCAGGCTGTATGGTGGCTGATCAAACACTTCCCATTGAAAACGCTGTAGGGGCGTCATTATTGCCCCTGCAGCGTGCGGCTGAGAATTGTCATCAAGAAGGAACGGAACAAGAGTTACGTTATATGCGGTTGCGTGAAATCAGGCAAAATCTCTCGGTAGGCACCCGTACTTGGAGGGAGACACTATTTCCTAGGCATCCTTACACGCTCATTGGGCCCTCAGAACTAAGAAGAGCGAGCCAAGTCCAGGCTGTATGGTGGCTGATCAAACACTTCCCATTGAAAACGCTGTAGGGGCGTCATTATTGCCCCTGCAGCGTGCGGCTGAGAATTGTCATCAAGAAGGAACGGAACAAGAGTTACGTTATATGCGGTTGCGTGAAATCAGGCAAAATCTCTCGGTAGGCACCCGTACTTGGAGGGAGACACTATTTCCTAGGCATCCTTACACGCTCATTGGGCCCTCAGAACTAAGAAGAGCGAGCCAAGTCCAGGCTGTATGGTGGCTGATCAAACACTTCCCATTGAAAACGCTGTAGGGGCGTCATTATTGCCCCTGCAGCGTGCGGCTGAGAATTGTCATCAAGAAGGAACGGAACAAGAGTTACGTTATATGCGGTTGCGTGAAATCAGGCAAAATCTCTCGGTAGGCACCCGTACTTGGAGGGAGACACTATTTCCTAGGCATCCTTACACGCTCATTGGGCCCTCAGAACTAAGAAGAGCGAGCCAAGTCCAGGCTGTATGGTGGCTGATCAAACACTTCCCATTGAAAACGCTGTAGGGGCGTCATTATTGCCCCTGCAGCGTGCGGCTGAGAATTGTCATCAAGAAGGAACGGAACAAGAGTTACGTTATATGATGTTGCGTGAAATCAGGCAAAATCTCTCGGTACGCACCCGTACTTGGAGGGAGACACTATTTCCTAGGCATCCTTACACGCTCATTGGGCCCTCAGAACTATGAAGAGCGAGCCAAGTCCAGGCTGTATGGTGGCTGATCAAACACTTCCCATTGAAAACGCTGTAGGGGCGTCATTATTGCCCCTGCAGCGTGCGGCTGAGAATTGTCATCAAGAAGGAACGGAACAAGAGTTACGTTATATGCGGTTGCGTGAAATCAGGCAAAATCTCTCGGTAGGCACCCGTACTTGGAGGGAGACACTATTTCCTAGGCATCCTTACACGCTCATTGGGCCCTCAGAACTAAGAAGAGCGAGCCAAGTCCAGGCTGTATGGTGGCTGATCAAACACTTCCCATTGAAAACGCGTTAGGGGCGTCATTATTGCCCCTGCAGCGTGCGGCTGAGAATTGTCATCAAGAAGGAACGGAACAAGAGTTACGTTATATGCGGTTGCGTGAAATCAGGCAAAATCTCTCGGTAGGCACCCGTACGTGGAGGGAGACACTATTTCCTAGGCATCCTTACACGCTCATTGGGCCCTCAGAACTAAGAAGAGCGAGCCAAGTCCAGGCTGTATGGTGGCTGATCAAACACTTCCCATTGAAAACGCTGTAGGGGCGTCATTATTGCCCCTGCAGCGTGCGGCTGAGAATTGTCATCAAGAAGGAACGGAACAAGAGTTACGTTATATGCGGTTGCGTGAAATCAGGCAAAATCTCTCGGTAGGCACCCGTACTTGGAGGGAGACACTATTTCCTAGGCATCCTTACACGCTCATTGGGCCCTCAGAACTAAGAAGAGCGAGCCAAGTCAAGGCTGTATGGTGGCTGATCAAACACTTCCCATTGAAAACGCTGTAGGGGCGTCATTATTGCCCCTGCAGCGTGCGGCTGAGAATTGTCATCAAGAAGGAACGGAACAAGAGTTACGTTATATGCGGTTGCGTGAAATCAGGCAAAATCTCTCGGTAGGCACCCGTACTTGGAGGGAGACACTATTTCCTAGGCATCCTTACACGCTCATTGGGCCCTCAGAACTAAGAAGAGCGAGCCAAGTCCAGGCTGTATGGTGGCTGATCAAACACTTCCCATTGAAAACGCTGTAGGGGCGTCATTATTGCCCCTGCAGCGTGCGGCTGAGAATTGTCATCAAGAAGGAACGGAACAAGAGTTACGTTATATGCGGTTGCGTGAAATCAGGCAAAATCTCTCGGTAGGCACCCGTACTTGGAGGGAGACACTATTTCCTAGGCATCCTTACACGCTCATTGGGCCCTCAGAACTAAGAAGAGCGAGCCAAGTCCAGGCTGTATGGTGGCTGATCAAACACTTCCCATTGAAAACGCTGTAGGGGCGTCATTATTGCCCCTGCAGCGTGCGGCTGAGAATTGTCATCAAGAAGGAACGGAACAAGAGTTACGTTATATGCGGTTGCGTGAAATCAGGCAAAATCTCTCGGTAGGCACCCGTACTTGGAGGGAGACACTATTTCCTAGGCATCCTTACACGCTCATTGGGCCCTCAGAACTAAGAAGAGCGAGCCAAGTCCAGGCTGTATGGTGGCTGATCAAACACTTCCCATTGAAAACGCTGTAGGGGCGTCATTATTGCCCCTGCAGCGTGCGGCTGAGAATTGTCATCAAGAAGGAACGGAACAAGAGTTACGTTATATGCGGTTGCGTGAAATCAGGCAAAATCTCTCGGTAGGCACCCGTACTTGGAGGGAGACACTATTTCCTAGGCATCCTTACACGCTCATTGGGCCCTCAGAACTAAGAAGAGCGAGCCGAGTCCAGGCTGTATGGTGGCTGATCAAACACTTCCCATTGAAAACGCTGTAGGGGCGTCATTATTGCCCCTGCAGCGTGCGGCTGAGAATTATCATCAAGAAGGAACGGAACAAGTGTTACGTTATATGCGGTTGCGTGAAATCAGGCAAAATCTCTCGGTAGGCACCCGTACTTGGAGGGAGACACTATTTCCTAGGCATCCTTACACGCTCATTGGGCCCTCAGAACTAAGAAGAGCGAGCCAAGTCCAGGCTGTATGGTGGCTGATCAAACACTTCCCATTGAAAACGCTGTAGGGGCGTCATTATTGCCCCTGCAGCGTTCGGCTGAGAATTGTCATCAAGAAGGAACGGAACAAGAGTTACGTTATATGCGGTTGCGTGAAATCAGGCAAAATCTCTCGGTAGGCACCCGTACTTGGAGGGAGACACTATTTCCTAGGCATCCTTACACGCTCATTGGGCCCTCAGAACTAAGAAGAGCGAGCCAAGTCCAGGCTGTATGGTGGCTGATCAAACACTTCCCATTGAAAACGCTGTAGGGGCGTCATTATTGCCCCTGCAGCGTGCGGCTGAGAATTGTCATAAAGAAGGAACGGAACAAGAGTTACGTTATATGCGGTTGCGTGAAATCAGGCAAAATCTCTCGGTAGGCACCCGTACTTGGAGGGAGACACTATTTCCTAGGCATCCTTACACGCTCATTGGGCCCTCAGAACTAAGAAGAGCGAGCCAAGTCCAGGCTGTATGGTGGCTGATCAAACACTTCCCATTGAAAACGCTGTAGGGGCGTCATTATTGCCCCTGCAGCGTGTGGCTGAGAATTGTCATCAAGAAGGAACGGAACAAGAGTTACGTTATATGCGGTTGCGTGAAATCAGGCAAAATCTCTCGGTAGGCACCCGTACTTGGAGGGAGACACTATTTCCTAGGCATCCTTACACGCTCATTGGGCCCTCAGAACTAAGAAGAGCGAGCCAAGTCCAGGCTGTATGGTGGCTGATCAAACACTTCCCATTGAAAACGCTGTAGGGGGGTCATTATTGCCCCTGCAGCGTGCGGCTGAGAATTGTCATCAAGAAGGAACGGAACAAGAGTTACGTTATATGCGGTTGCGTGAAATCATGCAAAATCTCTCGGTAGGCACCCGTACTTGGAGGGAGACACTATTTCCTAGGCATCCTTACACGCTCATTGGGCCCTCAGAACGAAGAAGAGCGAGCCAAGTCCAGGCTGTATGGTGGCTGATCACTTCCCATTGAAAACGCTGTAGGGGCGTCATTATTGCCCCTGCAGCGTGCGGCTGAGAATTGTCATCAAGAAGGAATGGAACAAGAGTTACGTTATATGCGGTTGCGTGAAATCAGGCAAAATCTCTCGGTAGGCACCTGTACTTGGAGGGAGACACTATTTCCTAGGCATCCTTAAACGCTCATTGGGCCCTCAGAACTAAGAAGAGCGAGCCAAGTCCAGGCTGTATGGTGGCTGATCAAACACTTCCCATTGAAAACTCTGTAGGGGCGTCATTATTGCCCCTGCAGCGTGCGGCTGAGAATTGTCATCAAGAAAGATCGGAACAAGAGTTACGTTATATGCGGTTGCGTGAAATCAGGCAAAATCTCTCGGTAGGCACCTGTACTTGGATGGAGACACTATTTCCTAGGCATCCTTACACGCTTATTGGGCCCTCAGAACTAAGAAGAGCGAGCCAAGTCCAGGCTGTATGGTGGCTGATCAAACACATCCCATTGAAAACGCTGTAGGGGCGTCATTATTGCCCCTGCAGCGTGCGGCTGAGAATTGTCATCAAGAAGGAACGGAACAAGAGTTACGTTATATGCGGTTGCGTGAAATCAGGCGAAATCTCTCGGTAGGCACCCGTACTCGGAGGGAGACACTATTTCCTAGGCATCCTTACACGCTCATTGGGCCCTCAGAACTAAGAAGAGCGAGCCAAGTCCAGGCTGTATGGTGGCTGATCAAACACTTCCCATTGAAAACGCTGTAGGGGCGTCATTATTGCCCCTGCAGCGTGCGGCTGAGAATTGTCATCAAGAAGGAACGGAACAAGAGTTACGTTATATGCGGTTGCGTGAAATCAGGCAAAATCTCTCGGTAGGCACCCGTACTTGGAGGGAGACACTATTTCCTAGGCATCCTTACACCCTCATTGGGCCCTCAGAACTAAGAAGAGCGAGCCAAGTCCAGGCTGTATGGTGGCTGATCAAACACTTCCCATTGAAAACGCTGTAGGGGCGTCATTATTGCCCCTGCAGCGTGCGGCTGAGAATTGTCATCAAGAAGGAACTGAACAAGAGTTAGGTTATATGCGGTTGCGTGAAATCAGGCAAAATCTCTCGGTAGGCACCCGTACTTGGAGGGAGACACTATTTCCTAGGCATCCTTACACGCTCATTGGGCCCTCAGAACTAAGAAGAGCGAGCCAAGTCCAGGCTGTATGGTGGCTGATCAAACACTTCCCATTGAAAACGCTGTAGGGGCGTCATTATTGCCCCTGCAGCGTGCGGCTGAGAATTGTCATCAAGAAGGAATGGAACAAGAGTTACGTTATATGCGGTTGTGTGAAATCAGGCAAAATCTCTCGGTAGGCACCCGTACTTGGAGGGAGACACTATTTCCTAGGCATCCTTACACGCTCATTGGGCCCTCAGAACTAAGAAGAGCGAGCCAAGTCCAGGCTGTATGGTGGCTGATCAAACACTTCCCATTGAAAACGCTGTAGGGGCGTCGTTATTGCCCCTGCAGCGTGCGGCTGAGAATTGTCATCAAGAAGGAACGGAACAAGAGTTACGTTATATGCGGTTGCGTGAAATCAGGCAAAATCTCTCGGTAGGCACCCGTACTTGGAGGGAGACACTATTTCCTAGGCATCCTTACACGCTCATTGGGCCCTCAGAACTAAGAAGAGCGAGCCAAGTCCAGGCTGTATGGTGGCTGATCAAACACTTCCCATTGAAAACGCTGTAGGGGCGTCATTATTGCCCCTGCAGCGTGCGGCTGAGAATTGTCATCAAGAAGGAACGGAACAAGAGTTACGTTATATGCGGTTGCGTGAAATCAGGCAAAATCTCTCGGTAGGCACCCGTACTTGGAGGGAGACACTATTTCCTAGGCATCCTTACACGCTCATTGGGCCCTCAGAACTAAGAAGAGCGAGCCAAGTCCAGGCTGTATGGTGGCTGATCAAACACTTCCCATTGAAAACGCTGTAGGGGCGTCATTATTGCCCCTGTAGCGTGCGGCTGACAATTGTCATCAAGAAGGAACGGAACAAGTGTTACGTTATATGCGGTTGCGTGAAATCAGGCAAAATCTCTCGGTAGGCACCCGTACTTGGAGGGAGACACTATTTCCTAGGCATCCTTACACGCTCATTGGGCCCTCAGAACTAAGAAGAGCGAGCCAAGTCCAGGCTGTATGGTGGCTGATCAAACACTTCCCATTGAAAACGCTGTAGGGGCGTCATTATTGCCCCTGCAGCGTGCGGCTGAGAATTGTCATCAAGAAGGAACGGAACAAGAGTTACGTTATATGCGGTTGCGTGAAATCAGGCAAAATCTCTCGGTAGGCACCCGTACTTGGAGGGAGACACTATTTCCTAGGCATCCTTACACGCTCATTGGGCCCTCAGAACTAAGAAGAGCGAGCCAAGTCCAGGCTGTATGGTGGCTGATCAAACACTTCCCATTGAAAACGCTGTAGGGGCGTCATTATTGCCCCTGCAGCGTGCGGCTGAGAATTGTCATTAAGAAGGAGCGGAACAAGAGTTACGTTATATGCGGTTGCGTGAAATCAGGCAAAATCTCTCGGTAGGCACCCGTACTTGGAGGGAGACACTATTTCCTAGGCATCCTTGCACGCTCATTGGGCCCTCAGAACTAAGAAGAGCGAGCCAATTCCAGGCTGTATGGTGGCTGATCAAACACTTCCCATTGAAAACGCTGTAGGGGCGTCATTATTGCCCCTGCAGCGTGCGGCTGAGAATTGTCATCAAGAAGGAACGGAACAAGAGTTACGTTATATGCGGTTGCGTGAAATCAGGCAAAATCTCTCGGTAGGCACCCGTACTTGGAGGGAGACACTATTTCCTAGGCATCCTTACACGCTCATTGGGCCCTCAGAACTAAGAAGAGCGAGCCAAGTCCAGGCTGTATGGTGGCTGATCAAACACTTCCCATTGAAAACGCTGTAGGGGCGTCATTATTGCACCTGCAGCGTGCGGCTGAGAATTGTCATCAAGAAGGAACGGAACAAGAGTTACGTTATACGCGGTAGCGTGAAATCAGGCAAAATCTCTCGGTAGGCACCCGTACTTGGAGGGAGACACTATTTCCTAGGCATCCTTACACGCTCATTGGGCCCTCAGAACTAAGAAGAGCGAGCCAAGTCCAGGCTGTATGGTGGCTGATCAAACACTTCCCATTGAAAACGCTGTAGGGGCGTCATTATTGCCCCTGCAGCGTGCGGCTGAGAATTGACATCAAGAAGGAACGGAACAAGAGTTACGTTATATGCGGTTGCGTGAAATCAGGCAAAATCTCTCGGTAGGCACCCGTACTTGGAGGGAGACACTATTTCCTAGGCATCCTTACACGCTCATTGGGCCCTCAGAACTAAGAAGAGCGAGCCAAGTCCAGGCTGTATGGTGGCTGATCAAACACTTCCCATTGAAAACGCTGTAGGGGCGTCATTATTGCCCCTGCAGCGTGCGGCTGAGAATTGTCATCAAGAAGGAACGGAACAAGAGTTACGTTATATGCGGTTGCGTGAAATCAGGCAAAATCTCTCGGTGGGCACCCGTACTTGGAGGGAGACACTATTTCCTAGGCATCCTTACACGCTCCTTGGGCCCTCAGAACTAAGAAGAGCGAGCCAAGTCCAGGCTGTATGGTGGCTGATCAAACACTTCCCATTGAAAACGCTGTAGGGGCGTCATTATTGCCCCTGCAGCGTGCGGCTGAGAATTGTCATCAAGAAGGAACGGAACAAGAGTTACGTTATATGCGGTTGCGTGAAATCAGGCAAAATCTCTCGGTAGGCACCCGTACGTGGAGGGAGACACTATTTCCTAGGCATCCTTACACGCTCATTGGGCCCTCAGAACTAAGAAGAGCGAGCCAAGTCCAGGCTGTATGGTGGCTGATCAAACAATTCCCATTGAAAACGCTGTAGGGGCGTCATTATTGCCCCTGCAGCGTGCGGCTGAGAATTGTCATCAAGAAGGAACGGAACAAGAGTTACGTTATATGCGGTTGCGTGAAATCAGGCAAAATCTCTCGGTAGGCACCCGTACTTGGAGGGAGACACTACTTCCTAGGCATCCTTACACGCTCCTTGGGCCCTCAGAACTAAGAAGAGCGAGCCAAGTCCAGGCTGTATGGTGGCTGATCAAACACTTCCCATTGAAAACGCTGTAGGGGCGTCATTATTGCCCCTGCAGCGTGCGGCTGAGAATTGTCATCAAGAAGGAACGGAACAAGAGTTACGTTATATGCGGTTGCGTGAAATCAGGCAAAATCTCTCGGTAGGCACCCGTACTTGGAGGGAGACACTATTTCCTAGGCATCCTTACACCCTCATTGGGCCCTCAGAACTAAGAAGAGCGAGCCAAGTCCAGGCTGTATGGTGGCTGATCAAACACTTCCCATTGAAAACGCTGTAGGGGCGTCATTATTGCCCCTGCAGCGTGCGGCTGAGAATTGTCATCAAGAAGGAACGGAACAAGAGTTACGTTATATGCGGTTGCGTGAAATCAGGCAAAATCTCTCGGTAGGCACCCGTACTTGGAGGGAGACACTATTTCCTAGGCATCCTTACACGCTCATTGGGCCCTCAGAACTAAGAAGAGCGAGCCAAGTCCAGGCTGTATGGTGGCTGATCAAACACTTCCCATTGAAAACGCTGTAGGGGCGTCATTATTGCCCCTGCAGCGTGCGGCTGAGAATTGTCATCAAGAAGGAACGGAACAAGAGTTACGTTATATGCGGTTGCGTGAAATCAGGCAAAATGTCTCGGTAGGCACCCGTACTTGGAGGGAGACACTACTTCCTAGGCGTCCTTACACGCTCCTTGGGCCCTCAGAACTAAGAAGAGCGAGCCAAGTCCAGGCTGTATGGTGGCTGATCAAACACTTCCCATTGAAAACGCTGTAGGGGCGTCATTATTGCCCCTGCAGCGTGCGGCTGAGAATTGTCATCAAGAAGGAACGGAACAATAGTTACGTTATATGCGGTTGCGTGAAATCTGGCAAAATCTCTCGGTAGGCACCCGTACTTGGAGGGAGACACTATTTCCTAGGCATCCTTACACGCTCATTGGGCCCTCAGAACTAAGAAGAGCGAGCCAAGTCCAGGCTGTATGGTGGCTGATCAAACACTTCCCATTGAAAACGCTGTAGGGGCGTCATTATTGCCCCTGCAGCGTGCGGCTGAGAATTGTCATCAAGAAGGAACGGAACAAGAGTTACGTTATATGCGGTTGCGTGAAATCAGGCAAAATGTCTCGGTAGGCACCCGTACTTGGAGGGAGACACTACTTCCTAGGCGTCCTTACACGCTCCTTGGGCCCTCAGAACTAAGAAGAGCGAGCCAAGTCCAGGCTGTATGGTGGCTGATCAAACACTTCCCATTGAAAACGCTGTAGGGGCGTCATTATTGCCCCTGCAGCGTGCGGCTGAGAATTGTCATCAAGAAGGAACGGAACAAGAGTTACGTTATATGCGGTTGCGTGAAATCAGGCAAAATCTCTCGGTAGGCACCCGTACTTGGAGGGAGACACTACTTCCTAGGCGTCCTTACACGCTCCTTGGGCCCTCAGAACTAAGAAGAGCGAGCCAAGTCCAGGCTGTATGGTGGCTGATCAAACACTTCCCATTGAAAACACTGTAGGGGCGTCATTATTGCCCCTGCAGCGTGCGGCTGAGAATTGTCATCAAGAAGGAACGGAACAATAGTTACGTTATATGCGGTTGCGTGAAATCTGGCAAAATCTCTCGGTAGGCACCCGTACTTGGAGGGAGACACTATTTCCTAGGCATCCTTACACGCTCATTGGGCCCTCAGAACTAAGAAGAGCGAGCCAAGTCCAGGCTGTATGGTGGCTGATCAAACACTTCCCATTGAAAACGCTGTAGGGGCGTCATTATTGCCCCTGCAGCGTGCGGCTGAGAATTGTCATCAAGAAGGAACGGAACAAGAGTTACGTTATATGCGGTTGCGTGAAATCAGGCAAAATGTCTCGGTAGGCACCCGTACTTGGAGGGAGACACTACTTCCTAGGCGTCCTTACACGCTCCTTGGGCCCTCAGAACTAAGAAGAGCGAGCCAAGTCCAGGCTGTATGGTGGCTGATCAAACACTTCCCATTGAAAACGCTGTAGGGGCGTCATTATTGCCCCTGCAGCGTGCGGCTGAGAATTGTCATCAAGAAGGAACGGAACAATAGTTACGTTATATGCGGTTGCGTGAAATCAGGCAAAATCTCTCGGTAGGCACCCGTACTTGGAGGGAGACACTATTTCCTAGGCATCCTTACACGCTCATTGGGCCCTCAGAACTAAGAAGAGCGAGCCAAGTCCAGGCTGTATGGTGGCTGATCAAACACTTCCCATTGAAAACGCTGTAGGGGCGTCATTATTGCCCCTGCAGCGTGCGGCTGAGAATTGTCATCAAGAAGGAACGGAACAAGAGTTACGTTATATGCGGTTGCGTGAAATCAGGCAAAATGTCTCGGTAGGCACCCGTACTTGGAGGGAGACACTACTTCCTAGGCGTCCTTACACGCTCCTTGGGCCCTCAGAACTAAGAAGAGCGAGCCAAGTCCAGGCTGTATGGTGGCTGATCAAACACTTCCCATTGAAAACGCTGTAGGGGCGTCATTATTGCCCCTGCAGCGTGCGGCTGAGAATTGTCATCAAGAAGGAACGGAACAAGAGTTACGTTATATGCGGTTGCGTGAAATCAGGCAAAATGTCTCGGTAGGCACCCGTACTTGGAGGGAGACACTACTTCCTAGGCGTCCTTACACGCTCCTTGGGCCCTCAGAACTAAGAAGAGCGAGCCAAGTCCAGGCTGTATGGTGGCTGATCAAACACTTCCCATTGAAAACACTGTAGGGGCGTCATTATTGCCCCTGCAGCGTGCGGCTGAGAATTGTCATCAAGAAGGAACGGAACAATAGTTACGTTATATGCGGTTGCGTGAAATCTGGCAAAATCTCTCGGTAGGCACCCGTACTTGGAGGGAGACACTATTTCCTAGGCATCCTTACACGCTCATTGGGCCCTCAGAACTAAGAAGAGCGAGCCAAGTCCAGGCTGTATGGTGGCTGATCAAACACTTCCCATTGAAAACGCTGTAGGGGCGTCATTATTGCCCCTGCAGCGTGCGGCTGAGAATTGTCATCAAGAAGGAACGGAACAAGAGTTACGTTATATGCGGTTGCGTGAAATCAGGCAAAATCTCTCGGTAGGCACCCGTACTTGGAGGGAGACACTATTTCCTAGGCATCCTTACACGCTCATTGGGCCCTCAGAACTAAGAAGAGCGAGCCAAGTCCAGGCTGTATGGTGGCTGATCAAACACTTCCCATTGAAAACGCTGTAGGGGCGTCATTATTGCCCCTGCAGCGTGCGGCTGAGAATTGTCATCAAGAAGGAACGGAACAATAGTGATGTTATATGCGGTTGCGTGAAATCTGGCAAAATCTCTCGGTAGGCACCCGTACTTGGAGGGAGACACTATTTCCTAGGCATCCTTACACGCTCATTGGGCCCTCAGAACTAAGAAGAGCGAGCCAAGTCCAGGCTGTATGGTGGCTGATCAAACACTTCCCATTGAAAACGCTGTAGTGGCGTCATTATTGCCCCTGCAGCGTGCGGCTGAGAATTGTCATCAAGAAGGAACGGAACAAGTGTTACGTTATATGCGGTTGCGTGAAATCAGGCAAAATCTCTCGGTAGGCACCCGTACTTGGAGGGAGACACTATTTCCTAGGCATCCTTACACGCTCATTGGGCCCTCAGAACTAAGAAGAGCGAGCCAAGTCCAGGCTGTATGGTGGCTGATCAAACACTTCCCATTGAAAACGCTGTAGGGGCGTCATTATTGCCCCTGCAGCGTGCGGCTGAGAATTGTCATCAAGAAGGAACGGAACAATAGTTACGTTATATGCGGTTGCGTGAAATCTGGCAAAATCTCTCGGTAGGCACCCGTACTTGGAGGGAGACACTATTTCCTAGGCATCCTTACACGCTCATTGGGCCCTCAGAACTAAGAAGAGCGAGCCAAGTCCAGGCTGTATGGTGGCTGATCAAACACTTCCCATTGAAAACGCTGTAGGGGCGTCATTATTGCCCCTGCAGCGTGCGGCTGAGAATTGTCATCAAGAAGGAACGGAACAAGAGTTACGTTATATGCGGTTGCGTGAAATCAGGCAAAATCTCTCGGTAGGCACCCGTACTTGGAGGGAGACACTATTTCCTAGGCATCCTTACACGCTCATTGGGCCCTCAGAACTAAGAAGAGCGAGCCAAGTCCAGGCTGTATGGTGGCTGATCAAACACTTCCCATTGAAAACGCTGTAGGGGCGTCATTATTGCCCCTGCAGCGTGCGGCTGAGAATTGTCATCAAGAAGGAACGGAACAAGAGTTACGTTATATGCGGTTGCGTGAAATCAGGCAAAATGTCTCGGTAGGCACCCGTACTTGGAGGGAGACACTACTTCCTAGGCGTCCTTACACGCTCCTTGGGCCCTCAGAACTAAGAAGAGCGAGCCAAGTCCAGGCTGTATGGTGGCTGATCAAACACTTCCCATTGAAAACGCTGTAGGGGCGTCATTATTGCCCCTGCAGCGTGCGGCTGAGAATTGTCATCAAGAAGGAACGGAACAATAGTTACGTTATATGCGGTTGCGTGAAATCTGGCAAAATCTCTCGGTAGGCACCCGTACTTGGAGGGAGACACTATTTCCTAGGCATCCTTACACGCTCATTGGGCCCTCAGAACTAAGAAGAGCGAGCCAAGTCCAGGCTGTATGGTGGCTGATCAAACACTTCCCATTGAAAACGCTGTAGGGGCGTCATTATTGCCCCTGCAGCGTGCGGCTGAGAATTGTCATCAAGAAGGAACGGAACAAGAGTTACGTTATATGCGGTTGCGTGAAATCAGGCAAAATCTCTCGGTAGGCACCCGTACTTGGAGGGAGACACTATTTCCTAGGCATCCTTACACGCTCATTGGGCCCTCAGAACTAAGAAGAGCGAGCCAAGTCCAGGCTGTATGGTGGCTGATCAAACACTTCCCATTGAAAACGCTGTAGGGGCGTCATTATTGCCCCTGCAGCGTGCGGCTGAGAATTGTCATCAAGAAGGAACGGAACAAGAGTTACGTTATATGCGGTTGCGTGAAATCAGGCAAAATCTCTCGGTAGGCACCCGTACTTGGAGGGAGACACTATTTCCTAGGCATCCTTACACGCTCCTTGGGCCCTCAGAACTAAGAAGAGCGAGCCAAGTCCAGGCTGTATGGTGGCTGATCGAACACTTCCCATTGAAAACGCTGTAGGGGCGTCAATATTGCCCCTGCAGCGTGCGGCTGAGAATTGTCATCAAGAAGGAACGGAACAAGAGTTACGTTATATGCGGTTGCGTGAAATCAGGCAAAATCTCTCGGTAGGCACCCGTACGTGGAGGGAATCACTATTTCCTAGGCATCCTTACACGCTCATTGGGCCCTCAGAACTAAGAAGAGCGAGCCAAGTCCAGGCTGTATGGTGGCTGATCAAACACTTCCCATTGAAAACGCTGTAGGGGCGTCATTATTGCCCCTGCAGCGTGCGGCTGAGAATTGTCATCAAGAAGGAACGGAACAAGAGTTACGTTATATGTGGTTGCGTGAAATCAGGCAAAATCTCTCGGTAGGCACCCGTACTTGGAGGGAGACACTATTTCCTAGGCATCCTTACACGCTCATTGGGCCCTCAGAACTAAGAAGAGCGAGCCAAGTCCAGGCTGTATGGTGGCTGATCAAACACTTCCCATTGAAAACGCTGTAGGGGCGTCATTATTGCCCCTGCAGCGTGCGGCTGAGAATTGTCATCAAGAAGGAGCGGAACAAGAGTTACGTTATATGCGGTTGCGTGAAATCAGGCAAAATCTCTCGGTAGGCACCTGTACTTGGAAGGGGACACTATTTCCTAGGCATCCTTACACGCTCATTGGGCCCTCAGAACTAAGAAGAGCGAGCCAAGTCCAGGCTGTATGGTGGCTGATCAAACACTTCCCATTGAAAACGCTGTAGGGGCGTCATTATTGCCCCTGCAGCGTGCGGCTGAGAATTCTCATCAAGAAGGAACGGAACAAGAGTTACGTTATATGCGGTTGCGTGAAATCAGGCAAAATCTCTCGGTAGGCACCTGTACTTGGAGGGAGACACTATTTCCTAGGCATCCTTACACGCTCATTGGGCCCTCAGAACTAAGAAGAGCGAGCCAAGTCCAGGCTGTATGGTGGCTGATCAAACACTTCCCATTGAAAACGCTTTAGGGGCGTCATTATTGCCCCTGCAGCGTGCGGCTGAGAATTGTCATCAAGAAGGAGCGGAACAAGAGTTACGTTATATGCGGTTGCGTGAAATCAGGCAAAATCTCTCGGTGGGCACCTGTACTTGGAGGGAGACACTATTTCCTAGGCATCCTTACACGGTCATTGGGCCCTCAGAACTAAGAAGAGCGAGCCAAGTCCAGGCTGTATGGTGGCTGATCAAACACTTCCCATTGAAAACGCTGTAGGGGCGTCATTATTGCCCCTGCAGCGTGCGGCTGAGAATTGTCATCAAGAAGGAATGGAACAAGAGTTACGTTATATGCGGTTGCATGAAATCAGGCAAAATCTCTCGGTAGGCACCCGTACTTGGAGGGAGACACTATTTCCTATGCATCCTTAAACGCTCATTGGGCCCTCAGAACTAAGAAGAGCGAGCCAAGTCCAGGCTGTATGGTGGCTGATCATACACTTCCCATTGAAAACGCTGTAGGGGCGTCATTATTGCCCCTGCAGCGTGCGGCTGAGAATTGTCATCAAGAAGGAACGGAACAAGAGTTACGTTATATGCGGTTGCGTGAAATCAGGCAAAGTCTCTCGGTAGGCACCCGTACTTGGAGGGAGACACTATTTCCTAGGCATCCTTACACGCTCATTGGGCCCTCAGAACTAAGAAGAGCGAGCCAAGTCCAGGCTGTATGGTGGCTGATCAAACACTTCCCATTGAAAACGCGTTAGGGGCGTCATTATTGCCCCTGCAGCGTGCGGCTGAGAATTGTCATCAAGAAGGAACGGAACAAGTGTTACGTTATATGCGGTTGCGTGAAATCAGGCAAAATCTCTCGGTAGGCACCCGTACTTGGAGGGAGACACTATTTCCTAGGCATCCTTAAACGCTCATTGGGCCCTCAGAACTAAGAAGAGCGAGCCAAGTCCAGGCTGTATGGTGGCTGATCAAACACTTCCCATTGAAAACGCTGTAGGGGCGTCATTATTGCCCCTGCAGCGTGCGGCTGAGAATTGTCATCAAGAAGGAATGGAACAAGAGTTACGTTATATGCGGTTGCGTGAAATCAGGCAAAATCTCGGTAGGCACCCGTACTTGGAGGGAGACACTATTTCCTAGGCATCCTTACACGCTCATTGGGCCCTCAGAACTAAGAAGAGCGAGCCAAGTCCAGGCTGTATGGTGGCTGATCAAACACTTCCCATTGAAAACGCTGTAGGGGCGTCATTATTGCCCCTGCAGCGTGCGGCTGAGAATTGTCATCAAGAAGGAACGGAACAAGAGTTACGTTATATGCGGTTGCGTGAAATCAGGCAAAATCTCTCGGTAGGCACCCGTACTTGGAGGGAGACACTATTTCCTAGGCATCCTTACACGCTCATTGGGCCCTCAGAACTAAGAAGAGCGAGCCAAGTCCAGGCTGTATGGTGGCTGATCAAACACTTCCCATTGAAAACGCTGTAGGGGCGTCATTATTGCCCCTGCAGCGTGCGGCTGAGAATTGTCATCAAGAAGGAACGGAACAAGAGTTACGTTATATGCGGTTGCGTGAAATCAGGCAAAATCTCTCGGTAGGCACCCGTACTTGGAGGGAGACACTATTTCCTAGGCATCCTTAAACGCTCATTGGGCCCTCAGAACTAAGAAGAGCGAGCCTAGTCCAGGCTGTATGGTGGCTGATCAAACACTTCCCATTGAAAACGCTGTAGGGGCGTCATTATTGCCCCTGCAGCGTGTGGCTGAGAATTGTCATCAAGAAGGAACGGAACAAGAGTTACGTTATATGCGGTTGCGTGAAATCAGGCAAAATCTCTCGGTAGGCACCCGTACTTGGAGGGAGACACTATTTCCTAGGCATCCTTACACGCTCATTGGGCCCTCAGAACTAAGAAGAGCGAGCCAAGTCCAGGCTGTATGGTGGCTGATCAAACACTTCCCATTGAAAACGCTGTAGGGGCGTCATTATTGCAGCGTGCGGCTGAGAATTGTCATCAAGAAGGAACGGAACAAGAGTTACGTTATATGCGGTTGCGTGAAATCAGGCAAAATCTCTCGGTAGGCACCCGTACTTGGAGGGAGACACTATTTCCTAGGCATCCTTACACGCTCATTGGGCCCTCAGAACTAAGAAGAGCGAGCCAAGTCCAGGCTGTATGGTGGCTGATCAAACACTTCCCATTGAAAACGCTGTAGGGGCGTCATTATTGCCCCTGCAGCGTGCGGCTGAGAATTGTCATCAAGAAGGAACGGAACAAGAGTTACGTTTTATGCGGTTGCGTGAAATCAGGCAAAATCTCTCGGTAGGCACCCGTACTTGGAGGGAGACACTATTTCCTAGGCATCCTTACACGCTCATTGGGCCCTCAGAACTAAGAAGAGCGAGCCAAGTCCAGGCTGTATGGTGGCTGATCAAACACTTCCCATTGAAAACGCTGTAGGGGCGTCATTATTGCCCCTGCAGCGTGCGGCTGAGAATTGTCATCAAGAAGGAACGGAACAAGAGTTACGTTATATGCGGTTGCGTGAAATCAGGCAAAATCTCTCGGTAGGCACCTGTACTTGGAGGGAGACACTATTTCCTAGGCATCCTTACACGCTCATTGGGCCCTCAGAACTAAGAAGAGCGAGCCAAGTCCAGGCTGTATGGTGGCTGATCAAACACTTCCCATTGAAAACGCTGTAGGGGCGTCATTATTGCCCCTGCAGTGTGCGGCTGAGAATTGTCATCAAGAAGGAACGGAACAAGAGTTACGTTATATGCAGTTGCGTGAAATCAGGCAAAATCTCTCGGTAGGCACCCGTACTTGGAGGTAGACACTATTTCCTAGGCATCCTTCACGCTCATTGGGCCCTCAGAACTAAGAAGAGCGAGCCAAGTCCTGGCTGTTTGGTGGCTGATCAAACACTTAGCATTGAAAACGCTGTAGGGGCGTCATTATTGCCCCTGCAGCGTGCGGCTGAGAATTGTCATCAAGAAGGAACGGAACAACAGTTACGTTATATGCGGTTGCGTGAAATCAGGCAAAATCTCTCGGTAGGCACCCGTACTTGGAGGGAGACACTATTTCCTAGGCATCCTTACACGCTCATTGGGCCCTCAGAACTAAGAAGAGCGAGCCAAGTCCAGGCTGTATGGTGGCTGATCAAACACTTCCCATTGAAAACGCTGTAGGGGCGTCATTATTGCCCCTGCAGCGTGCGGCTGAGAATTGTCATCAAGAAGGAACGGAACAAGAGTTACGTTATATGCGGTTGCGTGAAATCAGGCAAAATCTCTCGGTAGGCACCCGTACTTGGAGGGAGACACTATTTCCTAGGCATCCTTACACGCTCATTGGGCCCTCAGAACTAAGAAGAGCGAGCCAAGTCCAGGCTGTAAGGTGGCTGATCAAACACTTCCCATTGAAAACGCTGTAGGGGCGTCATTATTGCCCCTGCAGCGTGCAGCTGAGAATTGTCGTCAAGAAGGAACGTAACAAGTGTTACGTTATATGCGGTTGCGTGAAATCAGGCAAAATCTCTCGGTAGGCACCCGTACTTGGAGGGAGACACTATTTCCTAGGCATCCTTACACGCTCATTGGGCCCTCAGAACTAAGAAGAGCGAGCCAAGTCCAGGCTGTATGGTGGCTGATCAAACACTTCCCATTGAATACGCTGTAGGGGCGTCATTATTGCCCCTGCAGCGTGCGGCTGAGAATTGTCATCAAGAAAGAACGGAACAAGAGTTACGTTATATGCGGTTGCGTGAAATCAGGCAAAATCTCTCGGTAGGCACCCGTACTTGGAGGGTGACACTATTTCCTAGGCATCCTTACACGCTCATTGGGCCCTCAGAACTAAGAAGAGCGAGCCAAGTCCAGGCTGTATGGTGGATGATCAAACACTTCCCATTGAAAACGCTGTAGGGGCGTCATTATTGCCCCTGCAGCGTGCGGCTGAGAATTGTCATCAAGAAGGAACGGAACAAGAGTTACGTTATATGCGGTTGCGTGAAATCAGGCAAAATCTCTCGGTAGGCACCCGTACTTGGAGAGAGACACTATTTCCTAGGCATCCTTACACGCTCATTGGGCCCTCAGAACTAAGAAGAGCGAGCCAAGTCCAGGCTGTAAGGTGGCTGATCAAGCACTTCCCATTGAAAACGCTGTAGGGGCGTCATTATTGCCCCTGCAGCGTGCAGCTGAGAATTGTCATCAGGAAGGAACGGAACAAGTGTTACGTTATATGCGGTTGCGTGAAATCAGGCAAAATCTCTCGGTAGGCACCCGTACTTGGAGGGAGACACTATTTCCTAGGCATCCTTACACGCTCATTGGGCCCTCAGAACTAAGAAGAGCGAGCCAAGTCCAGGCTGTATGGTGGCTGATCAAACACTTCCCATTGAAAACGCTGTAGGGGCGTCATTATTGCCCCTGCAGCGTGCGGCTGAGAATTGTCATCAAGAAAGAACGGAACAAGAGTTACGTTATATGCGGTTGCGTGAAATCAGGGAAAATCTCTCGGTAGGCACCCGTACTTGGAGGGTGACACTATTTCCTAGGCATCCTTACACGCTCATTGGGCCCTCAGAACTAAGAAGAGCGAGCCAAGTCCAGGCTGTATGGTGGCTGATCAAACACTTCCCATTGAAAACGCTGTAGGGGCGTCATTATTGCCCCTGCAGCGTGCGGCTGAGAATTGTCATCAAGAAGGAACGGAACAAGTGTTACGTTATATGCGGTTGCGTGAAATCAGGCAAAATCTCTCGGTAGGCACCCGTACTTGGAGGGAGACACTATTTCCTAGGCATCCTTACACGCTCATTGGGCCCTCAGAACTAAGAAGAGCGAGCCAAGTCCAGGCTGTATGGTGGCTGATCAAACACTTCCCATTGAAAACGCTGTAGGGGCGTCATTATTGCCCCTGCAGCGTGCGGCTGAGAATTGTCATCAAGAAGGAACGGAACAAGAGTTACGTTATATGCGGTTGCGTGAAATCAGGCAAAATCTCTCGGTAGGCACCCGTACTTGGAGGGAGACACTATTTCCTAGGCATCCTTACACGCTCATTGGGCCCTCAGAACTAAGAAGAGCGAGCCAAGTCCAGGCTGTATGGTGGCTGATCAAACACTTCCCATTGAAAACGCTGTAGGGGCGTCATTATTGCCCCTGCAGCGTGCGGCTGAGAATTGTCATCAAGAAGGAACGGAACAAGAGTTACGTTATATGCGGTTGCGTGAAATCAGGCAAAATCTCTCGGTAGGCACCCGTACTTGGAGGGAGACACTATTTCCTAGGCATCCTTACACGCTCATTGGGCCCTCAGAACTAAGAAGAGGGAGCCAAGTCCAGGTTGTATGGTGGCTGATCAAACACTTGCCATTGAAAACGCTGTAGGGGCATCATTATTGCCCCTGCAGCGTGCGGCTGAGAATTGTCATCAAGAAGGAACGGAACAAGAGTTACGTTATATGCAGTTGCGTGAAATCAGGCAAAATCTCTCGGTAGGCACCCGTACTTGGAGGGAGACACTATTTCCTAGGCATCCTTACACGCTCATTGGGCCCTCAGAACTAAGAAGAGCGAGCCAAGTCCAGGCGGTCTGGTGGCTGATCAAACACTTCCCATTGAAAACGCTGTAGGGGCGTCATTATTGCCCCTGCAGCGTGCGGCTGAGAATTGTCATCAAGAAGGAACGGAACAAGTGTTACGTTATATGCGGTTGCGTGAAATCAGGCAAAATCTCTCGGTAGGCACCCGTACTTGGAGGGAGACACTATTTCCTAGGCATCCTTACACGCTCATTGGGCCCTCAGAACTAAGAAGAGCGAGCCAAGTCCAGGCTGTATGGTGGCTGATCAAACACTTCCCATTGAAAACGCTGTAGGGGCGTCATTATTGCCCCTGCAGCGTGCAGCTGAGAATTGTCATCAAGAAGGAACGGAACAAGAGTTACGTTATATGCGGTTGCGTGAAATCAGGCAAAATCTCTCGGTAGGCACCCGTACTTGGAGGGAGACACTATTTCCTAGGCATCCTTACACGCTCATTGGGCCCTCAGAACTAAGAAGAGCGAGCCAAGTCCAGGCTGTATGGTGGCTGATCAAACACTTCCCATTGAAAACGCTGTAGGGGCGTCATTATTGCCCCTGCAGCGTGCGGCTGAGAATTGTCATTAAGAAGGAACGGAACAACAGTTACGTTATATGCGGTTGCGTGAAATCAGGCAAAATCTCTCGGTAGGCACCCGTACTTGGAGTGAGACACTATTTCCTAGGCATCCTTACACACTCATTGGGCCCTCAGAACTAAGAAGAGCGAGCCAAGTCCAGGCTGTATGGTGGCTGATCAAACACTTCCCATTGAAGACTCTGTAGGGGCGTCATTATTGCCCCTGCAGCGTGCGGCTGAGAATTGTCATCAAGAAGGAACGGAACAAGAGTTACGTTATATGCAGTTGCGTGAAATCAGGCAAAATCTCTCGGTAGGCACCCGTACTTGGAGGGAGACACTATTTCCTAGGCATCCTTACACGCTCATTGGGCCCTCAGAACTAAGAAGAGCGAGCCAAGTCCAGGCTGTATGGTGGCTGATCAAACACTTCCCATTGAAATCGCTGTAGGGGCGTCATTATTGCCCCTGCAGCGTGCGGCTGAGAATTGTCATCAAGAAGGAACGGAACAAGTGTTACGTTATATGCGGTTGCGTGAAATCAGGCAAAATCTCTCGGTAGGCACCCGTACTTGGAGGGAGACACTATTTCCTAGGCATCCTTACACGCTCATTGGGCCCTCAGAACTAAGAAGAGCGAGCCAAGTCCAGGCTGTATGGTGGCTGATCAAACACTTCCCATTGAAAACGCTGTAGGGGCATCATTATTGCCCCTGCAGCGTGCGGCTGAGAATTATCATCAAGAAGGAACGGAACAAGAGTTACGTTATATGCGGTTGCGTGAAATCAGGCAAAATCTCTCGGTAGGCACCCGTACTTGGAGGGAGAGACTATTTCCTAGGCATCCTTACACGCTCATTGGGCCCTCAGAACTAAGAAGAGCGAGCCAAGTCCAGGCTGTATGGTGGCTGATCAAACACTTCCCATTGAAAACGCTGTAGGGGCGTCATTATTGCCCCTGCAGCGTGCGGCTGAGAATTGTCATCAAGAAGGAACGGAACAAGAGTTACGTTATATGCGGTTGCGTGAAATCAGGCAAAATCTCTCGGTAGGCACCCGTACTTGGAGGGAGACACTATTTCCTAGGCATCCTTACACGCTCATTGGGCCCTCAGAACTAAGAAGAGCGAGCCAAGTCCAGGCTGTATGGTGGCTGATCAAACACTTCCCATTGAAAACGCTGTAGGGGCGTCATTATTGCCCCTGCAGTGTGCGGCTGAGAATTGTCATCAAGAAGGAACGGAACAAGAGTTACGTTATATGCGGTTGCGTGAAATCAGGCAAAATCTCTCGGTAGGCACCCGTACTTGGAGGGAGACACTATTTCCTAGGCATCCTTACACGCTCATTGGGCCTTCAGAACTAAGAAGGGCGAGCCAAGTCCAGGCTGTATGGTGGCTGATCAAACACTTCCCATTGAAAACGCTGTAGGGGCGTCATTATTGCCCCTGCAGCGTGCGGCTGAGAATTGTCATCAAGAAGGAACGGAACAAGAGTTACGTTATATGCGGTTGCGTGAAATCAGGCAAAATCTCTCGGTAGGCACCCGTACTTGGAGGGAGACACTATTTCCTAGGCATCCTTACACGCTCATTGGGCCCTCAGAACTAAGAAGAGCGAGCCAAGTCCAGGCTGTATGGTGGCTGATCAAACACTTCCCATTGAAAACGCTGTAGGGGCGTCATTATTGCCCCTGCAGCGTGCGGCTGAGAATTGTCATCAAGAAGGAACGGAACAAGAGTTACGTTATATGCGGTTGCGTGAAATCAGGCAAAATCTCTCGGTAGGCACCCGTACTTGGAGGGAGACACTATTTCCTGGCATCCTTACACGCTCATTGGGCCCTCAGAACTAAGAAGAGCGAGCCAGGTCCAGGCTGTATGGTGGCTGATCAAACACCTCCCATTGAAAACGCTGTAGGGGCGTCATTATTGCCCCTGCAGCGTGCGGCTGAGAATTGTCATCAAGAAGGAACGGAACAAGAGTTACATTATATGCGGTTGCGTGAAATCAGGCAAAATCTCTCGGTAGGCACCCGTACTTGGAGGGAGACACTATTTCCTAGGCATCCTTAGACGCTCATTGGGCCCTCAGAACTAAGAAGAGCGAGCCAAGTCCAGGTTGTATGGTGGCTGATCAAACACTTCCCATTGAAAACGCTGTAGGGGCGTCATTATTGCCCCTGCAGCGTGCGGCTGAGAATTGTCATCAAGAAGGAACGGAACAAGTGTTACGTTATATGCGGTTGCGTGAAATCAGGCAAAATCTCTCGGTAGGCACCCGTACTTGGAGGGAGACACTATTTCCTAGGCATCCTTACACGCTCATTGGGCCCGCAGAACTAAGAAGAGCGAGCCAAGTCCAGGCTGTATGGTGGCTGATCAAACACTTCCCATTGAAAACGCTGTAGGGGCGTCATTATTGCCCCTGCAGCGTGCGGCTGAGAATTGTCATCAAGAAGGAACGGAACAAGAGTTACGTTATATGCGGTTGCGTGAAATCAGGCAAAATCTCTCGGTAGGCACCCGTACTTGGAGAGAGACACTATTTCCTAGGCATCCTTGCACGCTCCTTGGGCCCTCAGAACTAAGAAGAGCGAGCCAAGTCCAGGCTGTATGGTGGCTGATCAAACACTTCCCATTGAAAACGCTGTAGGGGCGTCATTATTGCCCCTGCAGCGTGCGGCTGAGAATTGTCATCAAGAAGGAACGGAACAAGAGTTACGTTATATGCGGTTGCGTGAAATCAGGCAAAATCTCTCGGTAGGCACCCGTACTTGGAGGGAGACACTATTTCCTAGGCATCCTTACACGCTGATTGGGCCCTCAGAACTAAGAAGAGCGAGCCAAGTCCAGGCTGTATGGTGGCTGATCAAACACTTCCCATTGAAAACGCTGTAGGGGCGTCATTATTGCCCCTGCAGCGTGCGGCTGAGAATTGTCATCAAGAAGGAACGGAACAAGAGTTACGTTATACGCGGTTGCGTGAAATCAGGCAAAATCTCTCGGTAGGCACCCATACTTGGAGGGAGACACTATTTCCTAGGCATCCTTACACGCTCATTGGGCCCTCAGAACTAAGAAGAGCGAGCCAAGTCCAGGCTGTATGGTGGCTGATCAAACACTTGCCATTGAAAACGCTGTAGGGGCGTCATTATTGCCCCTGCAGCGTGCGGCTGAGAATTGTCATCAAGAAGGAACGGAACAAGAGTTACGTTATATGCGGTTGCGTGAAATCAGGCAAAATCTCTCGGTAGGCACCCGTACTTGGAGGGAGACACTATTTCCTAGGCATCCTTACACGCTCATTGGGCCCTCAGAACTAAGAAGAGCGAGCCAAGTCCAGGCTGTATGGTGGCTGATCAAACACTTCCCATTGAAAACGCTGTAGGGGCGTCATTATTGCCCCTGCAGCGTGCGGCTGAGAATTGTCATCAAGAAGGAACGGAACAACAGTTACGTTTTATGCGGTTGCGTGAAATCAGGCAAAATCTCTCGGTAGGCACCCGTACCTGGAGGGAGACACTATTTCCTAGGCATCCTTACACGCTCATTGGGCCCTCAGAACTAAGAAGAGCGAGCCAAGTCCAGGCTGTGTGGTGGCTGATCAAACACTTCCCATTGAAAACGCTGTAGGGGCGTCATTATTGCCCCTGCAGCGTGCGGCTGAGAATTGTCATCAAGAAGGAACGGAACAAGTGTTACGTTATACGCGGTTGCGTGAAATCAGGCAAAATCTCTCGGTAGGCACCCGTACTTGGAGGGAGACACTATTTCCTAGGCATCCTTACACGCTCATTGGGCCCTCAGAACTAAGAAGAGCGAGCCAAGTCCAGGCTGTATGGTGGCTGATCAAACACTTCCCATTGAAAACGCTGTAGGGGCGTCATTATTGCCCCTGCAGCGTGCGGCTGAGAATTGTCATCAAGAAGGAACGGAACAAGAGTTACGTTATATGCGGTTGCGTGAAATCAGGCAAAATCTCTCGGTAGGCACCCGTACTTGGAGGGAGACACTATTTCCTAGGCATCCTTACACGCTCATTGGGCCCTCAGAACTAAGAAGAGCGAGCCAAGTCCAGGCTGTATGGTGGCTGATCAAACACTTCCCATTGAAAACGCTGTAGGGGCGTCATTATTGCCCCTGCAGCGTGCGGCTGAGAATTGTCATCAAGAAGGAACGGAACAAGAGTTACGTTATATGCGGTTGCGTGAAATCAGGCAAAATCTCTCGGTAGGCACCCGTACTTGGAGGGAGACACTATTTCCTAGGCATCCTTACACGCTCATTGGGCCCTCAGAACTAAGAAGAGCGAGCCAAGTCCAGGCTGTATGGTGGCTGATCAAACACTTCCCATTGAAAACGCTGTAGGGGCGTCATTATTGCCCCTGCAGCGTGCGGCTGAGAATTGTCATCAAGAAGGAACGGAACAAGAGTTACGTTATATGCGGTTGCGTGAAATCAGGCAAAATCTCTCGGTAGGCACCCGTACTTGGAGGGAGACACTATTTCCTGGCATCCTTACACGCTCATTGGGCCCTCAGAACTAAGAAGAGCGAGCCAGGTCCAGGCTGTATGGTGGCTGATCAAACACCTCCCATTGAAAACGCTGTAGGGGCGTCATTATTGCCCCTGCAGCGTGCGGCTGAGAATTGTCATCAAGAAGGAACGGAACAAGAGTTACGTTATATGCGGTTGCGTGAAATCAGGCAAAATCTCTCGGTAGGCACCCGTACTTGGAGGGAGACACTATTTCCTAGGCATCCTTACACGCTCATTGGGCCCTCAGAACTAAGAAGAGCGAGCCAAGTCCAGGCTGTATGGTGGCTGATCAAACACTTCCCATTGAAAACGCTGTAGGGGCGTCATTATTGCCCCTGCAGCGTGCGGCTGAGAATTGTCATCAAGAAGGAACGGAACAAGTGTTACGTTATATGCGGTTGCGTGAAATCAGGCAAAATCTCTCGGTAGGCACCCGTACTTGGAGGGAGACACTATTTCCTAGGCATCCTTACACGCTCATTGGGCCCGCAGAACTAAGAAGAGCGAGCCAAGTCCAGGCTGTATGGTGGCTGATCAAACACTTCCCATTGAAAACGCTGTAGGGGCGTCATTATTGCCCCTGCAGCGTGCGGCTGAGAATTGTCATCAAGAAGGAACGGAACAAGAGTTACGTTATATGCGGTTGCGTGAAATCAGGCAAAATCTCTCGGTAGGCACCCGTACTTGGAGAGAGACACTATTTCCTAGGCATCCTTACACGCTCATTGGGCCCTCAGAACTAAGAAGAGCGAGCCAAGTCCAGGCTGTATGGTGGCTGATCAAACACTTCCCATTGAAAACGCTGTAGGGGCGTCATTATTGCCCCTGCAGCGTGCGGCTGAGAATTGTCATCAAGAAGGAACGGAACAAGAGTTACGTTATATGCGGTTGCGTGAAATCAGGCAAAATCTCTCGGTAGGCACCCGTACTTGGAGGGAGACACTATTTCCTAGGCATCCTTACACGCTGATTGGGCCCTCAGAACTAAGAAGAGCGAGCCAAGTCCAGGCTGTATGGTGGCTGATCAAACACTTCCCATTGAAAACGCTGTAGGGGCGTCATTATTGCCCCTGCAGCGTGCGGCTGAGAATTGTCATCAAGAAGGAACGGAACAAGAGTTACGTTATATGCGGTTGCGTGAAATCAGGCAAAATCTCTCGGTAGGCACCCATACTTGGAGGGAGACACTATTTCCTAGGCATCCTTACACGCTCATTGGGCCCTCAGAACTAAGAAGAGCGAGCCAAGTCCAGGCTGTATGGTGGCTGATCAAACACTTCCCATTGAAAACGCTGTAGGGGCGTCATTATTGCCCCTGCAGCGTGCGGCTGAGAATTGTCATCAAGAAGGAACGGAACAAGAGTTACGTTATATGCGGTTGCGTGAAATCAGGCAAAATCTCTCGGTAGGCACCCGTACTTGGAGGGAGACACTATTTCCTAGGCATCCTTACACGCTCATTGGGCCCTCAGAACTAAGAAGAGCGAGCCAAGTCCAGGCTGTATGGTGGCTGATCAAACACTTCCCATTGAAAACGCTGTAGGGGCGTCATTATTGCCCCTGCAGCGTGCGGCTGAGAATTGTCATCAAGAAGGAACGGAACAAGAGTTACGTTATATGCGGTTGCGTGAAATCAGGCAAAATCTCTCGGTAGGCACCCGTACCTGGAGGGAGACACTATTTCCTAGGCATCCTTACACGCTCATTGGGCCCTAAGAACTAAGAAGAGCGAGCCAAGTCCAGGCTGTGTGGTGGCTGATCAAACACTTCCCATTGAAAACGCTGTAGGGGCGTCATTATTGCCCCTGCAGCGTGCGGCTGAGAATTGTCATCAAGAAGGAACGGAACAAGTGCTACGTTATACGCGGTTGCGTGAAATCAGGCAAAATCTCTCGGTAGGCACCCGTACTTGGAGGGAGACACTATTTCCTAGGCATCCTTACACGCTCATTGGGCCCTCAGAACTAAGAAGAGCGAGCCAAGTCCAGGCTGTATGGTGGCTGATCAAACACTTCCCATTGAAAATGCTGTAGGGGCGTCATTATTGCCCCTGCAGCGTGCGGCTGAGAATTGTCATCAAGAAGGAACGGAACAAGAGTTACGTTATATGCGGTTGCGTGAAATCAGGCAAAATCTCTCGGTAGGCACCCGTACTTGGAGGGAGACACTATTTCCTAGGCATCCTTACACGCTCATTGGGCCCTCAGAACTAAGAAGAGCGAGCCAAGTCCAGGCTGTATGGTGGCTGATCAAACACTTCCCATTGAAAACGCTGTAGGGGCGTCATTATTGCCCCTGCAGCGTGCGGCTGAGAATTGTCATCAAGAAGGAACGGAACAAGAGTTACGTTATTAGCGGTTGCGTGAAATCAGGCAAAATCTCTCGGTAGGCACCCGTACTTGGAGGGAGACACTATTTCCTAGGCATCCTTACACGCTCATTGGGCCCTCAGAACTAAGAAGAGCGAGCCAAGTCCAGGCTGTATGGTGGCTGATCAAACACTTCCCATTGAAAACGCTGTAGGGGCGTCATTATTGCCCCTGCAGCGTGCGGCTGAGAATTGTCATCAAGAGGAACCGAACAAGAGTTACTTTATATGCGGTTGCGTGAAATCAGGCAAAATCTCTCGGTAGGCACCCGTACTTGGAGGGAGACACTATTTCCTAGGCATCCTTACACGCTCATTGGGCCCTCAGAACTAAGAAGAGCGAGCCAAGTCCAGGCTGTATGGTGGCTGATCAAACACTTCCCATTGAAAACGCTGTAGGGGCGTCATTATTGCCCCTGCAGCGTGCGGCTGAGAATTGTCGTCAAGAAGGAACGGAACAAGAGTTACGTTATATGCGGTTGCGTGAAATCAGGCAAAATCTCTCGGTAGGCACCCGTACTTGGAGGGAGACGCTATTTCCTAGGCATCCTTACACGCTCATTGGGTCCTCAGAACCAAGAAGAGCGAGCCAAGTCCAGGCTGTATGGTGGCTGATCAAACACTTCCCATTGAAAACGCTGTAGGGGCGTCATTATTGCCCCTGCAGCGTGCGGCTGAGAATTGTCATCAAGAAGGAACGGAACAAGTGTTACATTATATGCGGTTGCGTGAAATCAGGCAAAATCTCTCGGTAGGCACCCGTACTTGGGGGGTGACACTATTTCCTAGGCATCCTTACACGCTCATTGGGCCCTCAGAACTAAGAAGAGCGAGCCAAGTCCAGGCTGTATGGTGGCTGATCAAACACTTCCCATTGAAAACGCTGTAGGGGCGTCATTATTGCCCCTGCAGCGTGCGGCTGAGAATTGTCATCAAGAAGGAACGGAACAACAGTTACGTTATATGCGGTTGCGTGAAATCAGGCAAAATCTCTCGGTAGGCACCCGTACTTGGAGGGAGACACTATTTCCTAGGCATCCTTACACGCTGATTGGGCCCTCAGAACTAAGAAGAGCGAGCCAAGTCCAGGCTGTATGGTGGCTGATCAAACACTTCCCATTGAAAACGCTGTAGGGGCGTCATTATTGCCCCTGCAGCGTGCGGCTGAGAATTGTCATCAAGAAGGAACGGAACAAGAGTTACGTTATATGCGGTTGCGTGAAATCAGGCAAAATCTCTCGGTAGGCACCCATACTTGGAGGGAGACACTATTTCCTAGGCATCCTTACACGCTCATTGGGCCCTCAGAACTAAGAAGAGCGAGCCAAGTCCAGGCTGTATGGTGGCTGATCAAACACTTCCCATTGAAAACGCTGTAGGGGCGTCATTATTGCCCCTGCAGCGTGCGGCTGAGAATTGTCATCAAGAAGGAACGGAACAAGAGTTACGTTATATGCGGTTGCGTGAAATCAGGCAAAATCTCTCGGTAGGCACCCGTACTTGGAGGGAGACACTATTTCCTAGGCATCCTTACACGCTCATTGGGCCCTCAGAACTAAGAAGAGCGAGCCAAGTCCAGGCTGTATGGTGGCTGATCAAACACTTCCCATTGAAAACGCTGTAGGGGCGTCATTATTGCCCCTGCAGCGTGCGGCTGAGAATTGTCATCAAGAAGGAACGGAACAAGAGTTACGTTATATGCGGTTGCGTGAAATCAGGCAAAATCTCTCGGTAGGCACCCGTACTTGGAGGGAGACACTATTTCCTAGGCATCCTTCCACGCTCATTGGGCCCTCAGAACTAAGAAGAGCGAGCCAAGTCCAGGCTGTATGGTGGCTGATCAAACACTTCCCATTGAAAACGCTGTAGGGGCGTCATTATTGCCCCTGCAGCGTGCGGCTGAGAATTGTCATCAAGAAGGAACTGAACAAGAGTTACGTTATATGCGGTTGCGTGAAATCAGGCAAAATCTCTCGGTAGGCACCCGTACTTGGAGGGAGACACTATTTCCTAGGCATCCTTACACGCTCATTGGGCCCTCAGAACTAAGAAGAGCGAGCCAAGTCCAGGCTGTATGGTGGCTGATCAAACACTTCCCATTGAAAACGCTGTAGGGGCGTCATTATTGCCCCTGCAGCGTGCGGCTGAGAATTGTCATCAAGAAGGAACGGAACAAGAGTTACGTTATATGCGGTTGCGTGAAATCAGGCAAAATCCCTCGGTAGGCACCCGTACTTGGAGGGAGACACTATTTCCTAGGCATCCTTACACGCTCATTGGGCCCTCAGAACTAAGAAGAGCGAGCCAAGTCCAGGCTGTATGGTGGCTGATCAAACACTTCCCATTGAAAACGCTGTAGGGGCGTCATTATTGCCCCTGCAGCGTGCGGCTGAGAATTGTCATCAAGAAGGAACGGAACAAGAGTTACGTTATATGCGGTTGCGTGAAATCAGGCAAAATCTCTCGGTAGGCACCCGTACTTGGAGGGAGACACTATTTCCTAGGCATCCTTACACGCTCATTGGGCCCTCAGAACTAAGAAGAGCGAGCCAAGTCCAGGCTGTATGGTGGCTGATCAAACACTTCCCATTGAAAACGCTGTAGGGGCGTCATTATTGCCCCTGCAGCGTGCGGCTGAGAATTGTCATCAAGAAGGAACGGAACAAGAGTTACGTTATATGCGGTTGCGTGAAATCAGGCAAAATCTCTCGGTAGGCACCCGTACTTGGAGGGAGACACTATTTCCTAGGCATCCTTACACGCTCATTGGGCCCTCAGAACTAAGAAGAGCGAGCCAAGTCCAGGCTGTATGGTGGCTGATCAAACACTTCCCATTGAAAACGCTGTAGGGGCGTCATTATTGCCCCTGCAGCGTGCGGCTGAGAATTGTCATCAAGAGGAACCGAACAAGAGTTACTTTATATGCGGTTGCGTGAAATCAGGCAAAATCTCTCGGTAGGCACCCGTACTCGGAGGGAGACACTATTTCCTAGGCATCCTTACACGCTCATTGGGCCCTCAGAACTAAGAAGAGCGAGCCAAGTCCAGGCTGTATGGTGGCTGATCAAACACTTCCCATTGAAAACGCTGTAGGGGCGTCATTATTGCCCCTGCAGCGTGCGGCTGAGAATTGTCGTCAAGAAGGAACGGAACAAGAGTTACGTTATATGCGGTTGCGTGAAATCAGGCAAAATCTCTTGGTAGGCACCCGTACTTGGAGGGAGACGCTATTTCCTAGGCATCCTTACACGCTCATTGGGCCCTCAGAACCAAGAAGAGCGAGCCAAGTCCAGGCTGTATGGTGGCTGATCAAACACTTCCCATTGAAAACGCTGTAGGGGCGTCATTATTGCCCCTGCAGCGTGCGGCTGAGAATTGTCATCAAGAAGGAACGGAACAAGTGTTACATTATATGCGGTTGCGTGAAATCAGGCAAAATCTCTCGGTAGGCACCCGTACTTGGAGGGAGTCACGATTTCCTAGGCATCCTTACACGCTCATTGGGCCCTCAGAACTAAGAAGAGCGAGCCAAGTCCAGGCTGTATGGTGGCTGATCAAACACTTCCCATTGAAAACGCTGTAGGGGCGTCATTATTGCCCCTGCAGCGTGCGGCTGAGAATTGTCATCAAGAAGGAACGGAACAAGAGTTACGTTATATGCGGTTGCGTGAAATCAGGCAAAATCTCTCGGTAGGCACCCGTACTTGGAGGGAGACACTATTTCCTAGGCATCCTTACACGCTCATTGGGCCCTCAGAACTAAGAAGAGCGAGCCAAGTCCAGGCTGTATGGTGGCTGATCAAACACTTCCCATTGAAAACGCTGTAGGGGCGTCATTATTGCCCCTGCAGCGTGCGGCTGAGAATTGTCATCAAGAGGAACCGAACAAGAGTTGCTTTATATGCGGTTGCGTGAAATCAGGCAAAATCTCTCGGTAGGCACCCGTACTTGGAGGGAGACACTATTTCCTAGGCATCCTTACACGCTCATTGGGCCCTCAGAACTAAGAAGAGCGAGCCAAGTCCAGGCTGTATGGTGGCTGATCAAACACTTCCCATTGAAAACGCTGTAGGGGCGTCATTATTGCCCCTGCAGCGTGCGGCTGAGAATTGTCATTAAGAGGAACCGAACAAGAGTTACTTTATATGCGGTTGCGTGAAATCAGGCAAAATCTCTCGGTAGGCACCCGTACTTGGAGGGAGACACGATTTCCTAGGCATCCTTACACGCTCATTGGGCCCTCAGAACTAAGAAGAACGAGCCAAGTCCAGGCTGTATGGTGGCTGATCAAACACTTCCCATTGAAAACGCTGTAGGGGCGTCATTATTGCCCCTGCAGCGTGCGGCTGAGAATTGTCATCAAGAAGGAACGGAACAAGTGTTACGTTATATGCGGTTGCGTGAAATCAGGCAAAATCTCTCGGTAGGCACCCGTACTTGGAGGGAGACACGATTTCCTAGGCATCCTTACACGCTCATTGGGCCCTCAGAACTAAGAAGAGCGAGCCAAGTCCAGGCTGTATGGTGGCTGATCAAACACTTCCCATTGAAAACGCTGTAGGGGCGTCATTATTGCCCCTGCAGCGTGCGGCTGAGAATTGTCATCAAGAAGGAACGGAACAAGAGTTACGTTATATGCGGTTGCGTGAAATCAGGCAAAATCTCTCGGTAGGCACCCGTACTTGGAGGGAGACACTATTTCCTAGGCATCCTTACACGCTCATTGGGCCCTCAGAACTAAGAAGAGCGAGCCAAGTCCAGGCTGTATGGTGGCTGATCAAACACTTCCCATTGAAAACGCTGTAGGGGCGTCATTATTGCCCCTGCAGCGTGCGGCTGAGAATTGTCATCAAGAAGGAACGGAACAAGTGTTACATTATATGCGGTTGCGTGAAAACAGGAAAAATCTCTCGGTAGGCACCCGTACTTGGAGTGAGACACGATTTCCTAGGCATCCTTACACGCTCATTGGGCCCTCAGAACTAAGAAGAGCGAGCCAAGTCCAGGCTGTATGGTGGCTGATCAAACACTTCCCATTGAAAACGCTGTAGGGGCGTCATTATTGCCCCTGCAGCGTGCGGCTGAGAATTGTCATCAAGAAGGAACGGAACAAGAGTTACGTTATATGCGGTTGCGTGAAATCAGGCAAAATCTCTCGGTAGGCACCCGTACTTGGAGGGAGACACTATTTCCTAGGCATCCTTACACGCTCATTGGGCCCTCAGAACTAAGAAGAGCGAGCCAAGTCCAGGCTGTATGGTGGCTGATCAAACACTTCCCATTGAAAACGCTGTAGGGGCGTCATTATTGCCCCTGCAGCGTTCGGCTGAGAATTGTCATCAAGAGGAACCGAACAAGAGTTACTTTATATGCGGTTGCGTGAAATCAGGCAAAATCTCTCGGTAGGCACCCGTACTTGGAGGGAGACACTATTTCCTAGGCATCCTTACACGCTCATTGGGCCCTCAGAACTAAGAAGAGCGAGCCAAGTCCAGGCTGTATGGTGGCTGATCAAACACTTCCCATTGAAAACGCTGTAGGGGCGTCATTATTGCCCCTGCAGCGTGCGGCTGAGAATTGTCGTCAAGAAGGAACGGAACAAGAGTTACGTTATATGCGGTTGCGTGAAATCAGGCAAAATCTCTCGGTAGGCACCCGTACTTGGAGGGAGACACTATTTCCTAGGCATCCTTACACGCTCATTGGGCCTTCAGAACTAAGAAGAGCGAGCCAAGTCCAGGCTGTATGGTGGCTGATCAAACACTTCCCATTGAAAACGCTGTAGGGGCGTCATTATTGCCCCTGCAGCGTGCGGCTGAGAATTGTCATCAAGAAGGAACGGAACAAGAGTTACGTTATATGCGGTTGCGTAAAATCAGGCAAAATCTCTCGGTAGGCACCCGTACTTGGAGGGAGACACTATTTCCTAGGCATCCTTACACGCTCATTGGGCCCTCAGAACTAAGAAGAGCGAGCCAAGTCCAGGCTGTATGGTGGCTGATCAAACACTTCCCATTGAAAACGCTGTAGGGGCGTCATTATTGCCCGTGCAGCGTGCGGCTGAGAATTGTCATCAAGAAGGAACGGAACAAGAGTTACGTTATATGCGGTTGCGTGAAATCAGGCAAAATCTCTCGGTAGGCACCCGTACTTGGAGGGAGACACTATTTCCTAGGCATCCTTACACGCTCATTGGGCCCTCAGAACTAAGAAGAGCGAGCCAAGTCCAGGCTGTATGGTGGCTGATCAAACACTTCCCATTGAAAACGCTGTAGGGGCGTCATTATTGCCCCTGCAGCGTGCGGCTGAGAATTGTCATCAAGAAGGAACGGAACAAGAGTTACGTTATATGCGGTTGCGTGAAATCAGGCAAAATCTCTCGGTAGGCACCCGTACTTGGAGGGAGACACTATTTCCTAGGCATCCTTACACGCTCATTGGGCCCTCAGAACTAAGAAGAGCGAGCCAAGTCCAGGCTGTATGGTGGCTGATCAAACACTTCCCATTGAAAACGCTGTAGGGGCGTCATTATTGCCCCTGCAGCGTGCGGCTGAGAATTGTCATCAAGAAGGAACGGAACAAGAGTTACGTTATATGCGGTTGCGTGAAATCAGGCAAAATCTCTCGGTAGGCACCCGTACTTGGAGGGAGACACTATTTCCTAGGCATCCTTACACGCTCATTGGGCCCTCAGAACTAAGAAGAGCGAGCCAAGTCCAGGCTGTATGGTGGCTGATCAAACACTTCCCATTGAAAACGCTGTAGGGGCGTCATTATTGCCCCTGCAGCGTGCGGCTGAGAATTGTCATCAAGAAGGAACGGAACAAGTGTTACGTTATATGCGGTTGCGTGAAATCAGGCAAAATCTCTCGGTAGGCACCCGTACCTGGAGGGAGACACTATTTCCTAGGCATCCTTACACGCTCATTGGTCCCTCAGAACTAAGAAGAGCGAGCCAAGTCCAGGCTGTATGGTGGCTGATCAAACACTTCCCATTGAAAACGCTGTAGGGGCGTCAGTATTGCCCCTGCAGCGTGCGGCTGAGAATTGTCATCAAGAAGGAACGGAACAAGAGTTACGTTATATGCGGTTGCGTGAAATCAGGCAAAATCTCTCGGTAGGCACCCGTACTTGGAGGGAGACACTATTTCCTAGGCATCCTTACACGCTCATTGGGCCCTCAGAACTAAGAAGAGCGAGCCAAGTCCAGGCTGTATGGTGGCTGATCAAACACTTCCCATTGAAAACGCTGTAGGGGCGTCATTATTGCCCCTGCAGCGTGCGGCTGAGAATTGTCATCAAGAAGGAACGGAACAAGAGTTACGTTATATGCGGTTGCGTGAAATCAGGCAAAATCTCTCGGTAGGCACCCGTACTTGGAGGGAGACACTATTTCCTAGGCATCCTTACACGCTCATTGGGCCCTCAGAACTAAGAAGAGCGAGCCAAGTCCAGGCTGTATGGTGGCTGATCAAACACTTCCCATTGAAAACGCTGTAGGGGCGTCATTATTGCCCCTGCAGCGTGCGGCTGAGAATTGTCATCAAGAAGGAACGGAACAAGAGTTACGTTATATGCGGTTGCGTGAAATCAGGCAAAATCTCTCGGTAGGCACCCGTACTTGGAGGGAGACACTATTTCCTAGGCATCCTTACACGCTCATTGGGCCCTCAGAACTAAGAAGAGCGAGCCAAGTCCAGGCTGTATGGTGGCTGATCAAACACTTCCCATTGAAAACTCTGTAGGGGCGTCATTATTGCCCCTGCAGCGTGCGGCTGAGAATTGTCATCAAGAAGGAACGGAACAAGAGTTACGTTATATGCGGTTGCGTGAAATCAGGCAAAATCTCTCGGTAGGCACCCGTACTTGGAGGGAGACACTATTTCCTAGGCATCCTTACACGCTCATTGGGCCCTCAGAACTAAGAAGAGCGAGCCAAGTCCAGGCTGTATGGTGGCTGATCAAACACTTCCCATTGAAAACGCTGTAGGGGCGTCATTATTGCCCCTGCAGCGTGCGGCTGAGAATTATCATCAAGAAGGAACGGAACAAGAGTTACGTTATATGCGGTTGCGTGAAATCAGGCAAAATCTCTCGGTAGGCACCCGTACTTGGAGGGAGACCCCATTTCCTAGGCATCCTAACACGCTCATTGGGCCCTCAGAACTAGGAAGAGCGAGCCAAGTCCAGGCTGTATGGTGGCTGATCAAACACTTCCCACTGAAAACGCTGTAGGGGCGTCATTATTGCCCCTGCAGCGTGCGGCTGAGAATTGTCATCAAGAAGGAACGGAACAAGAGTTATGTTATATGCCGTTGCGTGAAATGAGGCAAAATCTCTCGGTAGGCACCCGTACTTGGAGGGAGACACTATTTCCTAGGCATCCTTACACGCTCATTGGGCCCTCAGAACTAAGAAGAGCGAGCCAAGTCCAGGCTGTATGGTGGCTGATCAAACACTTCCCATTGAAAACGCTGTAGGGGCGTCATTATTGCCCCTGCAGCGTGCGGCTGAGAATTATCATCAAGAAGGAACGGAACAAGAGTTACGTTATATGCGGTTGCGTGAAATTAGGCAAAATCTCTCGGTAGGCACCCGTACTTGGAGGGAGACCCCATTTCCTAGGCATCCTTACACGCTCATTGGGCCCTCAGAACTAGGAAGAGCGAGCCAAGTCCAGGCTGTATGGTGGCTGATCAAACACTTCCCATTGAAAACGCTGTAGGGGCGTCATTAATGCCCCTGCAGCGTGCGGCTGAGAATTGTCATCAAGAAGCAACGGAACAAGAGTTACGTTATATGCGGTTGCGTGAAATCAGGCAAAATCTCTCGGTAGGCACCCGTACTTGGAGGGAGACACTATTTCCTAGGCATCCTTACACGCTCATTGGGCCATCAGAACTAAGAAGAGCGAGCCAAGTCCAGGCTGTATGGTGGCTGATCAAACACTTCCCATTGAAAACGCTGTAGGGGCGTCATTATTGCCCCTGCAGCGTGCGGCTGAGAATTGTCATCAAGAAGGAACGGAACAAGAGTTACGTTATATGCGGTTGCGTGAAATCAGGCAAAATCTCTCGGTAGGCACCCATACTTGGAGGGAGACACTATTTCCTAGGCATCCTTACACGCTCATTGGGCCCTCAGAACTAAGAAGAGCGAGCCAAGTCCAGGCTGTATGGTGGCTGATCAAACACTTCCCATTGAAAACGCTGTAGGGGCGTCATTATTGCCCCTGCAGCGTGCGGCTGAGAATTGTCATCAAGAAGGAACGGAACAAGAGTTACGTTATATGCGGTTGCGTGAAATCAGGCAAAATCTCTCGGTAGGCACCCGTACTTGGAGGGAGACCCCATTTCCTAGGCATCCTAACACGCTCATTGGGCCCTCAGAACTAGGAAGAGCGAGCCAAGTCCAGGCTGTATGGTGGCTGATCAAACACTTCCCATTGAAAACGCTGTAGGGGCGTCATTAATGCCCCTGCAGCGTGCGGCTGAGAATTGTCATCAAGAAGGAACGGAACAAGAGTTACGTTATATGCGGTTGCGTGAAATCAGGCAAAATCTCTCGGTAGGCACCCGTACGTGGAGGGAGACACTATTTCCTAGGCATCCTTACACGCTCATTGGGCCCTCAGAACTAAGAAGAGCGAGCCAAGTCCAGGCTGTATGGTGGCTGATCAAACACTTCCCATTGAAAACGCTGTAGGGGCGTCATTATTGCCCCTGCAGCGTGCGGCTGAGAATTGTCATCAAGAAGGAACGGAACAAGAGTTACGTTATATGCGGTTGCGTGAAATCAGGCAAAATCTCTCGGTAGGGACCCATACTTGGAGGGAGACACTATTTCCTAGGCATCCTTACACGCTCATTGGGCCCTCAGAACTAAGAAGAGCGAGCCAAGTCCAGGCTGTATGGTGGCTGATCAAACACTTCCCATTGAAAACGCTGTAGGTGCGTCATTATTGCCCCTGCAGCGTGCGGCTGAGAATTGTCATCAAGAAGGAACGGAACAAGAGTTACGTTATATGCGGTTGCGTGAAATCAGGCAAAATCTCTCGGTAGGCACCCGTACTTGGAGGGAGACACTATTTCCTAGGCATCCTAACACGCTCATTGGGCCCTCAGAACTAGGATGAGCGAGCCAAGTCCAGGCTGTATGGTGGCTGATCAAACACTACCCATTGAAAACGCTGTAGGGGCGTCATTAATGCCCCTGCAGCGTGCGGCTGAGAATTGTCATCAAGAAGGAACGGAACAAGAGTTACGTTATATGCGGTTGCGTGAAATCAGGCAAAATCTCTCGGTAGGCACCCGTACTTGGAGGGAGACACTATTTCCTAGGCATCCTTACACGCTCATTGGGCCCTCAGAACTAAGAAGAGCGAGCCAAGTCCAGGCTGTATGGTGGCTGATCAAACACTTCCCATTGAAAACGCTGTAGGGGCGTCATTATTGCCCCTGCAGCGTGCGGCTGAGAATTGTCATCAAGAAGGAACGGAACAAGAGTTACGTTATATGCGGTTGCGTGAAATCAGGCAAAATCTCTCGGTAGGCACCCATACTTGGAGGGAGACACTATTTCCTAGGCATCCTTACACGCTCATTGGGCCCTCAGAACTAAGAAGAGCGAGCCAAGTCCAGGCTGTATGGTGGCTGATCAAACACTTCCCATTGAAAACGCTGTAGGGGCGTCATTATTGCCCCTGCAGCGTGCGGCTGAGAATTGTCATCAAGAAGGAACGGAACAAGAGTTACGTTATATGCGGTTGCGTGAAATCAGGCAAAATCTCTCGGTAGGCACCCGTACTTGGAGGGAGACACTATTTCCTAGGCATCCTTACACGCTCATTGGGCCCTCAGAACTAAGAAGAGCGAGCCAAGTCCAGGCTGTATGGTGGCTGATCAAACACTTCCCATTGAAAACGCTGTAGTGGCGTCATTATTGCCCCTGCAGCGTGCGGCTGAGAATTGTCATCAAGAAGGAACGGAACAAGAGTTACGTTATATGCGGTTGCGTGAAATCAGGCAAAATCTCTCGGTAGGCACCCATACTTGGAGGGAGACACTATTTCCTAGGCATCCTTACACGCTCATTGGGCCCTCAGAACTAAGAAGAGCGAGCCAAGTCCAGGCTGTATGGTGGCTGATCAAACACTTCCCATTGAAAACGCTGTAGGGGCGTCATTATTGCCCCTGCAGCGTGCGGCTGAGAATTGTCATCAAGAAGGAACGGAACAAGAGTTACGTTATATGCGGTTGCGTGAAATCAGGCAAAATCTCTCGGTAGGCACCCGTACTTGGAGGGAGACACTATTTCCTAGGCATCCTTACACGCTCATTGGGCCCTCAGAACTAAGAAGAGCGAGCCAAGTCCAAGCTGTATGGTGGCTGATCAAACACTTCCCATTGAAAACGCTGTAGGGGCGTCATTATTGCCCCTGCAGCGTGCGGCTGAGAATTGTCATCAAGAAGGAACGGAAAAAGAGTTACGTTATATGCGGTTGCGTGAAATCAGGCAAAATCTCTCGGTAGGCACCCGTACTTGGAGGGAGACACTATTTCCTAGGCATCCTTACACGCTCATTGGGCCCTCAGAACTAAGAAGAGCGAGCCAAGTCCAGGCTGTATGGTGGCTGATCAAACACTTCCCATTGAAAACGCTGTAGGGGCGTCATTATTGCCCCTGCAGCGTGCGGCTGAGAATTGTCATCAAGAAGGAACGGAACAAGAGTTACGTTATATGCGGTTGCGTGAAATCAGGCAAAATCTCTCGGTAGGCACCCGTACTTGGAGGGAGACACTATTTCCTAGGCATCCTTACACGCTCATTGGGCCCTCAGAACTAAGAAGAGCGAGCCAAGTCCAGGCTGTATGGTGGCTGATCAAACACTTCCCATTGAAAACGCTGTAGGGGCGTCATTATTGCCCCTGCAGCGTGCGGCTGAGAATTGTCATCAAGAAGGAACGGAACAAGAGTTACGTTATATGCGGTTGCGTGAAATCAGGCAAAATCTCTCGGTAGGCACCCGTACTTGGAGGGAGACACTATTTCCTAGGCATCCTTACACGCTCATTGGGCCCTCAGAACTAAGAAGAGCGAGCCAAGTCCAGGCTGTATGGTGGCTGATCAAACACTTCCCATTGAAAACGCTGTAGGGGCGTCATTATTGCCCCTGCAGCGTGCGGCTGAGAATTGTCATCAAGAAGGAACGGAACAAGAGTTACGTTATATGCGGTTGCGTGAAATCAGGCAAAATCTCTCGGTAGGCACCCGTACTTGGAGGGAGACCCCATTTCCTAGGCATCCTAACACGCTCATTGGGCCCTCAGAACTAGGAAGAGCGAGCCAAGTCCAGGCTGTATGGTGGCTGATCAAACACTTCCCATTGAAAACGCTGTAGGGGCGTCATTAATGCCCCTGCAGCGTGCGGCTGAGAATTGTCATCAAGAAGGAACGGAACAAGAGTTACGTTATATGCGGTTGCGTGAAATCAGGCAAAATCTCTCGGTAGGCACCCGTACGTGGAGGGAGACACTATTTCCTAGGCATCCTTACACGCTCATTGGGCCCTCAGAACTAAGAAGAGCGAGCCAAGTCCAGGCTGTATGGTGGCTGATCAAACACTTCCCATTGAAAACGCTGTAGGGGCGTCATTATTGCCCCTGCAGCGTGCGGCTGAGAATTGTCATCAAGAAGGAACGGAACAAGAGTTACGTTATATGCGGTTGCGTGAAATCAGGCAAAATCTCTCGGTAGGGACCCATACTTGGAGGGAGACACTATTTCCTAGGCATCCTTACACGCTCATTGGGCCCTCAGAACTAAGAAGAGCGAGCCAAGTCCAGGCTGTATGGTGGCTGATCAAACACTTCCCATTGAAAACGCTGTAGGTGCGTCATTATTGCCCCTGCAGCGTGCGGCTGAGAATTGTCATCAAGAAGGAACGGAACAAGAGTTACGTTATATGCGGTTGCGTGAAATCAGGCAAAATCTCTCGGTAGGCACCCGTACTTGGAGGGAGACCCCATTTCCTAGGCATCCTAACACGCTCATTGGGCCCTCAGAACTAGGATGAGCGAGCCAAGTCCAGGCTGTATGGTGGCTGATCAAACACTACCCATTGAAAACGCTGTAGGGGCGTCATTAATGCCCCTGCAGCGTGCGGCTGAGAATTGTCATCAAGAAGGAACGGAACAAGAGTTACGTTATATGCGGTTGCGTGAAATCAGGCAAAATCTCTCGGTAGGCACCCGTACTTGGAGGGAGACCCCATTTCCTAGGCATCCTAACACGCTCATTGGGCCCTCAGAACTAGGATGAGCGAGCCAAGTCCAGGCTGTATGGTGGCTGATCAAACACTACCCATTGAAAACGCTGTAGGGGCGTCATTAATGCCCCTGCAGCGTGCGGCTGAGAATTGTCATCAAGAAGGAACGGAACAAGAGTTACGTTATATGCGGTTGCGTGAAATCAGGCAAAATCTCTCGGTAGGCACCCGTACTTGGAGGGAGACACTATTTCCTAGGCATCCTTACACGCTCATTGGGCCCTCAGAACTAAGAAGAGCGAGCCAAGTCCAGGCTGTATGGTGGCTGATCAAACACTTCCCATTGAAAACGCTGTAGGGGCGTCATTATTGCCCCTGCAGCGTGCGGCTGAGAATTGTCATCAAGAAGGAACGGAACAAGAGTTACGTTATATGCGGTTGCGTGAAATCAGGCAAAATCTCTCGGTAGGCACCCATACTTGGAGGGAGACACTATTTCCTAGGCATCCTTACACGCTCATTGGGCCCTCAGAACTAAGAAGAGCGAGCCAAGTCCAGGCTGTATGGTGGCTGATCAAACACTTCCCATTGAAAACGCTGTAGGGGCGTCATTATTGCCCCTGCAGCGTGCGGCTGAGAATTGTCATCAAGAAGGAACGGAACAAGAGTTACGTTATATGCGGTTGCGTGAAATCAGGCAAAATCTCTCGGTAGGCACCCGTACTTGGAGGGAGACACTATTTCCTAGGCATCCTTACACGCTCATTGGGCCCTCAGAACTAAGAAGAGCGAGCCAAGTCCAGGCTGTATGGTGGCTGATCAAACACTTCCCATTGAAAACGCTGTAGTGGCGTCATTATTGCCCCTGCAGCGTGCGGCTGAGAATTGTCATCAAGAAGGAACGGAACAAGAGTTACGTTATATGCGGTTGCGTGAAATCAGGCAAAATCTCTCGGTAGGCACCCATACTTGGAGGGAGACACTATTTCCTAGGCATCCTTACACGCTCATTGGGCCCTCAGAACTAAGAAGAGCGAGCCAAGTCCAGGCTGTATGGTGGCTGATCAAACACTTCCCATTGAAAACGCTGTAGGGGCGTCATTATTGCCCCTGCAGCGTGCGGCTGAGAATTGTCATCAAGAAGGAACGGAACAAGAGTTACGTTATATGCGGTTGCGTGAAATCAGGCAAAATCTCTCGGTAGGCACCCGTACTTGGAGGGAGACACTATTTCCTAGGCATCCTTACACGCTCATTGGGCCCTCAGAACTAAGAAGAGCGAGCCAAGTCCAAGCTGTATGGTGGCTGATCAAACACTTCCCATTGAAAACGCTGTAGGGGCGTCATTATTGCCCCTGCAGCGTGCGGCTGAGAATTGTCATCAAGAAGGAACGGAAAAAGAGTTACGTTATATGCGGTTGCGTGAAATCAGGCAAAATCTCTCGGTAGGCACCCGTACTTGGAGGGAGACACTATTTCCTAGGCATCCTTACACGCTCATTGGGCCCTCAGAACTAAGAAGAGCGAGCCAAGTCCAGGCTGTATGGTGGCTGATCAAACACTTCCCATTGAAAACGCTGTAGGGGCGTCATTATTGCCCCTGCAGCGTGCGGCTGAGAATTGTCATCAAGAAGGAACGGAACAAGAGTTACGTTATATGCGGTTGCGTGAAATCAGGCAAAATCTCTCGGTAGGCACCCGTACTTGGAGGGAGACACTATTTCCTAGGCATCCTTACACGCTCATTGGGCCCTCAGAACTAAGAAGAGCGAGCCAAGTCCAGGCTGTATGGTGGCTGATCAAACACTTCCCATTGAAAACGCTGTAGGGGCGTCATTATTGCCCCTGCAGCGTGCGGCTGAGAATTGTCATCAAGAAGGAACGGAACAAGAGTTACGTTATATGCGGTTGCGTGAAATCAGGCAAAATCTCTCGGTAGGCACCCGTACTTGGAGGGAGACACTATTTCCTAGGCATCCTTACACGCTCATTGGGCCCTCAGAACTAAGAAGAGCGAGCCAAGTCCAGGCTGTATGGTGGCTGATCAAACACTTCCCATTGAAAACGCTGTAGGGGCGTCATTATTGCCCCTGCAGCGTGCGGCTGAGAATTGTCATCAAGAAGGAACGGAACAAGAGTTACGTTATATGCGGTTGCGTGAAATCAGGCAAAATCTCTCGGTAGGCACCCGTACTTGGAGGGAGACACTATTTCCTAGGCATCCTTAAACGCTCATTGGGCCCTCAGAACTAAGAAGAGCGAGCCAAGTCCAGGCTGTATGGTGGCTGATCAAACACTTCCCATTGAAAACGCTGTAGGGGCGTCATTATTGCCCCTGCAGCGTGCGGCTGAGAATTGTCATCAAGAAGGAACGGAACAAGAGTTACGTTATATGCGGTTGCGTGAAATCAGGCAAAATCTCTCGGTAGGCACCCGTACTTGGAGGGAGACACTATTTCCTAGGCATCCTTACACGCTCATTGGGCCCTCAGAACTAAGAAGAGCGAGCCAAGTCCAGGCTGTATGGTGGCTGATCAAACACTTCCCATTGAAAACGCTGTAGGGGCGTCATTATTGCCCCTGCAGCGTGCGGCTGAGAATTGTCATCAAGAAGGAACGGAACAAGAGTTACGTTATATGCGGTTGCGTGAAATCAGGCAAAATATCTCGGTAGGCACCCGTACTTGGAGGGAGACACTATTTCCTAGGCATCCTTAAACGCTCATTGGGCCCTCAGAACTAAGAAGAGCGAGCCAAGTCCAGGCTGTATGGTGGCTGATCAAACACTTCCCATTGAAAACGCTGTAGGGGCGTCATTATTGCCCCTGCAGCGTGCGGCTGAGAATTGTCATCAAGAAGGAACGGAACAAGAGTTACGTTATATGCGGTTGCGTGAAATCAGGCAAAATCTCTCGGTAGGCACCCGTACTTGGAGGGAGACACTATTTCCTAGGCATCCTTACACGCTCATTGGGCCCTCAGAACTAAGAAGAGCGAGCCAAGTCCAGGCTGTATGGTGGCTGATCAAACACTTCCCATTGAAAACGCTGTAGGGGCGTCATTATTGCCCCTGCAGCGTGCGGCTGAGAATTGTCATCAAGAAGGAATGGAGCAAGAGTTACGTTATATGCGGTTGCGTGAAATCAGGCAAAATCTCTCGGTAGGCACCCGTACTTGGAGGGAGACACTATTTCCTAGGCATCCTTAAACGCTCATTGGGCCCTCAGAACTAAGAAGAGCGAGCCAAGTCCAGGCTGTATGGTGGCTGATCAAACACTTCCCATTGAAAACGCTGTAGGGGCGTCATTATTGCCCCTGCAGCGTGCGGCTGAGAATTGTCATCAAGAAGGAACGGAACAAGAGTTACGTTATATGCGGTTGCGTGAAATCAGGCAAAATCTCTCGGTAGGCACCCGTACTTGGAGGGAGACACTATTTCCTAGGCATCCTTACACGCTCATTGGGCCCTCAGAACTAAGAAGAGCGAGCCAAGTCCAGGCTGTATGGTGGCTGATCAAACACTTCCCATTGAAAACGCTGTAGGGGCGTCATTATTGCCCCTGCAGCGTGCGGCTGAGAATTGTCATCAAGAAGGAACGGAACAAGAGTTACGTTATATGCGGTTGCGTGAAATCAGGCAAAATCTCTCGGTAGGCACCCGTACGTGGAGGGAGACACTATTTCCTAGGCATCCTTACACGCTCATTGGGCCCTCAGAACTAAGAAGAGCGAGCCAAGTCCAGGCTGTATGGTGGCTGATCAAACACTTCCCATTGAAAACGCTGTAGGGGCGTCATTATTGCCCCTGCAGCGTGCGGCTGAGAATTGTCATCAAGAAGGAACGGAACAAGAGTTACGTTATATGCGGTTGCGTGAAATCAGGCAAAATCTCTCGGTAGGGACCCATACTTGGAGGGAGACACTATTTCCTAGGCATCCTTACACGCTCATTGGGCCCTCAGAACTAAGAAGAGCGAGCCAAGTCCAGGCTGTATGGTGGCTGATCAAACACTTCCCATTGAAAACGCTGTAGGTGCGTCATTATTGCCCCTGCAGCGTGCGGCTGAGAATTGTCATCAAGAAGGAACGGAACAAGAGTTACGTTATATGCGGTTGCGTGAAATCAGGCAAAATCTCTCGGTAGGCACCCGTACTTGGAGGGAGACCCCATTTCCTAGGCATCCTAACACGCTCATTGGGCCCTCAGAACTAGGATGAGCGAGCCAAGTCCAGGCTGTATGGTGGCTGATCAAACACTACCCATTGAAAACGCTGTAGGGGCGTCATTAATGCCCCTGCAGCGTGCGGCTGAGAATTGTCATCAAGAAGGAACGGAACAAGAGTTACGTTATATGCGGTTGCGTGAAATCAGGCAAAATCTCTCGGTAGGCACCCGTACTTGGAGGGAGACACTATTTCCTAGGCATCCTTACACGCTCATTGGGCCCTCAGAACTAAGAAGAGCGAGCCAAGTCCAGGCTGTATGGTGGCTGATCAAACACTTCCCATTGAAAACGCTGTAGGGGCGTCATTATTGCCCCTGCAGCGTGCGGCTGAGAATTGTCATCAAGAAGGAACGGAACAAGAGTTACGTTATATGCGGTTGCGTGAAATCAGGCAAAATCTCTCGGTAGGCACCCATACTTGGAGGGAGACACTATTTCCTAGGCATCCTTACACGCTCATTGGGCCCTCAGAACTAAGAAGAGCGAGCCAAGTCCAGGCTGTATGGTGGCTGATCAAACACTTCCCATTGAAAACGCTGTAGGGGCGTCATTATTGCCCCTGCAGCGTGCGGCTGAGAATTGTCATCAAGAAGGAACGGAACAAGAGTTACGTTATATGCGGTTGCGTGAAATCAGGCAAAATCTCTCGGTAGGCACCCGTACTTGGAGGGAGACACTATTTCCTAGGCATCCTTACACGCTCATTGGGCCCTCAGAACTAAGAAGAGCGAGCCAAGTCCAGGCTGTATGGTGGCTGATCAAACACTTCCCATTGAAAACGCTGTAGTGGCGTCATTATTGCCCCTGCAGCGTGCGGCTGAGAATTGTCATCAAGAAGGAACGGAACAAGAGTTACGTTATATGCGGTTGCGTGAAATCAGGCAAAATCTCTCGGTAGGCACCCATACTTGGAGGGAGACACTATTTCCTAGGCATCCTTACACGCTCATTGGGCCCTCAGAACTAAGAAGAGCGAGCCAAGTCCAGGCTGTATGGTGGCTGATCAAACACTTCCCATTGAAAACGCTGTAGGGGCGTCATTATTGCCCCTGCAGCGTGCGGCTGAGAATTGTCATCAAGAAGGAACGGAACAAGAGTTACGTTATATGCGGTTGCGTGAAATCAGGCAAAATCTCTCGGTAGGCACCCGTACTTGGAGGGAGACACTATTTCCTAGGCATCCTTACACGCTCATTGGGCCCTCAGAACTAAGAAGAGCGAGCCAAGTCCAAGCTGTATGGTGGCTGATCAAACACTTCCCATTGAAAACGCTGTAGGGGCGTCATTATTGCCCCTGCAGCGTGCGGCTGAGAATTGTCATCAAGAAGGAACGGAAAAAGAGTTACGTTATATGCGGTTGCGTGAAATCAGGCAAAATCTCTCGGTAGGCACCCGTACTTGGAGGGAGACACTATTTCCTAGGCATCCTTACACGCTCATTGGGCCCTCAGAACTAAGAAGAGCGAGCCAAGTCCAGGCTGTATGGTGGCTGATCAAACACTTCCCATTGAAAACGCTGTAGGGGCGTCATTATTGCCCCTGCAGCGTGCGGCTGAGAATTGTCATCAAGAAGGAACGGAACAAGAGTTACGTTATATGCGGTTGCGTGAAATCAGGCAAAATCTCTCGGTAGGCACCCGTACTTGGAGGGAGACACTATTTCCTAGGCATCCTTACACGCTCATTGGGCCCTCAGAACTAAGAAGAGCGAGCCAAGTCCAGGCTGTATGGTGGCTGATCAAACACTTCCCATTGAAAACGCTGTAGGGGCGTCATTATTGCCCCTGCAGCGTGCGGCTGAGAATTGTCATCAAGAAGGAACGGAACAAGAGTTACGTTATATGCGGTTGCGTGAAATCAGGCAAAATCTCTCGGTAGGCACCCGTACTTGGAGGGAGACACTATTTCCTAGGCATCCTTACACGCTCATTGGGCCCTCAGAACTAAGAAGAGCGAGCCAAGTCCAGGCTGTATGGTGGCTGATCAAACACTTCCCATTGAAAACGCTGTAGGGGCGTCATTATTGCCCCTGCAGCGTGCGGCTGAGAATTGTCATCAAGAAGGAACGGAACAAGAGTTACGTTATATGCGGTTGCGTGAAATCAGGCAAAATCTCTCGGTAGGCACCCGTACTTGGAGGGAGACACTATTTCCTAGGCATCCTTAAACGCTCATTGGGCCCTCAGAACTAAGAAGAGCGAGCCAAGTCCAGGCTGTATGGTGGCTGATCAAACACTTCCCATTGAAAACGCTGTAGGGGCGTCATTATTGCCCCTGCAGCGTGCGGCTGAGAATTGTCATCAAGAAGGAACGGAACAAGAGTTACGTTATATGCGGTTGCGTGAAATCAGGCAAAATCTCTCGGTAGGCACCCGTACTTGGAGGGAGACACTATTTCCTAGGCATCCTTACACGCTCATTGGGCCCTCAGAACTAAGAAGAGCGAGCCAAGTCCAGGCTGTATGGTGGCTGATCAAACACTTCCCATTGAAAACGCTGTAGGGGCGTCATTATTGCCCCTGCAGCGTGCGGCTGAGAATTGTCATCAAGAAGGAACGGAACAAGAGTTACGTTATATGCGGTTGCGTGAAATCAGGCAAAATATCTCGGTAGGCACCCGTACTTGGAGGGAGACACTATTTCCTAGGCATCCTTAAACGCTCATTGGGCCCTCAGAACTAAGAAGAGCGAGCCAAGTCCAGGCTGTATGGTGGCTGATCAAACACTTCCCATTGAAAACGCTGTAGGGGCGTCATTATTGCCCCTGCAGCGTGCGGCTGAGAATTGTCATCAAGAAGGAACGGAACAAGAGTTACGTTATATGCGGTTGCGTGAAATCAGGCAAAATCTCTCGGTAGGCACCCGTACTTGGAGGGAGACACTATTTCCTAGGCATCCTTACACGCTCATTGGGCCCTCAGAACTAAGAAGAGCGAGCCAAGTCCAGGCTGTATGGTGGCTGATCAAACACTTCCCATTGAAAACGCTGTAGGGGCGTCATTATTGCCCCTGCAGCGTGCGGCTGAGAATTGTCATCAAGAAGGAATGGAGCAAGAGTTACGTTATATGCGGTTGCGTGAAATCAGGCAAAATCTCTCGGTAGGCACCCGTACTTGGAGGGAGACACTATTTCCTAGGCATCCTTAATCGCTCATTGGGCCCTCAGAACTAAGAAGAGCGAGCCAAGTCCAGGCTGTATGGTGGCTGATCAAACACTTCCCATTGAAAACGCTGTAGGGGCGTCATTATTGCCCCTGCAGCGTGCGGCTGAGAATTGTCATCAAGAAGGAACGGAACAAGAGTTACGTTATATGCGGTTGCGTGAAATCAGGCAAAATCTCTCGGTAGGCACCCGTACTTGGAGGGAGACACTATTTCCTAGGCATCCTTACACGCTCATTGGGCCCTCAGAACTAAGAAGAGCGAGCCAAGTCCAGGCTGTATGGTGGCTGATCAAACACTTCCCATTGAAAACGCTGTAGTGGCGTCATTATTGCCCCTGCAGCGTGCGGCTAAGAATTGTCATCAAGAAGGAACGGAACAAGAGTTACGTTATATGCGGTTGCGTGAAATCAGGCAAAATCTCTCGGTAGGCACCCATACTTGGAGGGAGACACTATTTCCTAGGCATCCTTACACGCTCATTGGGCCCTCAGAACTAAGAAGAGCGAGCCAAGTCCAGGCTGTATGGTGGCTGATCAAACACTTCCCATTGAAAACGCTGTAGGGGCGTCATTATTGCCCCTGCAGCGTGCGGCTGAGAATTGTCATCAAGAAGGAACGGAACAAGAGTTACGTTATATGCGGTTGCGTGAAATCAGGCAAAATGTCTCGGTAGGCACCCGTACTTGGAGGGAGACACTATTTCCTAGGCATCCTTACACGCTCATTGGGCCCTCAGAACTAAGAAGAGCGAGCCAAGTCCAAGCTGTATGGTGGCTGATCAAACACTTCCCATTGAAAACGCTGTAGGGGCGTCATTATTGCCCCTGCAGCGTGCGGCTGAGAATTGTCATCAAGAAGGAACGGAACAAGAGTTACGTTATATGCGGTTGCGTGAAATCAGGCAAAATCTCTCGGTAGGCACCCGTACTTGGAGGGAGACACTATTTCCTAGGCATCCTTACACGCTCATTGGGCCCTCAGAACTAAGAAGAGCGAGCCAAGTCCAGGCTGTATGGTGGCTGATCAAACACTTCCCATTGAAAACGCTGTAGGGGCGTCATTATTGCCCCTGCAGCGTGCGGCTGAGAATTGTCATCAAGAAGGAACGGAACAAGAGTTACGTTATATGCGGTTGCGTGAAATCAGGCAAAATCTCTCGGTAGGCACCCGTACTTGGAGGGAGACACTATTTCCTAGGCATCCTTACACGCTCATTGGGCCCTCAGAACTAAGAAGAGCGAGCAAAGTCCAGGCTGTATGGTGGCTGATCAAACACTTCCCATTGAAAACGCTGTAGGGGCGTCATTATTGCCCCTGCAGCGTGCGGCTGAGAATTGTCATCAAGAAGGAACGGAACAAGAGTTACGTTATATGCGGTTGCGTGAAATCAGGCAAAATCTCTCGGTAGGCACCCGTACTTGGAGGGAGACACTATTTCCTAGGCATCCTTACACGCTCATTGGGCCCTCAGAACTAAGAAGAGCGAGCCAAGTCCAGGCTGTATGGTGGCTGATCAAACACTTCCCATTGAAAACGCTGTAGGGGCGTCATTATTGCCCCTGCAGCGTGCGGCTGAGAATTGTCATCAAGAAGGAACGGAACAAGAGTTACGTTATATGCGGTTGCGTGAAATCAGGCAAAATCTCTCGGTAGGCACCCGTACTTGGAGGGAGACACTATTTCCTAGGCATCCTTACACGCTCATTGGGCCCTCAGAACTAAGAAGAGCGAGCCAAGTCCAGGCTGTATGGTGGCTGATCAAACACTTCCCATTGAAAACGCTGTAGGGGCGTCATTATTGCCCCTGCAGCGTGCGGCTGAGAATTGTCATCAAGAAGGAACGGAACAAGAGTTACGTTATATGCGGTTGCGTGAAATCAGGCAAAATCTCTCGGTAGGCACCCGTACTTGGAGGGAGACACTATTTCCTAGGCATCCTTAATCGCTCATTGGGCCCTCAGAACTAAGAAGAGCGAGCCAAGTCCAGGCTGTATGGTGGCTGATCAAACACTTCCCATTGAAAACGCTGTAGGGGCGTCATTATTGCCCCTGCAGCGTGCGGCTGAGAATTGTCATCAAGAAGGAACGGAACAAGAGTTACGTTATATGCGGTTGCGTGAAATCAGGCAAAATCTCTCGGTAGGCACCCGTACTTGGAGGGAGACACTATTTCCTAGGCATCCTTAAACGCTCATTGGGCCCTCAGAACTAAGAAGAGCGAGCCAAGTCCAGGCTGTATGGTGGCTGATCAAACACTTCCCATTGAAAACGCTGTAGGGGCGTCATTATTGCCCCTGCAGCGTGCGGCTGAGAATTGTCATCAAGAAGGAACGGAACAAGAGTTACGTTATATGCGGTTGCGTGAAATCAGGCAAAATCTCTCGGTAGGCACCCGTACTTGGAGGGAGACACTATTTCCTAGGCATCCTTACACGCTCATTGGGCCCTCAGAACTAAGAAGAGCGAGCCAAGTCCAGGCTGTATGGTGGCTGATCAAACACTTCCCATTGAAAACGCTGTAGGGGCGTCATTATTGCCCCTGCAGCGTGCGGCTGAGAATTGTCATCAAGAAGGAACGGAACAAGAGTTACGTTATATGCGGTTGCGTGAAATCAGGCAAAATCTCTCGGTAGGCACCCGTACTTGGAGGGAGACACTATTTCCTAGGCATCCTTACACGCTCATTGGGCCCTCAGAACTAAGAAGAGCGAGCCAAGTCCAGGCTGTATGGTGGCTGATCAAACACTTCCCATTGAAAACGCTGTAGGGGCGTCATTATTGCCCCTGCAGCGTGCGGCTGAGAATTGTCATCAAGAAGGAACGGAACAAGAGTTACGTTATATGCGGTTGCGTGAAATCAGGCAAAATCTCTCGGTAGGCACCCGTACTTGGAGGGAGACACTATTTCCTAGGCATCCTTACACGCTCATTGGGCCCTCAGAACTAAGAAGAGCGAGCCAAGTCCAGGCTGTATGGTGGCTGATCAAACACTTCCCATTGAAAACGCTGTAGGGGCGTCATTATTGCCCCTGCAGCGTGCGGCTGAGAATTGTCATCAAGAAGGAACGGAACAAGAGTTACGTTATATGCGGTTGCGTGAAATCAGGCAAAATCTCTCGGTAGGCACCCGTACTTGGAGGGAGACACTATTTCCTAGGCATCCTTACACGCTCATTGGGCCCTCAGAACTAAGAAGAGCGAGCCAAGTCCAGGCTGTATGGTGGCTGATCAAACACTTCCCATTGAAAACGCTGTAGGGGCGTCATTATTGCCCCTGCAGCGTGCGGCTGAGAATTGTCATCAAGAAGGAACGGAACAAGAGTTACGTTATATGCGGTTGCGTGAAATCAGGCAAAATCTCTCGGTAGGCACCCGTACTTGGAGGGAGACACTATTTCCTAGGCATCCTTACACGCTCATTGGGCCCTCAGAACTAAGAAGAGCGAGCCAAGTCCAGGCTGTATGGTGGCTGATCAAACACTTCCCATTGAAAACGCTGTAGGGGCGTCATTATTGCCCCTGCAGCGTGCGGCTGTGAATTGTCATCAAGAAGGAACGGAACAAGAGTTACGTTATATGCGGTTGCGTGAAATCAGGCAAAATCTCTCGGTAGGCACCCGTACTTGGAGGGAGACACTATTTCCTAGGCATCCTTACACGCTCATTGGGCCCTCAGAACTAAGAAGAGCGAGCCAAGTCCAGGCTGTATGGTGGCTGATCAAACACTTCCCATTGAAAACGCTGTAGGGGCGTCATTATTGCCCCTGCAGCGTGCGGCTGAGAATTGTCATCAAGAAGGAACGGAACAAGAGTTACGTTATATGCGGTTGCGTGAAATCAGGCAAAATCTCTCGGTAGGCACCCGTACTTGGAGGGAGACACTATTTCCTAGGCATCCTTACACGCTCATTGGGCCCTCAGAACTAAGAAGAGCGAGCCAAGTCCAGGCTGTATGGTGGCTGATCAAACACTTCCCATTGAAAACGCTGTAGGGGCGTCATTATTGCCCCTGCAGCGTGCGGCTGAGAATTGTCATCAAGAAGGAACGGAACAAGAGTTACGTTATATGCGGTTGCGTGAAATCAGGCAAAATCTCTCGGTAGGCACCCGTACTTGGAGGGAGACACTATTTCCTAGGCATCCTTACACGCTCATGGGGCCCTCAGAACTAAGAAGAGCGAGCCAAGTCCAGGCTGTATGGTGGCTGATCAAACACTTCCCATTGAAAACGCTGTAGGGGCGTCATTATTGCCCCTGCAGCGTGCGGCTGAGAATTGTCATCAAGAAGGAACGGAACAAGAGTTACGTTATATGCGGTTGCGTGAAATCAGGCAAAATCTCTCGGTAGGCACCCGTACTTGGAGGGAGACACTATTTCCTAGGCATCCTTACACGCTCATTGGGCCCTCAGAACTAAGAAGAGCGAGCCAAGTCCAGGCTGTATGGTGGCTGATCAAACACTTCCCATTGAAAACGCTGTAGGGGCGTCATTATTGCCCCTGCAGCGTGCGGCTGAGAATTGTCATCAAGAAGGAACGGAACAAGAGTTACGTTATATGCGGTTGCGTGAAATCAGGCAAAATCTCTCGGTAGGCACCCGTACTTGGAGGGAGACACTATTTCCTAGGCATCCTTACACGCTCATTGGGCCCTCAGAACTAAGAAGAGCGAGCCAAGTCCAGGCTGTATGGTGGCTGATCAAACACTTCCCATTGAAAACGCTGTAGGGGCGTCATTATTGCCCCTGCAGCGTGCGGCTGAGAATTGTCATCAAGAAGGAACGGAACAAGAGTTACGTTATATGCGGTTGCGTGAAATCAGGCAAAATCTCTCGGTAGGCACCCGTACTTGGAGGGAGACACTATTTCCTAGGCATCCTTACACGCTCATTGGGCCCTCAGAACTAAGAAGAGCGAGCCAAGTCCAGGCTGTATGGTGGCTGATCAAACACTTCCCATTGAAAACGCTGTAGGGGCGTCATTATTGCCCCTGCAGCGTGCGGCTGAGAATTGTCATCAAGAAGGAACGGAACAAGAGTTACGTTATATGCGGTTGCGTGAAATCAGGCAAAATCTCTCGGTAGGCACCCGTACTTGGAGGGAGACACTATTTCCTAGGCATCCTTAAACGCTCATTGTGCCCTCAGAACTAAGAAGAGCGAGCCAAGTCCAGGCTGTATGGTGGCTGATCAAACACTTCCCATTGAAAACGCTGTAGGGGCGTCATTATTGCCCCTGCAGCGTGCGGCTGAGAATTGTCATCAAGAAGGAACGGAACAAGAGTTACGTTATATGCGGTTGCGTGAAATCAGGCAAAATCTCTCGGTAGGCACCCGTACTTGGAGGGAGACACTATTTCCTAGGCATCCTTACACGCTCATTGGGCCCTCAGAACTAAGAAGAGCGAGCCAAGTCCAGGCTGTATGGTGGCTGATCAGACACTTCCCATTGAAAACGCTGTAGGGGCGTCATTATTGCCCCTGCAGCGTGCGGCTGAGAATTGTCATCAAGAAGGAACGGAACAAGAGTTACGTTATATGCGGTTGCGTGAAATCAGGCAAAATCTCTCGGTAGGCACCCGTACTTGGAGGGAGACACTATTTCCTAGGCATCCTTAAACGCTCATTGGGCCCTCAGAACTAAGAAGAGCGAGCCAAGTCCAGGCTGTATGGTGGCTGATCAAACACTTCCCATTGAAAACGCTGTAGGGGCGTCATTATTGCCCCTGCAGCGTGCGGCTGAGAATTGTCATCAAGAAGGAACGGAACAAGAGTTACGTTATATGCGGTTGCGTGAAATCAGGCAAAATCTCTCGGTAGGCACCCGTACTTGGAGGGAGACACTATTTCCTAGGCATCCTTAAACGCTCATTGGGCCCTCAGAACTAAGAAGAGCGAGCCAAGTCCAGGCTGTATGGTGGCTGATCAAACACTTCCCATTGAAAACGCTGTAGGGGCGTCATTATTGCCCCTGCAGCGTGCGGCTGAGAATTGTCATCAAGAAGGAACGGAACAAGAGTTACGTTATATGCGGTTGCGTGAAATCAGGCAAAATCTCTCGGTAGGCACCCGTACTTGGAGGGAGACACTATTTCCTAGGCATCCTTACACGCTCATTGGGCCCTCAGAACTAAGAAGAGCGAGCCAAGTCCAGGCTGTATGGTGGCTGATCAAACACTTCCCATTGAAAACTCTGTAGGGGCGTCATTATTGCCCCTGCAGCGTGCGGCTGAGAATTGTCATCAAGAAGGAACGGAACAAGAGTTACGTTATATGCGGTTGCGTGAAATCAGGCAAAATCTCTCGGTAGGCACCCGTACTTGGAGGGAGACACTATTTCCTAGGCATCCTTAAACGCTCATTGGGCCCTCAGAACTAAGAAGAGCGAGCCAAGTCCAGGCTGTATGGTGGCTGATCAAACACTTCCCATTGAAAACGCTGTAGGGGCGTCATTATTGCCCCTGCAGCGTGCGGCTGAGAATTGTCATCAAGAAGGAACGGAACAAGAGTTACGTTATATGCGGTTGCGTGAAATCAGGCAAAATCTCTCGGTAGCCACCCGTACTTGGAGGGAGACACTATTTCCTAGGCATCCTTACACGCTCATTGGGCCCTCAGAACTAAGAAGAGCGAGCCAAGTCCAGGCTGTATGGTGGCTGATCAAACACTTCCCATTGAAAACGCTGTAGGGGCGTCATTATTGCCCCTGCAGCGTGCGGCTGAGAATTGTCATCAAGAAGGAACGGAACAAGAGTTACGTTATATGCGGTTGCGTGAAATCAGGCAAAATCTCTCGGTAGGCACCCGTACTTGGAGGGAGACACTATTTCCTAGGCATCCTTAAACGCTCATTGGGCCCTCAGAACTAAGAAGAGCGAGCCAAGTCCAGGCTGTATGGTGGCTGATCAAACACTTCCCATTGAAAACGCTGTAGGGGCGTCATTATTGCCCCTGCAGCGTGCGGCTGAGAATTGTCATCAAGAAGGAACGGAACAAGAGTTACGTTATATGCGGTTGCGTGAAATCAGGCAAAATCTCTCGGTAGGCACCCGTACTTGGAGGGAGACACTATTTCCTAGGCATCCTTACACGCTCATTGGGCCCTCAGAACTAAGAAGAGCGAGCCAAGTCCAGGCTGTATGGTGGCTGATCAAACACTTCCCATTGAAAACGCTGTAGGGGCGTCATTATTGCCCCTGCAGCGTGCGGCTGAGAATTGTCATCAAGAAGGAACGGAACAAGAGTTACGTTATATGCGGTTGCGTGAAATCAGGCAAAATCTCTCGGTAGGCACCCGTACTTGGAGGGAGACACTATTTCCTAGGCATCCTTACACGCTCATTGGGCCCTCAGAACTAAGAAGAGCGAGCCAAGTCCAGGCTGTATGGTGGCTGATCAAACACTTCCCATTGAAAACGCTGTAGGGGCGTCATTATTGCCCCTGCAGCATGCGGCTGAGAATTGTCATCAAGAAGGAACGGAACAACAGTTACGTTATGTGCGTACTAGAGACGCTGTTCACCACATGTAAGCAAAGGGTTCGCCGGATTTTCACTGTGGTTTTCCATTTCGTGACAGATCATCCCATACTTTCCGAACAGGCCGTGTAATTTACGTTGTGACCTCCCACATTCACATTTAGTGTAACCTCTCAACAGAAAAATCTCGTTTAAGTTCCCAATAAAAAAATTCTTTCCAATAATAAAATTTCACGTTTCAATGTGACCTTCCATTAAAGACAGAATGCATATCGAGATTAATAAGTTTTGACGTAATCAGCGCTGCGTCATGGCCCTGTGAGATCATCCTGAATAAACTGAAAAATTCTTATCTCACAATGATGTCGCCGGACAACGCCGTCTATATATCTGCTCGTATAAGAAATTTTTCGCTCCGCCCAGTGGAATGCTGGCCCCTAGATTTTCATTTGTAGGAAAACAACTGATTTTCTTTTGCTTAATCAACATGTGTATGCACAGGAAAAATTCGTAAAATCTTTAAACTCAGATAAATGATTGGCAAAAGTTTTCTTCAGAACAAAAGTTATTATTGAACCATATCTGCAAGGAATTACATGGGACTTGAATATTACAATTGTGGTTAAACCAGTTGTGGCAATTAACATATGCGCGAGGCAACAAAGAACAATATTTTTTTTTTGTCTTACACTACATCACTCAGGCACTGCCATCGTTCTGCACGACCGGCCCAACACAATTCAACCGCTGGACTGCCCTGTCCGAACTCCAGAACTCAAGTGCTCTGTGCGAGGTACAAAACACGACTGTTCTCTGCGAGCTACTAAACTCGACTTACTGCCAACACTGCTCTGACCTGCGATTCTATTGTAGCATAGAAGTTCCATATCGCAGGCAGCGCGTGAGCAATCCATCGAAATTACATCTGCTCAAGTGCGCTAGCAAATTGTAATGAACCCCTGATGAACTCCCTACAACTACTGCGTCAACTGCGCGTAGACATCTGAAAATTAACTACTCCAGTTATTATAATCACTCTCTGCATCCAGTTTGAGGATACCGTTTTTGTAAACCTGACGAGAATGGGTGTAGCCTTCCAAAACTTGAACGCAAATTTGTGGCAGGTATTACTCGGACTCCGAGAGAACATTCTTCAGATTGCCCATATGGTCCAGAATATGCATTCTATGTACAGTAGTTTCAATGATAAAGTGAAAAATTTCCGGTTTAATCGCAGTTCAGGTTTATCCCGACTTGGCAAAGAAGAAAATATATTTCCATCACTACTAGTAGAGATATGTAACCTCTGTTTTAAATTTAATGCAGCATAAGGAATCATAGCATTCTGACATAATTTTATATTTATTAAAATATACGATGTACAGAACAAATTCCGTGCAAGCACGTCTCTAGCAGTAATGACTGACATCAGTGTCTGAATATTTTCAGTTATTTCTTCGTATTGATCCTCTAACTTGCATATTACTGTCTATTTTATTCTGATGTCGCCCTGCTAGTAGTAGTGTGGAGTTAAATAACGTTGTTAAATAGAAGATTAAGTTACCGGAAGATGCAATACTTTAGAGACATGCTTAATTATACTACGTTAATCGTAGAGATGAAAAGTGCTGGAGTAATAATTTGTCACAGATGGTGTTGAAAGTATGTACAGGCAACTATTTGGGACACAGGCTAGAAAGGGGCCAGATTGCCTTGGACTGTGAAAGAGGTAGCTGAGGAAGAGGGCCACTGAATGAACCCGTGCAGCTAATGAACTGATTTGTGGCACCATGTGTCACGGTAAATGTGACTACTTGTTGTTTCAGGCAGGAATAATTGCAGCAGGCTGCTGGCACAGGAGGGCAGCAGCGTGGAAAAAGTGTGTGTCGCAATTGGCACGACTAAGGCTGTGCTCGGAACGTGGTAATGAGCCTGGCGCACCTGCACGTGTGGCTCTGCATTTCTCCCGTTCACCAGTCATCAAACTAATATCTGAATCAGCGAATGGCTCTCCTCCTCGTATCAACACTTACGAGAAAACAGGACAAAGAAATTGCCACATAAAAAATTAATAAGAAGAAAGTGTGTCATGTATACACTTACTGCACTCTGATGAGGGAAAACTATGTGACCATCTGATTAACAGAGTGTTGGTCCATCTTAGGAGAGAAATGCAGCAGGGATTCCGTATGGCGTGTATTCCGCAGATCGCTGGTCGGTTTCCAGAGGTATGTGGCAGCATATGTCTACACGTAGTTCATGAAATTCCCGTGAATTATGATGTGTTCAAAAATGTACAAATGTGTGTGAAATCTTATGGGACTTAACTGCTAAGGTCACCAGTCCCTAAGCTTACACACTACTTAACCTAAATTATCCTAAGGACAAACACACACACCCATGCCCGAGGGAGGACTTGAACCCCCGCCAGGAGCAGCCGCACAGTCTGTGACTGCAGCTCCTCAGACCGCTCGGCTAATCACGCGCAGCCCAGTTGTGTTCCGTCAGGCTGAGGTCAGATGAATTTGGTGAGCGAGACATTAACGTGAGTCGACCATAATGTTCCTCAGACAATTGCAGCACGATTCTAGGGCGGTGACAGCGACAGATATTCTACTGGAATATGCCATCGCCATCGGGGGAGACATAAAGCTGGAAGTGATGCATTTGTACCGCAATGATCTTCGCGAAGTCCACAGTAACTGTGCCATCGATTAATAGCACAGGTCTCTTGGAATCCCAGGTGAGCATCCTCCACAGGATCATACTGCTCTCTTGGTAACCCCATGCGTGTCTTACCTGGCAGCCCACTGTACAAAGTCCCACAGTGCCCTACGTGTCCTCAATGGTACTTCCTGGGGTGCAGATCGAACCACCCTCCTCCGTTTGTACCGGTCCCTTGTCCGTTCGAAACTAAACTAAGGATGCTCTGTTTATGTGTCTGCACGTCCGTCCCTCTTACGCCACCTCAACACTATCCACCATTGTCGCATCCGTTTGGCCACCGGCCGTTTTTACACTAGCCCAGTTGAGAGGCTGTATTCTGAAGCTGGTGAACTACCACTGTCCTACCGTCGAGACTTTCCCCTCAGCAGTTATGCATGCCGTTTTTCTGCCATGCGTGGCCACCCATTCTATGCATCCATCTTCGATGATTCCTTTGGTCGCCAGTATGGGGCGCGGCCCTCTTCTCTGTTACCTCCTGGAGTCCACTTTCGGCTCTTGCTCAGGCAGCTTAACTTCACGCTACCTGCAGCCTTCCCAGTGGGTGTGAACCCTTCACCACCGTGGCTTTGTGCAGCGGCCCGTGTTCACCTTGGCCTTCATTCGCTTCCTAAGAACACTATTCCAGCCTATGTCTATTGCCTTCAGTTTCATGACCTTCGCATGGATGGCTCTGGGGCTGACCATGGTGTTGGGTGTGCCTTCATCATTGGCGCCGACGTTTATCGGTATCGGCTTCCAGCACACTGCTGAGTATTTACAACCGAGCTCTTCACCCTGTATCAGGCCACGGAGTACATCCGGCGACACAGGCTTTTCAATTGTGTCCTCCGCTCAGACTCTGTCAGCGTCCTTCAGTGTCTCTGTGTCTCTGTGTGCTGTACACCGCCCATCCCTTAGTGCAACGGCTCCAGTAAAATGTGATGTTTATGTTGGTTCCTGGTCATGTCGGTCTGCCACGATATGCAGCTGCTGACACTGCTGCCAAGGCTGCAGTACTCGCACCTCAGCCCACTCGTTTCTACATTCCCTCCGATGATCTCTGTGTTGCCGTCTGTCAGGAGGTGCTGTCCCTTTGGCATCGCCAGTGGTTCTCGCTTCATGGGAATAAACCTCTCCCAGGGGCTTGGACAACCTCCTCTCGGCCCTCCCGCCGGGAATTATGTTGTGTACTACACGCTTACAATTTTAAAATATACTGAATATGTATGTGGGTATTTAGCACCCCGAATGCAGCTGGCTGTGTGGTGTAGCACAACAACAGGCAGTTTAGAATTTGACGATGTCATGCCATGCCCCAGGATCACCTAGATTCACGGTGCTAAATACCTATTCAGTATATTTTTAAATTGTACAAATACAATGCAAGCCACATTTTATTTTTAAGAAAGTCTGGGAGATAGTGTATTTAAGGTCGAATCTTCTTGCAAAATAATAGGAATTCTGAGCAGCTTCTGATGGTTTTCCATCACAATGTCTTTCAGAAAAACCGTACCAATCGATTTTAAGAAGACAGTATTGAGTAATATAGCTGGGCCACTTTGAGCGATGTTGATCCACGTGCCAGCACAATCGAGGAACAGCACTGTATAGTATATGAAGTCACTTGTGTGGGTTGTGTACATGAAAGATGAGAGATGCTGTGTCAGCAAAACCGCTGCCTTGTCAGTAGATTTCATCTCTCTCTATCTCTATCGTATATATTTACATCTCCGAATTTCACTGGCCATATAAACGAAACAGGCAGTCAGCACCCAGCCGCCATCTTAATAATCTTCAAAAGCATCGGAATGATCTGAATTTTGCCCCATATGATTGAAGTATAAAACACAACAGATGAAATTTACTGATGAGAAAGTGCATATCTGACAAATATTTTTTAGTGAAGTGTAATTCTATGAATGTGTGTGTGTGTGTGTGTGTGTGTGTGTGTGTGTGTGTGTGTGTGAATGTGTGTGTTTGTGTGTGTATACATGTATATTTGACATGGGAATTCCATAAGTTACTCCTTTCACGTAAATTTGATAACTAATACGAGTCGTTTGGATACTGGTGCAAAATTCAGATTATTCACATAATTTTGAACAAGATGCTAATTTGCACAATTCAGATGAAGATTACATATTTTGGTAAATGATACAGATGCGGAAATACTGTAAATTGCAACTTTTTAGTAGTAATTCAGATTGTTTGAACACTTTTAAACAATGAAGAAAATTCAGATTGTTTGGATACTTTTTAACATGGTGCTATTTTACCCGAAATTGAAATCGTTCATTGGTCGGCAGCTTTGTGTTAAGGGCAGATAAACTACGGGGTTGAGATTGGAGGGGAGCAAGCGATGTGTGTTTTGGCTTAGAAGCTCACCATCTGATCACATAGTGTGACATAAAAAGAAGTTGAAAAAACGTAATTGGTCACTGAAGTACTGGGCTATGTTGGGAAATGTAAGTGTTTTATTAAAAGCTCTCGATTGGCCACGTGGTGTGGTTTAGGATTTTTAACATCTCTCTGATTGGTGTACTTAGGATAGGAGAAGGAACGAGCATGTTGACAATATAGAAAGCGGTCATGGATTGTGGCATTATGGTAATGACGTCATACCAAGACGGCAGTGTTGTGACATTATGGGTTGCTTGCTGATTTGCACAAGTGGCGTCAGAGTTGTTAACAAAGTGGACTGGAATTCCCACAGGCCTACTACTGTGTACTACGTATTCAGTCTGTAGAGCTTTGGAGATTGCAGTGCTCGAGCGAGGCGGCTCAGGCAAGGATGACTCACTGGACTCGCATTTGGTTGGATGACAGTCCCGATCCCCACCCCAGCATCTCTATTTACATTTTGTGTGGCTTCGTTAAACCTGTTAACGCAAATGCGGCGGTGGTTCCTTTGAAAATGACACGGTCAGATTTCTTCCCCATCTTTCTCGCAATGATAGCTAGTGTTCCGTTTTTAACAATCTCGTCGTGGACGGCACGTTAAATCCTCACCATCCAACGATTTTGTTCCAATGTAACCACGGGAAAAAGAAGCATGCGGCGATCACCTGCCTGCACTTGAGGTTTCTACGGAACCTTTTTACAATCGTCACGTGTTTTCCCTACGTCTCTGTGATGTATTAGAACCACTTAGCCGGCGTGCTGTGGCAGGCGGATCACGTCATCCATTTTCGTCACTCTGTCGGCACCCAGCCGGCGCTGCGTACGTAAAAACGTCCCCCACGCCCCCACTGCTTGCTCAGTCGCTCATGCTTCCTGTCACACACCAACGACGTCGCAAATGAGAGAGAGTATTTGCGATTTTCGAAACTTTTTATGCGCTCATAGTATGTTTAGTCTTCTTGAAGATATTTCTTTGACAACGTACGATACGCCTAACTTTACCGTGTTTATTACAAAATACGTTGTTTTGAATATGGAGAAACCTTGTGACGATGTTGACTAGACTACTCAGTTTGAAATTTTATTGGTAGCAGTGACAAAAGACCTAGCAAAAGATTATCTGCAACTTGTCCAGAAACCAGACTCCAATTGTACGAGTCGAAAAGCGTGAAATGGAAGCAGTAGTTAAGAAGGGAGTGAGACGCCATTGTAGCCTACCACTGACTTAATTTAATCTGTACATTAAGCAAGGCGTGAGGAAAAGCAAGGAGAAGGGTGTTATCGACTTCCTCTCCGAGCTGACACAGCGTCTTCGGCAGCCGTGAGTCCGCTACTGGATTCAGCAGATTCCTCTCCGGATTACATAGCCGCCTCTCGACGTAAAAGAAGCAGCAAGACTTGCATTTTCAGTAATAAATGGAATAATTTCCAATACTGGTTTATTGCGACTAACAACGTTGCACAGGTTCTCTGTCAGCATCTCGGCGAATTAGTGGGGGTTTCAAGCCCGGCGAGGAAGGTCCCAACAAATTTGTGCGCAGAAGTGCTCCAGCCCATCACCAGTAAGAGTTGGATTCCCTCAGCACCATCAGCAACAGTCATAGATCAGAGTTGAATGCCCTCAGCGCCATCAGCAACAGTCACAACAGTCATAGACGGAGAGTCAAAGAGAAGACTTTATCATTTGTTCTCAAAAGAAAAACTTTATTCTTTGGTATGTCTAGTTTAGCACTTCAAGACTTTGAAGCGACCTTGTATAGACCGAGAGAACAGGCAGATTTATTGTGATTCGTACCACAGATTTGTAACAGCAACATGTACTACTTGTAGATATATGGTCACACGGCAGACAATTGTTCAGTGCGTCTTCGGTTAATTATTAGGGGTAGTAATTAAACGTAATTCTTTTATTTTTGTAAGTGTGGGTATGGAGTTATCGTCGTTATACTAGTTGATTCATGTAAAAGATGGAGAGATAAATTGCAAAAACAGTGCTCAGAAACAGGCAGCTAGTACCGACGAAGCCTTAGACGCTCCTACGGATAAAGTCACTAAACTGTTGAAAGATAAGGACCGCAAGTGAAAACACTTGACGAACACCTAATACAACAAGTACAATCTTTATTGGCGGAACAACAGCCTCAGTCAGGTTTATGTGAGACCAAAACAATAGTAATTGTTCCTTTGTCATGCACTGATCCTTCAGTGACAAATGTAATATCTCCTTTCTTTGGGAAAACAACAGAGGCTTTAGTGTGCTTATAGACGATGTATTAGTCACAGCCGCCTTACGTAGCTTGTCAGATGAAACATCGCTGCGGATGATCAAGTTATACATCACGGTCGAGGCAAAAATCTGTATCTCGTTGTGGTCTTCAGTCCAGAGACTAGTTTGATGCAGCTCTCCATGCTACTCTGTCCTGTTTAAGCTTCTTCATCTCCATGTAGATTAGAGATTAGAGTAGATGAGTACTTGTCCCATAGATCATGAATTCGACACTTCGTAATCATGTGGAACGTGTCAGGTTAATAAAAGGTGCCTATACAAGATATTCCACTACACAAAATATTACGACACTTAACTTTTTTTGTGGGGCTTGGAGAAATTACCCACTTACTACATCCAAAAATTCATCTAATGAGTAGAAGGAGTTGCCATTAAGAAATTCTTTTAATTTCCTTTCAAATGTTATATGGCTATCTGTTAGACTTTTGATGCTATTAGGTAAGTGACCAAAGACTTTTGTGGCAGCATAATTTACCCCCTTCTGAGCCAAAATTAGATTTAACCTTGAGTAGTGAAGATCATCATTTCTCCTGGTGTTGTAGCCATGTACATTTCTATTACTTTTGAATTCGTTCGGATTGTTAATAACAAATTTCGTAAGTGAATATATATATTGTGAGGCTACAGTGAAGATCCCTAGCTTTTTAAATAAGTGTCTGCAGGATGATCTTGGATGAGCTCCAGCAATTATTCTGATTACACGCTTTTGTACAATGAACTCTCTTTTACTCAATGATGAGTTACCCCAGAATATGATTCCATACGAAAGCAGAGAATGAAAATAGGCGTGGTAAGCTAATTTACTGAGATGTATATCACCAATATTTGGAATGACCCTAATAGCATAAGTAACTGAACTCAAACGTTTCAACCGATCTTCAGTGTGTTTTTTCCAGTTCAACCCCTCATCAATGCATCAAGCACCTACTGCAACCTACATCCTTCTGAATCTGCTCCATGTATTCATCTCTTCGTCTCCCTCTACGATTTTTAACGTACGCGCTGCCCTCCGATACTAAACTGGTGATCCCTTGCTGCCCCCTTCTTTTAGTCAAGTTGAGCCACAAATTCCTCTTCTCCCCAATTCTATTCAGTACCTCCCCATTAGTTACATGATCTAGCCATCTAATCTTCAGCGTACTTCTGTAGCACCGTATTTCGAACGCCTCTATTCTCATCTTGTCTAAACTATTTATCATCCTCGTTTCACTTCCATACATGGCTCCACTCGATACAAATAGTTTCAGGAAAGGCTTCCAGACACTTCATCCATACTCGATGTTAACAAATTTCTCTTCTTCAGAAACGTTTTCCTTGCCGCGGCCAGTCTACATATTGTATCTCCTCTACTTCGACCATCATCAGTTACTTTGTTCACCCAACAGCAAAACTCATCTACGACTTTAAGTGTCTCATTTGCTAATCTAATTCCCTCAGCATCACCTGATTTAATTCAACTACATTCCATTATCTTGCTTTTGTTGGTCTTCTTATATCCTTATTTCAAGACATTGTCCACTCCGTTCAACTGTTCTTCCAGGTAATTTGCTGCTTCTGACAGAATTTCAGTGTCATCAGCAAACCTCAAAGCTTTTATTTCTTCTTCATGGATTTTAATTCCTACTCCAAATTTTTCATTTCTTTGCTTTACTGCTTGCTCAATATACAGATTGAATAACATCAGGGATAGGCTACAACCCTGTCTCACTCCCTTCTCAACCACTGCTTCCCTTTCATGCCCCTCAACTCCTATTACTGCTGTCTGGTTTCTGTACAAATTGTAAATAGCCTTTCACTCCCTGTATTTGACCCCTGTCACCTTCAAAATTTGAAAGAGAGTATTCCAGCCAGCATTGTCAAAAGCTTTCTCTAAGCCTATAAAAGCTAGAAACGTAGATTTGCCTCCCGTTAACCTATTTTCTAAGATAAGTCGTAGGGTCAGTATTGCTTCACTTGTCCAACAGTTCTACGGAATCCAAACTGATATTCCACAAGATCAGCTTCTACCAGTTTTTCCATTCGTCTGTAAAGATTTCTTGTCAGTATTATGAAGTCCTTAATATAGTATCCCCATTCAGTGAATTAACAGAGGCTTTGGATCATATGTGTAGAAAACAAAGTAGCACACGCCTTTTTGGGAGAAACAATATTTTGACACACAAGATGACTAAGCCAGTGTAATTTTTTTTTGATAGAATACGCAAAATTAATGCACAGACTTATGAGCTGCTGCACAAGCCACATGCAGACACAGTCTTGCTCAAAGAAGCGCAAATAGAGCGTTGGACAGGCATTACAGAGGGCTCCACCCAGATTTCTCCTGAGAATCTGGCCGGGCACTAAAGTGCGAACTGAATTAAGATATTCAGGTATGGTAAAGAATGTTGCCGTTGCAGCCGGCATGGCCGTTTAAAGACACATTTTCATCAACCACAATGTTATAATTGCCAACAGTACAGGCATAAGACTTGGGGTTGTGAATCTCGAAATCAGAGCAAGTGCAATGCGAAAAAGAAACATTTAAACGCCAAGGGAAATGTTTCTTCCATCGGGAAGCGTTCCCAGTAAATCGCGCAATTGTAAGAACGTACGCAGAGGCGGATTGTTGCTTGATAGATTAGATAAATAAGAAGAGATATAGTTTTATAGTAGATACTTGAGCACACATATCAGGTATGGGTCTGGATCTCATGGTCAAGAGGCAACACAAAGATACAGACTGTATGCAGTGGGAGGTAACAAACTAGATTCGAAAGCGACGACACAGGTCAAGTTTAGGGTAAGAAACAAATGGTTTAAGACTCAAACGGAAGTGCTGCCAACTGTGGGGCCGGGATTTTCTGCAGTATTCGGGGTAGACTTTCTCATTGTGGACCACGCTAAAATCAAACTTTGGCAACATACAGTTGAACTTAATGGGGGTTTATTTCCAATAGATGCAACAGTTCCAAATCTGCAACAAGGTAGTAGAAGGAAATTGTATGTTCATGCCAACTTTTAAAAAAAAGTTACATTTAAAAATCTTTGCATGAATCTACAGTTTTCTTTTACTCTTATCCCAAATTTTAATTTCATTTTCCATATAAAAACTACACAAAATATATAAATTTTATAATAAATATTGTCATTAATAATGTTTTATTATACAGCACACAGAAAGTTAAGAGAAAAGAAATGAGAAGGATCCCTTCATTTCTTACATTCCCTTTTTCAGAAAAGAATTGAGGTTTAGAAAATAAGAGAAATAGATTTGATTTATTGTATTTTCATGTGTTCTATGATTTTTAGCAGATATAAGATTATTATTAACTGTTGTTTTTATCATTTGATACTTACCTTTATGAAATTAGTGAATATTTTTATTAAGGAGAAAAATAATTTTTCAAACTAGAAATTCTAGGTCATGAAATTCATTATCAGCATTTCTAAATTTTTTCTTTCCTTTAGATCTTAGCTTAATATTCCCATCTTCAAAAAATTGAAAATTCTGACCATTGACTAATTTCAGTTACCTGTCTGATCAAATAATCTTAAACATATTATTGAGCTACATGCAAATACTTTTCTCCATATCTAGTATTCAAATATGCAAAGCCAGCAATATAATACTGATCAATTACTTCTAGACCAAATTTTTGTAATCAAGTTAGAGTTCTTAGTGTTATTGAGCTTCTTCAGTAGAGCCTCCATTTATGTAGTAAAAATAGTTGTTAATAAAATATAAATTACACATTATTTGATCAGACAATTCCATATGGCAATATAAATATTTTATTTCGTAAAACATATTGTCACAGGGGTTATATGCCTTTTTATTTACTTCAAATGATTAGATGTTATGTTTAATGCTTTATATTAAATTCATAGTTCTGTTTTGTTCTCTATTGTTAAACAAACCATCTCTATAATCTTCTAAACATATTGTATTTCTAACAACACATTTCTTAACTCCTTAAGATTTTTTCTCTACTTTGTCACTAACCTTGTGGGCATACATTTTTGCTCTCAAACCAAAAAATTCTTCTGTATTCACTAATATCGAATTTATCAGTCATCAAAATCACATCTTCATAAATATCTTCAGTCTGTATATTATACCCAGAGCTATCTGTATCTTGATAGCAAAGTTCAATATTTTCTCCATACTTTATTTCATAATATTATAGTGAAAATCATACATCTGTTCTCAGATAAATCAACAATACCCATTCCAATATAAATTGGATTATTAAACACATTTTTTGTTTCATTTACATGGATAGCAGCATTATTTTTATTAAATATCGTTTCTATTCTTAAGTTTGGCTACACTACAATCACGTGTATGTCCCTCTGAAACTAATTTTATATCTACTCTATGTCTTATGTTTTTCATTGTCTTATCAAACAGTGATTTACTCGTTAATTTAAAGAACTCATTTTTATAAAATCATTCTTCAATTCATCGTCATGTCTGTGTTCAAATCTACACATTTATTTAACCAATTAGATTGTTGAAACTATAATACTCGATGTACTTTTGTTATCTTTATTCCTAGAGAAAGATAGTGTTTAAGATTTCTATAGTGTACTACATAATTACGTATGTCATCCAGAGTAGTTAATAACTTACTTTCTTTAGTTCCTGGTACAATTTTATTTTCAGAAATAAGTGGTAACCTTTATGTAAATCAATTTTTTTATATTTTAGATCTACTTTAAATATGTCATCAAGTTTACAAGTATTTAAAATCAAACATATTTTTGTAAAACAGAAAATATTTCTTCCATCCCATTCAAATCCCCCATATGATAAATAATGACTCATAGCTTAACCATACAAATCTTTTAATCTAAATATGCTAAATAATTCGATATCTTTTTCACATCATTATCTCTCATCTATTTATTGCTTGCTTTAACGTATCTTTGCCAACATTGGAATATAACACCTCTTTATACCTTTTCCAACCACTAAAGTCATTTCATATTTGTGTAACAATTCAAATGGTCGATCAGTCATTTTTAACATTGCATCAAGAGATAAACCAGATGCTAAATTACGGGTAATATCATTAACATTGATGTGCAACAAATATATATTGTGTTCAAACATTATGAATTACCTTAAAGAGAACAGTTCATTGACACACAGTCGATATCTATTTATAAAACATCATTCTTGTGTAACAGAACTAGCTCTTTATTTGCATGAAGTGTTGGTTGCTATTGAGAAGGGATTTCAAATTCATTCCATATTTATGGATTTCCTGAAGTCTTCTGATACTGTAGCACACAAGCAGTTTGTAATGAAATTGTGTGCTTATGGAATATCATCATAGACTGGATTCATGATTTCCTGTCACAGAGGTCACAGTTCATAGTAATTGATGGAAACTGATCGAATAAACCAGAAGTGATTTCTGGTGTTCGACAAGGTAGCATTATAGGTCCTCTTCTGGTCCTCTTCGTGTATATAGACGATTTATAAGACAATCTGAGCAGCAGTCTTAGGTTGTCTGTAGATGATGCCGTCATTTATCGTCTAGTAAAGTCACCAGAAGATCAAGACAAACTGCAAAACGATTTAGAAAAGATATCTGTATGGTTAGAACATTGGCAGTTAACCGTAAATAACGAAAAGTGTGAGATCATCCAAGTGTGTGCTAATAGGAATCCGTTAAACTTCGATTACATGATAAATCAGTCAGATCTCAAGGCTGTAAATTCAACTAAATACCTAGGAATTACAATTACAAACAACTTAAATTGGAAAGAACACACAGAAAGTTTTAGAAAAAGGCAAATCAAAGACCATATTGTGTTGGTAGGACACTTAGAAAAGTAACAGATCTACTAAAGAGACTGCCTACATGAGGCTTGTCTGTCCTCTTTCGGAGTACTGCTGCACAGTGTGGGATCCTTACCAGGTAGGATCAACGGAATACATCGATAAAGTTCAAAGAAGAGCACAACGTTTCGAGTTGCAGTGAAATAGGGAAGACAGTGCCACTGATATGATACAAGATTTGGGGTGGGCATCATTAATTTAGAAAAGCGTTTTTTGTTGCAGTGGAATTTTCTCACGAAATTTCATTCACCTAATTTCTCCTCCAAATGCGAAAATATTTTGTTGACACCGACCTACATAGAAAGAAACGACCATCATAATAAAATAAAGGAAATCAGAGCTCGCATGGAAAGATATAAGTGATCGTTTTTTCCGTGCACTCTTTGTGACTGGAATAATAGAGAATTATTGGAAAGTGCTCTGCCAGGTACTTTATTGTGTTTTGCAGAGTATTCACGTAGATATAGACGTAGATTTAAGCTACGATAGATACATTTTACAAGTGGAATTTATGAAATGTATGTTTTTGTTGCAAATAATAAAAATAAGTTTACATATGAATTTGTTTTGATTGAAGGAAATGGAAAAAGATCTGTATACAGGGCATACATGAAGTGTGGGGACACTTTCAATTATTTATTGCACATGAACCAAACACTGTACATATATCATACATAAGTCATTTTGAAGAGAAACCCTGAACGTTTTATTTTCATGTATACCGCTACTGCATTGTTTGGTAATTTGTCGATAGTCAGCGCTAGTCGCAAACATGGTGAGTTCAGGTGCAGAGCGAGCTTTCTGTGTGTCAGACAAAAACACCAGATCTCGCTCTGTGGGAACCTATTACAGGTCTGGTGTATGTACCGCCCTAACACGTGATGTAGCAGACCTCGGGAGCGAATATGGTAAGCAAATGCCACAGTCGATGATGCTATGCTGGGATGGGTATGGCCAGAATTTGATTACTGTATTGACAAATGCTGGGTCACACATGGGTCACTTGTTGAATGTTTGTAAAGAAGCCTTTCAGAGCTTTTCTTCAATTTGCAATATGTATATCTGTACAATGTTTACTTCCTGTGCAATAAATAATTGAAAGTGTTCCCAGAATTTATATACACCCTGTATATTGTCAAAGGCCTCAATAAAAATAAATTTATAGACAGAAATAAAAATAACAACATTCTTTTAAAAAAGGATTCATTTGTATTCCATATAGTAGTCTTAGACAGGAATTAGAAATTTGTACTATCTTGAAGAGAAAATATTTTTGGAAATAAAAGTAGATGGTTTTTTTACTTTTAATGGACACTCATTTTCTACAATAATTTATTTAAAACATGACCAATTTTCGAAAACAAAGACAGTTTAGTGTCTAAAGAAGAAGAAAAAGAAACAATCGAAAATATGGAAGTGGGAGAAATACTAGGAAATATAAAAATAAAAGCTTGTAAATGACCAGAAACATTACTATAGTATCGAAAATTATCGTGGAAAGGAAAGTTATTTTTTTAAATTTGCAAATACACAAGATTTTTATTGTTCTAGTTACTGGTTGGAAGAAGAAATTCGAATTAAAAAAGTAGATGTAGATTATAAGATTAAAGTTAAAGCTGACAAAAGTATAAGAACTCCAAAGATGAACAAGGAAATTTAGGAATTGTTGTTTAATTTTTTTGTATCCAGTTTAATTATTTCGAATTTTTGTTTATTGAGTACATTATTCTCTTTGAAAAGTCATAAAGCATTCGAATGTACACCTATGAGTGCAGTGCCACAAAATGACATCAGGAAGGCACTCCCTGTCAACAGTGATTTAACCAGCCACCCGTCACTGGTCAGCCGAGTTTGATCACAGTCTTCAAGAGCATCAGTACTATTAGGAAGACGTTACCTAGCCTGCATTCTGCGAGTAGTGATAGTGAACAGCAATTGCTTGTAGCAGGAACAGAAGCAGATACAAGAAGTTAAGTAGTGTTCAATTAATTCACAGCTGTTATGTACGAATGATATTGGATTCCTGCTGCTGTCCATCACAAATTCTCTCCTTCCTTGTTTGTGTCAGCATTGACTCTCACAATAGCTGACATGACAAATTTAACGCTAATTGTGAACATTTTTTATTAATTCCAACTAAACTTTCTATGTATTGAGGATTATGATAACCTCAATAGCTATAACAAGTAGAATAGAATTTCCATTTTCTTCACAATGAATATGGCAAATATTATATCCCAAATAAATAAATAAAACAGAAACCATTTCTTTTCTATAATTTACTTCATTATATAAACGAATACATCTGTCTCTCAAGATGCAATATCACTGGGAGTAATTAGTTTATCCATTTATTTTGTTTAAAATTACTTATACTATACAATTGTAGTAATAAATTGAGGAAGATAAAAATACTAAAATTTTAAATCTGTTTTACAAGAATAAAATGCATTACCAAGTCACAAGAGAAAAATTGGAGATATTGCACCTTGGGAGACACATGTATCAGTTAATTAAATGAAGAAAATTATAGAAAGGAATGGTTTCACTTATTATTTAGTTATTTAGGATATAATGTTTATCATATTTATTGTGCAGAAGATGGAGGTTATTGTATTCATCAATATAAAGAAAGTTTATTTGGAGTTAAAAAAGAATTTCCAAAATTAATACTTAACTTTCTAAAGAGAATGATATAGTTATTCCAGAAAAATTTTAAAGAATCAAAGTATATACATAAAATATGTCGGAAGTAGTTAGATACGACCCTTCTTGTAACGTTTCTAGTCATTTACAATCTTCTGTTTTTATATTTCTTAGTATTTCTCCGATTTTCTTATTCTCAGTTGTTTCTTTATCTTCTTCTTTAGGCATTAAACTGACTTTGTTTTTGAATGTTGACTGTGTTTTTAAATAAAATATTCTAGGAAATAAGTGTCCTTTAAAAACAGAAAAACATTCTGCTTCTATTTCCAAATGTGATTCTTCTTTAGGATCGTAAAAAATTTCTAATTCTTATGTAAAACTACTACAACAAATATAAATAAATCCTTCTTTTGAAAAATATTACTATTTTTTGTAAGTTATATTAACTTATTTTTACTGGGGCCTTTAACAATATATACAGTTTTTTTTCCATTTTATTTGCTCAAGGGAGCTACATATATCAACTTATTTATATGGTTTAGCACAAAAGCTTTACAAACTCCACTTCTTGCAAAAACTACCTATTTTTGCTTAAAATAGTTTTCTATTACTTTTTCTATCTCTCTTATTTTTCCCTCCTGGTCAAAAATATTTTTGTGTACTTGTGTTAATATTATCCCAATATTTTAGTTTTCTTCCCTGCATGCTGAAGCTTTCTAATTCTTGTACTCGTTTTTTACTAGATTGAAGCTACACCCTATTAGTTAATTTCTTGAATTTTATGTGGGCAGAGTTTGTTAGTACTCTTTTTCTAGTCACAAGCGAAATAATATTATTTGTTTTTATTAATCTTAATTATTCGGTATTTATATCTTTTGGTAATGTAGAAAATAAACTATTACAATTAGAAAAATATGTTTCTCCAGGTTTTATAAAACAATTTTGTTTCACAGAAATTACGTATTTGTCTCTTCAAACATTTCTGTACAATTAGTCAGCAAATACTTAAAAATATACAGATAAAATAAATTTAATCAATTTTCCTCTTTGTTCTTTATAGCCTCTTTCAATTTTTATTTGTATTTCTGGTATCTTTTTCTGTTGTTGTTGCTCTAATAGACATAGTATATATATTATTGTAAATAACACGATAACTATTTTGTAATGAAACATAATTTTTGCCATTTTAACTAGTAGAACAGAATAAAAGGGAGCTATTTTGAAATATTTGTTATTTTATTAAATCTAAACAGTCTGCTAATGGATCGAATTCCTGTTCTTTTTGGAGCTACCAGTTTTACTCTTCTCCTGTGAATGAGTGTTCCTAAGAAGGATTCTGAAATCAACATAAATGTAGGAAATGGATGGCTTCATCGTAATCGTGCATATTAATACTTGAGCTTTAGGACTGTTGATGGATTAGATTACCCGCCATATGATGAAAAATCCAGTAAGAGAAATAATTGACTACAGTGTGGCAAAGCTGGTTGATTTTGTACACATAAAGGAAGGAAATAATATTCCATCCAGCTTTGCTATATTTAACTTCATATTCCTAATTGCCCTCCAAGAACCATGGACCTTGCCATTGGTGGGGAGGTTTGCATGCCTCAGCGATACAGATAGCCATACCGTAGGTGCAACCACAACAGAGGGGTATCTGTTGAGAAGCCAGACAAACGTGTGGTTCCTGAAGAGGGGCAGCAGCCTTTTCAGTAGTTGCAGGGGCAACAGTCTGGATGATTGACTGATCTGGCCTTGTAACACTAACCAAAACGGCCTTGCTGTGATGGTACTGCGAACGGCTGAAAGCAAGGGGAAACTACAGCTGTAATTTTCCCGAGGGCATGCAGCTTTACTGTATGGTTAAATGGTGATGGCGTCCTCTTGCGTAAAATATTCTGGAGGTAAAATAGTCCCCCATTCGGATCTCTGGGTGGGGACTACTCAGGGCGACGTCGGTATCAGGAGAAAGAAAACTGGCGTTCTACAGATCGGAGCATGGAATGTCACATCCCTTAATCGAGCAGGTAGGTTAGAAAATTTAAAAAGGGAAATGGATAGGTTAAAATTAGATATAGTAGGAATTAGTAAAGTTCGAACACTTTTGGTCAGGCGAATACAGGGTTATAAATACAAAATCAAATAGGGGTAATGCAGGAATCGGTTTAATAATGAATAAAACAATAGGGGTGAAGGTAAGCTACTACAAACAGCATAATGAACGCATTATTGTGTCCAAGATAGACACAAAGCCCACGCCTACTAAATTTATATGCCAACTAGCTCTGCAGATGACGAACTAATTGAAGAAATGTATGATGAAATAAAAGAAATTATCCAGATAGTGAAGGGAGACGAAAATTTAATAGTCATGGGTGACTGGAATTCGAGAGTAGGTAAAGGGAGAGAAGGAAACGTAGTAGGTGAATATGGATTGGGGCTAAGAAATGAAAAAGGAAGCCGCCTGGTAGAATTTTGCACAGAGCACAACTTAATCATAGCTAACGCTTGGTTCAAGAATCATAAAAGAAGGTTGTATACATGGAAGAAGCCTGGAGATACTAGAAGGTTCCAGATAGAGTATATAATGGTAAGACAGAGATTTAGGAACCAGGTTTTAAATTGTAAGACATTTCCAGGGGCAGATGTGGACTCTGACCACAATCTACTAGTTATGAACTGTAGATTAAAACTGGAGAAACTGCAAAAAGGTGGGAATTTAAGGACATGGGACCTAGATAAACTGAAACAACCAGAGGTTGTACAGAGTTTCAGGGAGAGTGTAAGGGAACAGTTGACAGGAATGGGGGAAAGAAATACAGTAGAAGAAGAATGGGTAGATTTGAGAGATGAAGTAGTGAAGGTAGCAGAGCATCAAGTAGGTAAAAAGACGAGGGCTAGTAGAAATCTATGGGTAACAGAAAATATATTGAATTTAATTGATGAAGGGAGAAAATATAACAATGCGGTAAATGAAGCAGGCAAAAAGGAGTACAAACGTCTCAAAAATGAGATTGACAGGAAGTGCAAAATGGCTAAGCAGGGATGGCTAGAGGACAAATGTAAGGATGTAGAGGCTTATCTCACTAGGAGTAAGACAGATACTGCCTACAGGAAAATTAAAGAGACCTTTGGAGAAAGGAGAACCACTTGTATGACTATCAAGAACTGAGATGGAAACCCAGTTCTAAGCAAAGAAGAGAAAGGAGAAAGGTGGAAGGAGTATATAGAGGGCCTATACAAGGGTGATGTACTTGAGGACAATATTATGGAAATGGAAGAGGTTGTAGATGAAGATGAAATGGGAGATATGATACTGCGTGAAGAATTTGACAGAGCACTGAAAGACCTAAGTCGAAACAAGGCCCCGGGAGTAGACAGCATTCCATTAGAACTACTGACGGCCTTGGGAGAGCCAGTCCTGACAAAGAAAGCAGGTGTTGACAGTTGTGAAAATTACAGAACAGTCAGTTTAATAAGTCACGGATGCAAAATAATAACGCGAATTCTTTACAGACGAATGGAAAAACTGGTAGAAGCCGACCTCGGGGAAGATCAGTTTGGATTCCGTAGAAATATTGGAAAATGTGAGGCAATACTGACCCTATGACTTATCTTAGAAGTTAGATTAAGGAAAGGCAAACCTACGTTTCTAGCATTTGTAGGCTTAGAGAAAGCTTTTGACAACGTTGACTCGAATACTCTCTTTCAAATGGCGGGGGTAAAATACAGGGAGCGAAAGGCTATTTACAATTTGTACAGAAACCAGATGGCAGTTATAAGAGTCGAGGGGCATGAAAGGGAAGCAGTGGTTGGGAAGGGAGTGAAGCAGGGTTGTAGCCTCTCCCCGATGCTATTAAATCTGTATATTGAGCAAGCAGTGATGGAAAGTAAAGAAAAATTCGGAGTAGGTATTAAAATCCATGGAGAAGAAATAAAAACGCTGAGGTTCGCCGATGACATAGTAATTCTGTCAGAGACAGCAAAGGACTTAGAAGATCAGTTGAACGGAATGGATAGTGTCTTGAAAGGAGGATATAAGATGAACATTAACAAAAGGAAAACGAGGATAACGGAATGTAGTCGAATTAAGTCGGGTTATGCTGAGGGAATTAGATTAGGAAATGAGACGCTTAAAGTAGTAAAGGAGTTTTGCTATTTGGGGAGCAAAATAAATGATGACGGCCGAAGTAGAGAGGATATAAAATGTAGACTGGCAATGGCAAGGAAAGCGTTTCTGAAGAAGAGAAATTTGTTAACATCGAGTATAGATTTAAATGTCAGGAAATCGTTTCTGAAAGTATTTGTATGGAGTGTAGCCATGTATGGAAGTGAAACATGGACGATAACTAGTTTGGACAAGAAGAGAATAGAAGCTTTTGAAATGTGGTGCTACAGAAGAATGCCGAAGATTAGATGGGTAGATAACATATCTAATGAGGAGGTACTGAATAGAATTGGGGAGAAGAGGAGTTTGTGGCACAACTTGACTAGAAGAAGTGATCAGTTGGTATGACATGTTCTGAGGCATCAAGGGATCACCAATTTATTATTGGAGGAAAGCATGGAGGGCAAAAATCGTAGAGGTAGACCAAGAGATGAATACACCAAACAGATTCAGAAGGATGTAGGTTGCAGTTAGTACTGGGAGATGAAGAGGCTTGCACAGGACGTAGTAGCATGGAGAGCTGCATCAAACCAGTCTCAGGACTGAAGACCACAACAACAACAACATTCCTAATAGAATAAGTATGATAGGACATGTACTTAATAATGGAAAAATAAACAGTTAGAAAATTGAAGTACTTTATCGACTTGGAATGTCTGCTACATTTTTCAAAGATTATAAGAAAATTATGTAGTTGGGAATGCTACTGCACTTTTTAATTGCAGTTCAAGTGCTGGAGATTCTGTTCTTAGATGATTCTAGAATTGAAATAAAAGATACTTTGCAAAATGAAGACAAAATTGTAGCAGAATGTTTAGTGGTACATGTACTTATATGTAAATATTAACCTACTTATGATCTTGAACGAGAAAATGTACTGAAGAATCCTACAGTTCCGAAATATGTTTTTATGTATTTCAGTTGCAGGAGCGGAATTAAGTCTGAAGAAAAATTTCAAGCTCAAAAGCACAAATTACTTTAATTCAGCAAAGTCTGAGTCTGTTGTTTTTCGGGCAAATTGTAAAAGTAATCAGTCGCTTGGCTCTTCATTATTTTATCATATTAAGCTACGGTATATGTATCTTAAAAATGGAAGAATCGAAATTTCCCCTCAGAAGATGTGGATTATTAAACCACCAAATAATTTTTTGAAAGCACATGATGCACTTCTCGATTGTAAAAGAGTTTCATTATTGAATGAAGGTGCAGATTTTAGACCATATAATTTCATAACAATTTATCCAATTTATGTTATTAATATGATTGATAGAAAAATTTTGGTTGAAGCCAGAAGACAACAGTGAGATTAGTTGCAACTTTTAATGAAAAATTCCTGCAGATGCCCTTGCACACATAGTTATGTGTGGGAAAAAGAATTTAGTATATGATGCCTAGTGTAGGTTACTAAATGAGAATTTAAAAACTGAAAAATTTTATTTATTGTTATCTTTATGGATAGTTCCTTTTATTCAGTTTGTGTTAGCATTTTGAATTTTTGAAATCGGTTAATATGTGGTTGGCAGTCTGTCTACTGGGAATACTGTTGATAACTGGGTGAATGTCTGAATAAAAAGAAAAAAATTCAAGAACTTCATAAAGACAAGTATCAAGAAGATGAATGTAATAATATCTGTATCTTTTTACTAAGTAAGAACAATAGTTCATAACAATCTTATGTCTGCTAAAAGTCAAAGAACATATAAAAATATACTAATAAATGGAATGTATGTCTCTTATTTTCTTTATTTTTCTTCTGAAACATGGAATGATATAAAAAATCCTTCTCATTGCTATTCTCTTGATTTTATACAAATCTTATGATGAAACTTACTTTTTATAGTTTTTATTATAAGATTTATATTTTTTAAATTATTGTATGAAAAAAGCGAGCTAAAAATTTGAGAGAGTAGAATGAAACTGTAGGTTCAGGCTAAATTTTTTTAAAAGCAAATTGAAGCTAAAACTCGAGTTTACTTCTAAAAAATTGAGCCTGAACCTACAGTTTCCTTCTATTAAGGTATACCCATTATAATATGGTAACAACTAAACTGTGTACAAGCACATTAAACTTGTTTCGCATGACATAGTACCAACATCAGGTACAGGAAACCTAATTTGGATTACGATAGATATCGATGTTACACAACAAGCTTTCTGTTAAACAGAATATCTGTCAAATAGTGATGTGCTGGATGAACAGCACTGTTTTATATGAAGATGTCAGGGAAATAAATGGCCAGGTTATAGTACCAGTAACCCTGTATAGTTTTGGAATGAATGAAGTAAATCTTCTGAAGAGACGGGTAGTAGCTCTACTACAAGTATTTGATGTTGAAGACACTGATAGTTCAGTAATGTTAAGCAAACCATTGGCATGTCTGTAACAATCTTTATCACTTAAAGGATAATGATGTATCAGTCATGGAATTATTGTTAATTCAGTACAACCATTTGTTTAGTTTACAAGGTTATTTACCAAGCACACATAACACATCGTTGTATTGCAATGGATAGTTATGCATCAGTGCATCATAAGTAGCTGAAACCAGCAAAATATCTCCTGTGACTGACACAACAGTTCGAGGTCATAACCTTAAAGAATGTATAATAGTGCACAGTGAGTACTTGGTCAGAAAATATAGGAATTGTGCCCAAAAAGTCACTTGAGAGAGTATGAAAATACAGATTCTGTTGTGACTACTGGTTTTCAAACATAGTACAGTATCTGGTGCATATCTGATTCAAATGTAACTGAAACTTTGGACAACCTGAGGTAGTGTGGGAGATTTAACGAGTGGGTACCACCAGATTGGTATGTGTCCAGCTGATAGGCCGAAAACAGCTTTTTATAACACCATCTGGTAACTACCAGTATTGCCAAATGCCTCTTGGGCGAAAAGCGTACCTGCCACATTTCAGCACTTGTTAGGTGGAGTCCTTCATGGGTGAAAACCGAAAACAATGTGTGATCTGTTTTGATGCCATTATCACTTTTTTTCAAAAGATCTACATGCCCATGCAGAGCGCCTAAGTGAAGTATGTGAAAGACTGAAAACAGATTATCTTACATTAAGCACTGATAAACATCGTTTTCCTAGCATATCTTATGTTTTAATTGGCAGCTGCAATCATTTCTTGTGTTGGCCAATTACTACTGAAAATTCTTTGCAGAAATTGTGCAAACCACTGACGACATCATTGAAAAAATGGGTTACATTTCCTTGGACATCAAAATATCAAGCAGCATTTTAAAATTTGAGATAGATGCTGACTACAGGTCTGTATTCATTTTTACTGATTTTACTAAAGAATGATGCAGGCAGTACAGTTTTGGGTGTCATCTGGGTGTCATCTGGTAGATTATGCATCTCACCAGCTGTATAGGACTGAGCACAGTTGTTCCACTACAGAAAAGATGTTATCTTTTTTATATAATATTTAATATTTTCATTGATACTTATGTAGCCACGAATTTAAAGTAGATCATGCATCCTCAACATGGATATTAGTGCTAAAAGACCCTTCAAGTCGATTAAGAAGACGTTCACAGTAACTGAGTGAGTTTCGATATGGAGTAGTTCATAAGCTAAACGTCAAGCACAGGAATGCAGATATGCTCAGTAGGAAAATTGCAGTCTTGCAAGTACCAGGACTAAAACTAGAATATTTGAAAAAGACATAAGCAGTGGGCACAGAAAGTGAAATGTGCAGTGAAAAACCATAATTTCTTAAGGAAGAAAGTGTACTCTGTAGGTCATCTAAATGGCACCATACGTTGTTATTCCTAGAGCACTTCAAGCAGAAGTGTTATGACGAGCTGGTGGCTGTGTACTATGAGAACATACTTGTAGGAGAGCTACTGACAGATAGATATCAGGAAGACTTTAGTGGATAACACAACGTGGTGATGTGGAGCAATACCTAAAAAATTGCATTTCATGTGCTCAATGAAAGATTTGAGTCACCAAAAGATAGAACTTTAGATATTACCGAGATCAGCCAACCTTTACAGATGACAGTAACTGACATGTTAGGACCGTTTGATAGGATTTTAGCCAGTGGTATGTATATATTCATCGTGACTATCCACTTTCAAGATACCTTGTATTGACAACAATAATCGATCAGAAAGCGAGCTTTTTAGCCCAAGCCGTGGGTAATAACTGTTTACTTAAGTTCAGTGAACCAGAAATTCTAGTCACAGATCAGTAAATAATCCTGCGTCTGATCTGGTGTCATCTCTTGAGAGTAAAGAAATTGCGGATTAGTCCATTATAACCACAAGCTAATGCTCACGCAGAATGAGACCATAGCGAAGATATTAGGTTAACATTAAGACTGAGATGTCTGTTTAGACCATGTGGTGAGTGGTGAGTGTGCACAAAAAAAAAAAAAAAAAAATTTCAAATGGCTCTCAGCACTGTGGGACTTAACTTCTGAGGTCATCAGTCCCCTAGAAATTAGAACTACTTAAACCTAACTAACCTAAGGACATCAGACACATCCATGCCCGAGGTAGGATTCGAACCTGCGATCATGAAGGTCACGCGGTTCCAGACTGTAGCGGCTAGAACCGTTCGTCCACTCTAGCCGGCTGAGTGTGCACAACTCAGAAATCCACTGGGACAAGTCTCTCATAGTATGAAGTGGTGTGTGGGCGAAAGCTGCCATTACCTTTCGATTTAGTGGAGTCAAAGGCGCACATGTGAACCAATTCGCGAAAACGGTAAAAGAAGTTGGCAACAAGGGAGACAGGCAAACACAACGGCACTGGGGAGTTAATAGGGGATTGGGCAGGGGATGAATAAATTATCTCAGTACAGAGTAGGAGAATGGAATCTACTAGGAAGTCTAAGAAGTTCTTTATGAAGTTTCAAGAACCGTACCAGGTAGTGTACTTCACTAGTAAATGTCAAACTGCAATTGTTGACAAAACCATCAGTTGTACATGTTGGTCGAGTTAAACCTTTTATAAGTACACTCGATGTATTACTGCAAATACATACAT